>NW_024104987.1:6309741-6909741 GCF_003945595.2 Pipra filicauda | reverse complement strand
CGTGGACAGTGTCTGGAGATTGAGTCCTTCCTGCAGTAGTAATGTTTTCTTCTCCCCTCTCCTTGCTTTTGCTTTCTCCATCTGCCTTCCATGAACCCACTCTCTTTCCTCCCTGCGCTCTGGCACCTTCTTTCTTCCCTCTGTCCCTTGCCTTCAGAGGCATCAGGAATCCTGAAGGTCCGAGCTTTGAAGGATTTTTGGAACCTCCACGACCCAACTGCTCTAAATGTCCGAGCAGGAGACGTCATTACGGTGAGGCTGCTCCCTGCTCCTCATCCCCTTGCCCCACCATGGCCCTGGGTACCAATCCCACCCCTCTCGTCCCCATGGCAGGTCCTGGAGCAGCATCCGGACGGGCGATGGAAGGGGCACATCCACGATGCCCAGAAAGGCACGGACCGTGTCGGATACTTCCCCCCCTCCATCGCTGAGGTCATCAGCAAGCGAACAGGTCAGTGGCCATGCTGGGGACAGTCCCCTGTGTGAAACCATCCCACCCTTCCCAGCACCTCCTGTAGGACAGGCCCCGCAGCCCTGGCTAGCTAGGGGGGAAGAGAAGGACTCAGATGGGCACAGGAGGTTGTACCATTGGTGGGGTGGTAATTTGGGGGTTGAGGCTCAGCTGTCCCCCCCCACTGCGTCCTGCATGAGCTCTGACCACACGTGTTTTGTCTTTGAATGCAGGCATGGTTGTCCCCCGTGTGGCACCCGCACACCAGCGCCAGGGTCCCCCCGGGGCCCTCCCAGCACCCCCCGGTGGGCTGCAGCACCTCCCTGACGAGTGTCCTCACCAGGCAGCCCCAAGTGGCCACCTCACCCTAACCCGGACGGCCCCGGGCCCTGACAGCTCAGGTCAGGGGAGCAGCTGGGGAGGGAGAGGGGCTGGGGACCTTCCCCTGTTCCCAGCCCTGCCTGGGCAGGGGGACACGGGGGGAGACTCTTCTTCCACCTCTCAGCGGGGAAGCAGCCAGATGAGAGGGAGCAGGCACAGGGAAAGGGAGTTTAGGGGAGCCCACAGAGCAGCCCCTTCGTTCTCTGTGTCCTCAGCCAGGCTGCATCCCCATGTCCCCTCTGTGTGTCCCTTGCCAGCCCAGGTCACCCTGTCTGTGTCGTGCATGCTGGGAGGCGGGAGGGAACTGGTGCATCGTCTGTGGCCAGAGGGATCTTGTGGGAGACTGTTTTTTACTGGCGTCACTGTGTTGGCACTCGGGTCCCTGCTGGGGACCTCTGTGCCCTGTGTCAGCCCCGATCCCGGGGTGCTCCTGACGGCCTCCCTGCCTGCCCCGAGCAGCAGGAGACAGGAACAGCGTGGGCAGCGAGGGCAGCATCGGCAGCATCCGCAGTGCTGGCAGCGGCCAGAGCACCGAGGGCACCAACGGGCAGAGCACCAGCATCCTCATCGAGAACGCCAGGGTAGGCACTAGCCCCTGCTCCCCCAGCCCGTCCCTGGCCAGCTCAGGCTGGAGATGGAGCCCCAGCCCCTTCCCTGTCCGCCTGTATCCCTCCTTTCAAAGGAAGGACTGCTGGAGCTGAGCATCCTCCACCAAACCCCTACTTGCTACCAGGACTCAGCAGGGAGATGCTTCTGGGGGGTCTTCAGTTGCTCCCCAAAGCACAGTTGGCCTTTTTAAGTGGAGCTGGAGGCCGTGGTTGGTACCATGCAGCATCTCTGTGTCATCTGAGAGGATAAAAAAGGCCCTGGGCCAAATCCTGTCTAGATCTCTTGCTGGGGACCAGCCTTTCACTGGGGGAAGCTGTGCCCAGCAGCCCAGTGCAGGGACCACCCCTCTACTCCTGGGGGTGTGACAGGGCTTGTCTCTGGAGCAGGGTCCCTCCTTCACTCATTCCTCCTCTCCCTCAGCCTCTGCCCTCCTCCAGCGACGACCTCCAGCAACACCTTTTGGGATCAGAGCCACGCAATGGGCAGTTGACAACCACAGCAGGTGAGGGCTGTCCCAACTCCATGGGACCTTGGGGACAGGTGTCCCCCCAGCCATGGGTACTGCTTGCTGCTCAAGTGCCCCCGTGACAGTTCTCCTTTCTCCTCTCGACCAGGGTCACAGAGCCTAGAGACCCCAGGCAGCTGCCCCCCTGGAGAGAGGGTCTTCTCCCACCAGTTCTTGCGTCCCGAGCAGCTCCTCGAGGGGAAGGTAACTGGGAGAACTGGGAAATGGTGCGCTGGGTGAGAGGGCTGTGTTTGGGGCACTCAGCCCAGCTCTCACTGCACTGGGGACACAGGGAACTGGGTCTTGAGAAGGCTGGCGACAAGTGGGTCTTGCCCAAGGGGATTCCGTTGTCCTGCCTGGAGCAGTCAGGTCCTTCCAGCCCCTGCAGCCACCGTGATGGGCTGTGCTGTGTCCTGTCCTCTCCTCAGGACGCAGAAGCGATTTACAACTGGTTGCGTGAGTTCCAGCTGGAGTCGTACACTGCCAACTTCCTCAACGCCGGCTACGACGTGCCCACCATCAGCCGCATGACCCCGGAGGTAGGGCAGGTCCTTCCTCGCTCTGGTCAGCATCCCCTGAGCTGCTGACAGTGGTACCCCCTGCTCTGTGCTCTCTGAGCTGACCATGGCCCCACTCTGCTCCCCTTAGGATCTGACGGCCATTGGCGTGACCAAGCCAGGCCACAGGAAAAAGATCTCCACCGAGATCGGGCAGCTGAGCATCGCCGAGTGGCTGCCCAACTACATCCCGGTGAGTCCCTGGCACCGGGTTTTGGTCACCCTCTTCTTCTAGGTTTTTCTCAGAGCTCTCTCACCCCAGGACAGGACCAGGAGCGGGTCTAAGTAAATACACACTGCAATGGCTTTGACTGTCTTAATGCAGTCAGAGAGACCCTGAAAACACGGACTCCTGAGCAGAGACAGGGAGAGGATAATGAAGGTGCTGCCAATGCCTCGATGCTCACAGCAGCATCTCCGTGCTCTTTCCAGGCTGACCTGATGGACTGGCTCAGTGCCATCGGGTTGCCCCAGTACCACAAAAAGCTGGTGAACAATGGCTATGACTCCATCACCATCGTGACGGACCTGACGTGGGAGGATCTGCAAGAGATCGGCATCAACAAGCTGGGTGAGTCCCTCCCGTGGTGCTGGGGTGGCCCAGGCCAGCCAAGTTTCCCACCCAGTCCCCACGCCCCACTCTCCCTCAGGTTGGGAGGTGCAGGCATGTCCTGAGCACCCGGAAAGGGCAGTTCATGGCTGTCCCTAAGGACTCTCCTTGGCAGGCTGGAGCTGGGCTGAGCCAGGTAGATGCTGGAGGCAGTTTGTTCCCTCCCATAGGCAGGGTTTGAATAACCCAGAGGCCTTTGCTCTGGTTGGTGACGTGACCATGACTCTTCTTGGCCAGAAAACAAAGGCCTTGGGGGCTGGAGCCAACCTAATGTCCTTTTCCTTCCCGCAGGCCACCAGAAAAAGATCATGCTGGCTGTCAAGAAGCTCAGAGACCTCCGCAAAAGCCTCAACCAAGCAGAAGCAACTCTGGCGAGACGGAAAGTCCCCGGTTCCCTGGACATTGTCACCATCGAGTCACTGGAGAACGGGGAGTGTCAGTCCCCACACACCCCCAAAATGACGACCTTCCAGGACAGCGAGCTCAGCTACGAGCTCCAGACAGCCATGTCCAACAGCTGCCATGAGACACTCGGCATCAAGAGCAGCCAGGGAATGTCACGGAGCCAGGAGAGCATCGGGGTGCGGTCCCGGGGCTCGGGGCACTCACAGGACAACGTGCTGTCCCGGCGCCTCTCCAGCCCCTCGCAGGAGAGCCTGGGCAGTGGGGAGAGCAGCAGCAGCAGTGGGCAGTCCTGTGCACCGCCCCGCAGCAAGGAGAGCCCAGCCAGCCTGCCAGGACGGCCCAGTCCTGAGCCCTACGGGATGCTTGTGTCCCCCGAGGGGCTGAACGGCTTTGCCAACGGCGGCGGAGGCAGCCCTCTCAAGGAGAGGAACCTGCCCGAAGGCACGGATCAGTACGCCCGGCCCACGGCTCAGAAAGGAGCCGGGACTCCAGCAGTCACCCCCTGTACTCCTCCCCAGACCCCCAGCAAGGGAACAGCCCCGTATGTCTTCATGTACCCACACATCTCCTTGAAATCCCCGACGGTCCCATCCCTCCTGGGAGCGGAGCAGCCCAAGGCCCTGGCGCAGCCGTACCCCTCCATCTCCCCAGGGCAGAAGAGCAGCCTGCAGACATCAGCCCAAAAAGGCTTCTCCTACCTGCACAGCCAGTGTGGCCCCACAGAGCCGCCCACCGCGTCCCCCACGGCCGGGGAGCAGCACAACGGGGGCGAAGGCTTCAAGCACAAGAAGCGCTCGCACAGCCTGAACCGCTACGCGCTGTCGGACGGGGAGCACGAGGAGGAGGAGGGGGCTCCCACCAGCACCCTGGGCTCCTATGCCACGCTGACACGGCGGCCGGGCCGCAGCCAAATGCCACGGGCCTGTCTGCAGGTGGATGCCAAGGTGACCCGCAGCCAGTCCTTCGCCATCCGCGCCAAGCGCAAGGGCCCTCCGCCGCCACCTCCCAAGCGCCTCAGCTCCGTCTCCAGCGCCCTTGCTGCCGAGGCAGACAGTGAGCAGCCCCCCAACCCCGAGCAGCAGCCCACGGCCCCCCAGGATGTGGTTGATGCAGGTGCCACCCCCAGTGACACTGGCCGTGGCAGGACAGTGAAGAGCCTTGCGGCTGCGCTGGAGGGAACACCAGGGGCGAGTCCGCCCAAGCCCCTCCTGGCCCCAAAACCACTGCACCTGACTCAGGACTGTCTCCCCCGGGCAGATGTGGGTGACGAGTCCTACGCTGGCGGTGACACCAGCAGTGCCACGCTTTCTGATGGCAGCAGGGACCCCTTTGAGAGCAGCAAGCCACGGAGACGGACACTGAGCGAGCCCAGCGGTCCCATGACAGAGGTGGCTGCGCAGGGCGAGCGAGAGGATGCCTGCTCGGACACGGAGGAGGAGGCCAAGCCAGGGGTCTCCTCCTCGTCCTCCCAGAACAGCTCCAGTGAGTGTATCCCCTTTGCAGAAGAAGGCAACTTAACCATCAAACAGCGGCCGAAGCCCACTGGGCATCCCAAGGCCGACACAGCCGTGCCGGACACAGAGCCTGGTTCCCAGCCAGCAGAGCCCCCCTGCTCTGCTGGGAAGGAGCCGGCAGCTCCCGCTGCCACCAAGGAGCCGCCCGTGCTGGAGTTCAACCTCACCGAGTCGGACACGGTGAAGCGCCGGCCGCGGTTCAGGGAGCGGGAGCCGCTGCAGGCGGTGCTGAAGGCGTTCAGCATGGCCGGGCAGGCTGAGCCGGGGGGCACCCCCACACCCCAGTATGCCCAGGCACAGGCAGTGAGCATCGCAGGCCCTGCCACACCAGCACAGGCACCACGGGCTGGGCTGGCCGGGGATGCCTTTGACGATGACAGCGTGGAGTTCAGGATTGCTGAGATAGAGAAAAGCATCTTGTCGCTGGAGAAAGGGATGAAGAAGGCACCGAGCCCCACCAAAGCCCCCAGCCCCACGGAGCTGGTCGGCACGGCCGTGGTGAGGACACCCACTGCAGGTAAGGGGGATTGTGGGGGTGTCCCCGAGGTGGTGGCAGGGCCTGGGGCTCCCTCCTGTGTTGGTATGGGAGGCAAGGAGGACCTGTGCCACCATGTGCCATGAATCCCCTTCCTCTGCAGATGTCCCCACCAAGCACACCTCTGTGGCATCCACCAAGCTTGTCTTCTCTGGGCCCAAGACCATCTACCAGCAGGTCCTGCAGCCCTCCCGCCACACTGTTGCTCCCTGGGCAGCCACGGAGGCGGTGCCGGATGTGATCGGGTCCCTGCCTGGTCCCAGCTCCCTGACACTGGACACAGGCAGCAAGGTGTTGGCAAAGCCTTTGGCAGCTGCCCCGGGGGCCACCCTGGCCCAGCAGCGGCTGGAGCAGACCAACTCCACACTGGCAGCCACCCTGCAGGCAGCTGAGAAGAAGATCACGGTGGAGGAGGCAGAGAGGTGAGGGAAATCCTGGGGCTGGACCTCTGAGGCGGGATTGGGAAGCTGTGCATGGGCACTGCCTGCACCACACAGGTCACTGGTGCTCGAGCCCAGCTGTGTGCTGAGCTCCAGCTGCCACTGATCTGGTCCAGCCTGGCCAAACCTTCCCCATCAGCACCTGCAGCCTTTGGGCGGTGCTTTGACTCTCTCCCTTTCCTCCCCAGCCACCCCGGGACTGTGCACTCGGCCAAGAACATCCTGGAAGACATCAGCAACATGTTTGACGACCTGGCCGACCAGCTGGACGCGATGCTGGACTGAGGCTTGCTCCCTCCTTCCCCTCCTCACCTCCGGCTGCTCCGCCAGTGCCCCTCGCCATGGGAGGAGCGGATCTGGCACCGAGCAGCGCCACCAGGTCTCTCCAGCCGCTCCCTCCCCGCACTTTGCACTGCAGCTGGGAACGCAGCTGCCCTCCTTGCTCACCCCTGGCTCTGTGTCACACGTGCCAGCGTGGCTGTGGGCCGGTTTCCGAGGGGGTCAAGCATTTCCCACCAGACTGGAAGCAGGAGGAGAGCCCAGAGGGGGCTGCACATGTGGTCCTGGAGGCCACGGAGAAGCCCTCGCTCCCTTGCACAGAGCTGAGGAGCCTCCACAAGGGACCTTTCTCTTTCCCCACTGCATTGTCAAGCCTTGCCTCTTATTATTTATCCCCTGCCAACAATGTGTCACAGGAGAGACCTCCCCGGGCAGCCGCCACTGAGCTGGCGATTTACTGAGCAGTCCCAGCCCCGGCAAGGCCTGACAGCAGCTAAAAGAAGACAGGGCTTGTCGCAATTTGGCAGCTTGTGGAGCGAGAAGGAACCTTTCTGCTTTATTTGCCGCCTTTCCAAATGCGTCAGCATCAGGCAGCGTGTAATCCAAGTGGATCGAAATCCCTCCGGCGGGACCCACAACCCCCTCGGGATGGGGCTGGCACAGCCTCCGAAGCAGCGGATGTTCTGTCATGGCCCTGCCGGACATGGGGGGCCTTCCTGCCCCTTCCCAGAGCGATGAGGATGGTGATGGCAGCACCAAAGGCCTGGGGATTTGGGCCAGTCCGTCTGGATCGTGCTGCTCAATGGAGTTTGCCCTCTGCCAACACCGTGCCTACACAAACCCCCGCCCTGGTCCTTCCAGAGCGAAGTAGCAGCGTGCTGACGTTTTTTAATTTCTTTTTTTCCCCCTCCCCTATCCCTTTTCTTTGTGAGAAAACAGCCCGTTTTCCCAGTCCCCCTCCCTGCAGGGAGCTGCTGGCACAAACGCCGCCGCCAGCATTGTTGAACAGTAGCGGCGTTCGGGGCCGGGCGCGATCCTTCCCCGCGGCACCGAGGCCCGGCGGGAGAGCTGACCCCGCGTGCACCGCGGGAATGCGGCTCGGGAAGCAGCTCCCGTGCGCTGGATGTGGCCACAGCCCGTGGCTGCAGAGACAGCTCCCTGCATCCAGGCGGGAGGAAACGGCTGCATCGCTCGGAGACAGATTTCTCTCTCGCAGGATCTGCTCAGTAGTGCATGGCTAAATATGTCCAAGAGCCCCGAACTTGGCTCGCGCCCGGCATGCCAAGCAAATGAAAGCATCGGAGCACCAGAAGGGAACTGAAAGATTGTGCTGAAGTGCCATTTGTTACAAAAAAAAAAATCCAAACAAAGGGAAAGAAAAATCCACGTATTCCCCTCTTTTCTAAAAAAAAAATCGCCAATGCAAAGCCAAACTGGAAAGGGAGAAGGTGGCTGAGGAGGAATTTGCTTCCCAATCCTTCTGGGAGTTTGTGGCTGAATTGGACTGTCTGCAGCCCCTTGTCCTGTTGCATGGGAAGGGGAGCAAAGCCCAACTGGACAATCCCAAGCGTCTCTGCTCCTGAGGGCAGTTGTGCTGTGGGCTGGGCAGGTGAGAGATGCCAGCCTGGCTTCTGGGCTGAAAAGCAAAGACAAAGAAGTCCTGAAGAAACCTAAAATCCTATTGTTGGCTGGGACTTGAGGTCACTGTGAGGCTCTAAGACACTTCTCTCCTGATGAATTGGTCTCTGATTTCTGTCCCACTCAGTGTATCCACTGCCTATGTCTGACAGGCAAGTGCCACATCATGGACATGATGTTTTCAAATAGCTACAACCAGTGGCACTTTATCAAGAGGTTCACAGAAACCTTTTAAAACTGATTTTTACTCTCGTGAGTCAACCTGGGACAAACCCAGTTGTTTTTTTTTCCAGTGTTGATAAACTGTAAATGTTTTTTTTTAAAAGGCCAATGTATATATTTTAAATGTGATTTATTATATATATTTACTAACCAGAACTGCAAGTCTTGGACTGTAGGGTCAGGGATAAGAGGACACTGGGGTGGAGCTGCCGCCGTCTGAGCCACCTGAGGGCAGCACGACGCTGCTCTCATTGTCAATAAGGGAATTAAACATTCGATTTTGCAGAAGAATGCCTATTTTTTAAAAGCTCTAGATCTCTATTTTGAAGCTACTGTATGGTGTGTAAGTTATGTACACTGCAACTGGGACTAACTGACCCCAGCTGCACCTGCTCCGTGCAGTGAGACAGTGAGGGGAAAAAATAGCCCATGTAATCACCAGACTGACAACAGATTTTAAACCATCTGCTCTGTTTGCGTTAATCATGTGTTTTGTTTTCCACTAACATCCATTAAGACTAAATTCTATTAAACAGTGGGGCATATTTTACCCTTTTGATAGTTTTGCCTAGTTGTGTCCTTCGTGTCAAATTGCACAAACTTGTCGCCTACTGTTTGAAGTTCATGGAGGATCAGCTTTATCCTGTCCCTTGAGTGCTCCAGGGTTTCCTCAGATAATCTCCCCTGCTGAGTCCTGCAAGGTTAACGTTCAGTTTGAGTTTCACCACCGTGGCAGTGACGTGGTGAGAGCGGGGACCAGCACCACCTCCCAGTGTCCCACTGCCCAGCTCTGGGCACATCCCAACACCTCAGCTCCCTCCACCGGCCAGGCAGAGCATTCCTCCTCCTCCTGCATGGTCAAGAGTGTGGTGACAGTGACCCCAGGTCCTGCTTTGCTCAAGACAAGCATCTCAGGCCTCCTCATTCATGTCTCCAGTGCTCCCAGTGCCTATTCCAGCTCACCCTGACCTTCCATCCATCCCGAGGGATTCAAACCGTGCCACCAGCCTCGACTGAAGCAGTGCCTGGGATCCACGAAAGCACCAGGTAAGCAAACTTATTCTGTAGGAAGAGGTGTTCAGAGCTGCACAGATTTGTCCAAAGCTGAGCAGAAAGTGGGAAAAAGGCCAAGATCAGGTCCCAGGAGCATCCAAGTGCTTGGGCTGTGTCCCTACAACAGGCGAGCCAGGAAACTCACACCCTGTGACCTGAGCAGCCACACACATTTTTACCTCCTTCCTTTGCTAGTGCAAACTCGTTCCCACTCTCACTGGGTGTGTTATCCAAGACAATCATTTATTGCCATTCATATACTGGATGCATGTGGGTCTGGGTTTGTTTATCTTTTTTTTTTTAATACAATTTACAAGTTTTAATACAAATGAAATATTTTTACATACATCCCAAAAAATTTAATATAAAACATACAGCATTTAAAAACATCTTGATGTAGGAAATTTCCTTCTGAAGCCATGCACCCTGACCCTTGGACACCTTAGTGGCTGAGGGAAGGGTGGCATTGGCAAGACCATCCAAGAGGCTCCATTCATACGCCTCAGCTCCCTCCATGTCTAGCAGGGGAAGGAGGATGCAGGAAAATAAACATTTGTGATCACTCAGAGAAGGAAACCCTTGGAGGTGCCTCCTCTAGAGGAAGGTGTGGCCAGCAGGAAGCCCTGGAATCTGCTGCCTTTTATCACCTACGACAGTTCTGGCACAGGGCAAGAGCTGAGGTCTGGGTGGGAGGAAAATTGCTCTGCAGGGACAGCAGTGAGCAGCTCTGTGCTGCCTCTGCCTCCAGCTCAGCTCGGCCACAGAGGAGATAATACCACACCTGTGATCCAACCCTGGCATCAAGAAGAAAAGGTGATTTCTCAGGTGCCAGGTGTAACAGATCTGGAGCTGGCATTTAGTGAACTGAGGCTGGGAAAGGCGCAGCTTGTTCTCCCCGAGCCAGGCAGCTCTGCAAGTGCCAGGGGAGTGAGGGCAGAGTTCAGACCCAGGCTGCAAGAGGAGTGGCCAGTGAGCTGCTGGCTCCCTATCCCATGCAATCCTGACAGCATGGGATCTCCACATCCACTCTCCAGCTGCAGGAACAGGGTCCAGGCCTCAAACAGCCCCATCTGCTCCCCTCCAGCATCCCCCGTGCGTCCCCAGAGCTCAGGGACTGCCTGTACCCAGCTTTGCTCCCCTACCAGACCCACAGTGGGGAGAGGGTATTGCTTAGAGACACAAAGCCATGTCTGTGCTCTCTGGTTATGCTGAAAAGTGAGGAAGACAAGCTGGAGCAGCAGGGCAGAGTGTGGGGGTTCCAGCAAGCTCCCTGCCTGCCCAGGAGGGACCAGCCACCATTTGTTAGCCCCTGGTACCAACAGGGAAGTAACAGCCAACTGTAGTGTTAATCTTGGGAGCAAAAACAGGGCCAGGATTTACCAGGTTTGGTCAGTTTTTAGAACTAGAGGCAATATCTCCATGAGCTGCAAATACTCTGGTAGCCAAGCCTGTGTGCTCCTGTGTGGCCCTTGTCTGTCAGCCCACAACAGCACCAGTGTTCCCAGTACAGCTGGGGTCTGTTCCGAGCTCAGAGCAGGTGTGCTGCACTGGGACAGATCCTGGTTTGCAGCAAACCCTCATGGGAGGGTCCCCCCAGGCAAACAAAGAGACCTCCAGAAAAACAGGGAACAAACGTTGCCCAGGGAGGTTGTGGATGCCCCATCCCTGGAAGTGTCCAAGGTCAGGCTGGACAGGGCTTGGAGCAACCTGGTCTGTGACATCCCAGCCCATGGGCAGAGGGGTGGAACTAGATGAGCCTTGAAGTCCCTTCCAACCCAAACCATCCTGTGATTCTGTGTGAAGGCATTAGCATGGAGGGGAGAGACTTCCCAGCACTATCACAGAAAGACATGATGAGGGGGGGCTTCCCTGTGCCTCGGAGAGAACATACTGGATGCAGCACAGTCCTGGGACTGGGGAAGGAGCCATCCACCAGCTCTTAGTCACAACTGCAAGTTGCAGATATCCTGCCAGGAAAGACATCCCCTCCCTCCAGGGTGGGATAGGCAGGCTCAGGTTTTATCTCTGGCTGTGGCTCTCTCAAGCAGGCATGTTACTGAAGCAGAACAGCAATTCGGATCACAAACAGGAGAACGGTTATAAACCTCTCTGGGGTTGTTAAAGCAGATAAAAGCTCGTTCAACACGGCTGGAGGAAGCTGAGCCATGCTGGCTCCCTGCAGGCAGGCAGAGCTGCCCTCCTGATTCCCTCTGCACCAGATCAGACAGTCAAACGGGGGCAGCTTTTCCTAAAGCCGTGTCTCATCCCTCTTCTGAAGCACTCAACAGCCGGGATAAGGATACAGCAACAACACTAGAGGGCAGGCCTGGCCCAGCCTGGCTGTCCCAGCGCCCTGCCAGAGACCCTTCCCATTGTCCCCTCAGGAATGGGAGCTCCAGTCCCCACCTGGCTCCCAGCACTCCTGGAACTGCAAGAGGGATGGCTCCTTTGCCCCAGGACACAGGGACAGGGAGGCGGGTGAGGGCATGCACAGGCATGCACACAGGGAGAGCAGGCAGAGATGGGAAAACAAAACGGGTTTCAATAGAGATCTCTTGCTTCAGCAGACCTACATCTCCCCTGCAGGCCCCAGATTCTCCTGCCAGGCCCAGGAAACCCATTTGCTCACACAGAGGAAAGGAGTAGCTTCATTTCAGCATCACCATGATACTAACAAATACCTCTAGTAATAAATAAATAAAGGAAGAGCAGCCTGAAGAGGCACCAGAGCTTGCAGGCTCCTGTGAGTGTACCCTGGCAGGCTGGGGAGGGGCTGCATACCTGGGGGGGATCCCTGCCTGGGGCCCCGGGAAGGTGCTGATGTACTTTTGCCAGGAGGCTGTCTGGTTTGCATGTGTGAGGGAAAGCTTCCTGAGCCTTTGGTGCAGCCTCTCTCCCAGTGCAGGATGTGGCTGTTTGGCCCTGGCTCCAGGGAACGTGAGCTGGGAGCATTTAAAATGGCGAATTCATCCCCAGCTTGGTTTCAAACTGCAGCTTCTGCCTCTTCTGGTAACGGACCCGGACCCTGGAGAAGGCAGAACAAAGAAGAGAGTCAGCATATGGAGAGGTGAAAGGCAAGCAAGGCTGTCCCACTGCCATTCCTGAGCTGCCAGTCCCAAGAAACAGGGAAGCCCTTGGCCTGGTCCCTGTGGTAGCCTGGGAGGGAAATCACAACCAGAAGGCAACCCACGGTCTCAGTCCTTCCCCATCCAGCCAAATCCCATCTCCAGGGACACCCGACACAGCAGAGAAAGGTCCAGAAACCCTTCCCCAGGAACAGAGATGGTGTCTCTGTCCCCACCAGGGTTCTCTGTAATCCCTGCTGCTTTTCCTCACCAGCCCATTTCCTGAGTCAACGTTCATTAGCGTTAACTCCCAGCCCCGGCTGCTCCCTGTGCTGGGGAGAACAGCCAGTCACTGCCTGCTACTAATTCTTGGCTTCAGCCACTTCCCCTGAAAACGAGTCCCACAGTCCAGGCACTGTGTGAAGGCCTGTTTCCTCTGCTGGGATTCAATGCCTCTCTGTCCTCATGGGACAAGATGGAGAGAACAGCCCCCTCCAATTCTACATTGGTATTTCATAGACCTTGGCTGTCTCCCTCTCTTTGGTTTGAGACAAGGAAATTTTGGTCTCCCTTCCTGCTCCCAATCACTGCCACTGCCCTTCCCTGACCCTCTTTCCTCCCCTGTGCTTCCTCCCTGAGAGGTGGAACACAATAACCAGGTGATTTACACAATGCAATCATCTTTTCCTTTTCATTCCCCACCCTGTTCCCTGGGCATGATTTTTTTTGCAGCTCAAGGCCAGGCTGGAGTGAGAATCCAGCCCTTTCTCCTCATCTTCCTTACTACCCCCATACCTGATTTCATGCAGCTTGACAATCTCATTGATGATAACCACAAGGACCAAGGAAAGAAAACCCAGGAGCCATGAGACCGGGGAGATGGAAACATGGTTAAAGGTCAAAGAAGAATTGAGGTTTTCCCAGAGTTTCAGGTCCAGCACAGTCTGTGCCACTTGCCCCAGCAATCTAAGATCAAAAACAGACACAGCAAACCTCAGCAGAGCTCACAAGCTTCCCAGGATCTGCAGATCAGGGTTCAGGCTGAAATGCTCACAACAGAGACCCTTCACCAGTTCAGCAGTGGATATCAATTGCTGTCTCTTCAGCACCAGCAAACTGGTGCTGGAGCTGAGCTAGAGCCCTGCTTGCTCCAGCATTCTGGAATGCCTCATCAGGGCCTGGGGATACTCACACAACAGCCACAGTGAGCGTCCACCAGCGGTTGGAGAGGGGGCTCTTCTTCCACAGGGGTTTGGTGCGATGGACGTGGGTGATGGATATGAACACTGCAGGGAAAAGGGGGTTATTGGCATCACACACAGACACTTCACAACACACACCAACAGCTGTAACTCCAAAGGGATATGGGGCTTATGGCCCTTTCATTCAAGGCCCTTTCAGATCAGGCTCCCCACAGCAATTCCAAGTCCCCAGGTACGTGGGGGGGAGCAGCGGTCATCCTGCACAGCGTTACTCCCTGTGAGGTTGGTTCACAGCCTGGTGAGGTAAAACAGAGCAGGCAAAGGCCCAGACCTGGGGAGTGGGTCAGGGGTGGGTGTGCCTTTGTTTCTGGGTCACTGCAGGCCTGCACCAGAGGAAGGTTCCAGCCCAGAGACATATTTAGCCAGAGACCCAGACCTATCTGCACAGGAATGAGCATTTAAACTGCTGCCAGGCTAAGCAGCCCTGCCTTGCCTCAGTGGTCTGAGGGACATAAAACAGTACTGCCCACTCCCTCTCTCCAAAGTTGGGCTGCCTCTCAAACCAGAAGGCATTTCTGCTCACCTGGACACCTACACATCTCAACACCCAGTGCTCTGCCCAGCACCAAGACACAGCACCACAGGACACGGACAGGGAGCAGAGACCCTTTAGGGTTGTCAGGGAGCAGCTGGACCTACTCTGCCAGGCCACGGTGTGCAGGTGATGAGGGTCAGGCAGGACATGGCTCCACGCCCCTCCAGAGGGTTTAAAAAGGCTTCCAGCTCCCAAACAGCCACAGCTTGTACCAGTGCTCTTTGGGGGATGGAAATGGGGTGCTTCACAAAATGGCAGCAGGGATATAAGGACTTCTGAGGCAAGGAACATTTTTGGAGAGCTACAGGTGCTGCTACTGATTTGCAAGAAGGCAAAGAGGGATGCTGCTCTTCTGGTGAGACTGGAAAGGAATCAGCACTTCAGCAGGCTGGTAGGAAACAGAATCAGCTCTGTGTTGTTTTTAATCTGTCAGGGCAATGACAGTGAGACTGGGTCTGTGCTGAGAGGCCACTGCAGTGTCTCCTTCTACCAGGGAGTTTGTGCTCTCAGACAAAGGGCAAAGAAGGAGGCAAAGGATGCAAGTTTTTCCCCAGAGTAGGAAATGGTGTTCTGGGAATTAGGATTTACCTGTGTGTAAAACAATCAGGCCAGCTGTGAGCTTCTGGGCTACAAGAAGAGCGTTGGAAAACGTCCCAAACCAGTCAGGAGCACCATCAGCATTGCTAGTGAATGAGAGGACACAGAAAAGAAGTCAACAGTGGGGACTTACTGTCTGACCTGTTCCCACCAGGGCCAGGTCCTTCTCTAACAGCTGAGAGAACTAAGTGTGAGCTCAGAGTCAGGCTGTTCTGGTACCAGGAGGTGACAGTGAGCAATGCAATTGTCAAGGCTATAGGGAGAGCACCCAGCCCTCTGTGTAGCCATTTTAGCTGGGAAGAGGCTGAAGCTCGTTAGAGGGGAATCAGTTCTACCTGGAAGGGCAAGAGTAAGAAGGGTGTGTGCCAGGCTCAGTTCCTCACCTGTGCAGCATGATGGAGGAGCAGCCTGTGAGATTGAGGCTGGTGGTGTTCACCTCTTTGCAGGACTCATGCAGTGTGAACCCAAAGCAGATGAGGCAGGAGCAGATGGTCAGGCTGAATTTCAGCAGGAAGCAGAACAGGAAGTAGTGCTGAGTCTGTGAATAAGGGAGAGGAAGGAGGATGACACGGGCATGTCACTGGCACAACCTCCTCTCCATGAACCATCAGAGAATCGGTGGCTGCAAAAGACAAGCTGTAGTTCAGATGAGATGCTGCACTGTGGATCTGCCCTGTGGGTATGCTGGCACTAAGGAATTCCCTTCCTGGCTCATGCCATGGATCAATTTACCAAGCGAGCTGGAAAGGCACAGGGCCTCAGTTATGCATCAACACTGGGACAAAACAGAACAGAAAAATGTGTGAACAACTAAAATCTGACGGGCCACCTACCTTCTTGGGAATGGAAGTCAAGTTTTTTCCTGTTGCCATGGTCATGATAGAGCTGTGAGGAGGCTTGCCCAGGAGCGAGATACTGGAGAAAGGTAAGTTAGTCTTTCAGTAACATGTTCAGGCACCAGAACTATTCCATTTTTGTCTGTATCTATCATTTGAACCCAAATAACCTCCTCAGATTGCTTGAACCATTAGCAGTTATCTGGCCACTGCCTTAAGCATATGCTGTAAAAGGTGTTATTCATGGTAGGTGTAGACAGGGAGAGAGGTGACCTCTAAATGTGTGATGGGGAAAAATCCACCCATGGTACCTTTCCTCCACCTGGCACCCCAGGCTCTCCATCATACTCCAGCCAGTGAAGGATTAGATGATTTTCAGCTGGAGGTTCAAGCCCCAAGATAACAGCAGCTCTCACACAGCTGTCAGGGTTAACACAGCAGTACACAAATGCTCCTGTGGCTGTTTCCAAGCACCTTGTCAAGGCAGGTGCTTGGAATAATCCTTGCAGCATTCTTGGCATGCTGTGTGTGAAGTCAGCTTTCTTTTAACATGGACATGGTGAGGCTGAGGGACTGGTCTGTGCATCCTGTGCGTGGGTGGGAGGAGATTCCACCCTGATAGACTCACCTGAGCAGTGGGTAGCAGAAACAGGAGAGCCACACGATGTCTGTGGTGCTGAGGATGGGGGGCAGCTGCACCAGGCAGGAGAGGAACTGGACAGAAACAATTCAGAGTGAAGAGTGTGAGCAGTGGTAGGAGAGGCTTGTTACCCAAGATGCTCCTGACTTCCCCCAAAACACTGGGTTGAGCTGATAACTAGGCTGCCACTGCACAGCCCCTCCACACGTTGCAGGGGGGTGCTTTTCTCCAGGGAAAAAGGGTTTGAAAAGAAACCCCTGCATGAGGGTCAGGGAGAAGGGGCAGGCTGAGATCACATAGTCTCTATTTGTAATTCCACCAAACCTGACTGAAGGCCACGTTCCTCTCCCGAGGCTGCCCCACTGCAGCCACCTATATACATGCTCACACTCCTGTCCTCTGAGCTAAATGCTGTCCCCAGCCAGGCCAGGACTCACCTGAATGACAACCAAGGTCAGCTGGCACTGCAGCAGGAAGAGGAAGCACTTGCGGATCCCGTACGTCGCATGCCTGGCCTGGAAGGAAGAACAAGCCCTCAGAGCCCTCCAAGTGCTGGAGCAGCTGTCAGCCAGGAGCAGCTATTGGCAGGCAGGGGCAGGACATGTGGCCCGCAGGGGAAGTGGGAAGGGAGAGGGTCTGGACACATTGAAAGCAAAAAGGGAACGTCTCTTGCCTGGATGTAGAGGTTATGAAGAAAAAGGCAGAATTTTACCAAGGGGTAAATCTGTTTAAACTCCTGGCTTTTCTGGGGTTACACTTCTCCCTAATCGTGCACTGTTGTCTGGCTCTCTAGGGATCTCTGTAAGATTACATTCCATCCAGGTGAACAATAATCACGTTCTTTTGCCACAAGGCACCATTCCCAAACCATCCTCTACACCTTGAACCAGTAAAGCCAGGCAGGAAGATTCTCTCTCTGTTGGGCTTTCCGAGCAAAGGACAGGAGACACAAGAAAACCTAGTGCTGGAAGCTTTCTATGGGCACCTCAAGGAGAATGCTCATGTCAGCTCCTGGGCTCTGCTCCCTGTGGGTCCTGGAGAGGAGATGTGCCTGGCTCACCTGCTCTATCAGCCTGATGATGCTGGTACTCTCTTCTTGGCGGAAGGACATGGAGCAGGGCAGGCTGTTGAGCTGCCCTGAGAGCTGCAGGGGGGTGAGCTCATCAGAGACGTTGGTCAGGGTGGTGCTGGTGGCATAGCCAAAGGTCTCCCAGGAGCAGCGAGATGGGTAGAGAGGGTCCAGTGCTATACTGCAAGGACAACACAGAAGCATCAGAGTCCTCATCCCAGAGGAGAAACCACATTTCACTGCAGTTCAGCTTGTAAAGTCACAGTGTGTTGTGCCACGCTACCTCTGTCTACCTTGCTTGTAGAGAAGCCTGGAGCTATTACATTAATTTAGAATCAATGCCCCTAAACTTTCAGTTATTCTTAAAGAAATAATCAACATATTTGGGTTTGTGGCACAAGGTCAACAAATTGGCTGATCCAGAGGGGTATTTCCACTCTTTCACCCAATGGGAAGCATCTGTAATGCCAGTTGGGGCATAACAGACCAGCATGCAAGAGAGTATCTTCCTTTCAAAGACAGAAAAAAATATCTCTCTGCATCAAGGGATGACCTAAGTAGTCATCCCATCCAGACCTCCCTTATGGAGACAAATGCAGCTAATAGTGGACAGAGAAACTGTGAGGATCCCCCTGCACAATCTACAGGTGTGGTGTGACCCATGGCTGGGCACTCACTAAGATCAAGGCAAAGGCAGCCAGAGGAGGAATAGATCCTGCCCCACCTGATATCACTTTGCAGGAAGAGGCAGCTGTTCCGAAGGTTGGCAGAGCTTCCCAGACAGCAAGTCACCTCCCCATACTCCTGCATGATCTTGATCATCTCACACATGGCTGCCAAGGGACAGAAGGAGGAACACAGTGTGTCATGTCATTATGCACACAAAGATGCAGTGTTTCACACACTCCTTCCACTCTGGATAACAGATCTTTTAAAATTGCCCCAGCTGCCAGTCATGTACAGTGAGATCCACAAAGATATCCAATAAGATAGGTAACTAACTGCAGACCAGGTGCTCTGCCACTGCAGGGACAGAGCTGTGGTTCACAGAACTCTGACCCAGAGATTTGCATCTCCAGCACATTTCTTTCAGACCAGAGCTGGTGCATAAGACAGCTTCAGCATCAAATACTCTTGTTAGAAAACAGCAGAAATGAAATAAACCTAAAATAAATACAGCATTTCAAACTCTGCTCAGCAGCACGTCACTACTGTTCTTCCAAGTCTAAAGGAACAGAGGGAATATAGCAAACCACTCCAAAAGCAGTGCCACATTTAGCCATACTCAGAGCCAGTCCCTGTTCCTGCACTCCCACCCACCACCACCTCTAGCCTTCATCTATATGTTTATCAACACCCCTCGGGGCCTCTAAATCAAAGCTGCTGTTTGATCTGATTTTTATTCTGTAGCTCCATGCACAGTGCTCTGCGTATATAGAGATTTTCTGGAATGCTCCAGGCAAAAAAACCTCAAGTCTCCCCTCCACAGATTCCTGTGTAAACAACTTATCTAAATGCCTGGTGCACACAGATCTGCAGCCCAGTGAGGGGTTAGGTTGAGTGGGGAACTGCCACTTCTGTCAAAAAGAGAGAGGAAATTTGGGCACAAAGTGGGCTGTGACTGGTACACTATAAACTGTGGCCAGAGGTTCTGAAATGCCAAATCATAAAGATGCGTCACACTTTTGCTGGAGACTGGGCAGGTGTTAGCCAGCAGAGCACTCAGCCCCTTTCTTAGACAATGTAGTGCCTCAGAGAGGGAAAAAAATTTGCCCTTTCTGGTTTTCTGCAATCAAAAACTCTGCAAAGCAGCAGAAGGTGTTAACAGCAATTGCCAGGGGAAAATTCTTCTGGGAAGTGATTTCTGAGTTATATAAGGCAGTGAGGGTTGTGAGCAGAGATCAAAGTCTCCTGGTGCACTGATAATACTTATTTAATAAAAGGCAGTAGCATTTTGAATGTTTGCTTTTGTGTCTCTTACGAATGCAAATTGAAGGGAGTGGTTCTTAGCCCAATTCAGTAAATGGGGACTAAAATGAAGTTAACACCTGGCTTCCTACAGGTAGCCACAGGGTCATTAATACCAGTATAGACTTGTGGAACACATCCCCTTCCCTTCACCTGTGTGCACACTGGGATGAGCCAGAGCAAATAGCTGGGGAAGGTATTCACAGGACTCACACTCTGTGCCACTTACTCTCTGGGGTGCAGTCTGTGAAGAGAGGCACCAGCAAAGGCACATTGTCAATGTTCTGCAGGTGAGGTCTCACCTGGTGGATCCCCCGAGGGAGTTTGGCCTGGAAAAGAGAAAGGAGAGATTAAGCAGGGCAGTAGTGTGTGTGTGTGAAGGAGAGGCATTTCAGAGCAAACTGCTGAAATGGCAGTGATGATTCCTAGAACTACGCAACTGCTAGATCAGATACAAATTCATGTCCCTGTAGATAGAACTGGCTGTCCCGAGCCACTGTCAAAGGTGTTTTGTTAAAAGTTCTACACTGAAATGCAAGCTGTTTGTGCTTGTTTGTAAGGTTAGTGTGACAAAACTGTGCTCAAGGATTTCTAAGGCTTTTTACGTGTGTGGAGAGTCTAGTCAGACACATGTGCTGTCTCCCAGCAACAAGATCTATTTCAATTGCAGCCATATCAACATTGCAGCAAGGGAAGAAGGGTTCTTGCCTTCTGAAACCAGACCTAATAGATTTTTTTTTTTTTAACTTGGATCTATCTCTGATATTCCTCTAACCTCTGCTGAGCATGAGGTTTTTATGAGGCAGGAAGAGCTTGTCCCACACTGACCACTGGGCAGCACCAGCCATGGCTCACAGCTGGAGGAGAGACAGTTTCCTCTGTCTGCACGGAATGTGAGGATGTTCCCACTCCCTGCCCAGCCCATGGGAAGGGGACCCAGAGGAAATGAGATGCAGCTCTCAAGGCTACTCTGTGTGTGGTAATCCCCACTCCTAAATGCCAAAGCAAAGAGCTGTTCAGCAGAAGTGACTAGGGGAGAGAATCCCAAACTTCCCAGGCTCTAGATACCAAGCTGGAAGAGGCTGGGGGAAATCAGGAGTCCCAGTGTAAACCAGTCTATGTGCTTTGAAGAATTCCCTTTGGGAGTAATGAGGTGATACTGCTGACCATGACAAAGAGTACAAGGTGCACAGGGAAAGGGCCCTCACCCTGTTACAGTCCTCCAGGAAGCTGGGGATATCACTGTCTGTTGGCTGAAAGCTGATGAGATCCGAGTGCCCTTCCTCTTCCATGAGCAGAAGCCCCTCCACGTCATCTCGAGAAACTGGAGCAGAGAGAAGCAGCACAAACAATAAGCACCAACCTGCCTCTGCCGCCCCTGTGCCACCCACATGGGATATTCACATGGCACTGCAGAAGCCAGGAAACGTGAGGCCTGATTTTCTAGGTTAGCAACACTTAGATCTCCCACTCAGTCATCTAAAATGCTGTATTTTTAGATGACTAATCTGTTCAGAGGTAGATATGTGAGCCTAGTCTCTGCTCTTTTAAGACATGATAGTTTATCTGTTCTGCTGTCCTTCTAGGGGAAGAAAGTAAAGAAATCCCACCTGAAGTAAGAAAAAAAAGTAATGCACAGGCAAGAAACTCTCAGTGGCTTAACCAGAGCCCCAAAAAGAACCAAAAGCCCTGATGAGCAGTTGTAAATTCATGGCAGCTGGTGCACAGCTGGCTATCTGTTTCCAACAACTGTGGTACTGGTTGGGTAGAAAGTCTATAAATGTAACGAGCTCTTGCTCACACCTCAGGTCCTTCCAGTTTTGTGCTCAAAGCTCTGAAGGATCAGGTGTCTGGTGTAGACACAGGAACCTATGAATGGGTTTAAAAGAACCCTCCAGGAAACACACAGCATTCAAAGTGGCCCCGGAGCAGTTCTCACCCTGGTGCAGGTCATCGTGCAGGGAGCCAGCGTGGCTGGGGCTGGAGGGAGGGATTTCTGAGCCAGGCACGTCACCGTTGGGTGTTAAGGATATGTGGCAATTCCAGCCAGTCTCCAGACCCATCTTCTCAGCAAACACCTGTGGGTGAGCAGATAAAGGGTTTTAGTGTGGCTGCCCAGGCCAGAGTACTGCAGACCAATGCCATATTGGAGCCCAGGTACCTTCTGGGCTCGTTAGTGAGCTGAATCTGATTAACCTTGGATTGCACTGGAGTTAAACTCTCCAGTCAGACAACCAGGGGCCATGCAAGTTCAGGGGGTTAAGCAGAGACAGCTTACCTTGCTTTTGAGCTCATCCTCCAGAGAGAAGTAGACAAAACGGATGCAGGCATTGACCAGTCCATCAATGAGGCGGACAATGTCAAGACGGGCCTGATACTGAGATGAGACCATTCCCATGAAGATCTGTCCACTCAGAGCCTGGATACAGTCTTCCTTCTCCATCACTTCCCCAATCCCTTCTTCAGGCATGCAAACAACACGCAATCACATTGAGACATGAGGGGCCACATGTACATCAGACAAAGTACATGTGGTGGGGAGGCCACCGAGGTGACACCCAAGGGCACAGGAACGTGCAGAAACACACACACGGGAGGAAGGAGACATCCATTTGTCCCAGCATACCCAGTCACAGCAGCAGTTTCGGGACATCCCCACATATGTGACCAAGAATACAAGCGGGAAACAGCAAGTGTGGAAAGGAAAAAGACAAAACAGAAGGCAGGGATCAGTCACGAGGAATTTGGGCAGAGAGGTAAAGGGTGTGTGCTGCATAATGTTCACATGTGCATTTTAAACACATCCTACTGTGCTTAAACAACATGGTGAGTCTGGTTGAGGCAGAGTGGCATCAGAGCACCAGGGGCTGATGCAAAGGAACTGGATCATGTCCCCTCCAATGACACCACAGACACTCCCAGAGACCCTGCAAAGGCTCGTTGACAGGGTTCCTTCACCATCACCACATTGGCCTGCAGTGAGTGGGAGCTGGAAGCAGCATGAGGAACAAAATAATAAAACACTTCACACAGTCACAAAACTTGCCACAGGTGGGACTGGAAAGTGTTGTGAAAACACTCAGTCACAGCTGTCCCCAGCTGTTGGAAAGCCCACTAGTCACATTTTACAGAATGGGGGACCAAGGCAGAGAAAGATTAAGACTGGCTTCCCAAAAGAGCCTCCTGGCTTTATGTAATGGTATGTGCTTATTTCTCAGTTTCCACTGCTGTTCTGAACGAGATGTACAGTTCATCTACTGGGAATCAGTTCCTTCAGCACAGAATTAAAATCCATCAAGGGAGAATAGTCACATACCACCACACGTTTCATTCCTTTGAAAAACCCAACACATGTGATTTCCACAAAATTAGATAAAGAGCAAACCAAGTATCAAAATAGCCACAAGTCTTGACTCTCAGTAGCCAGCTTTAGAAACAGACTTCCCACAAGGAGAAGAATTTCTCCGCAAGCTTCAACAACATAACTAGAAATACACCTACCAGCTGCTACATCGCTACTTCCTCTGGAAATGCAATTCAGAAACCCTTCCTTCTCAATTTCCATCTGCTACTCTGAATAACAGTGTTCTTACAGCTCTAGACTGATCAGATCAAGCACCTGGCCCAGCAGCAGACCTTAGTATAGACAGGACTGGGGACACACATACCATCTGAGCTCCAGCTATTCCTCCTGCTGCTCTGTTTGATGGGGGTTGTCCCAGGGAGGTCACAGCACGTGAAGATAGCACTCTGCCCCGGGACCTGCACCAGCTCTATGCACTTCCCATTGAGCTGGGAGGACAAGGCACAATGCATTGGCTTGTATGCAAAGGCAGAGCAGTATCCTGACAGGCAGGCTCGCTGGTAGAAATCCAACACCTTCTTCCTACGTGGAACAGACAAAAAGCAGGCAAGATTAGCAAAAATGTGCCACGTGCCTGACAATGTGCACTGCAGTTACGTGTATTTTCGAAAAGATGTCTTCCATGAGGAGTGGTCAGAGTCTGAATAAGCCTTTCCCTACTGTTTCTGCATTCTCCAAGCTGCAGGTACTACAGGACAACAAAAGCACATATTCCATCAGGGGCAGTGGTGAACGTTTGCTGGTCAGATTGATGAGTATGAACACAGTGCTCCTTCAGTACACTTATTAATGTGATACGCTCTATATGGCTGCCACGTGACTCCAAGGAAGTTCCCTGCATGACAGCAGAAGCTTAATTCATCAGAGATAATTTATCTGTGGGGACATAAACACCAAGGAGGGAACTGACAACTCTGACAATAGTATCTATGGCACAGATAATTGCAGTAACAGACTTTTCTCCTATCCCCTTTCAGAGTTTGGGTCCCAGAAGCTGTAAGTGAAGTTTCCGTTTGGTCACGATTCAGTCACTAGAATGAGGTAAAGTTCTTTCTCTAAGCTGAAAACACAAAAGTAAAAAATTAGACTATACATTTGATTTTTCATTGGCTTCTAAGATGATAAATATTCCAAAAAGGATCAGTGGGAGTTTTCTTACACCTGAGACTTAGAAGAACAATGTGCTGCTAGTCAGTGAAACTAAACATTACTGGTTTGCTCTGCTAGCAGGGACAGAGATTCAGCCTATAGATGGAAATGCAGCAGACACTATCAGATATTGCAGCAAGACTCAAAGGGTGTGATGCATTATGTAGATTGGCTCAGGCAGAACTGATCATTTTGCATTTAATTTAAGACAAGACACTAGTCTTGAACAACAACAAAAAAATTCTCTGCCACCAGCATGACCTGATTGTAATTCATGGCCCTGCTGCATCGTGCAGTCAGAACCCACTTACAAGAGGCCAATATCTTTAACAGATACAGTAAGAAGTTGCTTGCTCTTACAGTTCAACTGAGTGCTTGTTGCTATCTAATCTCTTAAATTGCTTTTTATAATTGTAATGATAACAATTAATCATAAGCAGAGATAGCTCATGTTCATAACCTACATGAAGCTCTTCTTAAACAGCTTAACAAGCACCATAAAGGGAATTTTAGCAGAGTGACCAGGTTTCCTCTGTAATTTATCTGAAGCTCCTGAATGTACCAAATGAGGAAGATGCCCACCTGTCAGAGCCAGAGAGGGGGTAGATATCTGTGCCATCCCAAAAGTCTGTGCAGGCCTCGAGGATGATGTCAGCTGTCCCATGGGAAAACATCTGCTCAGTGCCTGAAGTGCAGGAGAACAATGAGTCAGCATCACACATACAGGCTTCCAGGAAAGAGATTTCACACCAACTGCTCCCTTATTTGTTAAAGGTGATTGTTCCCACAAACTGCTCTGAGGCACCCCAGATATCCCCTTTCCTTTGCTTAAAGTCTTCTGTCTCCATTAAGAAATAGCTCAAGGATGATGATACACCTGCAGCTGCTCTTTGTCTAACTGTGGGTTCAAACAAGGCTGCGATAAAATGTGAGCCATGTGGTCCCTTCCTATTCTCCTGTTACAATGTGTATCAATCCTGCTCCTACAAAGGTGTGATAATATCTTGCTCCTGTATCCAACAGAGCAGAAGGAGAGATATTCCTGAGAGCCTCTTCTGAAGAAAGTACAAGCAGCAGTGATGAGCCTACAGGGATCAAAGTCAGCCTACGCTGGAAAGTGCATTCATTTTTAGGCCAGACATAGAACTGAAGGGTAAGAGCTATTCTTGAATACTTTTCATTCAAGCAGCAGAAGATAATTTGACAGTGTGACCTGTCAGATAGCAGCCTGTTTCACAAAAGGTCATGAAAACGTGTTAAATGAGGATGAGTCAAAAGTTCAACGTAACAGACACTAAAAAAGTAACTCATGTTGTGATTAGGGAAGAACTAAAAATCAATGGACACCACAGCTTGTCCTGGTTTTTTTTCTTTCCCTACTTTACTCTTTAATATAGACTTTAAATCTCTTGTTCCCTCTTGTAGACAGAGGTGTTAAAAAGTTTTTCTTGAAGGTGTGTGATATCACTTGTCTGATGCAGGTCCCAGGCACAGGACACCAGTTAGGGGATGTGGGGCTGCCCCCCCATCCACAGCTCCTGCTCCCTCTCATTTGCATCAGCATATTAACATTGCACTCACGCAGACCTCTCTGTCTACGTTCCCTCCTCCAGCTGCCCTGTGACTTTGCCCCCAACAGCTTCAAAGCTGAGCTAATGAAAAAAAAAAATCACTGCCAAGAAAAATGAGCCCAGAGGCTTCTTGTAGGCATTGTTGCTGACTGCTAATGCTCACACTGGCTGAAATCAAGAGCCAAGAATATCCACTTGCACAAACCAGGCAGGGACCTTCAGGAACACCAGAGGATTTTCCAAAACATAGCAGCTCTCTGCTTTCTGCTATAAATAGTCAACACATGCCAAGTTTATCAGCATAACAAACCTCCGAGACGAATAGGGACTGTGTGTGAAAGAAGGAACCTGTCTCAGGGACACAAAGGAGTACTTGTGCAGAGCTCTGGTTAATTTTATTGTATAAACACCTAATCCTTCCCACCTTGCTCCTAAGGTCAGACAGTCCTTGCTAGGAAAGAGGCAACAAGAGATGTTTATTGATCCATGCAGAACCTATGTCCTGGACAGAGCTTGCAGATGACCACACACACACTGATGTACCCATGTTCGTGCCTGACAGCAATTGCAATCCACTTCCCATTCAATCCCATCAGCATCCCACACCACAATCCTGCTAAGGAGTAAGTGGCAGTGACAGCACACATTATGAACTAGAAGGAGTTCATTGCCAGTAAAGTGAGCTCAGCCTCTTCCCTGCCCAAATCGTGGACTTGAAGGCCAGGATTTCTCTGGCAAAAGGGAAAAAACTAATGAATGAGGCAGGGAGTATGACCAGCCATTCGTGGCTGCTGGGACTCGTTAGGAAGGACCAAACCACTCCAGCTGAGCCAGTGAGGAGAGCAAGAGGAATCGAGCAAAGGGAGACAGAGATGGTGGAAGATGCCGGTGAGCCCCTCATTTCCATGTGGTTACTATGGATTTGGGATGAACACTGCCAGATGGTGAGACACGTATTTCAATGGAATGGCAAGGGAACATACAGATAATCTGCCTACTATTTCTGCTACAGCTGTAGAATTTATTATGCATTTCCCTTTGACTGCAGCCCGTCGTGGGAGTGGGTGGATTCAAAGATTTATTCACAAATAAGGTATCAAGAGAGGTTAGTTATGATCTCTGGTCTGACCTCTGCATAAGCAGAGCCATTTGATTTCAGCCAATGTTTTCTGCCCAGTCCAGTATTTCTGGTTCTAAAATGGTAATATTTTAGAAAGCTTCAAGTGACAAGACTATTGTGTGAGAGGTGTTCAGTGGTTAACTAACCCCAGCTGGCAAAATTCCTCTTAGAATTTACTCTAGACAGCATAATCCAGGTCACACACATATTCGTCTGAGCTCCAGCCTCTAAACTAAACCGTTTAAAAGTGAGGATAAGGAGTTGAAATGAGGCAACATTAAAGGTTTTTTCCCTACACTAAGAATCTCAGCATCAAAATAATTCCTGTTCACAAAGGCAAGATAGCAGCAATCAGAACAAATTAAAAAGTTCCTCTTCAGATAAAGATATAAATTTAAGCAGAATTAGGCAAGAGAAGACAGTTAACCTGGTAAAACTCTGGCCAGCATAATGATCATATTTCAGATTCAATATTGAACATATGTCAGCTCCAGAGAGCCAAGTTCAGTCAATTTAAGGAATTACAAAGAGCCTAAGAGCTCTGAGAGGCAAGCTGTTAAATCTTGCTGGGGTGCTTTAAGACCTCACAGTGCCCAGCTGCACATCCTTTCCATCCCAGCCCATTCCTACAGGAATAGGAAGTAGAAGAAGGAGTGGAGAAGTCAGTGTGGCTTCAGGTGTTGTATTCATGGTCACTATGAGTTTGCATGGGATTTATGAGATTTCTTATTAGTATGCAATACAGGAGCATGCAATATAATACACTAGACAACTCACAAAGATTATGATTTGAGTTATCAGAAGGATGGCCATCACTAACTAAAACCCTGAGTAATATTCAACCCTGTGCAGTATCAGTTTCACTACCATCATGAAGTCTGTTAAAAAGCCAATAAACCCACACCTTGCTCTGCTCTACCACTTGGTCCCAGAAATGAGGCCTACTATGTGCTAAGATAATTTTAAAAAATTATTTATGATTCTGGAGTGAGTCAAAGCTGGGAAGGATTCCCCCCCTCAGTATGCCACAGCTGATCACTAAGGTTTGTTGAGCATATCTGTGCTGGCCATGGGCAGAGCAGGGCTATCACCCCACTCCAGACTCTTCCGGCATGACATTTTCCAGGCTCTCTTCAGAAAAGATCCCCCCATTTCAAGTGGATGCCCAAAGAAAGGAGCAGCCTTACTGGTAGTGGTGTCCTTCACAAACAGGTTAATCATGTGGCTCAAGGGGGGTCTCCTCTTGGTGATGGACGAAAGCTTCCCCAGGATTGTTTCCTTAACCATCTCATCACTTGGCAGGCGGTACAAGGCCAAATAGTTCTCCTGCTTGAAGAGATCTTTAGCACCCGGTGTGAAACCTGAAACATGAACACAAGGAGGAGAAAAATTAGGCTCAAACCAAAGAAAAAGAAAGGTCCCTTCTCCTGCTTCTGTGCCACCCACTTTGCCTGTGCTCATTCTGACATCTCTCCAGGAACTGGTAGGTAAGCTGTGCTCTCTGTGCATCTACAGAAAGATGGCTCAAGATCTGTGGTTAAAAAAATTCGGAAGAACTGGATGTTATTAGTAATTACAGTGTTCATGCTTCTGGTTCACTGAAGAGAGAAACTGTAACATGGAAGGACAGGCACAGAAGTGAGTTCAAGTTTTCAGATTTTAATCCTAGTGTTACCTCTAACCTCTTATCTCTCCTGTGCCTTAGTTTTCCAATCTATAAAATGAGCTGAGGTACCTCACATCATTTATCCCCAAACTCCCTGTAAGGCCTTACAGTAAAGACAGGGCAGACAGCTGTTCATTAGCAGGTATTCTTTGTCTCCTGATGAGATTGGCAGACTCGGGCCAGAAGGATACCAAGCCTAGCCAGGGCTGGCTGGCAATATCCTTGATGACATTCATTCCTTTGATAGTGTTGACAATGTCAGAACTTGCCAAAAGCAATCTCTTTAATAGACTCTTTTGGCAACTGAACAACAGCAGAGTCAGCTCTGTATTTCCACCTTCTCAGCAGCCAGGACCGGGGAAATATTCTTGTGCTCTCTAAGGATTAAGTGTCTATTGACAGCTCTGATTTCTCTGCGTCTGCTCATCCAATTTCTCCTCACCTATTAGCCTGGCAAGCTCACAGAGGCCCCAGGGCACGTGGACAGGCAGCACAGCGTTGTGTGTTTCCTGGAGGGCGATGTTGCAGAGGTGGTCGGAGAAGCGGCACAGCCGCTCTGTCACGCTGGCGTTGCAGAGGTTGAGCAGCACGTTCAGGCCCAGGGGCTTCAGGGAATTCAGGTGCATGTGCCAGTTGGAGTCATCAAACTGGATGCAGGAGGGGTTCTGCTGGTCTTGGGACAGGCTCAGCATCTCCAGGTGGTAGTCACACACGAAGTCTTCGGCCTCACAAGCCAACACCTCGCTGTCCCCAACAACCTGGTCCAACAGACAGGGAAATTCCAGTTGGTTACAGAGAATACAGCTTGAGCCCAGAATCCTGCAAGGAATTCCCAGGTAAATTCCCCAGAAGTGGAAACTCCATGGGTTTGAGTCTCTTACAGCTCCACAAAAGCCTACTTGTGTGCCCCTCCAGTATGTCTTACCTGAGTGTGCTCCTCCTCTCCACCCTCCGTGTCCTTGCTAAAGCTCACATTGGATCCAGAGGGGTGTTTGCTTCTGCTGTTTGGCTTTCGGTGGGCAAGGCCATCGGGAGGCTTTGGAGGATCACTAGACCAGTTGTTCCTCTCTTGTTCATTGGTCATGTGGACTGTGTCTGCCAAGGGCCCAGAGAGCAAAGCATCTCTTTCATGGGGCTGCAAGAGACCAACAAAACAAACAGTGATTCAGCAGCTGAATCCCAGCCACTGCTGATTCACCTGCTGCTTCAGGACTCCTGTACAAGAGGATCTCATCCTTGCTGCTTCTTCATATTTTAGGCAAAGAATTATGGCACATTCACCTCATCTTCCATCTCAGGATGGCAGAAGGACCGTGTAGAGAGCTCATCAGTCAGATCTTCATGGCTATCATGAGGTGGTTCCACCTTCCCACTGAAGAACAGAACAGTCTCTGGGCTGGGGTTTGGCCACGAAAGAATCCCCTGCTTGTCTACACAGCAGAGCACCTGGAACATCCCACAACACCCCCAAAAAAGCAAAATCTCAGTGAAAATGTGTCTCAGTGCTCAGGCATAGCTGTAAATATCATGAGTTTAATAAACACATGGGAGGACAGACAAGTCTCTTCTTCCCCAACCTTCTGTCTTAAGAAACTGCACCTAATAAGACTCCAAGAAATCCAAGAATTCCTTGCTCTAACAGGATTGATGGGTAGTTTAACACCAATTTTATCTCAGGATATTACAAAACTAGGCATGAAGACCAAGGGAAGGAAGCAACTACTCAACCTGTTTCACCAGCTAGTACCTTACCAGGACCCAAACCAGCTGGTTCTCGAACAGGGGTCAAGAAGGTAAGGGGACCAGAACCAGAGCTGGAAAACACAGAGAGCCTGACAGATGTCACAGAGTATCTCTAACCATTGTTTTAGCCTGTAAATGTGCTGCTTGGACACGATAAGACAGTTAGAAACTCTTCTACACAGACAGGTGCCTGAAGGGTTTCTAATTCCAGCACAGTGAGCTGATTGCTAACAGTCTGTGCTCAGGGAAGGACGACATGAACAGTGAAAATGAAGCATCCACATAGAGCTCCTCTTTCTGACAACCCAGCAATACTCACAGTGACAGATCCCAGACTGTGGAGCAAGCTGGAAGTGAAGCTCAGAGTTGGGGATTTGCCTTTTAAAACACAGAGGAAGTGACTCCAGATACAGCGTATCATTTCCTGACGAGGGAAGCAGAGGACATCAGCCAATTAAAGACTCATTCCGTGAAAGATGAAGGGAGAGAAGGAAAAAAGGGAGTATGACATTACCTGCTTTCAGTTTCAACACAGTGATACACTGCAAGATAAACATCAGTCTCTGTGGGAACCTGTTACCTGATACAGTGCTGATGTTCCCAAGGGAAAAGCATTCCTTCCCCCTTCCACAGAACACCAACAGACAGTTCCATTGTTGAATTGAGAACTCACTGAAACTACCTCTGTCTACCCAAAAACCCAGAATGGAATTCTGAAGTGAGTTCATTTCAAGTGAATCAGTTGCTACCTCCCAGTATCTTTTCCTAAAGTAACTCATCCCTTTGGATTATAAGAGTTTGAGGTCTTGGGCTTTGCATCACCAAAGCTCCTTAGATCACGTTCCTTGGATCCTAAGGGCTAGTACAGCAGTCAGCTCAAATGCAAAACAATCATGAGCTATCACCAGGAAGAAAAAAAAAAAGCTCTTATTTAAACCAGTTTCTTCTGAGCAAAAATGTTACACAGGTACAAAAGAAGCAAATCTTATCAATGAGGTCAACTCAAATCACTCCCATTTACCACCTGAGAAACATCTCAGCTAAATGATGAACTGGCACAGAAAGACAACAAAATATTCATCAAAGGAAGCACATGTGAGTGCACCTATGTACATTCCTCTGAGTGACTGGGAGCAAGGAGATACAAATTGATTCTTATAATATCTAGGGATTCTTAATCACTGCTGGAGTCCATCTGCCTCCTTATGGAAAGGGGAATCTTAATTCCAGATTAGACAGAGAAGTGTCTTTCATCTACCCACCTGTTTAATCTGGATGATGGGTGGCCACAGCAGTTCCTTAATTATGGGTGGCCACAGCAGTTCCTTCACCAGAAAAAAGGTCTTCTATATGTTTAATTGCCCCAGCTTTGGAAGCACTAATAATGTGCTTAAAGCTTAAGGAGCCTATGAAACAGGATCAGACTTTTAAAAAGCCTGAACATCCCATGGTCCCCTCTGTATGTTTGGTCTTGCTGACCACCATCCCCCTCTGGTTTTTAGTTTTGTCTTGAAAAAGGAGGTTTTTCTAGTATAAGCAAAATACTTCCCTTCTTTCTGACACACACCATAAAAAGTTTATTTTATTCCTGGAACAGGACTTGAAAGAGGCACTGTCTTCAGGACAGAAAGCGTTGATTTCAAACCATTTGCAATATTCAGAAAAGCACAACTGGACTCGGTGTTGAAGTCACCTCAATCTCTGGTCAGCAGAGCAGCATTTACATGGGAAGGTGCAGGGGAAAGACATGCAACCTGCATGCATTGCAAATTAAAGCAACAAATGAGTGACAATGGACAAGTGACACGAGTCAAAAGGGTCTAGGAACGAGCAGGAGATCAGAGAGGAAGGGGAAGGATACCAGTGAAGTTCCATAGTGAAGATGGAAGAAAACAATTCATAATAATAGTACCTGAGAAGATACCATCTCTGTGTAGCTGCTGAGAGTGTCCTCTGAAAACTTAGCAAGCTGCAGCAAGAGAAGAGACCAGTTACTATAATTGTGCTCAGAAATGTGTCATGAGGAACATCCATCCCTCAGTATGTGCCTTCAGAGAGGAGAAATCAGGAGTCCTGCTCTGTGGGAATCGCTGTACCAAGGCAGACCAATAACTCATCAAAGCAATTAAATCTTTAATGGACTCTGTCTTTATCTACTTGTGAAGCACAGGCCAAGTGCTTGGTGCTGTACATCACAGAGGAACACACAGTCATTACCTAAATGTCTACAGAGAAAATAATAGCAATTAGACCCAGAGGAGGCTCTTTTCTGGATGGTTATTTTTAGACAGAAAGAGCCAGGAATGACTGATCTGGTTTTAAGTTATATGGGTCAGTTACAGGAAGGGAGCTGGAAAAGGGGTTGGAAAAGCAGGAGCCTGGAACACGATGGACACAGAGGAATGAGGTGACATGAATGGGATGTGGACAGAAAGTGAAGAGAAATTATAGCAGGGCACTACCAAGGGGCTCTTGGAATTACAGTGAGACATTCACTAACTCAGGATTTGTGCATCCAGCACAAAGGAATTCCACAGAAGACATAATTTTGAAAAAGTTTAGGTCTACTCATAATCAAAAGTGGATATGGCAATTACACTTGTATGTAAATAAAACAGCAGCCCAAATAATAATGCATATATCTGACACTTTAAAAAGGATCAATTTAACAAAGCTGAAAAAAGCCAAGAGAAATTAGTCAGAAATAACTTAAACTGAGAACTATGAAGGATAATTAGGAACTGTTTAAGAACATTTTGTCACAATTTTAAAAAGCAACAATCCCATAGTAAAAATAAGAATCCAGTTGTGAGTGGAAGTGAAAATAGAAATAAAAAATAACATAAAAACTAGGGAAAAGTATACCATTAGTAAATTAAAACCAGTCCACTGCTTGCTAAAGACAGTGAAATTGCAAACGATATTGCAGGCAAGGCAGACGTGTTAAATAAATATTGCTATTCCCTATTCAGTGATATAATCATACCATATGATAACTATGAAATATTTTCCATTCCAACACTAGCTACTGAAAGTAAATATGTTTAAATTAGCAGGTCTGGACAATGACTGTTACTGCTGATTTTGCACAAGGCTTGAACTATGGATTGAGTCCCAGTTCAATGGAAGTGGTGCCAATGCCCAAAAAGGGAAGGAGAACCATCCAAGTTACCACAGGACCCCAGACAGACTTTGATTTCAGACAGAATAACAGAGCAGCTAATATGAGACTTAATTAAAAGAAAAGAAGTGGAATAATACAATCAGTGCCAAACATCACAAGTATATGAGCAGCAAATCTCATCAGACTATTGTGATATCTTTTTTGGACAAAATTATAAATTTGACTGATAAAAGCAATGCTTTTGACATAAACCACCTGGTACTTTGACTTGATGATAAATACTTTACTGGTTTTCTAACAAAAATACCAGGGAAATAGGGCCCTTATTAGATATATTAGAAACAGATTATCCCTAAATGGAACAGAAAAATTATTTGCATTAGTATGTGTTACTAACTCAAGCAGGGAAAAATTGGGTATTTTGTTAATAGCCTGAAAGAAAACTAAAAAAAAAAAAAAAAAAAAAATACTGACAGAGACTGTAAACTATATAATAAAGTTTGGGTCAGGGTGCAACATAAGGAGAACAGATCACTGTTACAGAACAATATGGACTGCTTGGGTAATAAGCAAAAACATGAATCCCAACAGGCACAAAACTAAGGCTGTATATTTAGGTGCAAAAATGAAGGTTGGACTTACAGGATGAGGACTCTTAGAAAGCAGGAACTGCAGCTGAACAAAGCTTGGCCCTTTAAAGCAATGGCTAAAGAATCTAATATGATCCTTTGTTGCACAAACAAGGGAATATACAATAGAAAGTCCAAATTATTCTGAAATTTAGCACAAGCACAAGTGTAACTGGAATATTTTGTGGGTTTTGAGATTCATAATTCTACAGTGATCCTGAAACACTGGAGAAAGCTAAGAGGAAAGCCAAGAGAAAGATTAAAGGTTTGGAAAATATGCTTACAGTGCCTCAAGGTGCTTAAAACTGTTTACTTAACCAGAGATGGTAAAAGGGAATGTGAGCAGTTACAATGGACCAGAATTTTGATTGACACGCTCGTAAATCTAGGAGACAAAAGATGTAAATGTTCCAAGGGCTGAAAATCAGATACTGCAAAAATTCCCACTAAAATAGAACGTCCTTTTTAGCAGTGAAGGCAAATAATGACTGAAACAACATATCAAAGGCAGTACAAATGTTTTCAAACCAGCAGCAAATTCCTTTCTAAAAGAAATGTTTCTGTAGTTCAACTGCAGTAATGCAACTTGAGGCAGGGGCTTGTTTGGGGGGGCACTGGTTTGTGTCCTGCAAACAGTCAAGGGTCACCTATGGCCTGGAAAAATTGGGAATCAAACAGCTTGAACATGATAGGAAGGGGAGAAGAGTGCCACACAGGCCAGGTGTTTGGAGAGGGAAAGAGTCTTACCTGCTACATTTTGAACAGAGAAGAGAGAAGGAAGGAGGGAAATAGAGAGGCCAAGACTGCCTTAGTCAGGGGGTGAATGACCAAGGCACATCCCAACAGCTGTACTGCAGCAGCCAGGATGGAGGATCATGTTTGAGATGTCACAGAAAGAGATGGCTGGACAGAGAGAGTTGCCTGGACAAGAAAAAGGAGAAGACAGGAAAGAACACAAGGAAGGTGGAAATATGAGTGACAGGGCAAATGGGTATGTTGAGATGAAGTAAGGAAGCCAAGGAGCTCTGGCTTTTCCCAAATAACAAGGTGTGAAGGGAAAAAGGAAGGTTCCAAAGATAGAAACCAAGTGATGCTGAGAGTGGTAGGAAAGGTAAAGTGGAGAAGTGGAGAAGAAAAGGTTAAGGTGGAAATGGCACTGAGGGATGTAGTATGTGTTCTCCCTCCCAGGACACAGAAGCTTCGTCATGTACAACTAGAGGGTAAAGAACAGAAAACACACACCCAGGGCCACAGAGGCCAAGGGAGGACAAGAAGGAAAGAGAAACTATGCCCAAGTAACAGAAATCAGCACAGAAGACAAACATAGCTCAGTGCACCTTACCAACATTTGCCACCAGGACAGAACAAGAGACGCCCAACAGGCATCACAGTCCATCAGACCAGCAAACTCCACTCCCCAAATCAGCACAAACACCAGAAACTTCCCTCACTCCCTGACCTACTGCAAATGCCACGCCTGCAAGTGAAACCCCAGAGTCTCAGGAAAGGGCTGTTCAGCCCACATATTAAAACAGGGGATTACAGAGGATCTCACATATCCCATTCCTTCCCAGTGGCTAAACAATCCCAAGTTACAGCCACCACTTATTTAGCTCCACGCTGACCCCTCTGACAAATTCTATTTATCTCATAGAAAGCACAAGCCTTGAAGAGTTTCATGGAATCTCCAGAGCTTCCTATCACCTTGGGATATCTGTAGAGAGGTTGAAAAAATAAAAGCATCTGTTCAAGAAGAAGTAATATTGTACTCCAGGGAGAGGGCACAGCTGGTACAACCAAAGATCCAACAAGGTTTTACAATCATGTGGACAAATCTTCTGAATTCATTGTGCTCACTTTATAGAGCCTTTTCACCTCCTGCCCTTGTCTCTGCAACAGTTTGGTGTGGAGAGATACCTACCAGTGAGTTGGATGAGGCCTTGCTCATCTGGGCCAAGACTCTGGCTTCTCCAAAGGCTGTAGCAAGAATCCACAGGACGGGAAAGAGCAACGGAAGGATGGGTAAGACACCATTCACCTGAAAAAACCCAACCTGTAATCACCAACAAACCCAGAGACAACTAGAAGTCAGACCTCTCACATGACATCTTTTCCACCACGGTGAGAGGACAGGTAAAAAAAGCCAGGGCAGGAAGGAAGGAGACCAGAAGAAGTGCCACACAGGGAAAAGCACACCTTACAGAGATGGAATGGAGGAGGCCATGAATAAATCCTGCTTTTCCTGCTGAATTTGGCATAAACTCTAATAAGTTTAAAGGTAAAGGATACCATATGTAATACAAATATATATACACACATATATCTATACATATATGGCAAATGAGATAGAAAAAAATGTAAAGGGCAGTCTAGGAGGAATGGCCAGGGAAGAGCTGTTGTCCTGCTCCACTGAATGCTCCTGGATCCAGCATGCACAGGATGCTGCCAGATGATGAAGCAAGTGGCTGAGAGAGGGAATCAGTCTCAGTGGTGCTTTGGGGAGGTGTAGTGGAGCTCAGAGCTCTCCTTTACCTGTAGCTGAAGAAGAGTGTACTGCCAAGAAGCAATTCCAGGAGCTTTGAAAATGAAGCGCACGGCGTTGGTGATCAGGAATCCAGCCTGCAATTCAGAGATGACACTGTCAGCTAATAGTACTTGCAAGGAAGGAGTTTTCAGTGCCTTGTAACATGCTCAGCCCTGGGAAAGTTTGGAAGATATATCTGATCTGCTGCTGCAGTTCCTGTCTCCTCTCTCATGGTTACAAGGCTCAGCATCTTTGCTTCTCTGAACCGCCCAAGGTACACACAGAGTCAGCTGCATGAATTAGGGCCTGGCCACAGCTTCCTGTTGATGGCTGCAAATTCTTCATCTTTATTGACAAAACATGGCTATTTTCAAGGACAAGGCTTGAAATGAGACCTACCAGCACAATGGGGACAGCGTACTTCAGCATCACTGACTGCACAGTGAATCTCTCGTTGTCCAGGGCTGTCACAGGCCGTGACAAAGCCATTTCCAGACACCACCTAAGAAATGGAAACCAGCTTGAGATTTCAGCAACCAAGACCCTAAGCCTGCACTTCCCTTGGACATAAACCTCCTGATCAGAACGCTGTGCTCAGCCCCCTATGAGGGATGACTGTCAAAACCCACCTGACGTTATCAATTATTGGGGTCTTCAAGACACGGAAGAGACGATACAGCTGAGGGTTCTGAGGTCCCTTCTTCACTTCTCCCCTTGGGGAGGGTGGGGGTGAGAAAGGTGGAAACAGATCTCCTGGCTCCAGAACTATGTGCTCATCATCCTAGGAGAAAAAGTCAGAGAGCCCAAAGGCTTGTGTTCAAGCACATCTGGTTATTTCATGAAAATTGGCATTTGGAGTGAAAGTTACAATAAAAACCAAAAAGGGTAAATCTCAAGCTTTAAACTTTTTCCAACCTTCTTCAAGCAGCAAAATCTTTCTATAGATATTGTAACCAATTTGCTAATTTATTACTGCGCCAGGAACTTTATATTACCTTCTTTTATAATAAATCAGTAGTAAGGAGAAGGTCAAAGCAGACAAACTTTAAATTCTCCACATAAAAAGCAGGATAAAGTACGGGGTTTGTATGTCATATTATCCTACTGGATAGATTCACTCCACTTATATTTAGCAGCACATTACAATTTCCCCTTGACCTGGCAGAGATGGAAATATGGTGCTTTTGTATCACATTAGTGTCTCCTGTCCGTTGGGTTTGGGAGTTCATGGAGAAGATGCAGTCTGGCTAACAAAGCACTGTCCTTGACTGAACTGGAATTTCAAGCTATTTTCAAGGTCAGAAGAAATCAAACACTCCAATAATCTGTACACTGGGAATTAGAGCATTAGCAAGAAAATCCTGGGAAATATATTGTTACAGGCCAGGGAAATAAGACAATCAAGTTACCTTAATCCCTCTCAGAGAAGCAAATGACTCCTGGCCTGGCCTCAAAGCAACGACATCTCCTTCCACCAAGAGGCTCACGGGCAGGTTGACAAGATGCCCATCCCTGTAGGCCCAGTGAAGGGACCAGGATGGGGCATAAGGCATGTGAAGGTCAGGGTACATGGAGTCTGGCCATTTCACCTCTTTGCCAAGTGTATCTGAAAACACAAAGCATGAAAGAATTAAGCGGTAACAATTCTGGAGGGACCAGTCTTACAATCATTTACATCCTGTAGTGGCTATAGCTCAGTGCTAAGCACTTTCTCCCAGTGCTAAGCTCAGCCCACTCCCATGATCTTTCATCATCCCTCTCTTTCTCCTTGATGGCTTTTCCCCTCTTTCTCCACCCAGTATTAACAACAGTCATTTTATAGCCTTAAACACATAGTTATACAATGCAAAAGCTAAAGGCTGTCCTTAAAACTGCCACAACTGAAAAATGAACTGCCCCCTCAGGCGCCAAAGCCCCCGTTAAGACGATGCTCATGCACAGCAATTTATTTCCTTCTGCTCTATGTTGTGGTACAACCCCACGTATTCTTCCCTCATCATCTGCTGCAAGGCAGATATTTTTGTGAGAATCTGAGGATTCGAATTACTCCAAAGCACAGACATAACAGACACCCACCTGGTAACACAGAGCTTGGAAGCACACGGCCACATGACAGCTCAAAATAACTACTTTACAGGACAGGCATGAGTGGAACACAATTCTCACAGCCTGTTTCTGTGCAACATAGGGGAAGGTTAGCAAGCTTAATTAGTAATGTGTGTGATCAGGTTTGGAGAAAAATTCAGTGGGAGGAAAATACAGGTGCAATTGAGACAGGTGAACAAGGCCTCACCGTTTATCTTATCAACGATTGTCTGAAGTCTCCTCTCCACCTCTCTGCACTTCAGCCTCTCCTGACGCCCGATCATGAGGAGATCCAAGAGGAGCAGGAGGAAGAGTGCCAATGCATTGACTATCTCAGCACCTTGGCTTCACACAGCAAAACAGAAGAGAGCAGAAAACAGATGAGGTTTGAGTAAATGAGCAGGATCCACTGCCAGACACCCACAGAGATTAACGCACATCTGCCTGGTTGTTTGTTCCTACATCTCACAGACTTATGGCTAAAAATGAAATGCAGGGGAGACATGGTCACACTTCTTATTTAGAAAAATGACACCAGAGAGGTCTGAGAGGACTCATCTCAATTAAAAATCCTTTACAAATATGGTCAAGGCATGCTATGGTGCATGCGACAGCACAGTAACTTCCACCATGAGCCAATAACTTCTCCAGTTTTAAAATCCTTCCTAACAATGATAATGCCTTAGGATTTTTAAAGATCTAGGAATGCCGTAGAAAAAAAATTTCAGTCTCTCCACAGGACATTCCCTGGGTCTATTAGAAGTAGAATTAAGTTGGCTGAAGTTTGGAGAAAGGGCCTGATAGGGACAGAATTACCAGTGTATGTTGATGTCTAGATTTCTGGAGAGAATCAACCACACACAGTATGAAGATGATATAAAACTACCACCTTGGTTCAGTTAAGCAGCACAGGATGCTTTGCTCACCTCCCCTGTGGCTGGCTCCCATAGCAGCACAGCAGCAGCAGCACTGCCAGCAGCATCAGAGATGCACCAGGCCAGTGGAAACAGGAGCAGCGGTTACCATGGTACAGAAAACTGCTCCTCCACACCTCCTACAAAAGGAGAGCAGCAGACAGTCAGCATTCATGGAACACACAGCCAGACGTCTGAAAAAGCAGCAGCTGATGCTCCAGGGTGAACACAACTTTGTCAAACCCCTGAACATGACACAGAACACCCTGATCAGTTGTGTGAATCCTACAGCACCTATGGATGCTCAGCTGGTGTCTGGGTGAACACTCCTGCTTTACTCTTGCCTGGAAGAATGAAAAAACTTCTGTGCCAGGCTGTGCCCATGTCACTGACCGACCCAGAACACTTTTAACATCTAAGTACTGTGCATAAACACCAGCACTTTGTATTCAACACACACACCAGACAAACACAGTGGACAAGGGAGACTGTTGAGCTTCACAGCTCTTTATCTCCACCTGAGATGGACACTGCCCTTAGAGGCTCTTGAAGTCCTTAAATCCTTTACAGGTGAAGCTAAAGCTCTGGCATCCAGGAGAAAAGTGCTGACAGAAACACACACTTAGGTAGATTTCTTGCTTTGTTCCCAAGGACTTTAGCAGTTCTACACCCAGACATTCTGTAGCAGCACTCTGGGATGGAAAACAGCCAACTTCTGTTTAACCCTCAGCTTTACTTTGAGAAGGAGAGGCTGAGTGCCCAACCTTGGTGCCCTCACCTTCCATGAAGTCACTTTTTTCCGTTCCTTCTGATGCCCCTCCAGCAGTGCTGACAACTGGTCTCTCAGGATCGTGAGGGCCTTCTTTGTGGTAAGGCCCAAACTTGAGGTCATCTCATCCTGAGGTGCCAGAAAAACAAACTGGTTAGTGCTTCCCTATATTCTTTTTAGGCTTTTTTCCTGGTGGCTGAATGAGTGGCCAACCGTGAATGCCCTGCACTCATCACCACCAGCCTGATTCTCCATCTTCCTGAAATCATCTCCCCTCCTGTGAACTTTAGACTGCTGGCTGGAATTAGAGCACTTAGATAGTATCAGGTAAACAAACCGGTCCTGACTGTGCTGATAAATACCTTATCAAAGCACAATACCAAGTCATTTCAGTGAAACAAGATCTAATCAGCAGAGGCTGAGGACAATACAAAGGGAGGCTGCTCAGCTCCGAATTTATGCAGGCTTGAACCGGTGTCAGCTTGTAGAGACAACAGAACACAGACAGTTATGGTAGAATTTGAATGATACAGGATGGATTTTGGTAACAGTAAAAACAACACAGAAGTGGGATATTTGCAATTCTAATCAAGAGTGGTTCGATTTCCACAACTGCTCGCTATGGAGTTTTGCTTATGAATCCTGTCTCTGTGGCCACTTCGATGCAGAACCTCCTGGATTTAAGTGCTAGTCTGTGGATCAGTTCAGAGCAGATGTGACTCCACCACCAACTCCTTTTACGAGAGAAAGCACTAAGGTTTTGAGTGCTGAGCTGTACAGACATGCAAGGGAGGCATTTGGACTTGCAGGAAGCACACAAGGTTCACAGCACTGCTCCCTCACTGCTCACTGAGGAAACAGGCAGGATTCCCAAAGGACACAACCCAGGAGTGTGCCATATGGAAAGCACTGCCAAAAGATGCTGGTAACAAGAAAGTGGGGGTTGCATTTCTTGGGTCAGGAACACAAGTACCTTCCTTTCTTTCAAATCACAGAGATCACTGTGAGGTACTGTGGGCACCGGGTCACCGACAGTGAATCAACAGGGAAGAGCAGGCAGGTGTCTGTGAGAGGGCAGGGAACTGTCAGGAAAAGTCCTCGTGCATTTCATGGTTTAACACAAACACCTTGAGCATGTACAGCACACAGGATGTCCTGCGTGTCAGAAATGTTCAGGTGTGTCGTGCTGTGTGCAGAGCACAGAACTACTGAACACAAACAGGCAGGAAGCTTGTCCCTCTGGTCCCCAGTGTGACACAGCCCAGAGCTCTGGCAGGAGCTGCAGCTCTTCCTGCTCTTGAACCTCTTCCCAGCCCTGCCAAACCCACCGTGGTCTCAAACTGCAGCACTGCTGCTCCTTGGGAGCTCCTTGCACACACCCAGCTCTGCAAGTGCAGCTTGGCTCTGATCTTTTCTTCCTGTTCCTTCACTGTGTGGTTTCAGGATGAACATTTACTGGAAACTAATCTTGGACTTCAGACTTATTTGCATAGATGGCCCAATCCAAAACTGTAACACAAGCTTCAAGGAATAGCAGATAAATTCTCTTTAAAATACTGTCTACCACACACACTCACACATACACTCCTCACCTACCAGGGACATCTTGAAACAGCAAATTCTGGCCAGGCAGAGTCCAGCAATGCTGCTTTAGCTGCACTTTTACAGAACTAAAAATAATCCTGCTGTAGTTTTCATTCTCTGTGTCAGTTTTAGGAATAGAGGAAGCAGTTCTGTGTTGTTCTTGGAAGCAGCCCAGGTAACATCAGCACAGGACTAAACATAGGAGTCTCTCAAAGACTCCCAGAGGAGAAGATGGCAGGCACTGGAGCTGGCAACAGACCTGCTGCTGCACCACAGAGTGCTGCAAACAGGAGTGTCTGAGAGCAACATGGAGCAAGGGACAATCAGGTTTCTCTCTCATCTGGCTGCTGCCTGTGTGGAGCACAGCAAAGCACCCACAAAAATTCTCATCCTCTCCAACACAGGGAGAGCAGACAGACAAATAAAAGACACAGAATGAAAGGCAGCAATAATAAGAGGGATTTGACTGAAAAACAAAGTCTGCTTAGACACTGAGCAGATTCCAATGGATACATCAGAAGCTACAGAAGAAATGAGAGGAAAGCTGCACTTAATGCCAACATCTTGTACAGTCACACAGTGCCTGGAAAGAGAAACTGCCACAGCACAGCAGGCAGCGAGCACAGAAAGGCAGCAAATCCAGAGGTAATCAAAAAGGTTCTTGAAATACTTGCACACCTGCTCCAGACTTTACACAGGAATTACTGGTTTGCTGTAGTATCAGTCAAGGTAAAGACAGCCTCAAAGGAAGGTGGCTGTAGCAGGTGAGAAAGGACAAGCACAAAGTGTCAGGGTTGGGAAGGAGGAATGGTAGGAAGGGCAGGGACTGTCAAACACCCATCCTGACACTTAAAACATGGAGTATTTGGCAAAGCAGGCAGAGCCAGTAAGCAAACACTGCAATAGGGTGAGTGAGGGCTGACTGGAGGGGACTTGGATCACCTGCTGCACCCAGGGAAAGAGCCTGGACCCAAAATGAAAGGGACAGGCGAGAAGAGCCACCCTGAGCTCCTGGCAAGGGGCAGCTCTAGGTTTTGGAAACAAGAGCTGCCCTGCTAAGTCATCAACTGCTAATGAGGCATTTTTCAAATGCCCTAAAGTAAACCTTTGTATATGGCAAACCAAGGCACTCTTAAGCTGTCCCAGAGGGATCTTCCCAGCCTTTCATCAGCTGCAAGTGCTCTTCCTGCCACAAAACAGGAGGTGAGCACCCCAGGGTGAAGAAGCCATTCACAGGAGGTGTCAGTTCATTAATAAAAACCTCAACATTCACATCTTTGCTTTGGAAACCTACATTCAAAGAGAAATCCGCTCATTTTCCGGTCAAAACAAAAACAGCAAGACACCTTCCCACCCAGCTGCCTTAGCATAGGGTTTCCTCTGAAGAACAAAAAAGAAAAAGCAGACAGTAAATTCCAGGTTACAGTGAAAGCAAACCCCTGATGGGTATCAGGAGACATTTTAAAAGGCTGTACTTTCCTTTTGCCCGTGCCTGAAGGCAAAAAGTCCTAAGGAGAAAATGAGCAGTTGCTTCCTCCTTTGCCTCAGGAGGCTGGAGAGCACACGAGCCTCTAAGTGCACTTAGGGCTCCTCTGGTGCTGACCCCTGCCCTGGCCACCACAGCCTGTGTGGGAGGCACTGCTGAAGCCAAGTAAACACGGGATGATTGCAAGCCTCTGCCTCGTGGATGATAGCACAGCTCTCAAGGGCTGTGATCTGCAGGATGGCTGTTAAGGGAGAACAGTGCAGGAGATATTTTGTTGTGCGTGGGATTTTATTTTGTAGAGGCAATGAACGTGTTGAGGTGTGGACTGGAGGGGAGCACCAAAAGATGTGTGAATTTCTCCACTGTTAGTAAACATCCTACATGTTAAATTACTGCTTGGTTTGCCTGCAACCATCAGGGAATGGGAAGCTGAGATAGATCTAGCAAATGCCCAGGTTTAGGAGCTGGTTTGGCTCTTCAGGAAGGAAACAAGAAGCAGCTCAGAGGTAGGAGACAGGGAGCCACAGAGTCTGGAGACTTTTCTTTGCCTTCTCCTTTCAGTTGACCCTCCATAGTTGGACAGGGGTAAATTAGTTGGCAAATACCCAGGAGCTTGTTTAAACCTGTAGCCTTGCCTGGCTCATGGCAAATAGGTTTCCTTTGTCTTCCTCAGGGGTTGAAGGAGCATTTTCAGGTTGACAGGCAGGAACAGAGAGGTTACTTTCTGATTTTTCCTCCCACAAGGAGTGAAGTTGTTCCCGAGCAACACCACCTACCCATGTCTGCTTCCCGCAGCCCACCTTCATCCTCACACAACATCAACACCCATCTCTCTTCCTAAAATTCACATCCTGTTCTTTTACACATAGAACCATTTAAGATTACCTTGAAAGTTTATCAGCTATCTCACAGTCTTTGCTATCCAATTAAAGACAGAGGTCTTGCACCTTCCTTCCAGAGGAACAGACTAGCAGAGTTAGAATGTGTAAAGGTGAGAAATGGACACAAAATATTAGTCTAATTAAGTCCTCTTATATTTTCCTACAGCCACTACACATCCATAGTAGCATATTTATTTGTTGTACCAGTAAACGTTGATATAAAATGTACCAAGCATTTTGTAAAATAACACTGGAACACAAATATATACTTTGCTCTACAGAGCAAAGTGGTTTGAATCATCCTCCATCCTCTGTGGATTTCAGTCTCTTGCAGAATAAGGGCTTCTCAACAAGATTGTTATACACTTGAATGTAACTGCCATTACAAAGACTGTTTAAACAAATAAGTGAATAGAAAACAAAATATTTGCTAGAAGCTTCAATTTTCGTAGACTGCAGATCCACCCCTCTGATTCAGAGTGGTGGAAAACCTCTACAAGGCAGCTATCAGACTGTTTTCCCCCTTTTCAGGCTGCACCCACTAGGTCCCTTTTATAACACCTCTACTCAACTGCTTTTCAGATTTCAACAGCTGGAGGTGGAAAACTGGGCAGCAGAATGTTCCTCCTTCTTCCAAGAGCTGTTTTGCCTTCCTTAGCGGGGAAAGAAGGCAGTCTTTAATTTAACAATGACACTTTGCAGGCTACTAATCTAGGTCAGTGATTACACCTCCTGAAATGTAAGCATTATTCATTGGTTCAAAAGCACACGAGAAAGAGTAACTCCACTAAATATATTTGCATTTAGTACTGTAAGTCAGATTCTTGCTTAGGATAAGGCACAATATGACACATTGGGGTTTTTTTTTTGGTCTGATCAGAGAGGATGGCAGACACCATACACACGACAGCACACAATTTCTTGGGATAGCATTTCTTACAGCAGGCTACTGTTAGAGAGGGATTTATTCTTGTTCTAAAGCAAACCACACATCAGGATGGTACAGCTCTGTACACCTGTAGCTGCTGAGTTAATGCTGGGACTGCCTGAAATGGCACATCCCTGCTCCAGAGTGACACAGATGTAGCCAGCAAAGCCAATGTATCCGTTTCCCTTTATTACCATTCTTGGTGCTCTCCTGGTTAGTTTTCCCAAGAGATCTTATCCCTGATTCCAAGCAAAAGTGCTTCTCTAGTGACCCGGGCTACATGAAGCATCTCCCCTGACACATTCCCACTCCACAGGATGAACTTTTAAGACTCTGGACTGTCAGGACAGCTGGATTCTCTAATTCCTTCTGCCACCAGTTTCTGCACCACAGTGGGAAAATCAGATACTCCTCTGTGCCTTAGTTTCTCATCCCTGTAATGGGACTACCAACTCCCCACCAACTGCAGTCACTGTGAAGATTATAATATTGACCAACCCACCTGAACACTACTGGAAGGCACAGGAAAAAAAGAAATATATGTTGATATCTGCACAATTCAGGCAGCTCCACCAAGCAGACCATGGCTCTGTGGGGACCACTGCCTTTAAAACTGGACATGCTGGGAAAGGCACCAGAAGGCACAAGGAACACAGCTATTAAACTTGGTTTAAATGCACCTCACACGAGCTTGGCAGCCACAGCTTAGCTGTTGGTGGTCTCAAATCAAATGAAACAAGCAAAGTCTTCAGCACAGCAGTGCCCAAGTTAATGGACAGAGGAATAGTCAGCAACTGCCTCCTTCCTCCCTCTGCAGCCCCAGGATGAAAGGCAGCCCAGACCTCCCACTGCCCCAGGACAAAGGAGCCCCCACAGCCGGTAACTGGGTGACTGTGGGGGCTCCACTGTGGATGCTTTGAGGCTCCCCACAGCTCATGGCTCACAGGGCCTGCAGACTCACCCTGCAAAGAGGCACAGCTGCAGGAGCACAGATCCCTGAGATCTGGCCAAAGCAACACTTACCACCCGCCTGAATCACCCCTGCACTTTGCTGTGAACAGTCCATTCTAACCCAGACAACAACATTCACAGTTTACGGTCTCCATAAAGCACAGAGTAAGATGCCAACAGGCACAATCAACCTTTCTACACAGGTAATGCAAAGCCCAGCACTTTGCTTCTCCTCCGCAGCAGCTCCATAGAAGAGAAAGAGGCAGCTGCTCCCCAGGAAACAGCCCAGTTTGGAATTGTACATTCCTTGGTCTGTCCCTTTGGTCCTGTTTGCAGCAGCAAATCCCCAGCCATAGTTACTTGCCCCACCAGGCTGCTGGCAGGATGAGGCAGGATTTATGCAGTGCTTTGAAATTCACCTGTACTGCACAATTATTAAGCTTTAATTACTGTAATTTAGCCAGTTGCATTATTCCTCCGAGTTCGGAGAGCAGTTAGGGGTCTGTATTTATCCTGGCTTCAACATGCAGTGTAGTGCTTTATGCCAGTGCAGAGCTTACTCCAGGGAATGCTAATCCCCTCCCAGAGGCCAGCAGTGCTCAGAAATCCGCACAACTTCAGCACATCTTTCATCCCCTCATTAGCTTCCTTTCTATCCCTACTCCTTCAGCTGAAGACTTTGGGGACTAAAACTATGATACAGCCTGGAAGGTGCAGAGCGAGACTTGCTTCACAGGGATAAGGAGGTCCAACAGCTACAGATCAAAGCCCAGAGAAGAAACAGGCAAATTTAAGTCATGAGGCAGAGGGGCAGCAAAGCAGGAGTCCGCAGCTAAAATCCCGTCTGGACCCTCCTGTTGGTTCTGGGGTTAAATTTGCAGTTTAAAACAGTTTCTTTCCCCGCCACCTCCAACAACAAGCTATTCCCCAGCTAAAATCATCACTCACTGCTTCATGTCCTGCCATAACCTCCTTCCCCAAAACCTCCAAGCCCTTCATGCACCATCACATCAGGCAGGATGCAGGCTGGGGAGGGAGGCAGGGAAAGCCATTTTGAAATTAAATGTTAAGGGAGAGGAACTTACTTTGCGACATTTGCCTTGGTTGGGGATCCAGAGATCGGCCTGTTTGAAGAGCATCTGGGCTAAATTCCTGCACCACTTCCCCAGCAACTTGCACTGCTGCTGCTCTCCAAAAATGAGAGAGCAAAGAGGGAGAGAGAGCAAGACTGTGCAGAGCCCAGCGCTGCAGAGAATGAGACAGAAGCAGCAGAGTGAAGCACCAGTCTGCTGATTAATTCAGCCTGTTTCCAGTCACGCTGCAGATCCAGCAAGGAGGCGGTGGATGGGGGTGGGGGATGAGGGATAGAAACGAGGGGGGGGAAAGCAGAGAGAGAAGAAAGTTTGCCCAGGATAGCACCAGATGTCTGTAAGAACGGTTCATTCACAGGGGGAGCCGACGCAGTCAGAATCCCCGGGTTCCCTGCCTGCAGAGCTGCATATGCATGCACAGTAAGGGCTGATGCTGACAGAGAGGGGTCTGTGGAAAAGCAGATGGCAAATTAGGTAGGACAAAGTGCTATAAAATATACCACAGGGGAGAGAACACCTGAGCAGGCAAGGAAAAAGACTAGATTGAGATGGAGTGAATACTAACTCCCCACAGATGACTCCACAGCTCTGGATTCAAGCTCAGTTCAAAAATATGAGCATTTGCTATTTAAACAAGTTGAGGTAGTTACAAGTCCAATCTGAAGGATTCCCTCCCTCTTCTCTTGTTGATAGACAATGCAGCAAAAGCCCCTCTGAGCATCCAATATTCATACATCCTGAGCCACATAATCTCAACTAAAAGGTGCATGTAAATTCTTCATAGCCTTGCCTGGGGCTCCCTGTTTACCTGGGCATGGCAGGCAGAGGGCAAAGGATTAGTGAAGACAGGGAAGGGCTGGGTACAACAGCAGGTAATGGGATAAAAAGGTGAAGAAGGAATAAGCCTTCTCTCTCCTTCTCATCTTTTACAGGAATGCTTCCTTCTCATTGTTGGAGGGATGCACCTTTACAAGTGAGGTTTTATACAGCTCCCACTTCAGTGCTGTCCTAATTCTGTCTGGGGCTTCCTGGTTCTACAGAGCAATCACTAAAACAAGTACTTCCATTCCACACAGAAAGGGGTAAAGAACTGGCCCAGCCAAGCACCACATCACTAGTGTGCCAAGGATCAGCTGGCTGGTACCAAATGGAACAGGCACTGCAAAGGCTGCCAGGCTCAGCACACCCTGCAGCTCTGAAGACCATGGACAGGTGTCAGGACTCACCTGCCCTCCCTGGACAAGCTCTTCACTTCCTGTCCAGCCCCGAGATTCAAATGCCTCAATAGGCACAGCCCATATTCTGTGTTTAAAGCCAGAACTGCGGAGAGCAAGAGGCCTCAGTATTTATTTACAATAAACCCCACGCAGGGTCTCGTTATCACCTGTGTGCTGGCACTGAGTTACACATCAGTGTGTAACCTCACAAAGCTCTTGGAGCCAAAGCTGAAGGGAAGCAGACACTTTGTATTTATTTAATGTAACTTCAGGAGAAAGCAGGGAGAGAAAGAGCCAAGACAACCTTCATCCTTCTGCAGGGCATTTTGTTTCCTAGACAACAATTTTAAACTGCAGAGAGGAACAAAACGTCCTAATGGCACAATTTTTCCTTCCTTCCTTCCTCCTTTCCTGCTAAGAAAGTACTCCCCTACTCTCTTCAACACAAAGAAAAAAGGAGAGAAAAAAAGAAGAGATTAACAACAACAAGATGAGGAAAGAGTGGACAAACCCTCACACAACATACATGTAACACCCTCCCTTTATGACATTGCTTCCTATTGTTTTCCGTGGCTCTGCACCTGCTGGAGACTTGGATTAAAGTGAATAAAACGATTTGCCTGTGACAGTGCAATACCAGGAACAACCCTTGTGCTGCCTGCAATTAAGAGGTCCCAACACAACTTTTTCCCACCTCAAAACCTCCAGCTTTGGTCATGAACACAAATGGAAATGGATCAAATTGCCTCTTCTCATTTACCCCACTGCTGAGAGACCTTGTTCTAAAGTGTTTTGTGTAGGGCAGTAATTTGCACTATGTAGTTTCCTTCTGACATCAACTGGTATCAGAAATTGCATCTGGATATGCATTTGTGCATTAAATAACACAATGAAAGAGCAAAAAATGAAAACTGGTGATCTGAAGATAAAACTGGGATTTGAAATAGAAGGCTGAGTTTAAAGGCAGGGACTGACCTACACAAAAACTGCAGCACAGACGAGAGACACCTGTGGAAAAAGGATCAGTTTGTGAAAAAGCCCTTGGAAAAAGAGGTTTTAGAGAAAAGCAGGGAATAAAAACAGAGATACAGTCACTGGCAGGATGAGAAGAGGCAAAGAACTTGGGCTACTTTTCAGTCTAAAGGTAGGACTGCAGTTCTTGTTAAGCAACCTGGAACAAGGACCAACAGTGCTGGAGCTGAAGTGACGTGGAGCACAGCACAGGCTCCCTGAATACATTTGCAGGCTCTGGCCAGGAGGCACGGTGCTGTATCCAGGCTGCAGCAATTACACTAGGATAATACAGCTCAGTTGTTATTGGTAACTGTGGAATGGATGATGTCAATAATTTTTAATAGTTGTGTTGCTGCAAACACAGCCTACGTCTAACACAATGCAAACTCAGGATCCTCCCTGTCCTGTGGCCACCACTGCTGCTCTCTTTGTCCATATATGCTGAGTGGTCTTGGAGCAGAGATTCTGGCACCTTTCACAAGGATTAAATTCACTTCAGAAACACACAGAAAATTAAAAAGTCAGGAGAAGAGGAGAAAGAACAAGATAGCAGCACATTTAATTTAAGAAGGTTTTGGCACTGCTCCTAAAATACTCTCTGCCTTTCTCTGCGGTGTCTGGCTTCTGGCAAAAACTGGAAGGCAGCCTTACATTACACCTGACAGACTGATCTCAGCCATCTCTGACAATGGAACTTATTAGCTGACTGGGGCCAGAGGACAAGTCTCTCATCTGAGTGACAGATGCCTGTGCTGCAGCAGTGCTCCAAGCACGTCTCCTGCTCCAGGAGTGCTAACTCTTCATCACACACATATATTAGAGCAAAGAGATTGCTTTCTACTCAATTTGGGACTGATGTTTTCACTTGGGTTCATTTTATTTTTAGCATTTTAAAATAAACCTAGCACATCAGATTTACTACTGAGGTTACAAAGCAGGTTAATTTGTTCCCTTATCAGTATATATGTGTCCAAGTTCTTCACTTTGGAAAAGAAGATGGATTCTTTCTTAAAGGGGATGAAACAAGGATCTGCAGTGTTAAAAAAAAAAAAGGAGCAAACTCCTTAACCCCAAATAATATAGAATCATAGAATCACAGAATGATTGAGGTTGGAAGGGACCTTAAAGACCATCTAGCTCCAACTCCCTGCCATGGGATTGCTAACAAAACAAGTTGTAAAAGCAAGTGGATGTATCTGTGGGTTTTTTAAAATCCTATTGAGAAGAGCGTGGCGATCTCCTGCCTTCCCTTTTAATTCCCATTCAGAAAGGAGGGAGAAAAAACTTCAGGAAGTCAGGAGGGGAGGTTAGGATTTGAGAACACCATGATTACCCCTGTAATCTCCTTGTCAGGACACTTTCCAACAGGCCTTTCAAAGGTCTGTTACAACACTGTCCACGCTGCTGCCTGCCCAGCAATTTGATCTGCTCTTCCTGCCTTGTGCAGTGGAGAATGTCAGAAGGGAAAGGCAGAGATGAACTAAAAATAGTGCCCTACAGTGATGGTGTCCCCGCTGTGACCTGCTCTCTTTGGTGCTCCAGATCCTGCACAGAACACACCCCTGCGTCATCCCTTTAAATGATCAATACCAGATCAGCCCATGATGTCACTAACAGGAGAATAATTAGATAATCATCCTCACTGGAATGTTACCTCCGTAGTAATACAGCAATTTGATACAAAAAATAACACAGTTCAAACACATCCTCTGAGCACAGCAGCACCAAGAGGGTCGGGCAGGAGTGAGCCCGGGCCTTCCTGGTCCAGCACAGCTCAGAACAGACACCCAGCAAAGAAGCAGTGAGTGGGCAAGTGCTAGAGCTGATGTGGAAAACTGACCTTTTAAAGTCACTGACACTGCTGTAGTACCTTTTAGAGCTGATCTGAGTTTAGGTGATTCCCTAACAGGTACTTTGCACTAATGAACAAAACACTCCTTGCTGCTGGAAGCACCATAAACAAAACAGCAAGGAAAGGATGCAAAGAGAAAAACAGACACCCACCAGACAAAAGCTCATGGTGTGGTGGGGAGAGGGACACCAAAGAGGAAAACCAAGAATGTTCTCTCACCAGAGCCAGCTGAGACCCCAAGTTACCACCAGAAAAACTGGACTCAGATGATTTTATTGCCTCAGTTTATTTAAAAAATCTTCACAGTGAATTCAGCCCCTCAAATAAAGCTGAGCTGAGTGTCCAGGGGAATGGAGCCCTACCCTAGAGCTCAAGAAGAACACAGCAGGTGTGACAGTGCACAGCTCACCTGTGTTGTTCCACTGTGGTGCCTCAGTCCCAGCCTGCAAAGGATTCCCCTACTGATGTGAGCACGTCCATCCCGAGGGATGTGAAGGTGACAGGACTCTCAACTTTGATACTAACCACGGATTAATATGAAACCATACAACAACAATGCCAAATGGGGAGTCTTGACCCAAAATAATGAAAGACAATTGAAAGGACTCACATTTAAGTCGGGTGTGACCCTTATCAGGAAACCTACCTGACACTTCTCCTTGAGGTCCATGGCTCTGCAGTTCTGTGAGCATGTCCAGCAGAAGGGGACTGCTCCTCAGGGGAGAATGTCTCCTACGCAGAGAAGAGCTTGGCTACATTTACCACATCACCATCTGTGGGAACAGAAGGGGAAGCAGTCAGTCAGTCTCCCACATCGCTTCCTTTAGGACAAGAAAGCGATGGAATTCACAACATTCAAAGTACAGGATTGGTCTCTAAAAGAAGGAAAACCAGGGAGCTGAAAGTGCTTCTAATAGTACATCAACCCACCCCATACTCAGAACTGACCTCAGTAGCTTAAGTCTGCCCAAAAACTGGCATCAGTTTTTGTGTATCAGTAGGTGAATTAAGTTCCCTGCAGCGCAGAGTAAGAGTATTATTGCAGCCTTGACAGGCTTTTGGGCAAGCCTCCAAAAAAAAGCTGACAGAGCACTGGATTCCACCAGGTGTTGGAGCATGCTGTCACCCAGGGCTATTTGTCTTGTTACCCTTATCTACCAGGAGCTTTGTCCAGCTAATCTCTAATGGAGCCAGCAGTAATGATACTCCCCTTTGCTGAACAACACATCCAACCTTTGACAGGGCTCTGCTGCTGGGCTGAGCCTGGATCTGACCACCAATGAGTAGGCTAGAAATCCTAAAAACAACTCCAGATGACCAGGGATCTTTTCTCTTTGTAGCAAAACTGGGACTCTAACAGAACTGAGGTAGGAAGCAGCTCTGGAATTTCTTCTAGCTCATCCTCCCCTTTAACTCCCATAGCACAAATTTGTTCTCCTGCCACATATGCAAAATGCCTTTTCTGGTCAAAACAAATGACCTGTGTGCATTGCTCTAGAGGATTCTCTTGCATATAAACACAATGAGAGATTATAAGATTATGCTATGATTGTCTTGGGAAAGTCTTTTTGTTGGTTAGCAACTCCTGGTTCTATTTTTTAATATCATACACAAGCTTAGGGCTTGGACACAGACTTCTCCTAAATCCAAACAAACAAGGAAGCAGCTAGATATGCAAATCAACCCAAACCACCCACACATCTCCCAGATACAACAGGATTGGCCTTTGCCAGCTGGGATTTACTACCCTGGTCTATACCACACTGCCTTCTTCATAGAAGGTGGATTCTGCAGATCCCATCCTCGTGGCAGTCACAGCACAGCTCTCCACAATGCCACATCATTTCAAGGGAAACAAAAGGCATCCGAAGCTTATTCAGAAAGTCACTCTCCCACTCTGCAGAGTTAGATTTCGGAATTTCCTCTCCTGCAGGCAAGTCCTGCACCTGCATTCTGGGAAGGAGCAGACATTCAGCATTCAGAGTGCTGGTTATCAAAGCCCTGCCTGCAGTACCACAACCAGCACCTGCAAGTGCCATTTTTTGGCTGCCAGGCTGGCTGGCACAAGACACCAGTCTGGACTCTGCCCTGCTTTTCTGTTCTGTGACCCTTCCAACGTGCACACACCGAGGGAATGAAGTTATTTGCAGTCACTTCATATCCCTGCCAGTCCAATTAGCAACTGCAAAGAGAGGATCAGACAAAGTTACTGAAGAGAAGCTCACAAAGAGCTGCCAGTAAAGGGTAGGGAGTGGGAAGGAGGAAAATGTAATTCTGTGTGTTTGCACACAGCAGCTTAGAGCCTCTGCCTTTAACTTGAGAGTGACTTCAGTATAAGGGAAGGGAAGGCAAGAGGAGATGATTTTGAGGAGAAAATGGTCACTAACAACAAAAGGGCTAAGAAATAAATCCATGATTATTCTTCTTACTCCCCTGCAACAGAGGATTTATTAGTAGAACTACTAAAGACTTAGGTACTGTGCTCTCACTCGTTCAAACAAAGCTAATTCCCTGAAATTCTCTCTGGGTCTGGACTTCAAAAGCAGTTATCTGTGACACTAATGGGTAACTGGGAAGCCAAAGTCACAAAAGGAGAACAAGAAAAAACATCCTGGACTCTTTGTGCCCATCCTGTGGAGCCCTGATCATCAGCTGGGGTGGGCTGGAGGGCAGGGGGCTGTGCAGGGAGGCACTGAGCAGGAGGCAGGATCTCTGCACTGCCCTCAGTGACATTCTGGTTCAGGCAGCAAACTGAAATGTGATCCTGAATGCAAAACACGCCATTCCTTAGAGTTCAAGGCACATCATCAGCATGCTTGGGAATGCCACCCTGAAGTCCTTCAGTGCTAGGAAGCAGGAAACACAGCAAGGGTGTTAAAAAAGATGAAAGATTGGTTGGAAAGAGTGAATATTCCTTATTTAGAGAAATTCTAAAAGCTGTTAGAATGGACAATACAACAAAAGCTTGTGAAAATAATCAGTGGTGCCTGCAGCACTGCTTCATCACCATACGTGCTCAGGGCTTCTCCAAAATTTTAACAAACTGACCTGAAGCCCAGAAGCAGCTTGTTTTTTCTCACATCCCCACTTTAAGGTACCAGCAATGGTTAGATTGTAGACATTTCACACAGAGAAAGCAAGAAGGCAAGTCATTCTGGTGCCAGTCTGGATACACCAAACGAGGAGAATCTTTCATTTTTCAAATTTACAACGGGTTTTCATTTAAAACCAAGAATTCCAAACACAGCTAATCCCAGTAGGTTGGGATATCTTAGTATCAGGATAACTGAAGAGCAAAGACAGGCTACAATGATAAACCAACCTCTCTCAATTTCTGCACCTGGACTGGCACTGGAGCCATATAAAATGTGATCTGTGTGCTTGGTTTCAAATGTAGAATTTATCAAAATAAAACGTCTGCAAGAATTATGTCATTCCAACTAAAAACCTCACATGCATTACAGAGGTCTTGCAAACACTCAGAAAACAGTTTCACACAATGAGGCTGAAGCAGTTAATAAGTTCGGGGGGCAGTCTGTGGATCTCTGGAGTTGTGCATCCACTCACTCCAGCCCCTACAAGGTCCTTGTGTGCTCCCCTCCCAGACTCCTCTGTTTCAGGGACTCCTGTAATTCCCACCTCCAGACGTGTCTCTCCATCATCCCTGCCCTGCTGCAGGGACTCACCACCCTCTGCACCCATCCTGGGAGTTTTGTGCACTACTATTCCACACTGGATTATCTGCCTCCCTCTGCCCTCCCTGTTCTTATCTCTCTTCTGTCTGCCCAGGCAATTAGTCACGTCGACATGTTACACTCTGCAGGACAGAAATGAAGTGGGGCTGCTTTGCTGGAACATGTTAGAGGGCGTCAAGTATTCAGACAATCAGAGATGCCTGAAGCTGTGGTTGCTCTAATCAGACACCACAGACTCCCAGTGCAGCCAGTTTACCCCTTCCACTTTCCCAGCACACTCCATCCTCCTTGGGATTTTCATGCCTAGAGCAGTTTGTGAAACCTGGAAATGGCTGGATGTGGTGTTCAGGTGTCATCATGTTGCATTCAGCCTGAGAAATATTTCCAAATCATTGGGCAAGAGTGAAACCAAACACAGGGTTCACCAAACAATCCAGTGCATATATCCCTACCAGCAAGCCAATTGCCTGGAAGTCCTGTATGCCAAACTCAGCCAATGCTAGCCCACACCTGTGGGGAGAGGTGTGCAATCCACTTTAGAGTATCTCTGTTTTATAAGAATTAATGAGTTCACTGCCTGGGTTGCCATGTGTATCTGATACCCAGACCTTTTCAAATCAGAAAATACATTCCCATCCCTACAAACTCATTTCTGTTTGGAAGTGCCCTGAATAACTCTTGTAGCTGGATCTGAGTATCAACAAGTGTTTGGAACATCCCTCTGAATAGCAGAAGCAGAACTTTACAAGAGTCCATTCCCCCTTTTCTTCACCTAATCATCTTTTGAATAATACTGTCTTACACGGGTAGTGCATTTATATAGGTAAAAATATTATGGTTCAGATTCTCCTTTGAAATCCAAGGATTTCAAACCACAATAACTGAACCAAACCTCACAACATCAGTATGAGGTATCAGTGTCGAAATGTAATAAGAAACTATACAGCATGATATATTACTTACAGAACTTACAAAACAACTAGCAAACAGAAAGATCAGATAATTATGGAATCTATAGACACTTGGAAATAAAATGTGTTTCAGAAGCTGCTGTCTTTAGGGAGAAAAATAAATCAACCTAATGATACTGTTTTCCCTAAAGTGTTCAATCACTGATGCTTTCATGTTATTTACTGAAAGTTCCCAACACAGATTAGTCTATGAAAAATGATGGGGAGTGTGAACATTTCTTGCTGCCAAAAGTGAATTCCTCAAGAACAGAAGCCTGATCTGTCACCAAGAATAGAAACACGGGGGAACAGATAATAACCAAAAAAAGCAGCTGCCTTGGAGAAAATGGCTTCGATTTGGGCTGATTGTTTTGATATCAGCAGAGCCATACGGTCTCCTACTCACGAGGAGCTGATGTCTGCCTGATAATTTGCAACAAAGGCACATTTGCTGACAAATGGGCTTCCAAAGGTGCATCAAGTGATACTGTCAATTGCTTTGAGACCCACTGAGAGCACAGAATAATTACAGCAAAGGAGCTGGCAGCCACACTTCTTGGCTTCAGTATGTGCTTGTGAAAAAAAATTTGGGCCAGCTAAACATTCTCTGCCTCGATAACCCCAGACTGCGGACAGGGATATCCACATCTGCTTAAGGGGGAGACTGTGAAGTAAATGTATTATATCTGTAAAGTGAGATCTTCTCAATTTGTGTTGTATATGTGCTAAGTACTATCAACTCAGCAGCAATCAAATATCTCATTTGAGCCTGCCTGGGAAGAATCAGGAGCTGATTTCACAGAGGCTCCGCTTCCCTTCCTAAATTCAGAAGATTCGGAGAGAGATCTGTTCTACATTGAATCAGGAACAGGATTAAACTCGAAATGAACTTAAAAGTTTGTCTTCGACTTACAAGTGTGCCTTTTGGAGGTGAAATTATTCTTTGTTTTAACCTTACTTGCCGAGAGCTTTCCAATAAAAAAATATCTCTGACTCCTTCCTTCTTTCTTCAGCACATTCAGGACTTGCACATTGGACTGTTTCAAAAGACAGTTGTGGCTTAAAATGAAACCTGAGCAACAAAGAGGGAGAAGGGAGTAAGGAATGACTTTGGAACACTCAGAAGAGTCAGACCTTCAGTTTACTTGCAAGATTAAGATTGGTCAAACAAGATGTTCCACAATTGAAAGAACACTTTTATTTTTGTTTTAATTTTGTTCTGGTGAGTTGAGAAGCAATTGATCAAAAGAAATATGATCAAAAGAATGATCAAACTAGTTTAGTCTACCACACTGTTTCCATGGGGGCTGATACTGTTTCAAATTAAGGTACTGTAAATCTGAAAAATATTTGCTGTGTTCATATTTCCTCACTTGGTTAAGAAAAGAAAAGAGTGTTTGGGAATTAAAGGATCACTTTATTTTTCTGTTTCAGGTACTGCCTGCCACAGAAAGACAGAGCATGTGGAGAGTCTGGATCAAAGTGAAAAATTCAACAAAAGGCACAATTCTGAAAGGTGTAAGAGCCCCTTCAGCTCCCACAGAAGGATGAGACATCATCTGTATTGAAGCACCATGTCTTTAATGACAACTAGAAAATTTTACAGCAAATCTATGGATGAATTCACTGCAAAAGTGACAGCTGTCATTCATCATCATGGCATTGGTTATTATGGTAACCAGGATTGTATAACTACCTCCGTTTAAAAAGGAATAATCCTGAAATCCTAGAAAACCACAAAAAGGCAGTGGCACAAAATAAAATAAAGAAGCTTGTGCTGTATTTATAGGAATTTCTAGCAAACCAATTTTTGCTGATATACACTGACTGACAGATAAAAGTGCAGCTTTTTCTCTCCATTCCAGTTTATAAATAAGGGTGTTGTATGCATAGTTTGACAGCAAATCTAGGAAAAAAAACCCAAAACATTCTTACACCAGCATTTGCCATTTGGAGATGTTTAACAAACACCATGCCATGGGAAGGTGTTTTCTGGGAGTTCCCCAGAGCAGGCCCAGCACCTGAAGGCCATTAAGATCAAGCTCATACCTTCATTCAAAGCCCAGCACAGCCCTTCTGTAGAAAAGGCACTGAGCAGTTCAGCAGATTGTGTATTTTGTTACTCTCACAACAAGCCCCATGAAAGTTTTATGATGAACACGTGTAGGATGAAGAGTGTCTAGAAATAGGGCAGTGAGCTGCCTCACTCTACTGTGAAACAGCAGCTCCTTAAGAACCTGTCTCCACTATTCACTCATGAGCATTCCAGAGATCCAAAGTGCCCTATTTAGTGTACAAACTGTCCCATGCATTGTCACAGATGTCAACCCCTCCCACCCCAAGCAAACGCTGCTCCCACAGCTCTGGGTGCAGGACGATGCTGCCCGAGCCCAGGACACTCTCTTTGGCCCAATCCTACAGAAGGATTTGTCTTTTGGCCAATCCCCTGTGGCCCCTGGCCCTGCTCCCACCCAGCCACAGGGAGATATAAACCCTCCCAACCCACCTCTTCCTAACTGGGGCTGTGCTTCTGCCTGGGGCAGGCAGGTCTTTGAGTGTTGTGGTGGCTTCCAGCACCTAGTTTGGGTAGGACTGAGAGAGGACTCTCAGAGGCACAGAGACATAAACAGAGCTACAATGTGAAGATTAGAGGACGAAGGTTTGTTTTTTTGGTTCCAACTGAGCAGCAATATTGATTTGTTTTGTGACTGAGGCTAAAAGCACTAATATCTTAATCCTCTCATCAGGTAAAAAATGTTGGCGAGGTGTTTATTTAAGAGGCCTGGTTAAGAAGAATATTATATAAATTTTTTTGTACGCTTGAGTAAAAGATAGGAGAGAAATATAAACCACTCCTCTAAAGAACAAAATATATCTTGCATAAAATCAGCATCGTGTAGCTATTTTTATGTATGCCTACAGTAAGTAGGCTTCTTGGAAAGTAAATTTAGTTTGCTTGCTAGGTTATTCACATTTTGCTATATCTCAGCAAGCCCTGTAGTTTAATGCAGTATAGCAGCTGTTGAGTAACAGTTTGTTTATATAGAAACCCACATTTCTAAGTAACCTAAAGTGTTTCACAGAGCTTGTGTACTACTATGCTATTGTACCTCATTGTGTATGAGCTGTCTGTTCTATTCTGTTTATTCTACAATTGTTGGGGGAAATAATATGATTTTGGACAAGCATGCCTTAGTAGCCTCCTTTTCTCAGAAAGTGTGAAAATATCTATTACTTGGTAGCTGCCTCAGGAAGATGGATGTGTGCTTATGCTCTCTGCTGCTATCTTGGTAACTTTTTAGACTGATAAGACAAACTTAAAGAAACTCTTCTGTCCCACAAAATTTCCCATGAAAACTCAGTGAGATTTAAATGGGTAACTAAAACACTGTCTGCTCCTGCCCATGGATTTTTCCTTCCTCTCTACCAATCTTCTGGGTAGATCATATCATCTAAGACAAACTTCTCATGCTTTATGTATTTTTAACTGGGATTCGTTAGGCTTTTCCTTATCAGTAATGGCCCGTGTTACCCTGATAGGAGAAAGCTCCCGAACAACAGACGAGCAGAACCCAAGAACTATATGGATCTTTCGGAAGCAGAACAGGCGGACATCTGGGGACAAAACCCAAGCGTGTCACGAACTTCTGCTCATCAGAACGCTGCCAGGAGATAGGTGCAGGGGTGAAACAACCGGCTGAGCTGGGGCTGCTCTCCCGGCTGTCAGCGGGGTCTGGACAAACCCTGGTGGATTAGCCAGAATTTGGGACCAGACAGTAAATCTTGACGCGGTGGGTGAAAGCGCGGCTGCTCCGAGCGCTCCCACAGCTCTCGGGCACCCCCGGGGACCCCCCGGCCTGGCTGCCCGCTGCCCCCGGGGGATGCTCCGAGCCCGCTACGAGCCGGAGCCCGTCCCGCAGCTGCGTGAGAAGCCCCGCCGTTGATCCGAGCCGCCAACACGTGTTTGCAGCGCCCTTTTTTTTTGTCCTTTTTTTTTTTTTTTTTTTTTTTTTAATTTCCTCTCCTTCCTAAGCTGTTTGGTAACGCTCCAGCGCAGTGCGGGGGAATGGGGCCGCGGGGCTGCGGGACCGCCGCCGGCTCCGCCTCGGGCCTCCTCCCGCCACGGTAGCTGAGATGAGGGCTCCCCGGCCGCGCTCCCCGGCGGGCCGGAGCCCGGCCCTGCCCCGCCGCCCGGCCCGTACTCACCCGCCGCGCCGGGCGCTGCCGGCGGGGCCGCTCGCCCGCCGCGCCGCCGGGGCCGCCATCACGGTCACTGGCAGGCGGGACGCCCCGGTCCGGGGGACCCGCGGGGGCGCTTCGGGGCCGCCGCAAGAAGCCGGTGCCTGGTTGGTGCGAGCCCGCGCGGCCGCCCGCACGCCGCGCCGTGATTGGCTCGGAGCGGGTGGCGCGCGAAGCCGAGCACCCGCCCTGGCGGCAGGTCGGGGCAAGCCGTGAGGGGAGCGCGGGCGGGACGGGCGGCAGCGCTGAGGGGGTGGCGGGCGAGGCGGTGACCTCTGGCAAGGGGCACCCTGAGGCGGCCGTGGGGGGTCGGGGGACGGTGCTCGGGGGCAGCGAAGTGACTTTGGGCTGGGGACGGGAGAGGGCATGGGGAGAGAGCCCCAGAGCGGCGCGTTCCCCGAGGCTCCGTCCCCTTGGCGATGGCGGGCCGCGGTGGGTGCCCCAGGGAAGGGGGCGAGGGAGAAGGGGGATCCCTTTGCAGGCGCTGTGCTGCCACGGGAGGAAGTGACACCCGCAAGAGGAGGGTGACACCTGCAGATCTCCCTCTGAAAAGCCACTTTTGCCGTGGAGAACTAGCAGACTGGCAGTCTGGGGTGAGCCGTGAGGTGCAGGAACGCGCCGGGTGCCAGGGGCACAGGAAACCTTGGCAGGAGCGAGCACACAAACCTACCGAGCCGATAATCTGTCATGAAATCTAAGCCTCTGCAGGATCTGGAAAGGAAGCCGGAGGCGTGAGGCAGAGGTGTCCCACTGCTGTGCCTCTGCACGCAGAGGTTTGGGCTTCTCTTCTTTGACTGGGTAAACTTAAAAGACGAGTGTCCCTTAGTTTTACCTCCTTCCGTGTTCCTTCAGTTCATTGTGGAGCTTGTATTTATTATCCCAGGTTGCGATGTGACAGTTCCCATGTGAGATACCTTGTTAAAAAAGCTCATATTCATTAGCAGGCTAAACTACAGATGCTAAAGCCTGGTGCAATTGTCTGCAATTTTATGGCAATCAGTTGTACAAAGAGCTTAAGCTCTGTGCTGCTTTCCCTGCAGATGCAATTTAGAACAAGAATGTAGCATTTTAGGAGTGAACTCTGCACTGCTTTGGGACAGTTTACTTTAACAGTGTCTGGTTACACACAGTGCAGGACTCTACAGGTGTGATTTTAGCTCTTTTAAAAGCAATCTAAATTTTGGTGAGGAAAATGAAGACCATGGAATTCCTGGTTTTCCTGAGCTTGTTACCCAGAACAATTCCCTAGAATCAGTTAAAAAAAAAAAAAAAACAACCACAAAACTTGAGTGACACTGAAAGGGGCTTTGGTGTCTTAGAAGAAAATAAAATGGTAGGTTTGGGGAGTTTATGGTGTAGTTTAGAGACAGTACAAGGAAGGGGAAGGAGATAAACGTGCAACTGGAATTGTAATAACATAAAATCATGAGTTGTGCTTAGTGTTGCACAAGCATTTCCGTAGTTCCTCTTTGGATTGTTCCACCCCAGTAAAATCTACTGAATTACTAGAAGGTTTTAAAGGTTAGAGTAAAGATACATTTGGAACAGAGCTCTGGAGTCTGGGTAATCTTGCCTCTGACACTGATTCCCTGTGGGTCTTAAACAAGCCCCTAATAAACCCTGTTTTCACTCACAGGTGCACTGTCTATAGAATTTCTGTCAATGAAATGTGCAGTTACAGGGGCTCAGCAGCTGGAGCTTTAACCTGTTTGTGCCTTTATCTCCTCCTTGGTAAATCTGATCTAACTGCTCACCTCAGTGCTTTAGGGACTTTGTGCTTGCATCTTGGGATTAAGTGAAAAAACGTTTTCAAAATGCATTATTACATTGGCTGGTTGGAGGAGCAGAAACACTCTTGGATTGGACAGTGTTCCTACAGATTCAGAAATATGACAGGTATCCAGAGAGCATTTTTCCCGTGTATTCTAATACTGGATGACAAAGGGGAAACTCAAAGGCAGGTGATGTGAAGTATTCAAGAGGCACTAAACCGGTAGGATTTTATGGATCAGAGAACTGTGCTATAAAGACCTGTTTTATAAAACTCTATCTTATGTTAAGTCATCATCCTCTCTATCTTTTAATGTTACAGAATTGTGAACAAATGGTCTACAAGTAAACAAGGTCATATTAGTTTTGGGTGCTTATAGTAATATAATATTCTGGTATGGAAAGTGCAGCTCAATCAATTTTGCCTGCAGATAAGAATTGCTTCCCATCCTTACTTCAAAACAGCTATTAAAACTATTCCTCGAGTGCTTTTCTCCTCTCACATCCTTACATTTCTTGGAACCGTTTCACCGTGTGTAAAGGCCTCCTGTATCACTGTGGTAGGAGGTGAGCTTACAGAAACGAAGCAGCTCCTGCGGGCCTGTGGGGACGGTCTGAAAGGGCTTAATTTCATGCTCCCCGTGTCTCAGCGCAGGGATCCGCCGTCTCCTCTGGGGCCACAACATATGGGCAGGGACGGGCTGGCTTTGCAGTGAGCTTCCGCCTCGGGGCGGCTGGTGCTGCCCGACGGATCCGGGGGAACTATTTGACCTCCCTGCATGTGCCTTTCAGTCAGCCCTCGTCAGCGTGGCTGCTGCGGGTAGAGCAAACATGAACGTCTCAGTAGGACCGCTTTAAATCAGGTATTGTATGCAAAAAAAACCAAAATCTTTCTTTGCCTCTTTCTTTCTTTCTTTTTTTTTTTTTTTTTTTTTTTCTCCGACAACACGTTGAAGTTGCATTTTAATATTTGAGGAGTAGCATTTCTGAATAGTAGTGCAAAGTAATATAATTAAATCAGCCAGAAAATCCTGTATTGTTTAAAACAGGCAGGTGCTGTTTGTCTGATTCCTCCACCCCTTTGCACATTTTTGACAGATGCTAAGAAATTACCGTGTTTCTAATGTGTGTAATGATAAGAGGAATTAAAAGGGGAAGATTGATACAAAAGCTGAATCTTGAAAATTAAAAGCAGTAGTTGAGTTGACCAACACCTTTACCAAAGCTGAATGAAGGTAGTATTTCATTTTAGCTGAATTATATTACTTCCCAGCTCCTGTGTATTGCTTAATAAATGGGCTGCACATAATTCAATGTCTAATTATAAAAAATAAGTGAGAAGAGATATTCCTCAAAAGAGAGAGATTCTGCCTTTTAGTAATAAACAGCATCTGTTTTGTTTTGCTCCAAACTGAAAGGTAATTGAACTGACAATTCCAAGCTGTCCTGGAAATGATGGAGTACTGAACTGGGAGAAGGAAGAAAGCAGAAGCCCTTTTGTACTAACGAAAGGGCAGATGACACACTGTAGTTGGATCTGCTTCTCTTTTACAGATTTCTTTCAGAGCTTAAGCAGCTCTGGATGACCCCAGCCAAGTGATTTTATTGTTTCATTTCTTAATGGCTATTGCAGGTCCCAGGTAGAGCAGCTTTTCCTACATAGTCATTTTTGTAATAATCTTGTCCTTTCTTTGTGTCCATAGAAACACATGTGACATGGAAGGGAATCTGCTTTTATTACTGAGCTTTAGTGTAAGACTCATGGGTGGGTTTGGTTTGGACCTTTGTTCCGCTAGTTTTCAGGCTAAGTTAAGTTTCTTGTCTCCTGGTCTACAAAAGCCAGAACAGCCCCTGTTTGTCACATGGTGATTAAGCTGCTTCACAAGTGCTCCTGAGATCTGTAACGAGTAAAACTGTGAGGCTGCTTTGGCAGATCAGCTGTTCTGTCTGGGTCACAAGCACCCAACACTTATTTGCTGCACTCAGGCAGATTCACAGAGACAGTTGTGATAACAGTTCAGCGTGTGTGAGAAGTCAGGGCAGAGCACTGGGAGGGTTTCAGCTGGCTGATGGTTACAGCAAGGCTCAGAAGTTAAAAACTACTAATTCTCTTCCAATGCTGTGTGATTAGTTATTGTATGGCTTTGGGCAAGCCCTCTATGCCTCTGTTTCTCTGTTTGAAGAATATGGATATTTGTATGTTTTATGTGTATAAATCTGTTATCTGTTATTATACATCTATCCCTTTGATATTGTCGCCTTTAGTGCTAACACAAAGCTGCAAAACAAAATGAAATAAATAGCCAATATAGAGCAAAGTAGTTACCCAATCCCTTCACAATCCTGCTCTCTCAAGAACAGACACAGAAAACACATTTGGACAGGTTTTTTTTCCTTAGCTTTGCTGTCTGATTCCCTAATTAGTCCTGTCACACAATGTTCCAAATATGGACATGTGGGGAAATCCTATAGATCAGAAACCTAGATCTTGAATTAAGGTTTTAGAGAAACTCCAGTAATACCAGTGAAGTCCAGTGAAGACTCCCTGAAAAGCTTGCTTGGTGCCCATTTTAATACACAGTGACAAAGGAAGTGAATTTGTTGCCCATTCTGTAAGTGGCACCTGTTCCATGTAGCCTGACTTGAGAACATCAGTGTTAGGTTTTTTTCAAGGTATTTAGCATCTTCCTAGAGCAGGTCATATTTGTTGCTCTTTGGTTGCATCAGGCATGTTTGGTGAAGCAACTTCCACTCCAAGACAGACCCAAATACCTAGTAAAAGGAATACTTTTGGATTATATGGATAATGTCCATGATTTGGTTATTACACTGAGGCCAACACGGGTTGATATGAGAAGAAAAAGGCAAGAAGATAATGCTCAGGCAACAAATATCAACAGCCCCATCCCCTCCTTGCTGTGCCTGCATTCCTGGCATTCCCCCATTTGCCGCACCCACTGTGTTCCCCACATCCAGACAGAGGTGTAGAGCCAGGCAGTCCCTGCACAGCTGCCAGAACAGCCTGGTGGCAGTAAATCTTCAGCTTGGAGGAAAATTCATCAGGGCCTGTCTACATCTCTCCTACACTGCCCATGGCTGATTGTCTGAATTGTTTTCCATGGGAGGAAGATTTGTGTCCTGGTTCACGTCCAGGCTGTTCAGATACAACTTACACACAACACACACGGTGTTGTGGTACCTGAACTGAAGCAGTAGGATGCAGAATCACAACGTGAAAGTTTGAGCATCTTCAGAGGTGCTGAGCCAGGCAGGGGCTTGCTTTAAAAAAAAGTTACTACAGTTCTTTGAGAGCAGGAAATGCGTCAGAGGAAGAAAGGTGCACATTAGCCATGTATTTTATTACAATTATTGTGCCAGATGCTGTTAAAAAAACCCATTGCAACACAAAGTTCCTTAAATTGCCAGTAGTGTATTGTAGTTTGTGGTGATCACAGATCCTCATCTTGAGAAGGGGCTTAGGAACATGGTATTAACATGAATATTCCAAGCAGCACTTTTAAACCTTGAGTGGCTGCTCACCACATTTTAACAAATATCCCTCTGATCTATTTGATAGCAAAACCCATACATTTATTTCCCCAGAGTGCTCTGAGAAGTTTAAAAAGGTATGCAAAAGAAATGTCAGACACCGAGATATTTCTTACTTTCTTAAAATACTCAGAGCTAATCTTGGATTATATTTTATCACCACGAGCTGTCATAGAAAATTCAAGCTATTCTTAGACTACAAAAAAAACCCATTTGAAATTGATCCTTTAGCAAAACAATGTCTCTGTTGCCTTTTTCACCCTTGCTCACAGCTATGTCAGGATTTTGGCTTTTGCTGTAGGTAAAGCTGCACAGTAAGTTGTGTGTTTTTCTAAAGCATTGTTTGCAAGCTGGGAGAACGATCTACATGGTTTGCAAGCAAGTAGATCTCAGCAACTCCTCAGTCAGGAGTTATCTTTCTGCAATAATCTGATCTCTGCTATCTCTGAAATTTGTTGCTTGTTTGATTTTCTAGGACTGCCCTTTTACAGTCAGGCAGCTGCAGCCCCATAAAGTAGCTGTCATTCAACTGGCAGCTGTTGGCCATAGCTGGCTTTGCAACTCCAGCTAAAAGTAGCTCCTCTAACTTTTCTGTAAGTTAAATAACGTCTCAGAAGGCTTACTGAGAACTTCTGAATCCCCATTTTGAGGTCATACGTGAAACCAGAGATTCTGTAGGGCTGTTCTAGGAACAAGTACTGGGGACTTGAGGGATCTTGGAATCTAGCTCGGATTTCACCAGTCTTTTTGTCACCTTTCTGTATTCTCAGAAAGAATGTCTGAAACATTTGTAACATCTTCAACCCCTAAAGCTCCTTTTCTCCACCCTTTCCAATTTTTGAATGAAGTATTGGGAGAATTCACACTTCCCCCAATAACCAAATCTGGGAATAAGTTAAATCCCTGTAAGTACAGTGCTATGAGGATGAGAAAATGGTCTTGCTAAGGGTTTAAACCATACATTTAATCCCAGAAATCTTCCTTAAGCTGCTTAAGCATTTAGAATGGGAATGTTAGCGGGGAATGTTTGCAGAACATGGTTTGTAAGCCAAATTGCATGAGGTTGTGGTATATTTTCTGATCTTACTTTAGTCGTGGTGTGGATGTAACTACCTTTGGTCTCTAGAGCCACAGGAAAGCTTTTTTTATTCAGTGGCTTTATCTAGGGATCGAGGCCTGATGTTCACCTGAGACACTGCTTTACTGTATGTTGTAATTAGAGTGTTTTCAAGCCAAAAGAATGTCAGGAGGGTCACCCAGGCAAACCCTGGCATTAGTCACCTGTGCAATGTGAATTTTGCCCTCTGTGCACCTTGTAATTGCAGTGTGTGATCACAGTGTTTATTCCTGCAGCACGGGCACCGTAATCACTGCTCGTGAGGGGTGGCAGGTGTCAAATAATGGCTCTACGGGGTGTGTTGTTTGCTCTGAGCTTGGGGAGCAGCTCCACACCCTTCAGTGCCAGCTGGACAAGCTCGGCTGTATTGCTGGAATGGGAGTTTTCCCTGGTAGTTACAGGAGCTTCTCAACTGCTTTGTCCTTGCTGGCTCCGTGGTGTGGTACGTTCCCTGTCTGACAGAAAAGTGGAGACACTGATAAACTGGGCAAATATTTTGCACAAAGCTGGGGTGGTTTCACCTCTGGAAACCTGTGCTCGTGGCCTTCTGCCCGGGGTGTTAACAGAGCCTCGACAGCAGAATCACAGAATCAGTTAGGTTGGAAAAGACCTCTGAGACCATCGAGTCCAACCTGTGACCCAACACCACCTTGTCATACAGACCATGGCACCGAGTGCCACGTCCAGTCTGCCCTTAAGCATCTCCAGGGACAAGGACTCCACCACCATCCTGGGCAGCCCCTTCCACTGTCTAACCACTCCTTCTGTGAAGAGATTCCTCCTCGTGTCCAACCTAACCCTCCCCAGGCGCAGCTTAAGCCTGTGTCCTTCCGTCCTGCCGCCGGTTGCCCGGGAGGAGAGCCCGGCCCCCGCCTGGCTGCCACCTCTTTTCGGGTCTATTGCACGGCCCGCGCTGCTCAGATCTGCTATAGCTCCTCTCCCCTCCGCGCCGGCTCCTCCAGCACTCCCGTAATTCCCGGTCATTCCCGGTGACTCCCGCGGCTGGGGCGGGGCAGCCCGGGACGCGCACGCGCGGGGCGTGCCCGCACGCGGGGCGGGGGCGCGCAGGCGCCGGCGGCGCGGAGGGCGCTGACAGGGCGGCTCTCGCGAGAGCTGCGGCGGGGCCGGCGGCGCGGCGGGCGGGGGGGCCGGGCCGGGCAGGAGCGGCGGCTGAGGCGGCGCTGGAGCGGCGGCCGGGCCGGGCCGCGCGGGGCCGGGCAGGCGGCGGGAACGCCCAGCGCTGCGCGGTGAGTGCGGCGGGCCGGGCGCGCGGCCCTCGGCGCCCGCCGGGCTTGGGTGGGGAGGGGCGGCGGGGGGGCGCACACGCCGAGCCCCCGGTGCCGCGGCCTGTGCTCCGCGCTGGGAGCCGCCTCAGCGCCGGCCCCGCGACCCTGGGCCTCTGCTACCCCTGGGGATGGAACAAGGTCTGGGCTGTGTTGTGTGCTCGGCGGGAGCCCCAGCTCATGTACCGCTCCGTGCTGGGGACCGCCGGGCCCGGGCTCATTTGGGGGCTTTTTTCTCTGCTGTGGAGTGTGCTTTGCTCGTGGTTCTCGGGGCTTATCTTTACTATGCCCTACAGAGCGCTCCCTAACTTTGCGCCGCTCCCAGAGGTTAAAAGGCTGAGCACCATGTAGGCAGGATAACACCCCTACCTTTGTGTCTCTAAACGCCTTTCGGGTCGTGCTTCAGACGCGAGTTTCTGTGATGGAGAAGGACGTGTTTCTCGTAGCCTCTTCCTTCTTTTCTGAGCTTCCTGCCTGACGTCCAGTGTTGGTTTTGTGGGGGTAAGGTTCGACTTGCCAATATAGTTTCAAATGATCTCTGAAGACAGTGATGCAGTCTTGTTAACTCCCACAACATCTGACTCAGACATCTCTTTTATAACCTAAAGAGAAAACTGTTCTGTAGCACAGCTAATAATTGCGAGAGCAATTCATAGATACAGTGCTTAGGGAAGTTAATTCCTTGTTTTAAAACTTAGTAAATGCCTGAGGTCAAGGGACAAAATCTGAAGGATCACAGATGGTTAATCTTCAAACACGGTGTTGTTTGTAATCCATTTCTATGCAAACTTTGGATATTGAGAATTTGTACCAAAAAAGACCTTTCAGTTATTATCATCTCTTATGTTGATTAAGTCACGCAGTGTTTTGAGTATTTCATAGTGCCAGCCAAGCTCATGACATTTAAAGCTACTTTATGCAGTTTAAAATAAGAAAAAAAAACGTGCTAGCAAATAAGTTTTGGCAGAGGTGAAGTTTTTTGTTACCTGATAAAATGTTTTGATCTGATAAGTATTATCTGTGCTTTGTGCTGTAGCTTAGTTTTGTAAGTGATATCTGGAGTTGTCATGCGGTCCTTAAGGAATTTGAATGGCTTTAAGCTGCTGGATTCTGAGTATCTTTTGTGATCCTGAGTGTTCTGGGGTTTATACATTTATAATTGAATTTAGATTTTACCTCATTCCTTTATCATGTTATACTTCCTTATTTGGCTAATTTGAATAAGTGTTCTGCCCGTATAATTTTTGCTTTCTATTCTTTTGTCTACAGCCTGACACTTCCATTTCTGCATGTCTTCCAGATGATGTATCCACACATTTTTCTCTCCACCACCCTTAATAATGTTTTGTCCTAGAACAGCTGATGAAGCTTAGGATCTGATTCTTTCCAAAATCTCCCACTAATTGTATCTTCTTTATTCCCTCGCTTTGGCTTTTCTAAACTATCTGTTCTATTCCTGCCTGTATCATTTTCCAGAAGAGCAGTAAAACAGTGGAAAGAGAACAATGAGAAAGCTCTCTCTTGTTTAAAAAACATACTGTTTGTAAGAGCAGTGTAAAAAGCCCACCTTTGCCTGTGTGGCTTTTGAAATATCTGTTAAAAAGCAAGTGAGAATTGTTTCCTGTTGGCCACAACAGGGAGTTTTGTATTTATAATTACTTATATTCCATCCTGAGCTGCAGCACTACTGCTGCTGAGCATTTACTGTTGGCTGCATCTGCTGCCTTTCCATCCTTTCCCCCCCACTTTTTTTTTTTTTTTTAAGAGCAAAGGAAGTGTCTTGCTCTAAGCCACAGTAAGGTGAGAGATATTGATATTCTGAGAAATCTTAGTCATTCCTCTAGCAAGATCACCTGGTAATTTTTGTAACATGTAATCATTGTATTCATATATTGCCTGTTATTCGTTCATACCAGTCTTATTCCATTTGCAGTCTGCTGGGGCTCACTACAGTAACATGTCCTGCTGCCCTGCTCTCTGCATGAGGCATGTACAGCTGTGCTCTCAGTGGGCACAGACCTACCCCAGTAAGCTCATTTTTCCCCTCGTGCAGTTGATTTGTTCATATTTTAATAATTACCTGCCTGACTGTGTGTGAGAACTTATTTAATAAGGTTGTGAACAGCAAATGCTCTCTAAGTGACTTTAAGGGAATTACATTCTGAGTTTACCTTTCCTGACATTTGCTGTGTCTTGGTTTAATATTTCCAAAGCTTTTCCCTGTTTTACATGTAAGTTTGTTGCCTAAACTTCAGCTACGCTTTTGCCTGAAGTCAGGATGGTTAGTTTTGTTCTAGGCTGCAGCTGCTGTTAACATTGTTACCTGAAAACATCACTGCTTTATATGCTGACAATATGTATGATGGTGGTAGTAATCCCAATGCATGTGTAAAGAAAATTGCATGATGAATCTCTTTCATCTTGAATTGTGCTGGAAAATTTCCCGATATTGTGCTGCTGCTAAGCTCAGGGAAATGCCAGTGTAGTTCTTGGAAACGCTGCATCAGTTTCTCTGAGGCAGTTGTGTGTTAACCCCTTCAGTTAAAAATAATTCTTCACTGGTAGTACAGTACTGGATAGCAATACTTGTGTACCCCAAAGAAAGGAACATTTACCAGCTGAAGTTTCTTTCTTTAGATGTGCCTGAGCCTTTTAATTTGTGCAACTTGCTGTTACATTCTTAGGTTTGGAACCCCAGGTTTTCAAGCCGAAAGGTGTTTGTGTGCCCATATAATCACACACATCTTCACATGTGGTGCAGTGCTGTTAGAAACACCCACAGGTTGCTGCCACTGGTATTTGTCACTTAAGGAGGAATAGAAATAGGTGCTGTTCACCATAACAGGTATAGGACAGTGTCAGTGCAAGCATTGAGCAAACATTTGCATTTTCCATTGCTTCGTACGTGGTCACTCGTGTTGCTCCTTAATGTTGCAATAATGGCAGAAAATTATCAATACCATCAGTTAAAAAACCCCAAGAGGCCAGGTTGGAAAGATGAGATGGTGAACACAACACAATAGAGGCGGCAAAGGGAAAATACTTCTGGTGAAGGAAAGTTATTGTTGCTGTTTGTGGGAGTGTGCTGCTGTGGTGTGGAAGGCTCACATCAGAAAGGTGCTTCTTCATCACCTTTAAAATTAAGTCTTTTAGAATTACCAGTGCAGTTCGGGTGATACACTGGATGACTTTAAATATGTGTACTGGTGGAAGCTTGGATACAGTGTATTTATTTCCACCAGTCAGGGTAGCACAGGCAGCTTGGGGATCTTCCTGGCTCCTGACAGCCTTGTCAGTCTTGCTGATGTTTTGGTATCCCTGTGTGGGAGGACCAGAGAGATCCCAGAGCTCTGTCCACGTGGGGACTCATGCTAAGCTGGTCTTTTTTTTTTGATCAAGGTAAATCCTGTACCTACCTCTTCTCATTCTGCCAGATTCCTGTGATAGAATCTCAGTTCTGGTGTTTGCCTTGACCTTCGTTATTCTTTACAGGGAGCTCAAGGTTGGGCAAACATGGGACTCGTGGAATATAAGTGTATTAATTGCTGAGCTGCATTTATGTAAGGCATGTTTTTCTCTGAAATCAGAAATTACTGTTGCCATCTGCTGCCTTTGCATGCAGCAGGGCTCTTTCTGGGCTGCAACCACAGAGCCTGAATTAGCAGGTGCGTGGGTTCACCAGTGTTTGTCAGATCTCTCCTGTCTTGAATTGTCATTGACAAGTACCAGCTCTCTGCTTGTTCTTCGGGAGAATATTCATGGTTTTTAACTTGTATACTGTATTTTTTTTCGGATTGTTTACCCTCTCTGCTATCAAGTGTAGCTGGAGTTAGATTAAATCCTTCCTATTATAACCTGAGATCAAGATTTAAGCCTTTTCAGTGTGTAATTTCTTCTCTGGGCCCATAAGAGATACACAAACCTGTGCCTCACACTGTGCTTATGAATATTTTTTAACGTGTTCTGCTGCTCAAAACCCTGGAATTTCAGGGTGGTTGCTTTTATGTTCGAGTGAGCCCAAACTTTTGTCTCTGTGTAATGTTATTTGAGGACACTTTGACAGGCATTTCAATTCCAAGAACCCGGCAGCACTCTCTGCTTTGTCTAACTCGCTGTCGTTAAATCTGCCCGAGCCGTATGAATGGAAGAAATCCATGGATCCCAAGCCATGGGTGCAGGCTGCGTCTCCGCACGGGTCTTTCCCAGGGCAGCGTGTGGTGGGAGCGCAGCGCATCCCCTCGCCCATCGCCGCCCACCTCCCCCGCGGGCCGTGCCCCCGTTACATCGCCGTAATCCCCGATGCGAGGAGCGGGAGGGTTCCCGTGAGAGGCGGGAGCGGGGCGGACCCGCCCGGCGCGGCTCCCCCGCGGGCAGCGGAGCTCTCTGAGCCCCGGGGCGCGGGCCGGCGGTGTCTCCCGGCGGGTCGGTGCCGGGCCCGCCCCCGGGGCCGGCGGGTTGGTCACTGGCCGCGGGACGCGTCACTCGGGGCGGGCCCGGCCCGGGCGAGCGGCAGCGGGAGGAAGCGGCGGCGGCCGCGCCGGGCGGAGGGAGCGGCGCTGGGCGCGGCCCCGGCCATCGATCCGTGCCACTTCCCCTAATGGCCCGTCTCTTCCTCCTCCTCCCCCTCCCCTAGGGCGGATCGTCCCCCGGCCTCCCTGTATGTGAGAGACGGGGCCGGCGCCTCGCACGGAGCCGGGAGCCGCCGCGGGAGCAGCGGAGGCTTCGGGGAGCGCTTCCTGCCCACCGCCCGCACCGCCGGGCGCGGCAGCCCCAGCATGGAAGCCATCGCCAAGTACGACTTCAAAGCCACGGCGGATGACGAGCTGAGCTTCAAGCGGGGAGATGTCCTTAAGGTAGGTGGAGGGTGAGGGCTCGGGAGGTTCCTCTTTACCCCTGGGCTGTTCGGCTGCTCTCTGAGCCTCTTCCTGTCCGTCAGACCTGACGCTCTTGTGGGTCCCCGGGGAGCGCCATCTCCTTTTAATAGGGAGCCTCAAGATCTCCGAAATCTCAGTCACACCTCTCGAAGAGCAGGAGAAGCCGTTTCATTTCAGTGTTAAGCATGCGTCCCGGTCTCTAAAGACTCTCCTCTGAGACTGGAATATTTGAAAACTTAGTCATAAACACAATACCGAGCAGAAGTAGAAGATCGTCTCTACACTGAATTCCCCTTATGAGAGGAAGCCCCATAAAATAATCAAGATTCATTTGGTATTCCTCTTCCTTGCCTCCTGCCAAGGATCCCAGTATCAAAGAACAGTGATTGGATTATTTCTCGGTAGATAATCTTTTAGCATCAGGCTGTCAAATATTGAAGCTGAGTTTTATCTTCAGTCCCGATGAACTCGAGTGATAAGCTTGTGGCTGAATATTTAATGGATCTGTGCAGATGTAAGTGAATGTTGAAGTGCATTAGAGGAATTTTGGTCTATAGTTCTTTCAATATATCAAAGGCTTTTAGGACTTCATCTTGGCTATATTGCTGGAATTTGAAAAATATTTGAATTTCTAAAACTTTAATAAAACTGGACACACAGAACAAGCCTAAAATTTTATTTTGGAGGGGGAGTAAAATGCAAAAATCCATAGTGATTTGGCCTCAGTGAAGCAGAGCTCAGGGCTTTGTTGCTTCCAAGGAATAAGACCGTATTGCAGAATGTTTTAATGGAGCTCATTCAGAGTCACCATTCTCTATAAACATTTAAGGTGGTCTTTACCTTCCTAGTGTGATGTCTTTAATATTAAAGTATTTTTAAGCTGCTTTTTTCTAAAATGCTTTGAGTCAAAGCAGTTTTGAGAGGTGCCTTTCTGCAGATGTAACTGTGTGTATGCTGACAAATCAAGTCCTGCAGACCTCAGTGGGATTACTCATCTGCTCAACATTTTTGCCAAGGAAGGGCTTAATTTTTAACTACTATTTTAAGATAAGTTGGAAAAAAATAACCTCTGTGTATAAACTTAATATATGTCTTTGGTAGCTGATATTTCAATAACATAACTGTGGCTTTGTTTAAAGCATGTGACCATCAACAGATAAAGGCTGCAAAAATATATCCTGCTTTGAGACTGTTAACTTATAAAATAATTGCATCTATATGCATCCCTGACCCATAATTGGCCTAAAAGCTCCTGTTAGACCTGTACACCTCACTACCAGAGTGTGTGTAAATTATCAGAATATTTCCTTTGGTTGTTTTAAACATTTGAGACTGTCAAAAATTTTATAAGCCTTCTGTGATAACCTTGCATTTATTTTTTTTTAACCTGAGCTGTATTCTTCTATTTTGGGTTACTACTAATTGCCCTCAACTTTTACAGTGTATTTGAAGTAGAGCACAGCTAAAATCAGCTTGTAGAAAATGCTGAACAGGAAGGAAGAATTAAGTATAATGAAGTTTATTTTAAAGTGTATTCTCAACTCTTTTAGTCTAGTTTGGTGTGGAAGTTTGCTGAAGTACCTGAAAAAATGTCTTCTAAAATTTGCATTTGTTTAGAAATATGTTCTTATCTGAGAATTAAAGGAAATATAACTTTTTTTAGACTTTTTAAAGTTCAGTCTGTGATAAAAGTCTTGCATCTCTGCACATTGGCTGATAGTAAGATGTTCTGGAGTCCTATCCACTTGATGTTCTCCCATAGGTACAAATTTTATCTCACAAATAGACACAAGGTGGTATGTATGCTGTTACACTGCATTTATAACTGTATTTTTCCTGAAATACAGAGGGATTTTCCTACTTTATCCAATACCTAGGCCAAACACGTCTTCACAACATCGATGAACCATTCTTCATTCTGTATTTCCTTTCAGCTCATATTCTGAAAATATTTACAAATTTTACATGTTTATTTCTAGTATGCATAAACTGAGCTATAGAAATGATAAATTCCTCAAGATTATCTGTAAAGTCAGTGGAAACTTCAGGAGTTTCAGGAATCCTTCAGCACACAGTTGAGCTGAGTTCTGGGCAGCATGGTCAGAGTCACTGTGTAAAGCTGGCAAATTTCAGACAAATAAGCCCAAACGAGTTAGAATTGTTACAGTTCACTTTAGTGGCACTTTGTCATTTTGAAAAGTCTGTTTCACTTCAAATGGGTTTGAGGTTGTGGAAATTTTATTTTCATCAGACATTCCAGATCTATTTGTTGGAGCTCTGCTCACGACTGAGAAATCTCAGGGTATCCCAGTCATGTGCCCCCTGTGATCTCTCTCATTAACCAGGTCAGTCCTCCTGTCCCTGAATGAATTGGGAAGAGAAATAAACTTGTAACATATTAAATGCACCTGCCCCCTTTGCTCTTGAGGTGTCCTTTGGTGTGCAGTGACGACTTTAACTGTGAGATACCTGTTGTGATGCACCCCCAGACGACCACCTCGGTCTGATGGGATGTTTGAGGATGGCAAAAGGCTGGTTTGTAGCCTTGGCCACACTAAGGAAAGAACAAAATCTGGAACAGTGTGATTCCCACTCCTTGGCAGTTCCCGTTGTCTCTGTGGGGAGCGAAGGCAGAGGTGCCCAGTCTGCCTGCTCTGACCTCAGCAGATAACTTGCCTATGATGTCATGTGCCATTACTGCTGCCTACCCACAGATTTGGGACCTGAGTGAATAGCACTTGAACTGTAGCCATTAAGCTGGTTGTTAGTAATCTTGTGGCTGGTTTCCAAAAGTGAATGAAGATAGTTGACCTTTGCCTTGCAATTGTAAAACAGCTGAGTGAAGAGGAAAAGTGCTTGGCCTCTTTTTTTTTTTCTTTTTTTTTTTTTTGTGGGCACTGTGTGGTAAAAGCTGCTCCTGTGATTTCTGCAGCCTGGCAGTACAGTGGGTCCTTCACCCTTCTGTCTCGTGGCTCTGTAGCAGTGTGTGGTACTGCCATTCAGGTGGTGCTCACTGACAGCTTTCTCTAAACCTTAAAGACTCTAAATACTGCTACTTGCTGAACCTTTTCCACAGGGAGGTGAGATTGCTGCTTCCTTCTGTGTCTTCTGAGTACAGCAGAGTGCTGCAGCCCTCCAGCTCTGCTCGTTTCCTGTGCTGGAGGTTGCTTCACATGAACTTGATGACTGGCACCCTCTGGGAGGTTGTGGGGTGTGAAGGTGGCCTGTCCTGTTTATTTAAAAAACTAAAATAAGGAAACTGAGGGATTTCTACTTAAAATTTAGATTTTTGAAGAGTTGATGGTTGCCCTGAAGCTTTTTCACTTCTACTGTATCTATCGAAGTTGGGAGCAATTAACTTCAGTCTCCATGTTTGTTATTCAGGTTTTATGTTCCCCAAAACTATTGGCCTTTGTACTATGTGGCAAGTATTCAGATATGAGGTGTGCTGGTGGTTTGGCAGCACCCAGAGGGGGAAAAGGGAAGAAAAATCACTGTTCTTTGTCATCTCATTGCCATTTCTTTTCTCTACTCCTCTTAAAACTAATCAGAGGTGTACAGTTAATGTCACGGTGCTGTGAAAACCATTTCTGTGTGGTTAATGCAGAATTAAATGTATTAATTAGTATCTCAAATACTGGAATAGTTTTGTTTTGTTTTTAAAACTATAAACCACTGCTCCATTTCCTCTTTCTCCTCCTGTCATGGGGTTGGGGCATAGCTGGAAAGTGATCTCCTCAAGAACTGAATAAGTTCCTGTTCCCAGTAGCTGCCAGCATAATTAATTCAGCTTAGAGATTGTTTTTATGAGTAAAATTACTCAGGTGGTGCTTTAAGTAGAAGGCCATCATCTTGAATTTTGAGGTTTTCACTTTTGTGTGACACACAAACCAGCTTCCTTATGTGCTAAAAGAAAGATTTCCTTGATGGGATTTTGATCACTTGGCAACTTTGTTCAGCAAAATCAAGATTATTTTTCCTACTCCGACCATACACTTGAACAGTCACCACAGGTTCTGTCCACATGGGTGTTTGTCACCACACTTATTTTCTTTGTCAGCCTTTAAGAGGATTGAGTGTTTGCAAACAGTTGGTGCTGAGATGGCATTTTCAGTTCCTGCATGAAAACCTTTTCTGTGTGTCAGGATAGAATGGAACAGTTTCAAATAGAGGGAGGAGTACTATAAATGAGGGGAGCAGTGTGTCCCTTCTGCTCTTTCTCATCCCTTGTCTGTGACCTCACCCACACTGGCTGTTATGTTCTGTCTGTGCTAGAGAACAGCAATTCATGGCTTGCTGAAGAGTAGTGTGAAGATTTTTCCTGTTTTGGGTGAAATTGTCATTCCCCATTTTTTTAAGGAGATGGACTCAGTGTGGTCATGTTGATTTTAATACGTGAGAAGCAGTTTTCTGAATTAATGATTCGGACAAATTGCAAGCACTGTGAGCTTTACAGTGAAATAGGTCAAATATTAGAACAGGTTGCCCAGAAAAGTTGTGGAATCCCCATCCTTGGAGATACCCAGGCAGATCCCTGAGCACTTTGATCTAATTAGACTTGCTTTGAGCAGGAGGGTGGATTGGGTGACTTCCAGAGGCCCTTCCAACCTCGATTATTCTGACTTAGCTGTGAGCGGCAGCTCTGCTGTATGTGATGCTTGATTTGTAAAGGTGCTCTTAGGTCATGTTCCCTGGCTGCCTGCCTTGAATTAAGGTGATATTTGCCATCAATATGTGATCAATATTGCAGTCTAAGAAGGCAAAATTGTCAGAACATTACAAAGAATCATAAGCCCAAGTACAGTTATCTTTAAGGTAGCTGATTTGGGGTGCTGGCAGTTGAAGATCTGCGTTACAAAGAAATGCTGCTGTAAGAGGTTTCCTTCTTCTGGTCTGCCCAGCTATTCAATGCCTCTGTTTTAGTGCAAACTTCTCAAATATTTTTCCTCATATATGAGAGTAATCTCAAGATGGTTTGTGTTCCATTAGCCAACTTCTTTAGGCATCAGGGTGAGGGGTGTGGGGAGGAACTACTGAACCTCCGCAAGGTGTGTGTGCCTAAAAAAGAAAACAGTCGTGTTCTGTATTTGTGAGAGAGCTTGGACTTGCTTAGAGCAAGGTTGTGATGTTAGAGGTGTGCAGAAAACATAAATATGGAGTATTTCACGCAGAAGGTGTAAAGTGGTCTTTGCAAGCAGGGAGTAAACACACTCCTCCTTAAAAACAGCATCTTCGTTTTCGTTTAGAAACTTTACATGATGATTATTTGAACATGTCACTGAAAACAGAGAAAGATGACCACTGACGAGCTGTGTGCTACCTGAGGCTGCTGGAGTTCTGAATGTCAAACAAAAGCTGATTGAAGCTGGTGGTCAGCTCAGCTGGTTTTGTTCTATTGCCTTAACACGTGTTGTGTTCTCTGATAACCAGCAAGACGGTGCTAATTTGAAACTCTGCTGCCTTTTGCCAGTTTAATGCAGGTGCTGTTACAGCCTCTCTGCGAGGTCCAGCTTGTGATATGCTTGTGACAGACTCCTGACAAGTGTCAGCACAGGCAGAGCAGCAAATCACACTTTGGCTTGATAAATTATTTATCTGCTTTGTTCAACCTGCATGTCAAACCGTGACCAGTGTCATGTGCTTTTGGTTTGCCTACTGCCAAGTTTAAAAGGTGCTGTCACCTCAGCCTTGTGACAGACTCCTGACAAGTGTCAGCACAGGCAGAGCAGCAAATCACACTTTGGCTTGATAAATTATTTATCTGCTTTGTTCAACCTGCATGTCAAACCGTGACCAGTGTCATGTGCTTTTGGTTTTATTTACTGGCAACACAAAAATGTCACCTCCCTCTTCAGTGCAGTGATGTTTCTCTCCTGTCAAACTGTCGTGACTGGGAATTGGCTGAGGATTTCTGATCAATATAATCTGTTATTCTTGGACATCCTCCGTGTTGATGAACTAGCTTTGATTTAAAAATTCTTTTTAATTGTAATGGTAAAAGCTTGATTGCAACTCGGGGAAGAAAAGAGGGATTAGGACTCTTAGTGGCACGTATAAAGGACTGGGAATGTATCATAGCTCTCCAGTTCCTGTGCAGAGCCCTGCTAACTGGGGGATGAGGAATCCTGCTTGTAGTGACAGTCAAACTTTCTTGATTTCTCTCTCTAATCAATAAAGATCCAACTAAGCAAGAAATCCAGTTTTTCTGTGTAGAGCTCAGCCTGACTTAAGCAGTGAACTATATGACCCCTTGATAAATTCCCTCGTGCTTTAAAGTTGCCAGTGGTTATAAACAAGAAATCAATAACTGAACCCTAAACCTCAGGGGAAAACTGGACAAAACTAATTCTATTTCTTTGAAAATTAGAAAATTAGGCATTAGTGCCCTCACAACACTGGAGCCAATAAATCTTATGATCTCACATTGAGCAAAAAGGGATTGTCATTTACCAAACCTGATTAATTTTACAGTAGAAATCTAAATCAGAAGAACTTCTAAAGATACATTTGGACATTTTCACAAGTGCTGTTATATTAATGTAAGCTATTATACCAATGATGGCAGATTTCCATACTGAACTTGCTGTTTATCCCTGAATTAAAACCTTTGCTAAATTTGTAATAATTTTATTTACGCATGTCTTGAAAGACTTGAAAAATGAGAGCTGGTTTTAGAACAACAACCATAAACAACTTTAAAAAAAAAATCCAGCAAACACCTCTACACACACCCCCCTCCACACTTCAATAAAAGCACATTTAAAGCCATTCACATAGTGAACATCAGCAAAGGATTTGACAACATACAGGAGCTGAGTTTTGAGGGTTTTTTCTGTGTGACTGTGTTATGTGGCATCACCTTTCTTCTGGTTTGTGGTGTTGAATTGCAGAACGTCCTTTCCAGGTGTGACAGCAGAGGGTTGTTGTAGCAGTAAGTCTGTCACACCCCTCTGCACTGAGGTTTGTGGGAATGTCTGCTCTGCATAGCCAGGAGATGGGACTGGATCTTGTCTGGCTACAGCCAAGCCAACTCTCAGGTAGCTGGAGTAGTGGTAACCACATTATGGGATTCCTGTGATTTACAGAACTCACAGGGGACGCTGGATGAACATGTCTGAGTTAGTTAATGTCTGAGCAGCTACTCTGGAGGTCTTAATTAGCACGATGTGTAGCAAAGGATAAGCCTATTTCCCTTCTTCCTCCCTGCCCTCACTTGCTTCTTTTAGTGCTGGTGGGATGGGTTCTAGCCAGGGAGATGGAGCTGAGGCTTGTGAATGGAATATTTATATAGAAAAGTGTCCAAGCAAATGCATTCATTCTTCCTCTGGTGCCCAGTCTTACAGACTTAGAAATGCAGCTTTTGTGTAGTTATCTGTTTCACTGGGGCACTAGTGAAAAGAGGCACTAGGTCTTGGTGTTTTATTTTTTACTTGCTTTATTTATCTTTTTTCTAGGAAAGCTGCCTTTGATCTCTATCGTTTCCAGTTTTCTCCAATTCTGTTAAATTCAAAATGCAAATGAGTAGGTGACTTGTATGTGTTCTGCATTTCGAGGCAGATCAGCACACTGATACTGCAGCAGTGCTATACACAAGGTCTTATCTGCAGCTTCATCCCCCAGCTTTTTGCTCTTTCATTTCCCTTGCTGGCCCTGCAGTGGCAGTTAATGTTATCTCCAGGCTGGGCAAATACCAGTGACTGGAAGGGACACAGGGAAGTAAATGTGGTTTTTAGATGCTTTGGCCCTTGGGAGGGAAAATAAGAGAGGAGAATACTTTCTGTGATCTTGGGGGTGGGTTGTTTGGGGGTTTTTTGCATTATTTATGTTTGGAAATCCTGTATAAAGTCATTCCTTTCCCTCAAATAGCCAAACCTCTTTAGACAGACCAGCAGCATTGTCCATGTCAGTCTGTCAAGCCTCGGGCTGTCCTTGTTTGTCACATTTGAGGCTCATGCCCTGTTGCTGAGTATTTAAAGCACTGTGTGAGTGACACAAGCCTTCAACTTTGAAGACATCTTGTAACACCTCCTAAGAGTAGGTGTTCAAATGGAACAGAAACTGTTGTGAAGCAGAATGTCTGTGGTGCAGCCTGAACTTGTTCCCATGGCTTGTATGCATGATTGGTGCCACCATCTGACAACTCAAGTGAGAATTGCTTTAACAAACTTCAGAATGTGTTTTTTTTCATGGTGACATGTGCTAAACACATGGGGTTGTACAGCTGAGCTCTAATGGAGCAAAAAGTGAACTGACAGTCTCCAAAACTGCTCATGAAAATTATTTTTAGGATATTTATTATAGTCCTGAATCCCAGATGCTGTTCTACAATACTTCCTGATTAGTTATGAGATGTATCTGAAATTTGCATTTTAAATGGTTGTGTTCATAATTTTCCTCAGCCTGTATTTCTCTCTTTACAAAAAGAATAGTGTTTTTCTCTAGATACTGAATAAAAGCCCATTTTAAAAATGTCTTAAATGTCTTGAGGAGCCTAAGAGGCTTTTTATCCCCTTAAGGAATAATTGCTCACTCGAATTTCTCTACCTGATCTTGGATCCTTTTGTCTCCAACAGTTTGAGGTTGTGAAAACAAATAGACAGTCCTGGTATTGAAGATCCATCCAGTCAGTTGGTTTTTGATCCCACAGTGGCAGGTCAGGACGGTGACTGGAATAAGGCAAAAGTTAGGAGCAGCTATTTTTGTCTAGGAAGTAGATTGTCAGCCTCTGTAGAGTAATTAACTTAGAACTGCGAGGTTCAAACGTTGCTGCCCTTTATAAATAAAATATAAGAAGAGAATAGTTAACAGAGTGGATTTATTCTGTGTGTACCTGCTGGATTGAGCTGCTTTGCATGTGTTCGTGTCAGCCTGCACGCGTTGTTGGGAGCTGCCTGTTGGCTCCACTGCAGCTGGACCTCATGCAGAGAGCAGAAAGCAGGGGGTTTTTTTTTCAGTTCAGCTGAACTGTAATTATACTGTTAGTCTTTAAAACCTCTTATTTAAATAATTTGTCTCTGGAATTCATGCTTTCTGCATCGAGCCAACCTACTTCTTGCTCTAACTTGTACTAAAACTCTACAGGTTTACATGTGGAGGGGGGATGAAAAGTGCTGCTGTTATGCAAAATTGTTTCCCTTGGGAGGAAAGGGGGGAATTCTTCATGAGTTATGTATGAGCCAGCAGGTTCCACTAATCATAGCAGCTCTGCTAGTGCAGAAGACTAGTCAGCCCTCTGGTTTGTGAGAAATTGGCACAAAATTTTAAATTCTTGCAACTCTTGCTGAGCTTGAGTTGGGTTTTCCATTATAAGTCCTTATGTGCAGTCAAACTCTGAGTATTCTTTTGTTACCTACAAATCTTTAGCATAAGTATGAAAATGATATTGTAACCATTTGATCTGGCTTTTACTTTCTGCTGTTAACAGCAGATTATGGTCTGCTCGGGAAGAGCTGTGCTTAGATTCCTGGTCTAAGTGAATTTATTTCAGAATAAATAGGATTTTAAGCTGCAGAATTGTGTATCTTTTGTGATTTCCTCTGGAAAATCTGCCACTTCTACTGAAGAGGTGTTTCCCTGAGCTTCTGAGCAGTTCAGGTCTTGTGCTCTAATCTTTACTACTACTGGAGGCATAACTAATCAGGGAAAACGCCCAAATTCTTGGGAGGGGGAGCCAAACAAGGGTTCAAAGTGTGTCCCTGCAGTTGCAGAAGAAGGGAAGAACCAAATGCACAGATAAAAATGAGGAGGAAGTGGCAGCCATGATGGAGACAAGGACAGGGAAAACCTTTAAAGGTGAAATTTGGCTTTTAAAATGCTTTTCAAATGCTGCTTTCAAATAATGCTTGAATTTTGGTGACATGGACATCGGCTTGACAAACATGCCTCGTCCAGGCAGTATCAGGAAAGCCTGTTGTACATGTGTTCCACAGCTAAATTTTGTGTGTCTGTAACATTTTGCATGCCCTCAAAGACTACTTTGACAAGATGTGTCCTTAACCCTGGAAGTGATAAAGTGTGGGCTGCAGTTCAGCCCTGCTGACCACTGGAATGGAGGAAGCAGAAGTTGCTTTTGCTTCCTCCTTGCCTTCACTTCTGTCCTTATTTCTTAAAATATATCTTGCACCAACGCCTCTGCCCTACCTCTCATGAAACTACAGTTTGTCCAAAACTGTGTGGGTTTGTCTGGTTTGGCTGTTTGTGTCAGGGTGTTTAAACTTTATTCCAGCATCGAGCTGCCTCGACTCTTCCTTATTCCTTACTAGAAAGGGATACATTCCTCATTTTTTTCCCCTGAAAATTGCCCATTAGGTTGAGTGTCACTTGCTCCCTGCCGGGGTGGACAGATAAAGACTGTTGGGACTCGCCCTAAAATCATGGAATCGTTTAGGTTGGAAAAGACCTCTAAGATCATCCAGTCCAGCCTTCCTGCTTAGGAAAACTCAGAGTGAAACCACCAACTTTCTCTCCAGGGTCACAAAAAATAAAGATAACCAAAGTGATTATAGTTGACCCACATTTCCTGGCTTTTCCACCCCTTCCCTTTACAGCTTGTTATGTCTGGGAATCTTGCAAGCTGTTACCTTCTCTCCCTTTAGGTAATGTAAAAAGGAAGAGCCTGAGTAAAAAGAGGCTTCCAATGTTTCTGTAAACTCTGTTGAGCTTTCTTGTCTTTAAAAAGTTTGTGTTTCAGTCCACCTGTCTCTGTTTGGATTACAAACACCTGCATGATGTCGCAGTGAGATAAGAGACTGGTGATGCTGTTTGCATTGTGAGTAATAAGTTCACCCTAAAGCTTGTTTGTTGGGAAGAAAAATTATTTTTAACTTGCAAAAAAGGCTGAAATTATTAAACACAGGGCAATATGCTGATAAAAGAGCTGCTCTGCAGTCTGGTCAGCTACTGAAAACTGCCCGTGGGTGACTTTTGTGAGCTGCAGGTTCACATTTGTGGAGGTGTATGAGCTACCCCCAGGGTATCATTCTGAACCCTTCGGGGCTCCCTAGTTTAAAATTCTCACAAAGCAAATACAGTTATACCATTTTCTTAGTTTGCTTTGAATCTAACAGGATTTAGCTGTTCCTGATCAGGATTGCAGTCCAGAATGAGAAGTCTGGCCATATCTAATCAAAATCTTCTAAAAGCACTTTTTTTCCCCTCAGTCATGGTTCCCAAAATTCCTAATTTACTAACTGGAGGGGAGAGGGCATCATCCAAATGGGTGAAAACAAGCTCTGGGGTCCTAATGGCAGGGATCAGATAACCCTGCTGGGGTGTGCTTGGCTTTGCAAGGTTTTTCAGCACTCAGACAGATCTGAGCTGACCTTTCACGTGGCCCTTGGACTGTGCTGCCAGTTACCTGTATTAGTCAGCTTTCTCCCACTCACTGTTCATTGCCACAGATCATATTCAGTTTATTGTACCTCTGTAATGGATTATGCTTTAAGCTTCCTGCTTTGGAAGTAAGTTCTCCCCTTCACAATGTTGAAATCCTGTCCTGTATCGTTCTGGGAGCAGTTCCCATCTGAAGGGAACTATGCAATTTTCACAATGAAAAGTAATGGAGAACTCTTTACACATGAACTGTTCCTCTTTTCTTCTCTGCATATCTGTACAATTTACCATTCTAGACTGGGTTAGATGGGCCCCTCCAGTGCTGGCTGTGTTGGTGAAACATTTAGCACTGGACATCATCTTCCTCCTTGTGTAAGGTCTTGGCTTCCTGCAGTGGAGCTGCAGTGACTCACTCAGCTGGAGGCTGTGTCTGGGCTATTGTGTTCCAGCAGCCACTGATGGCCACACCTTCTCTGCATCTTTCTAAACCCATTTTGAGTCCATCTGTACATTACAGCATGAAACCTCCCTAATGTAAGCACGTACTGTGTGGAATAAAGTTACTTTTTTTGAGTTCGTTTTAGTATTTTTTGAGATGGGCTGAGTGCAGGTATTCAGAGTATTCAGGGGCTGACACAGAACAGATTTACAGTGTCAAAATACTTGTTTCTTAGCAGAATGTTAGGGAACGTTTCTGATTAGTTTTCATATTACTGCCCCCTTGATTCTGTTATATTTGCTGAGGAGTAATAGTTTAAGGCCTGCAGCTTCATATAGTTACAGTTCTTTGGGGGGTTTGGTTGTGTTTTTCCTCACGTGTTACTTTGCATATTGTATTTAATCTGACATTTATCACTTGGTCTCTTAGTATTAAAAGTTTTCAGTGCAAATGATGAATTTTAAGATTTCTATACACTTATCACTGCCCTGATGAACTTTGCCCCTTCAGCCCTGTGTCCCCTTCTTGGATCACTGCTGAAGCTGCAGCCAGTCCTGGATCCTGTGGCACAGCCTCCCTGCCCTGCAACACTGACCCTTTGGTTTCAGTGCTAACCTCATGTCAAGCCACCAAGGGCAGGGTTCTGGTGTTGTTAATGAGTACATTTGTGGGGATGAGCAGCCAAAAGCATGAGTTGTTGTTTTTTTAACTGTGAAGCAGCCCACATAAAACTTAGGAAAGCCTTGCAACTATTCTAGTTTGTATCAATGAGTGATTCATCTGTCCTCTATATGGAGTTATATTTTTGTTCTTTCTTGCCACTGATTAAGTGGAGGTCTGAGGTGAAGATTGCTCTTTGCTTTTATAGCTTTGCCAGAAGAGCCCAGCCTCCCAACAGCTGCCTGAGAGTCAACTTAATTGGATACTCCCTGTGTTTCCAGGGAGGCTTTATGGCTGTGGACTGGCAATATTGCTGCAAACCAGCTGGGACCAACCAGCATCTGTCCTGGTGCAGGATATGCATGTTAGTATTTTTAGATAAGGCCTGGTCCTGCTTGGTGAGTACATCACTTCCACATATCGAGGTCTTCCCAGAACTCCACTTTTGGGGAAGTTTTTGAATGTGTCCACACTAATGCATGGTCTGAAAATCCTGTTCTGTTGTGTAGGAGGGATTGACCCCTTGTCAAGGCCCTGGGGGGAGGTTTTTGTTGTCAAGGCATTGATCTCCTGATTGGAATCTCCCAGCAAGGGAGGGGTTTAGTGCCTTAGCTTTTACTGAGACTTACAATGGAGATACTGTACTACTATAATCTAATTGGGAGCTTAAAATTAGTCTGTGGTCAAAGAATATACCCTGGGGTTTCAGTGACCTGCATTGTGATATCCCTTCCAGGTTATTGCAATGGAGCCATAACGAGTTCTATTCTTGTTTTAATTTGTTCTTGACCTGGAACAGTTCTTCTAATTTGAGACACTAATTAGGAGATGGTTTTAGTTATCTCTGATCTTTTCCGTGAAGAATCTTGTGCCTCAGCTGTCTTGACTTAAAGATTCTGGAGTAAGTTACTGCTTTTGGCATTTAGTATCTGCATTTCTGCATTATTCATATAAGGGGGCTCTTTGATTTTTCCTTTTTGCCCGTAAGCCAAAAGACCAGCAATAGACTTTTCTTGTAGAGATTGTTGGTGTTTTAAATAGTATGTTACATTTAAGAAAAAGGCAGCATTTATCAGTTTCATATATCTCTATTCCTTTGAAATATTGTAAGTAGTGCCTCTTTTTAAATTTAAAGAATCATTCCTGTATTAGGATACTGGTTTTCTTCCTGACCCTGAGTAACTCTGGACTAGTGTTTCATATCCCAGTCCATGTGATAATGATCTACAGATACTGTTGTAGGCTCAGTCTGTTAAAGATACAAAGTTCTACTCTTTGTATGAGTAAGTTCAATTTAAATGCTTTATTTTCCTTTTATGGAGAGAATTGGTCATGAACAAATGTTTTATTGGCTCTGAAGTGAAAGAGGAACTTCATTACACAAGGGGAATTTTTTTAAGAATCACTTTGACGTGCAGATGTTGCCCCCCCCTTTTTTATTCTCTTTATGCTCCTCATTTTCCCCTCTCTCCTTCCCTCCAGTGTGTAATTCAGAAGTTTACTTTGAGTAAGGCCCCACAGCTGTGATTTTGGACTTTTTCTGAGGTAGAATGAAAGTCAAATTTGCTTTGGAGTTCTTGGGCTTTGCACTTTCCCAGTTTAAGTCAGAGTGGGAATGGTGTTTTGGCACTGGAATGAGTGGATGTCACAGACCATCAGCAGCTCTCTGGCACATGTGTGGTCCTTTCTGTATAAGTGGCATCTTTCCCCCTCCTTTCTTTTCTCTTGGGAAGGGCAACCTTTCCTATTTGGCCAGAAGCTGTTGGGCTTTTTATGGTTAAATCGAAGCCACTGTGATTCCAGAATTTATTATTCCAACTTTATGAGTACAGAATTGTGAGTGTTTCATTCTGTATCCTATGGGTTCCCCACTAATTGAAAGTTAATGTAATGATGAGTTAGGAGAAGAGAGAAAAATGGATTAGTGTTGGAATGAATCAGCACTTTTAACTAAGGCCTGTTGTGACCCAAAAATAGGCTAAACTTACATGTCATTCAAAGATTTCTCAGATATAATAGTTCATTATCCCGCAGCAGCCCGAAAACAATCCTACATTTCTTTTGAAAGTTATCATGGATTAAAGATCAGTGGGAGACATTAGTACACCACCCCTACTCTGTGTTTTTAGGGAATTCGGTGTGTTTGCCCTCTTGGGGTTTGCATATGCTAAAGGCACGAGGCTGCTGGGAGAGCACTGAGGAAGCTCTGTGCAGGAAAGGCTGGAATATTGGCAGCTCTGTAAGAGCTGGGATTGATGGTGGATAAATGTATCACCCAAGTGTTCCTCATAAATTGACTGAGGATACAATGTTAGGAATATTGACATACAAGTTGTATCCCTCGTGATCAAAGATCTTTCCTTCTTAAAACCTGGAAAGAAGGATTTAAAACTGAAACAAATTGTTTGGGGAACTTTGCAGATTTTCAAAGATAAGGGGGCACAACCAGTTGGTGCAGTTTCATTTTACTGGCTTTTAAAATTGTTGAAATAATTTCTCACACCAACTTGTGAAGGAAAGTTGTGATTAATTATATTTTCACAAAGGTTATTTAGCTGCAAAATCCACAGAAACACATTTTTTCTGTGTGGGTTTTTTTGTTTGTTTGTTTGCTTGCTTTTTAAATCTAATGTCTTTGTCTTGTTGACTTTTTAAAAAACTTGTTTGCTTCTTGCAGGCCCAGAGGTTTGGGTTTGGAGTATACCTCGTATCTTTGGCAAACAGAAGTCTTTTAGTACATTTGTGATTTGAAATCTTTTCCTCTTAGCACAGCCTGGTCAAGTAGGAATGACCAGAGTTGCATCTCATAACAGTCTCCAGTGATGGCTTGAACAGCCTGTAGGAATGGACTGTTTGAACTGTCTTTGAACTTTGGGTTATTAGTGCTACACCAACACAGTCCTGATTGGGTTTTTTGGTTGTTGTTTTTAAACCAACCAGGTTGTTGTTGGGTTTTTTTTGGGTTTTTCCGTGTTTTTTGAAGTGTGACTGATGGGTTGAGCCTGTCTGTTGAAACAGGGGTGCAATGTGCCATCTCAGACTTTTAAAAGCAAGTCTCCCCCAAATTTTTTTTTCCATTAAGGGGCCTCTTTATTATCCTTTGTTTCCTCCCTCAGTTCTGTGTTACATGGGCAGGGAATCACTGGTGCCAATGTAATGTACAATAAAGCTGCATCTCATTTCTTGTTTGGTTCTGTTTGATGAGATTGAGACATTCTGTGAAATGTTTGTGTGTTTAATGTTCTAGAGCCACTGCCCTCAGTGTGCTCGGGCTGCTCTCCCCTCAGAGAGGTTTGCAGGCTCTTGGTGTGCTTTGCATTATGCAAATGTGACAGGAGTGAGTCAGATGATATTCAACGTTCGGATGAGAAACCATTTGCAAGTGTCTTCCTCTTGTGTGTTCGTGTCCCACTAGTGAGGAAGTTGGAGCAGCTTCACAGTTACTGGAAAACAAGATGAGTTCCCGTTTCTCTTAAATATTCTCACTCTGGAGATCAGTCAGACCGAGCTACCTGTACATTTCCTCTTCAAGATGTTGCTAGATATAAATCAGTAAAACCAGATTAAATAAACTATATCAGTCAAAAATAGAGTAATTAAAACTGTCACTCTGCAGCTGGCAAATCTCTGATAAATATCATTGCAGCTCCTTTGTGGTAAATTAGTGGTTTATGTGCCTTAAATGGTGTTTTTTATACTGTGGAAAACCGAGCTCTTATGTCAAACTGAGCCAAAATGTTGTTAGCAGTATGCACTGAAATTGCTTTGATTTGTACAGGGAAATATAAGCTTCATTAATTTCTCTCTATTTTAGTCAATGCTGCTTTATAACTGATTTTCCAATCTAGTTTGGAGATTGTCTTGTTTTAAGCAAGGGTTTGTTTACATGCAGTTGGGTTAAGATGCTGGTAGCAAACAATATCCCTGCCAGGAGGGTGAAGCTGTGCTATTGTTGGTGCTGCTGCTCCTTTTGTGGAGATGGGATTGTTGGAGCAGCCCTGCACAACTAATGGGATCGGGTCTCCTCTTCTGGCTTTCCTCAGTGAACCATCCCAAAAAGAAATGGGTGATAAGTGCCTTTGGCAGATCTGCATGTGTTCCCCACAAAGGAGAGTTAAATTTAACATTTTAACATTTAACAGATAAGAGGTGGGGCAGTGAGTTCTTCCTATGTACAAACAGGGCTGAGGCAACAGAAAGGGCTTTGTGTGGAGACCAAGCAAAGTATTAATTGTGGCTGTGTCTATATAACACAACACAAAATCATGGGGGCTCTCAGTGTGAACAGGCTTTTCGTGGGCTGAATTAAGACATGTTGTGAAATTATTGGCCAAGAGCAGATGGATGGGAACTGTGCTCTAAGAGCTATGAGAGTAATTAGTCTGAACTGACAGGTGAACCTGCTCAGTAAGATATTGGATCTTGTGCTTCTTTTTTTTTTTTTTTCTTTTTTGGCCTTTCTCAGGTCCTTGTGTAACTGTCTTACAACACTGCTAAACTTCACATCAAACCTCAAAGGTCTCATGTTGCAGGCTTTGATTTAGAGACACTGAGGCTTTTGCTGTTCTGCAGTGTAGGGCTTTTTTTTTTTTCTGGGAAAAAGTTAGGAGCTGCTAGCATTTATCTTACAGCCACCAGTCTGTTTTTAATTCCTTGGATGGTTTTTTGCTTACCTCTGTTTCCCATAACAGTGTTACTTAATCTCAAGGCATCCCCTTGATCCTATTTAGTGCTGAAATACAGCATGCTTTTTGGGGGTTTTTTTGTTTTTTTTTTTAATTTTATTTTCTTAAGTTTCCCCATTGCTGATTCTTGGCCAGGTTCCACTGAGGTAGCAGGACAGTGGCCACCATAATCACTCTCTTGTGTAGCTGAGGCTATTTCAATGCTTCCCTCTCTCCCCTGCCAATATTCATATCCTACAGAAAGAAGAATTAAGGGCATTCCGTGCTGCATCTCTTTAATGTGCTTAAAGCAAAATTAAAAGTGTCCCTTTCTGCAATTGCTTTGTGTCAAACTGATTGCAGATGCAAATTGCTACTTTAAATGTTTGTCCACCTTATAGTAAAAATCAATGAGAAGTTTCTGGTCATGTGCAGGTTTGAGATCTTTGTTTTTCAAGTGATTGGCTCTTTACTCACTGCATTCCCAGTTAAGGCATCTGGGAATGGTATTGGCTGGAGTCTCAATAAATTAGTCTCTTCGTCTTTAATATTCTGCAATATATTAAAATTACACTGATGTATTACTTGCTGTTTATGTAGTGTGGATTTAGAGATGCCTGATTCTCCCTTCTCATATGTTATATTAGAATTGGTTAAATAGGTACAAATCTAGCAAAATATTGACTTACAGCTGTGGTGAACCTTGCAAAGCTGCCGATTCTAGGAAATTGGCCTCCTGTTATCTCTGCTTTCATACTTTTTCCATCTGTCTCAAAATGAGGAGATTAGGGCTGATCCTAGCTATGTGTGTGAGGCAGATTATGGTAATCTTATTATTCTGATCTCATTACACTTAATCTCTAGATTTGAGAATGTCCTGGGTTTAACTCTTTCTTCAACAACTACAAAAAATGCAGTGAAAAAGGTAGCTGGGGTGTGTTCTGCAAACTTCAGGTGAAATGTTTGTTATCCTGAGTTAGGCAAGCACTTAAAGGCTTCCCTACTTAGATACTTTGGTGGCAATAGTTTGTTGCTTGGGTTTTTTGGGAAGATGTTGGGGGGTTTGGTTGGTTGGTTTTGTCTAAACAAACTGTTTAAAATGATGAGGAAATCAACTCGTTTGAGTTACAAGGGATGGAATTCACATAAGACAACAAAGTAGTAATGGTTATTAAGAATTCTGTTTTCAATTTAATACTTTGGGAAATCTAAAATAAGAGCACCTTCTGGAGACCCTTAGTTCATGGTAGGTCATAATTATTTTATTTATTAGCTTTTCTGAAAAGAAATAGGATCTTCCAGAGTTTTGTCCTGATATTTGCCACAAAGAAATATAAAATTTAATGGAATGTCTCCTCGTCTCATTACAAGAACACAGAAGTTAATGCCAGATGCTGGAAGATACATTGCTATGTGTTTTAAATACAGAAGGGACAGCTGAATTGGAGCACAGAATTCCCTGGCTTTTCCAACTCTACAGCTTGATGCTCGTTACTGGGAGATCATTTAACTGATTGCAAAGGGTTAACTTTGTAATGTTGTGGAGAAGACTTCAACACTGGGCTAAGGTTTTACTGAGGACACCAATGCAAACATTGTCAGGTGGATCTTGAGAATTACAAGAGCTTTTTGTCTGAAACTTGAGGAGGAAGCTCTGTCCTCTCTGCACAGTTTTGGGCATCAATTATGAAAAAAATGATGTTGTTTCTTCAGGCCTGGAAATTAAAAGAAGGCAAAAGGCAGCTGCTGATTGCAGGAGTTAAAAAGCAAATGTGATTCTCTGCCTTTGAGATTTGTATTTTATTGTAACTCTTCTTGGAACAGATTCATAAGCTAATTGAGATTTTATTGTACTGCACTGATGGAGTTCTAGATTAGATACTTAAGGGATTCTTTTAAAAGCATTTGAATATTGCTCTGACTGTTCTGCTGGTCACCTTTGAACATGGAGCATATTTTCCAGTTCCCATCCTGAAGGTGCATTTGGAGAACAGGGAAGAAGACTGGAAAAAAGGGGAAAAGGTGTGTCAAGTGCCTCAAAGCTGGGATAGGAGGAATTTCCTTCTCCTTCTGTGTTTGGTCTGTCATTTTTATAGGTCATCTAAACTGAACCTTTCTGTATAATATTTTTACCCTTGTTTTGAGGGAATCATACAATGCAGAACATTACTGAAGTTACTGCCCCAGCTGCCTGGAATGTCTGACTCCTAAAGAGGCTTCTCTGTTTTGTGCAGTACAGGGACCACTTGAGCTTCTGAGCTGCTGATTCCTGTGCTCTGTGGATACAGAACTCACCCAAGTGACCGAGCTCCACTGGGACTGAGCCCTTGAAAACTGGGGGGTTTTTCTTTTCACCCTGTTCTGTCTTGACTAACTTCTCAAATGCTTGGGCCAGCATTTGGGGGTGAAGAGTGAGAGGTAGGAATGAATGGCCAGAGGGAAGAAAGGATTGGGAGCAGCTGAACAGGAGCTCTGTCACAGACTGCCCTCATGGAATCGCTGCCTTGGGAACATGTCTGAGCTTTACAAACAGGGTACTCTGTTGTGTGTCACTGCTATTGTGGTGGTGCAGACATTGGTGGAGTTGCACTGTGAACAGGGCAGTGGACAGGGGTTTGGTGAGGGTTCTGTTGGGGTTTTTTTGTTGGGGTTTGGGGTTTTTCTGTGTGCGTTTGGTGGCTTTTTTTGTTTTGGTTTGGGGTTTTGGTGTTGTTGGGGGTATTATATACATATATATGTGTTTGTTATTATTATTATTTTAGCTAAGGCTGTCTTTGGTTTGCTATAAAGTAGCTGTGCTGGCTGCACTGGGAGGGGACCAGCTTTGATGGGAGCTGGATCGGTGCACCCCAAGCTGACGCTGCTCTCAGATTGCAGTCTCCATTCCTGCCCTCGGGCTGTGCATTTGGCTGAGTCTCATGATGGCAGAGCAGCCTTCTCTTGGCGATTGTAGAGCAGCCCTTTCTTTTTTGTAGCTTGAATTATTTTTCTTGCTGTTCTCAAGAACTCCTGAAAAATTTGCCTTAGCAAAAATGCTACTTCTATTGTGCGTTCACACTGGGTGGTGATGGTTGTTTTGCTTTAAGTGCTGGGTTGCTGGCAATGCTTTAATATATTTTTAGATAACAGTGAAGTATTTGTTTTTCAAATGAGAGGTAGGAAATTGCAAAGAATAAAGAATTGCATGAGCTGGCTCAGTGATAGCATGCCTGTTCCATTTGGGGTAGTGGAGGAGGAAGGGGGAATAGATGGTGATGTAAGAGCTGTTGCTGTGACACTCCCCCAGTAATAATTTCTGTGAGGAGCTGTCAAGGGTGGAAGGAAAAATAAAGATGTTGAGAATTTGTTGACTTTGATGCTTGAGTCACATCTCCTCTGTTGTAAGGGGGGGATAACTCAAATGAGCACAGTGAGCCATTCCTGTGGCAAACGCAAAACTTTTCTTCTTTTCTCCCTTGTACTTGGTTCTTGACAAAGCAGAGGAGAGATTACAGTCCCTCTGGGGCCAGGGTTGGCTCTATAAACAAGGTCTATAAGAATCTTCCATTAAAATCTAGCAAACAGGGTTGTGGAAGCTCTGCATTGGTGAGGCAAGTCTTTAATTTGTGGGGTCTGTTGGCCTGGAGATTGGAAGATGATTTTTCATAATGTAGTAGAAAGTGCTGGGGTTTTTAAGTTCTATTTTCTGGACTAATTATTGCTAGTTAGTCTTTTCCATTTTGCTGGTTTGTGAAGTCTGTTTAATAAAAATCTGTGTCTTTCTGTCCCACAAGCACTTATGTTGTTTTGTTCTCCCTCAGAATGCCTGGTAAGTTTTATGGCCAAAGCTAAATTTCCCAAAGGTGCAGGTACAACTGCTGTTGCCTGTCCTAACAACAGTAGGAAATATATATTTTATATATTATGTATATTTGTTATTAATATATCTTATTGAAATATATGTATTTTATATGTATCTATTTCAATAGGCTTCTTTGCACAGACTGACAGTAGTTTGTGGAGAGATTCTCGAAACCTGTCCAGGATCTGTTGGCACTGTTGCTTTGCAGCAATTGCTCATAAAATCCTGTGTGGTCCTTTTAAAAGTAATTTTCATATTTCATCTCAAATTAAGATTTCCACACCATTCATTTCACTCTTCTCAGTAGGGTGGGGATTGAAATGCGTGTGTGGGGAGTTCCAGATGTATTTTGAGGTTGGGGAAAATGCCATTCAAATAGGTTGTGATAATACTATTCTTAGATCACTAAGGCTGTAAAACCTTTTTGGTGCTAAGAGGAAATGGCAACTTGAGCTTCATTGGCCAGAGTGATCAGCAGGGTCTGACCTGAGTGGTGCTGACATTTGTGGCAGCTGCCTCAGGGTAGTGGAACGTGGGCTTTTCCTTCTTCTGTACCTTCAAATGCAAATTGCAGAGTACACTCCAGGGACTGGCAGAAAAGTCCATGTGTGTCTTAAGTGTGCAAGAAATTAGTAAATCCTGATTGTTCAGAGAAATACTGCTTGTTCAATTGCTGCAGAGAGGTTACTGCAGTTAGCACTCACTTGACATTCTGTGTGTAGAAGGTTTGAGTTTTGTGCACTGGTATTAACAAATAATTTCAAACATCACAAAGCCCCACTTTCTCCTGTGTGCAGTTGGATGGAAGGGGTGACTTTTGCTCTCCATGTTGGTGATGTAACCTGTAAAGAATTAAAGAATTAAACTTGTCAGGAGGACCAGCAGCTGTCACTGTTGAAGGTATGGAGCACAAAAAGACTTGATGGATGAGCCCACCTGTATGTACTGTAAGTGTCCCTGAACCTGAGAGCTGTTTCATGCAAAGTCTGAGGTTTTTTTTCTATCTATGCTGCAGAAATCTTCAGGTGTCTCTTGCCAGGATCAGTGTGAAGCTCAGCTTAACCTGGCTGACCTGACCCTTCTTTCCACCTTGGCCATTAAAGGGATCAGCTTCATTTTTTATACAGCTTGAAAAACCCACAGTCTTAACACTTGCCCAAATAAGCCTATCATCAGACAACACAAATAACCTCAGCTGAGGCTTAGTCCCTCACTCCTGCTTCCCCATTTCCCTTCCTGCCACTTGCAGTCAGTAAGTCCTGGGTTTTTGTTGCCCCAGTGCAGGACTACCCCTATGCTGCTTTTTGACCTCTTGTCCCCCTCTTCCCATCATCTACTGTTTTTAGCTCTGCCCAAATAAAACTGTGAGCAAGTAGAACTACTCTGGCTTATAAGTTTTGGGGTGGGTTGTTGCAAGAATTGTAGAGCAGGCCTTTTTCTGTCCTTTGAAACTGGAATGAAGGGTGTTTCCTTCTTGGCAGTGTCACCCAAGGAGTCCTGCCCTATTTCTTTCCTTCCCATCTCCTCTGTTGCTTCACTTCCAGAGCTGTCCCCTGCACTTGCAGTGGAGCCAACCAGTCAGGTGAGAAATACACCCCCTCCCTCAACTGTTCTGCACATCAGTTCTCCAGTCTGGTGAACCAAAGAGGTGCCTGTTCCCACTGGGGGGAGCACAGGTGGGAGGGTGCAGCCACTGCAGAAACCAACCCAGAGCTGCTGCAAAACCTGGAGCTGGTGCAAACCGGGAGTGCAGCGTCTGGGTTTGTAGCTGGGCAGGAATTCATGCTCAGAACTAAGAATTACCAAGCCAGGTTGTTAATTCCGAGGTCAAGATGTGTGCAGTGTCAGTATTAACAGTTTCATTGCTGGCTGTTTGGAGAGGTGCCTGCAAATATCCTTTTTCCTGAAGGCAGGCTTAAATGATCTGGATTTTAGCTTGTAGCTCTGTGTTTAGTTGAGTAAGTGTTCTGCCTTTCAAGGCATGACTTAACAACTGTAGGTTTTGAGGACCCGTCAATAAGAGGTGTACAGAAGTTCAGTAATACCAGAATAACTAAAGTGTTGCATAGCTACTTCAAATATATTTTTTTAATATGCCATTATCAGGGTAATTAACCTAGGGTACTTTGCCCTACGGGTAATTAGTTGTCAATATTATTCCTGATATCTTTTTGGCAAGAAGCTGAGTAAGACTGTTTCACATTCTGTAAAATTTACAATGCTATATATTAAGCAATCAATATTTAACTCAAGAATCTATGCTAGTAGAATCCAAAAGCTTTTAAATTTTAAAACCAGATGAAGCAAAGTTAAGGTTTTTATTGCTCTGTTAACTTGTCTGCACTGTAAAATGAATGTGCAATAAATACTGTAATAAAACAGTTTAAACAAAACCGTGCATTTAGAGAAAAAAAGAATTTGAAGGTTATCTGTATTGTAAATATGTGCCAATTGTGTTGAAAGCCTTTTTTGACCTCCCCTTACTTACATTACTACCACTAATAGCAAGAATTTGCCTCTTATCTTGATCTTTGGAAGCATGTTGGACCCCTTGCTCCTGTGTTTGCAATAACTTTTTCACTGGAAAAACCAGACCAAGCAGCTGCAGCTCAAGTTAATTTGCTTCTTTTAGAAGCAAAAAATGAAAGTCAGTATTTCAAACTCTTGAAAGTTTTCTTTAAGGCCTTTATGGGTTGTGTCTTTTCTTAGTGTGCTTTAAAATGCACCAGATAATGTTCCTAATTATATTTCCCATGGAAATATAGTTGGGTTTTGGTAGTGGTTTTTGGACAACCCTTACATTTTTCCCTGCTGGCTTGTTTTGTAGCAGGCAATCAGTGCTGATGTCTGTCTTGCTCCTCACCAAATAGTCTGACTGTCAGTGCAAGGCATGTTCATTTTTTAACTTTTTTCAGGTTTTCAAAGTACATCAAGACTTCAGTTTTCCTAATGGCTTTAGTCACGGAGTTAGTCACTCAAAGTCACCAGTATATCCTGTATCACCAAGTCCATCTCCTTGAACTCTGCCCACTGCCATTGCCAGCCTGTTTTACAAGCAGTCAGGGAGCCCTCATTTAGGTGACACCTACTGTCATGGTGGTTTGAAGAAGTGTAAAACCAGGAAGATGTTCAAGGAGGATTAATGAACTGTCACAGTCAGAAATAATCAACTGCACCAATACAGGATGGGGAGCAATTCATCAGGTATCAGTTCCTCTGAAAATACCCCAAATGTTACAGTGGAAAACTGGTTGAAATAAAGGTGATGTCACGTTCTTAAGACAAGCAAAGCTCATCATGAGCTGTATAGACAGGGCTGTAATACCTACCCAGCACGCAAAGAACTCGGTGCATGTGACCTGTGGCTGGGGAGCCAAACTGTAGTTTAAAGTCCACAGGACTGCTGTGAAACTGCCCTCTGGTCACATACCCTAAATTTCTGGTCCAAGGTGAAGTCCAGGTTGTCCATCTTTCCTCTCACCCAGGTTTTCCAGTCCTGGGCTAGAGGTGCCTTACCTGGTGTGGTATTTTTGCAGGACGCCGAGTGAGCTGAGCAATGTTCAGCCTCAGTGGCTGCAGTCACACACCTTCTTTGGAGGTTTGCATTGCACAGCTGTTTATAAACAGTTTGTCTCCCTTAACACATCCTTTTGGACTTTAACCTACTGTTATTTGTGTACGTCACAGCACCTCTGATGTGTACAAGCATAAATGATTGAAACAGAGAACCTCTTACATGGAGCAGCTGCTTGATGTCACTCCACAAATAACTGTTCCTACTCAGTTAATAGTGATAGGTAAATTGCTGAGTTTGTGTGCCAGGAAAAGCAGTAATTAAGAGTGAAAGCTCAGGAATGGAGTGCTGGGTTTGGTGCTTTCTTGGGCAGTGAAGTGTAGCAGAGATAATGGTACACATCATCCATTTGGAACAGAAAGGACAACTCTAAATTTCAGCATTTCTTATCTTTCATTCTCGATGGAGGAGTTTTGGGGGATTTTACATCTGTAGAGGTTTGAGGTACCAAGCATGAGGTGACCCAGGGCTGGTTGTTACTGTTGCACTGTCCCAGTCCTCAGTGAAAAGCAAACCTTCTTCTGTCCTCTGGGGAATGTTTTGGTCACTGACTGCTGTGGTGAGTTTGAAGGCAACACGTGGGACAGCCAGCCAGGAACTCTGCCTTCTGCTACTGGCTCTGCTGTACAGTCACAGAGGAATTGTCCTGTGTCTGGGACAGGTGTGTATCTGCTTCCTCAGAGATGGTGAGAAATATGTTCTCCAGAGTTGGATTTTAGTGAGAGATAGTAGGACAAAGTAGGATACATGCAAAAAGATGTAAGAACTGTAGGGTATTCAAGTAAAGTTGTTATGCAAAGCAGGTTACAAATGGAGTTCACAAGCTATGAATCTGAATATGGGCTGTCAGGGACCAGTATTTCCTCAGGGTATTTTCACTTTTACTGTATATGACCAACCTCATTTGTTTGTAAAGCTCTAAAAGGACAAGAACATGCTATGATTGCTTGTTCTTCATTACCTTTTGCTGGTTTTGTTTGATACACACCATCAAGTCCTTGTTTACAACAGACCCAGCACGATGAGAAGAGTGTGTAAATTGAGAAATATATTATTTTGATATTCTTGCAAACTGCCACAAGCCCACTGCTGCTATTTCTCCTGTATTTCTCTGTTCAGCTCAAAAGCAGCTCTGAAACACTTATTGAAATGTTTGATAGCTTCTATTATCATTTTCTGGTAGAGTGACTTTTGACCTTCATCCCTCAGAGCTTGTGCCAAGAGCTCTTACAAAAGCCTCACAATTTCATTAAAGGCTTGAAAGGTTGGTTGTACTTGGATAAATAGTCTAGAGCATACGATAACAGATGTTTTATACTTGGTGTCCATCTTGCTAAACTTGAAGTTACAGCTCAAAACAGCCCTTCTTGTAAGATGGCCTGGAATTTATGGCACTGGTGTTTGCAGCAGATGCAGGAATAGAAACCAGGAGACCTTACTCTGACCACTGGGTAAAAGGAGTTCTTTCAAAATCTTTCTTCTCAAAATCAAGGGTTTATTTAGATGCTTAAGGCAATGTATACTCTGTTGGTTATGTACACATGTGCATATATGCACCTGGGTTATTTTGGGGTGTGGTTTTGGATTTTGAACCTTTCCCAAATAGAGCAGGTGTGTACTCAGAATTCAAGGCTTTTTTTCTCTCCTAAGTAAAAAAGAGGGAGGATGGCAGAGAGCTTTCACAGAGCTTGACCTGTTCTTCAGTTTGTGTGCTTCACCCATGGTGGTTCTCCTGGGACCCTGCTCAAACCTAAATTAAGCAGTGCTAAATAAAACCTCCATGAGGAAAGACACTTATTTGCAAGCAAGTGCCCACCCCCACTAGTAGCTCAGTGAACTAATCCACACTGCACAACAGAAAACCGACCAAAGGCTGGGCTCTTCAGAGCTTCCAAATTCAGTGGGGATGGGGTTTGAGATTAAGGAAGGATGTTTTGTCTTCTGTTTCCGTGATAACATCCTGAGCACCACAGCTCCTTACGAAAGGGGCTGGTCCTGGTCTTTGGTCACTGTAAACTAACCCTTGGTGTGTTAGGGAAAAACAACACTCCCCTTCCTCTTTTTAAGAAACTGTTCTTGTGAATCCTTTGGCATTCTGCTGTCCACATGTGCAAGCTGAGCTGTGGAGCTTAGGCTGTGATAACAAGCTTAGTACTTATTTGCAGTCCATTTTGATCAGGCACTGAAATGAGACTGTGCCTTCCTTGCAGCATCAAATGTTGAAGTCATCCTTGCATTATGAAGTGTGTCAGGAGTTGTGTTCACTTAAGCACCATAAAAGTTGCTGAACATAAAACGAATCTCACTTCTGGGAATCCCTGCTGTTTCAGAAACACTTGGGGGTCTTTTAGATGTGTGAAGCCTAATTAGAGCATGAGCTGTAGCTACTTCTGCCTCTGTAAAGCTATTTTTGTTTGGGTTGTAAAATCATTAATACTGATTTTTTGCTGCAGGCTGTCATGCTTTCTGTTTGGGAGGTTTTACATCAGCCTTCTTGAAAATATGCAATTTGTGGTACCTACAGCTTAACCTTTTCACAAGTGGTAATAGTGGGAGGACTAATTTGGGGGGAATTCTGTGCTCCCTGGGGCTGACATCTTGCCATCCATCACAAGCAGCCAAGGCAGGACTGGTGAATTTTTTATCGTTCTGCCTCTGTGTTTGTGCCAGTGCAAACTTAACACACAGAAGGAAACTTCATTGCAGGCAAGACCTGTGGCAAAGGTTCTTGAGCTTTATTGACTCCTTCCAGGATCTCTGTTAGACATTTTGGAGCTCACTGCAATATACTCTAAAATACTGCGTTTTTTCCTTCCATCTTTGTGCCACATAAACCAAAAAAGGTGAGCCATAGGGAAAGGGAATTGTTGTCTAGATTGTTCTTTTTTTACTTCTGTTTTTCCTATTATCTTAAACAAATAAGTCTTCACAACTGAAGACTTTTGCTGGAGGGGACACGGTAGTACAAGACTTGCAAGGCCTGAGAGGCAGGGTGAGTTAGTCTGTGCTGAGTTCTGTCCTTGTGGCTAGACTTGTTTGTGCCTCAGCTAACTTAAAATTGCTTCAAGTATTCTTGTGTTACCTACAAAAAAAAAAAAGAAAGTTGGTTTTGAAACAGTTTGAGTGCTAATTCCTTGCTTCAGTCCTCTCTGTGGATTTTGCCTTGTCACAATAGACTTTGCTGTGCTTGCTTTGTGGATTTCTTGACCACTGTAGCCAGTGCTCCTATGGATTTGAGTTTTGCATGGTGAAATATTGCATGGAATTGTAATGACAACTTGCCTTTATTTCATGCAGTTGAAAGTAATTAACGTCATTTCCTGTAATCTTACCCAGCTACTTCTCCCCATCAACCCTGTCTGAAGGTCAGGAGAATCCTGACTTTATCTGTAAATGTTTATATTGCACAAACCTCCAGTGATGAGTAGTTTTGTGCAATAGACTGGGAGGACATTTTTATATAGATTTTGGAAAGAGAAGCTCAGATCCGAGAGTGGCCTTGTCCTGTGACTTTCATTGTTGGCGTTGGTTTGTTGTCTCTCAGCTTTGTCATGTATTTTACTTTAGACTAGTTCACAGGCCCCTTCAAGATGAATGGAAATAACTTAGACATAATTTCTTCTCAGAGAAACTAAAGACAGCAGTGTGTAACCCAGACACCAGCCTGCTCTCCTTGCCTCCTTCCAGCTGCTTGGCTGTTGGGGGAAAGGCTCTGGGTGTGCAAAGTCCACGTGTTGAAGTACCAGTGGTCACTTCAGGTAAGGCTTCTGACAAAAGCACTGCTGAGGAGTGGGGAAGAAAGGCCCCTATGCTTTTATGTTTGTCTTGGTGGGAAGACTTTCTGAAATTATTTTCTTTTGAGTTTGTATTTTGTGCTGTTCTTGTGCTTTTAAAAGGATATGGGTGGAAGAAGTATTTCTACAGTGATAATGGGATTTGGGGCGAGCGAGCATGAAAACCTGTATCCATAAGACATTGCTGCATTATAGTATAATCTACATCCATTATTTGGGTAATATGTTATAATACTTGGTAGTTGAGTGCAATTTAAGAACCAGTCTTTCTCCAGCTCTTTTCAGTAACATTTGCTCAGTGGTTGTTAAGTATTTTCACAGCTTTTATATCCACTTAGAGAGCGAGTATGCACCATCCTAAAGCACGTCCAAATGTAGTGCTTTAGGTTTTGATCTGAAAAATGTGGGTATTTTGCACTCCCTGTGTGTTGTTATGATAAATTGAATTGAAGGAAAAGCCTAAAATACTTTAGCAGTTATGTGTTCTTGAATCACCTTAATTGTCTAATGTATCTTTTCACATTGAAAGTTTGCAGTTAAAATTAACTGTACTGTGTGTCACGAGTAAATCAAGAAAAGAAAAACTGATTTGGCATGGCCTGAATCACAGTGCCATTTTGATGTGCAGATTCCTCCAGGTTTCTTTAAGATGCCATTCCTGCTGCACAGTCACCTTGTGATGTGACAGGCAGCCAGAGGGGGGAGGATTCATTTGTTCAACACGGGGATCAGACAGGGAGCTGCAGGGGACCAGGCCGTGTTTTGGGTTGTCTTTGCAAAACACTGAAATGATGAATTTGAATATCCTGTGGTGCCATTTACAGTAAATTTACAGGGAACAAAAATGTTACAGTGTGGACTGTGGTGAACTTGCTTTGCTGAATCCAGGCATAGCTTGCCTTGAAGCAGATTTTGCTTGCTCGTTTGTATCTAGTTTGTAACTCTTCTTGGAGCAGAAAATGAGCCATTTTTCTCTGAAATGAAAAGCTGTGTTAAAGCACCTCTGCTGAGGGTGATAACTCTCCTCCCAGAGGCCATTCCATCCTGGGACAAGGAATTCCCAGGCTTCCAAGTTCAGTTGCAGAACTGCTGCCTTCAAAACATTTGTTCACTTTATAAATTTTAATTCCTGCCCTAGTTTGAGTGTCATGAGCACTTTCCTGAGACTTTGGGAATGTTTTTAATATAGTGCTTCATTTTCTTTGTCAATGCAACTTTGTGGAGGAGGAAAACCACATTGGCAGCTCACAGGTGGTACTGCACCAGTTGGGTTACTTTCTGTTTCAGTGAGTGCAGCAAGAATCCCAAAAACTTGAAGTTCAGGGAAAAGAGGAAGTTCAGCCAACATTCAGACCCCTCTCTTAGTAAGTTTTTTGGGTTTTGTCTCTCCAAAACCCAAGAATGATGATTAACTTGGCTAAACTCACAAGCACGTAACGTTCAAGGCATTATGTTTAGTTTCATGTTTGCATCTGGATGTCAGCTTGAGAGTTGAGCCAGATCTGTTTGTTATGTTCCAGTTTAGTGCCTGTGTGTTCCTGAAAGTTGTTTTGAGGTTTTGAGATGCTCAGTCTGGTGTACAACAATTCCCAAGGAAAAACTGTGCTTGGAAATATTCGCTAGGTATGGAATTGAACATGGCTGGGGCTGCTTGTTATGTGTGAACTGTTCTAACTAAAACTTGGGAGCTGCCTTGCTGTGTGACTCTTCCCTGGTGCCTCCTCTTCATTTCCATGGGAACAGATGGGCTTTTGTTGATAAGAGACCTGTTATCAAACTGGGGAAACTGCCTGGCAGCATTTAAGACCCTCTCACTGTAGAGCAGGGCCGACTGCAGACTGAGGACATCACATGGGGCTTCAAATGCAGGGGCTAAAAATATCCTTCCTCCTTCCTCCTCTCAGGCACAGATGCCCCAGTGTGAAAGGAAGAGTCACTCTGGCATAGAGTGATTAGATCTATGGCAGCCTTGGGGACTGGATGCAAAGGAAAGCTTTATGTTTTGACCTATCCAAAGAGCAGCACTTTTGAACAGTTGAGATCAATGTTTTAGATGTTTTGCAGACTTTGAAGGCTGTCCAGTTTGGAGCAGTGAATCTTTAAGTTTAATTTTGTTACTTAATTTTATTTATTTGTACTTGAGGAAATTTTCAAAGCAAAATTCAGTGATGCACGTGGTACTTAGATTAAATTTTGTAGCTTTGGTAAGACCAGGAAATCTTACTGTAGTTCAAGTTCAGAATAGTTATTTTTCTTAGAGTCATAGCACCGTGTTTTAAATATCCAGATTATAAATTTTAATCTGAATTGTTATCTGGAAATCACTTGGAGGCCAGTTGGAGCTTATGGGGTAGTTGGATTTACTGGATGGTTTTCTTAAAAAGATTTTGCAGAAAAAAATTAGTTACTTAGTGAGTTCTTTCATTTTGATGGATTAATGACTTAAGAGAGAGCAATGTCAGATGTAAACATCAAAGGCAGATACACCAGTGCACAGGCTTCCCATGTGTGTTCCTGACTTACTTTTTATTTTATATTTCACTAATGGATATTAGTGGCATAAGATTTTTTGAAAGCCGAAATTTTCCAGGACTGTTCTGCAGTTGTCATGATAATAACTACACAACTTCATAGCAGCCACCAGAACTCCAGCCCCGTGCACGTGACCCCAAAGTTGTCCTGAATTTGAGGCACTTCAATACGAGTCAGCTTTGCTTGACTAAGCATTGGGAGCAGCTCCAGCGGTGTCTGACACTGTCAGAAAAAAATGATTTTGTAGATCTGTGTTGGGGAGGTGACTCCTCTTGAAATGATACAGGAACACGGAGCTTTGGAAAGAAAACAGCGTGTTCTGTTGCCTCTGGAAGAGTCAGAAAGGGGAAAACAGGGGTGTTTACAGGGTTGACCGTGTGTGTGTGAGCTCTCTGGTCCATAACACAGGGCATGGAGAGTTGGACGTCTGCCAGGGTGTGAATGGAGCTGTGACAGCTTGTTAAAATGATCCTAGAAAGGACAACGGGCTGTGCAGATAACGGCAGTCTGGGTGTGAAGCAGGAAAAAGTGCTGGGAGCAAACAAAGGCACTGAGGGGGGAGCTGTGGAGGGTTCACCACTGCAGCAGAAGTCCCCTGAACAGGCTGTACATGTAGATGTGTAGGCACTTCACCTCACTCTGCCTTTTATCCAGCTGTTTTTTTACTCTGGTCACAAAGCTCAATGCATCCCTCAGCACTGCTTTGGCTTCAGGCCAGGCATTAATGAGTACCCCAAGCCCGATGTGATTTGGCTCCTCCAAATCTATTAGCATATCTTCAGAGCAAGATAAAACTCATTAAAGTAATTTACATTTGGGCATTAGAATTTCTGATAATTTTTAATACCAACTACCAAAAGCACAAAAATGTGGTAAGGTCCTTCAGATGAAACTACAATTTACCCATTCTTTTTGGAAAAGCAGACTACCATGTGCCTTAACTGCTCTCTGATGGTAATGAAACCGGTGTGTAGTACATGATCTTACCAAAGGTTTGATGGTGAGAATGCTCCTCAGATCTCACTGTGTGAGATTTGGCTTATGAGAAATCACATCAAAACGTGTCATGTTCATGCCTGTGTTGTAAGTGGTGAAAGCAGCTGAGGTACAGAACAGCCAAACTTCCTGGCCCTTCAAGCCATGTGCCAAAATCTTGACCGAGTGAGATCTGGGCTTCAGCTTGTGCCCTCCCTGATCTCTCTGCAACTCACTTTTTTACACAGTTGCTTTTGATCTCTGTCATCCCTGTTCAGTGTCCCAGAGCTCCTGCTGACATCACCCACCTTTATTCCATATTGTGGAGGAATCAGGCTCTGCACAGATCGCTGTCCTATGGGCAGGGCAGTGGGTGGGACGTTTGTTTGCTTGCTCCAAGGCAGCCCAGCAAACATCAGCTGATCCGTGTCAGCTCTCCCCGTGTGAGCTCTTACCTCAGAGCCTGTAACAGAGCCACGCTTGAACTGCTCGTGACCTGTGCTCAGATTATTCCTCCTCAGTGACTGAACTCTGTTGTGCTCACTGGAACAGAGCTTGTAAATAAATACAGGGAAGCCCAAAGCAGTAACTGCACCAGTGATAGCTTGAACATTTCCATCCCTGTAAAAGTACGTGGGATCTTTTAAGTATTAAAGTCTCTTCAACTGAAAATATCCTGAAATGGGCCATAAAGGTGCATATCTTTGCTCACCTCAAGTTCTGTAGATGTATCCCTGCTACTGTGCTAGTTCCCCTGTGGAAGTGCTGGCACCTGGGGAATGCACATTCCTATCAGCCTCTTGGGTTGGGAATTTAGGAGCATCCAGGTAACTATTACCATTGTGATTCACTGAGGAGATTCACATTTTGCTCTCTTTGTCCTTTACCACATTTCATTTCAGTAGGTGTTGAGGGTTTTCTCTGTCATACCTATCAGTCAGCAGTGAGGAAGATTTAGGTGTATCACCTGTTTTTGAAAGGCAGCAAGCACTGATCTTTAGAGTTTAATTTTCTGAAGCGCTCCCAATCAACTTGTAGAATAAGACCTGCCCTTGCAAATTCTTGTCTGCTTTTACTTTCTCTTTTTTTTCAATTCCTCTCATCATCCTTCAAATAAACAAACATAGTGACATAGCAAAAGAATTAGTTTGGGGTTTTTCAGGATACCTTCTCTATAACTACGTGTGCATGTAGCGTGTGATCTCTGGATCTGTGTTCATGTTGTCTTTCTCTTTGCATTTCCTCATCTTCCTGCACTCAGGCAATGCTAATCATGTGATACTTCTGTGACTTGAGGCTTTAAGTTTCTATTTTTTAACTCAGATCTAGCATTTTGTTGCAAAGTTAAAGATCCTCCTGAGAAAGCTGAGAAGGAATGAAAGTGCTTGAGGAAAACCTTTGCCATGGTCCTTAATTTTAAAGAGAAGGGGGCAGGTTTTCTGTAGTGTTTACTTCCAACACCAAGTAAAATCATCTTGAGGAGAGGTAGTTTCAAACTATGGCATGGCTTTGTTTACAGAACATAGAACTATATTGGAAGGACTGCTTTGAGGCAGTGTACCAGACTTGCCTATTGACAGAAATTCAATGAAAAATAAAGCACCGAAGTACTTAGAGCAGGTTTGCTTTGAAGTATCAATTTGTGCTTTTTAAAGCCACCTTTTCATGTGGCTCCTCTCTTGTGACTCGTGATCTTTTATTCATTTTAAAATTACACTAAGAAAAGTATCCCCTTGAAAAAAATAAAAAAGAAACTTTGTTCGTCTGTATTTGCTGTTTGAATGTGTTTCTCTTTTTTAGTGTGAGATGTGCTCAACAGACAAATCACTGTTTCTGATGCCTGATTTAAGCTGCTTTTAACTTGCATTGGCAAAACCAGCTGAAACTGCCAGTTGTATCCAGCTTGGGCCTCTTCTGGTGTTTGTTCATGACAGTTCTGAACACTCCTGAGATGCAGTGGAACAGACACCACCACTATTTTTACAGGTTCATCTCACAGGAGGAGTTTTGAAAGAAGGGTGGGAAGAACAACCTGGTACCCTCATCAGTTTTGCTGTACCTTGAACTGTGCTAAGCTTAATCTTTGTTGGCTTCCTCCAGGTTTTGAATGAAGAATGTGATCAGAATTGGTACAAGGCAGAACTCAATGGAAAGGACGGCTTCATTCCCAAGAACTACATAGAAATGAAACCACATCCGTAAGTTGAACTCTGGGGAGAGGCTCCCTTGCTCTGACTTTGCACATCCTCTCGAACAGAAGGAAGTTTTCTGCTAAAATGTGACTTACAGCTCTACCCAAATGTATGGGCAGGTAAAGGATGGCTGCTGAGTTGTCTCTGGCTGTAGTGTTTGTGTGACTCCTTTCACAGCAGCTGCATAGCAGGGTATTTTGGGAAGCTTTTCTGGTGTTTTTTAGGGTCAGAACCTTGGGGTTATCAGGCATAAACCAGCAGAAAACTCTTTATTAGAGAGTTGTCACCTCCACTGCCCCAGAAAAAGAGTGTTTTGTGTTTTTGTCATGCTTTTCTATTTTACCCACTGAGCAGCTAAGAGTAAAAACCATGGCATTCACAGCTCACCAGAAAAGTGTTTAAGAATATTTGGGGCTGAATTTGTAGTACATCTATCACATCCTCAGTATAGAATCACAGAATTGTTTAGGTTGGATAGGACTTCTAACAGTCATCTGATCCGACACCTTCCTCACAAGACAGGCCAACCTCAAAGCCTGTGTGCTGTCACACAAGTGTCCTTGCATTGATTTGCTGCTCCAGGGAGCTGCCCTTGAGTAACTTACTGTGAACATCTCTTGGATAGAATGAATCCAGCATATGAAAACAGTAGCATTTCATGACTGGGTGTTTTCTTTGTGTCAGTTCATGTATTTCTGCTGTCTGGTACTAAACTCTGGTTCTGCCAGCCTGCAACATCTGAACAAGAAAACAGCAAGCTCTGGGTAACAGATTCAAAGGGGAGAGAAAGGTTAGGAGGGAGCAGCAAAACCTGTAATCAAGGTTTCTGCAAGGAGCTGGAGTGTTTCATTTGCTCACAAAAACTGATGATTGATTTAAGTGTTGGCTGTCATTATATAATGAAGATACTTCAGTTAAATGCAATCAAGGATTATTTTTCCAAGGGCTCTTTTGAAATAGCAGAAGGAAGCTTCTGAGGGACTGTGCCCCAAGAAGGGAGGTGTAATACTTTACTACAGCCAAGTGGGAAGTGAAGCAAGGACACACAAGAAAATTCTAAACTTGTTTAAAGCCTTGTTTTCTGCAGTAGCATGTCTTGTTTACCCTGATTGTGCCACTGGGGATCACAAATTCACATTGCAATTTCTCTCTCATTGATTTGATGGTTGCATCTTCTCACAACAGTTTTGCAGGCATTTGAGCTGTACTGTGGTGTTGTCTCCTGTGATGATCAGTTTATTCTGTGATCATCCAAGGTATTTTGTTTTAGAGGGGTAGAGCTGTCAGTTCTTCACTTTTTTTGTATCAAAAGGGAATGAACAATATCTGAGCCTGCAAGTGGGTGAATTTGGACGTGGGTTTTAAGCATAGTTAATTTGATCTTATCTGAAGGTGTTTAAACTGCTGATGGCATCTGGATGGAGTCAGCTCCATGTGTCAGCAATGCTGGGAGTCTTAACTAGTGCATTAACAACCCTGGGAAATTGTGCAGAAGTTTTTATAGCATAATGTTGGCTTAGCTGTAATGCAGAGCTCTCTAGTCATACAGGTCATATAAAAAGCAAACTGCAGGCAGGCAGCTTACCAGTCACAAAGAGAATGTTCCTTTTCTCAGACTACTGTCAAATCATTTTCAAGAGGTTTTGGGAAGAAAGCGACTTAAAATGGCTTTAAAGCCTGTCCAAGGATCCAAGACTGAAATCCTCCAACCGCACAGCTGGTATTAAATGCAGAGTTTCCTCTTGCATTTTGCAAATCTTACAGTTTGCTTTGTAACTACCAGCAAAAGAAGCTGAAAGGAAAATGTGGCACCTGTCGGTCACCAGCTGAGTCCCCTGGGCTCTGAAGGGTTAATCTGAATTGCCACCTCAGTTAACAAAGCAAAGATGTGAGCAGAGATAGACAGGACACTCAGGGAAGAGCTGCAGGAAGCTCTGGGCAGGGAGGTTCCTGTGAAGGCACAGCAGAGAGTTCAGTGACAGGACACCTTTCTCTTGAAGGGGGAAGGGGAAGAATTTGCTGTTTATGAAACCCCACGAGTCTGATCCAGGCTATCTCAGGTGTTTGTGTTCATAACCAGCTTGTCCTGGGGGTACTGCTGAGGTCTGACTTTGCAGCTTTGTGATTTCTGTGGAGGAAATGGGCCAAGTGAAATGGTTGTGAGAAGTGAAGCCAAAAGAATTGCCAAACTGCCGACGGAAAGGAGGCTGGAAGCAATGAGAACCTGTGTTGTACCAATCCGTGCATCTCCCTCTGGCTCTGCAGCATCAGCAGGAATGCCTGGATTTGGTTCTGCAGTGCTGACTGGCTGAGTTTCAGCTCCATTGCAGAGCTAGTTGGAGACAAGTGTTATCAGGCTTGGCCCTTCAAGCTCTTGGGAACATCGTGGTCACTTTGCCTAATTCTCCATGTGGGGTTTCTGACATGCTGTGATTTTTGTTCATTTTTTCAGACAGTTTGTAGCAAAGAGTCATATGTGCACAGCACTTCTGCTGCTTTTCAAGTGTGCTTTAAAGTAGACATTAGTCCTGCAAAGTAATTTCCTTTGTTTCTTCCTTCTGTGGGACTTCTTTTCATCTTTTTAGCCGGGTTCTTTTTCTCTTGCTAATGGGATAGTGAAGCCATAAAACTACAAGGAAGTTCAAGAATTGTGAAAGTCTCTCTATTTTCAAGTGCCTTAGAAGCAGCTGGCAGAAAACTTCAAGAGTTTTGAGTATTGTCACTTTGGAAGTGTTAATTCTTTTAATCAGATAGTACAATTCTACTTTGTGGTGATTCAGTACAATTTAGGGGGAAAATAGGGGGTGTACTGCTGAGCCTTCAAGAAGGATTCTGTTAAGCTCTTTCAGGCTTTCCTTCTATTTTACAGACATGGATGAGGTGGGTTTTTGTTTGTGTTTTTTTAAGATGAGGCTTTCACTTTCAAGTCATATGTGACTAATTGAGAATTATTTGAGAACTGAACAGGATCGAGACATTTTGTAAACAAGAAATATGGCGAGATACCACAAATCATTGTATAAAACTTGCTTTATGTAGCATTTGGCAGAGGCAAAATTCAGGACTTCCTTGTCTTTGTGACAATAGTGCCAAAAGCCCAGGAAAAAATACATTATCTTTGAATTCTGAGGGAGTTTCACATAATGGGTTCTCTTGGTTGATTTTTGAGGCAGCAGAGTGCAGTGAGGGGCACCTCTGCCACCACCTCAGGTACCCAGAAGCAGCACAGGTGCTAAACCAGCCAGAAAGTACAAAATGCCAGGAAGTTCTTTATCACTGGAAATAGGATGGTTAAGGGAGAAAGATTTCTGGGCTTTAAAAAGTACACAACGAGAGTTTCAAGCAAGTTAAACATGTCTGTTAATCGAGAAATCAGTCCTCCTTCACCCCTAGAGATAGTTTCCTCTTAGACAGAAATATCTGGTGACTTTGTGACTTCATGAAAGCCTCAACTTCTCTTAAGAGCGACTGTTTCGGGAAGGATTCTGCAACTCCTGTCTTGTTGCTGCACCAAACCCTTCACTGCAGACAGTGTGAGTAGAGCTCTTGTTATGAAATGCTCTCCTCTAAGGTCAGTCCTCTGTGTGGTTATGGGCTGTGATAAGTGCTGCTGTCCTGGGTGATCTGTTACCCAGAACTGAAAGCTCCACTTTTTAGTTGTGAAGATGGTTCTGCTTTTCTCATGCCATGTGACAGTCCACTGAGCCCTTGTTTGACTTTAATCTTGGTTTACTCTGGAAATGCAAGTGTAGATGTGGGTGAGGATCCTGTGACCGGGGCTGTTGGTCAGTGCTGACGGGTGGCCCGAGGGAGGTTCAGCCTCAATGTTATGGTTGGCCTGTGGCTGGTGAGAATTTTGGATGTGGCTTCCACCAGGCAGCTTCTTCATGTGACTCCTTCTGTGAAAGCTACTGGATTGTCCTGCCTGTAGGAGAAAGCAAGAAAAGAGGCTTCTGAAACAAGTATCCACCAGCATCTTTCCTGTAACGGAATCGTGTGCCTGGCTCAGACTCCTCTGCAATGAAGCAGAGACCTTGAAGGAACTTTTCTCACTTGGTCTGTGTGTAACTGCTCTCTTGGCACCTGCCTCAGCTTTCTGACAGATGATACTTGTCTTGGACCACAGTACTCTGGTAGGGCTCAGAAAGATTGGACTGAGCTGCAGGAGCAAACAGCTGCTGGATGAAGATATTGATTCTCTCAGTGAAGTAGTTGTGTCTTACCACCCGATCTAAAAGAGAATAGAAATTGATTTTTATACAAAATGCACTTTCCACTTGTGCAGGATGGATAAGTGCATAGACATGATCTTTCTATAGCTGTGATGTTTCTTGTTCTTCCATGAAGGGATTAAAATTCTTAACTTTTCCTGTTGTTTTCTTTTCCTCCCTACGCAGGTGGTTTTTTGGAAAGATTCCCCGAGCGAAGGCTGAGGAGATGTTGGGCAAACAGAGACATGATGGTGCCTTCCTCATCAGGGAGAGTGAGAGTGCTCCTGGGGACTTCTCCCTCTCAGTCAAGTAAGTCATGCCCAGAAGCAATTATGTGGTAATCAGGGATCTGCTGCTCCTTTGGACTGGTGAGCAAAGGGCAGGTAATTGTCAATGCTGAGGAGCAGGAATAATTTTCCAGATGCCTGCCCCACAGCATTTCTCTTCTTCTAGTGATGTTTATTCCCTGTCTAATAGAACAAATATCTGTGCTCTGATTTGCATGATCCCACAGGACTGACCTGGTGGCACATGGCTCATGTAGTCCCAGGCACTTCTGAAGAAGGGGAGGTTTAGATTAGATGTTAGGAAGAAATTCTCTGTGAGGGTGGTGAGGCCCTGGCATAGGTTGCTCAGAGAAGTTGTGGCTGCCCCATCCCTGGAATGCCAGGTTGGAGCAACCTGATCTAGTGGAAGGTGTCCCTGGCCCATGGCAGGGGGTTGAAATCAGGTGATCTTTAAGGCCCCTCCCAAGCCAAACCATTCTATGGTTCTGTGATCCGAAGTCACTGTATAATAGAGGCATTAGGAACTTGAAAGGGCATGTGATGTAATTTAACGTGGGATGGGGGTCAGAGGGAGTTTGTTGACTTTGGCTTTTTTTTTTATTATTTTCTGTAATCTTTCCCTTTCCTACCATAAATAAACAAAATTTTCTTTAGAATCCTAACAACATTTTTTATTATTCATACGCAATTCCTGGTTGGCTGTATTTTCTGTGGCTATCAGTGATCTGTCTCGACAAGGTTTGTTTGTTTTTCTGGTCATCTTTGGTCTGTAACCAAATTTTTGTCCTGCTGCACAGCAGCACTGAGTCATGCCAACAAACTGGATTAAGGCCCCTGAATTTAGAGATGTTTATATTTCTGTCTTGGTTACAATCATCTGAGCTGGAATATCAGATATGAATGGAAGCTTCCTTCCAGAAAGTGCATTCCTTTAAGAAACAGAAAGTTACAATGGCATTGCTCTACCTTCCTGTTCAGCTTAGTGTTGCCATCTGGTGGTAATGTCTCAGTTGTGTGGGTTTTTTCTGTTTGTATTATTTAGAAAAGTCCTTTTCCTAAACGGTGATCTGTCGGATTTTAAATGGTGAGAAGCTCCCAGGCTGAGGAAGGCAGAGCAGAGGCAGCTCTCACAAGTTGTTCCATGTCACCTTTTTGTAGCCAAAGCAGTGGCTGATTCTGCAGCCGATGTATGGAAGCTGTGCATGCCAAGTGGGAACAGTTGTCTTCTGTTTTCAGTGTTTTAGGCTGAAGTAAAAATACTGACGTGCCATTCATCTGGAAAATCCCAATGGACCTCTTTGGAGTTCCTCTTTATTCAGCATAAAACTGTTGGAAATGTAGCTTCAACTGAATGCCATAATTTGTCAGAAAAAGTTGTTAACACAGAACTGAAGTTGCTTTGTTATGTGTGCAGCATCACCTTTCAGACATTCTGGGGGTTGAGGGGCTTTTGTGGTTTTTTGGATGGATTTTGGAGGGGGTTTTGTCAATTTTTGGTTTTGGTTTTTTTTTTTAAGGACCAGAGAGGTCTTTTTGTTTCATAAGACAATCCTTTGCACAAATCCACACTGGCTGCCAGAAGAGACAATCCTACCCTTCCCATGGCAGTGTTTTCTGAGGAATTTGCCTATAATGGGATTGGTGCTTATGCTTTGCATTGTTGCACATGTCCAGTGCTGCTGTGGGAGGGAGGGACTGGGACTGTGACAAGCACAGGACCACGGCAGGAGTAACACAAATTGAAACTGGCTGGAGTCAGTTGTGAAATTGCTGGGTGTGAAGAGCTAAACTGAAGTGCTTGTGCTGTTTGACTTGGAAATCCTGTATTTAGGGATGTGAAGTGGAAGGTACCAGGATGCAACTGTGTTAATGTGACCTTGCAAAGTCCATGGATTTTGTCCTTGGGATTTTCTGCACCATCTTCAGGGACACAGGTGACTGTACACACACCATACATCAAGAAGTACGTGTGCTGGATGCCAGCTGTGGGATTGCATCTGTTATCAATGTCATTGACAGTTTTCACTGTGCCCTGAAGGACCTTTTCGTTCCAAACTCTGTGCTGATGACCCCAAAAGAGGAGTGCTTGGTGACTAATAATGTGCTTTTCTGTGTGTTTCATTCTTTCCACACAGGTTTGGAAATGATGTGCAGCACTTCAAGGTGCTTAGAGATGGGGCTGGCAAGTATTTCCTCTGGGTGGTGAAGTTCAATTCTTTGAACGAGCTGGTAGATTATCACAGATCCACATCTGTCTCCAGGAACCAGCAGATATTTCTCCGGGACATTGAACAGGTGCCACAGGTAAGAGAAGTGTCCTTGTAGAGTGTGCTATTTGGGCTCTTACAGCCCAATCCACAGTCTGATGTGGGATTGCATTTTAGTGTAAATGAATAGGGATGGAAAGAAGCTGACTGAGATCTTTCTTGTCTGTGGAAGTGTATCTTTAGGTCCTGCTGTCAAAATTATACTGGTAAATAAGTTGCATTCTTGTGCAAAGCCTACCTGCACTCCCAGGTCTCCCTTGAACTATGGCAAAGTGTTATTGTTGCTGCTTGAACATTTGGCTTGTTGTAATGTTTATGGATTCTGTTGCAGGAACATCATCTGATTCCTTTGAATTAAAAATGGATTTACTCCTGTTATAGGACACAGTAAGAAAGGATAGGGAAGTGCTGGGTTAATGGTTGGACTCGGTAATCTTAAAGGTTTTCTCCAACCTAAACAATTCTGTGATTCTGTTCTGCTGTATGCTGGTTCATAGCCAGAACTGCACCCCTCAAGATCCAGTGAGAATTTGGTGCTGGGCTTTCCTGAAGAGATGGTCACAGCATATGGAACATCCCCGCTCTGGTTTGGATCTAGCCAGTGTTACGAAAATCCAAAAACTACTGTGAAGTGTCAGCAGAGCAGCTTGTGTGTATCCAGCTCTCTGTTTTTGTTTCATTTCCCAGGTCAATCAGAGGGTTATATTGCACGTAACTGCATGTTTTGTCAATTTTGGATAAATCCTTTTGCCTTCTGCGTGCAGCGTTCTGGTTCTAGCTTGAAGAAAAGGGTGAGGAATTCAAACTGCTCTCCAGCTGCACCCTGTGTCACGGTCTGTCTGAATTAACATGTGGCTCTGCACTGCTGGGTCAGGGATAAACAGGATGAGAAAATACCTGGCTGAAAAGGACAAGCATGAAGAGACCTTCCTGGCCTCATGATTTCAAGACTGCAAATGCATTTTAAATGAACTGTTAGCATAAGAATGGAAGTGTTTGCTGACAAGGCCAAGTCTTCTGCGACAGAAGAGAGTTTTAAGGAAAATGTGTAAAATGCCAACATCCAGTTTTTAGGGTGAACTTTGTGTATCACAGGTAGATTAGTAATATTTGTGCTGCCAGGTGACAACAGAATGAATAAGCAGCAAGATGATTCTATTGCAATAGAGCACAGATTTCCAGTGGATCACAAAGACTGAAAAATACTAGAGAAACATCAGAATTATTTGCTCTCTTTATTTCAGCTCTTTCACAGAAACTTGTCTTATTTCTAAGGTCTTCTGTAGCCTGTGCTTTCCTGTTTCAGCACCTTGTTGCAGATATTGGAAGCTGGGAAAAAAACCAGCCAGAATGTTTATTGTTAAACTGGGGTGTAAGTGCAGCTCCTGCCCCAGGGAGCAGCTGTCTTGAGTGCCGAGGGTGATTCTCACTCTGTATATGTTTTTCTTTCCCCTTTCAGCAACCAACATACGTTCAGGCCCTGTTTGATTTTGATCCCCAAGAGGAAGGAGAGCTGGGCTTCCATCGTGGAGACTTTATCCAAGTCCTTGACAATTCTGACCCCAACTGGTGGAAGGGAGCCTGCCGCGGACAGACGGGCATGTTTCCACGCAACTACGTGACCCCAGTGAACCGGAACATCTAGAGATAAATATTAGAGATTATTTAAGGAAACCAGAGAAACAGTAAATACACATACAGAGCCTAACTGCAGCCAGTGACCTAAAATCACACGGCGATAAAACCAGAGTCACCTTTCACCGTGAGGTGATCCTCCTTCCCTCAGTACGGAACTTCAGGGGCAGGGGGGGAAGAGTTCAACTTACACACCAAAACTTATCTTAAAGAAAAAAAAAGAAAGAAAAAAAAAAAAGGAGAGAGAGAGAGAAAAATGAAAATAACAAATTTCCTCAGCTGCTCCTGGGTTATCCCCTTTTATTCACTCTTGTCGCGAATGAGTGTTTTAAGGTCACTTAAGGTCGCACCACCACAACTCTTCTTGTTTCCCCCTCCTCCTCTGTCCATCAGTGCATGAAGTTTTAATGCCATATAAAGTCCTAGCCATGCAGTTAAAGGAAAAGGGAGAAACTCTGCTGGTATTTTCTCTCTCTGCAAACGGTCTTCATTTGACATGAAGGGACATGAGAGAAGAACCAAATCCACAGTCCTGCCTTTAAAAAAAAACAAAAATCATCAGTCTCTGCTTTTGCCTTCAACATTCAGCTCTTCTTGCCTGGGAAAGATGAGGTGTTAATCTAACTTTTATTGTCTCTTCTCCTTTGGCACTTTCTTCTGAAGCTCAGCAGCTTCCAAGCAGAGGAAGGGAGAAGAGTTGTGTGGCTTTTTGTTCTATTTTTTCTTTTGAGTCACAGAGCTGCTTTGAGAAACTCCAATGTACAACTGAAGTCTGTTAATGCTGTGCTGACAGCTTTTTTGTTTTTTCTTAAAGGTGTACGGTTGAGCACATTCTGTAATTTTTCCATAGTGCCTTTCCCTTATTTTCTTTTTTATTATTTTTTAAGTTAAAAGGACAGTCCAGAGCTTTTCAGAGGGTTTTTTTTCTGCCTACATGTAAATAAATACTTTGGGGGAAGGGGGTAAAAGAGGGTGGTTTTATCAATGGACACTTGAGAAAAATCTACAAACAGAGATGGAGCTTTAATCTTCAGATTTGTCTTACTGTTCAACTTCCCTTATTCCAAGGAGAATAAAATCAAGGCATTCAAGTGGCAACTTAGGCTGCTCAGAGGTGGAGAGCTGCAACCAGGAGCCTCAAAAGAAGTAAGAGAAAGGGGAAAGTTATGACTAGGGAAAATGAGGAAGAATATTTTGGGGAGGGAGGGTTAAGGGGGGAATTTGAGGAATAATAGCCCTGACATGTCCTATAAAATGTACATTCCTTTGATGGAAAACTTTACGACGCAGAGAAACCTCAAGAAATAGTGCTTGAAAAACCTTTACGCTCTTAGTGAATGTCTCTATGTGATGCATGTGACCAGCCTGTCTCCTCGGCCTGGATAGGGAACATTTGCAGTCGTGTTGCTCTTGAGAAGTGGAGTTGGCCATCCCTGTTCTCCAGTCTCTCCTCCCTCCTCAGGTCAGTGTTACTGTTGGAGTAGCTCCCGTTCACAGCAGGCTGTGTGTGACCGTGACTGTTCTCCCCACCCGCACCCCAGGGGCGGCTCTGGCGGCCCTTTGCTCCTCACCGGGGCAGTTTGACATTGAATTGGACGGAAGGAAGGCAATCAATCCACACCACGCTCTGTGCCAATCTTCAGTTGCATTATTTTTCCTTTGGTGGCCATTTGGCTGGATCCCTTCACCCCACCAACGAATCCAAACCTGCAGCGGAGATCTCCTCCCGCCCTGTCTGAGCACGGGCAATCTTTTGTTGGAGGGTGCCTTTTTTTGTACTAAGTGTTACAAGTGTTTTACTCCTGAGATGGACTCTGCCTTACACTTTAATTTTCCAGCAAATGAAAGAGAGAGCTATCCTGTAGAGTATTACTTTCTCCCCCTCTCCTTGCTAGCTGTCAACTCACTTTCTTCCCTCTTTGTAAAGTGATTGGAAAAGGAATCTATGGCATTCTACACCTGGACCATTTGATTGTTTCCTTATTTTGGAATTGGTGTATATCATGCAGCCTTGCAGACATATGTCTTGTGTGTGTATATATATTAAAAAAAAAATCAGTGTTTAAATAAAAAAAGGCCTATGTACTTAATCCTTTAACTCTGCAGCAGCATTTGGTAGATAGTAATTAACTGTGAATAATAAATATACATTGAATTCTTCACTTGAGCATCTGTCTGTTATTTCAGTGAATTGACCAAAATATGATAATTGATAATTTTTATGATGTTAAACTGCTGTGGGAGGGAAAAGCTGCAAGGTGTGCTTTGGCCTGAAAATGCTCAGACTCTTGAGCATCGTTGTTCAGACACTTGTGGAGTGTCTTGCTGAAGACAGGAAGGGGGGTGTATGGCTGGTGTGAGCACAGCTGGGGCTCAGGCTGTTGTGGCTTTGGCTCTGCTCCATCAGTGCCCTGCAGATTTTCACTTCTGATGCCTAAACAACTGCTCAGTTGTGCTCACAAGGTGTGCAGGCAGGCTGGGAGCTCACCTGTCAGGAGCGGCTGGTCCGTGGGCTCTGCAGCTTCTCCCCAGCCTTTTCTTACGGTCAGAAAATGCCTGTGAATAATGTGAATGTTGTAGTCAATTGTGATACATGTCAGGAAAAGGCCCACAGGAGAGCTTGGGTGTTCTTTAAACAGTTGCTCTTGGTTATTATGTTCAAATGATGATGGCAAGGTGGTTGCTCAGAAATGCCTGGATATTCCTATGATTAGATCTGTATTTGTGGCAGAAGTTAGTATGGAAAATTTGCAGTGTGTTTCGGAGCCCTTGGCTTTTTTGTTATGCCATAAGAGAACATGTTGCTCGAAGTGGTGTGCTGCTGTTCCTGGGGTAGCTTAGACAACCCTGTTTCCCCTGTGCTTTATAGAGGCAAGAAAGCATTTGTAGCTGCCGCGGTTGTGTAAGTTGACCTTCCCCTCTCATGGCTCTGGCTCATGGGACCGTGCAGGGCTGTGTTGCTCTTCTTGTGTCCAGAGAAGGGAATGGAGCTGGGGAAAGGTCTGGAGTACCAGGAGCAGCTGAAGGAGCTGGGGGGGCTCAGCCTGGAGAAAAGGAGGCTCCGGGGGACCTTCTGGCTCTGCAACTCCCTGACAGGAGGGGGGAGCCAGGGGGTTTGGGCTCTACTCGCAGGGAACAAGGGACAGGACAAGAAGTAATAGGCTCAAGCTGTGCCAGGGGAGGTTGCACATGAGGAGGAATTCTTTCACAGAAAGGGTGATTAGACATTGGAACGGGCTGTGCAGGGAGGTGGTGGAATCCCCGTTCCTGGAGATGTTTAAGGAAAGCCTGGACGTGGTGCCATGGTTTGACTGAGACGGTGATTTTCGGTCATAGGTTGGACTCTATGATCCCAGAGGTGTTTTCCAGCCTCGCTGACCCCGCGGTCCCGTGAACGCCCCATCCAGCACACGTTGCGGAGCCGGTGCGGGCGCCGTTCCCGGGACTACACCTCCCAGCGGCCCCCGCGCGGCGCAGGCGCAGTGCGGAGCCGGTGGGTGAGGCGGCGCGGCGGGACCCGGCCCAGGGCCGCGACACCCCCGGTGGCCCCGGGGATCCGCTGCGACCCGCGCCGGTCCTGCCACGGGCGGGGCTGTGGGGACGCGGGGGTGGTGGTGAGGCCGGTCTGTGTGGGCTGCGGGGCGAGGAGGAGGCTGCGGGGTGGAGGGTCCGTGCGGGGGGGTGAGGCTGTGGACTCGGTGCGGGACGGAGCCGCGTGTGTGAGGAGGGCTCACAGCCCCTTCCCCCTGCCCAGGACACCCGGCAGGCATGGTGGGCTACGACCCCGAGGCCAAGTGCGTGTCCACGGTGGAAGCGGCCGCAGCAGGGTCGGCGTCCGGCTTGGTCACTCGGGTCCTGATCAGCCCCTTGGATGTCCTCAAGATCCGCTTTCAGGTGCCTCGCTCGCGGCGTGCTCGGGGGCAGCGGGTGGGAGAGCCTGTCAGGGAGCAGAGCGGATCCTGTCCCGGGTGAACAGGTCACTTGTGCGGCCAGAGAGCACTAAATCTGCTTCTCAGCCCTCACCGGCGGTGTGTACAGGTTACCCAAGGTAACAAGGCTGTCTTGTGACCAACGGTTCTACTTACATAACTTAACTTGTGCGGGAATGGGATCCCTTTGAATGGGATCGCGTGTTTTTCGTAGTTTGTTCTCTTTCTCTGATTTTGTGAATGGTTTCCACTACCTGACTGAATTTCACCCCCATCCCTACTTGCTTACCTTCGTGTTCATGCACGTTTTTATTCTTTTGGAGCCCCACATAAATAACATCCCAGTCAGATCTGGGTGTGGTTCTGTGGGATGGCAGAATGTCGTATTTTAGCATTGGCTGGCTGACAGGGTTGTGGATTCCTGAACTGGATACTTGAACCTTGTTGAAGTGTGAAATGGAAAATATTTTCTCCCTTCTCCTCCAGCTCCAGATCGAGCAGCTCTCCTCCAGAAACCCCACGGCCAAGTACCACGGCATCCTGCAAGCTGTGCAGCGCATCTTCCGGGAGGAGGGCCTGGGAGCCTTCTGGAAGGGCCATGTTCCCGCTCAGTTCCTCTCAGTTGGCTACGGAGCTGTTCAGGTGAGGTGACCTGACATCACCTGGGCCCAGTGTGAGCACACAGGGCACTGCCCTACTCCCTTCCCTGCGTGGGCAGGTGTGGGAAGGCCCAGGCTTACACTGCACTGACACGAACTAGTGCCAGTCTCGAGGATGTGTAGCTGTATAAAACTGATGTATAATTCCTGAGTTAATATTCCTGAGCTTGCTGAGCAGCCAGAAGCACAACAAGAGCAAACTGAGCTCTGGCTATATCTGGTGTCACAGGCAAGCCCTGTTTACTCCTGACACTGTTGATGTCCCAAGCCAGGGTAGTTTTTTGCTTTTGTTCGTGCTGTCACCATAAGGGCTTGTTAGGAAATAATCAGTGAAGCTGATGAGGGTGTTTTACACAGCATGTTTCTTGTTAATTTGTAAATATTAACAATAGTTTTTTGAGCAGTGGTTGAAAGGGTAACCGACAGTGTATCTGTAACACAGTGAATGCTCTTCAGGGTACACAGAGCATTAAAGTGAGTTTTTCATGATTCCAAATGCAAGAATTAGCAGAAGTGTCAGAGACCAGAATGTCCCAGGTGTTCCCTGGGCTGCTTAGTGACTTTTACACGTTGCAAGTTGGGGAGGACTTTTGAAGGACAGACAGAGAAGGTGGTTGCAAGCAGGGGGGCGGAGCTCTTGGTGAAACAAGAGAGGAGTGGGAGATCCCTGTGAGTCAGAAGAATCAACTTCCTGACCTGTGTCCGTTTGTTTCTGGAAGTTCATGGCGTTTGAGAGCCTGACAGAGCTGGTGCACAACGTCACCTCGTACAGCGCCCGCGGCTCCTTCGTGCACCTGGTCTGCGGGGGCCTGGCTGCCTGCACAGCCACCGTGGCAGTGCAGCCTGTGGACACCCTGCGCACCCGCTTCGCTGCTCAGGGCGAGCCCAAGGTGAGGCTGAGGGGTCAGGGTTTGGGACTGTCACCCGTAGCCGTAGCGATATTGCACCTGTCTGAACACAGGAGGTTTGAAAGCACACACGGCCTGTGGGTTACAATGAAAGAGCAGGTGCTGTGATGGGCAGTGTTTGCGCCGTTGCCAGGTTACCACTGTGCTGTTGACACAGCTTTCTTAATTATGTTTTGCTGCTCCTGATTGTGTTTGACTCCTGACAGATGATCCAGAAAGGAGAAACTGTCCTTAACAGGATAACTCAGTGTTCACTTCACCTGTTGGCCATTTATACAATCCCTTCCTCAGGCTGTTGAACATTGTGGTTTTGAAATCTTCCACTTACACAGACTCATGTTTAGGTAATGATAGGGATGATATTTGAAACCAGTTACCTTTCACCTGTGTTTCATGTTCTTATTTACACAAGAATTGGTCTGCATGTAAATTAGGTCTGTAGTAACCAGAGGTAGATAGATTTGTATCAGAGCCATTTCTGGGTTTTTACTTAGCCTGCAGTAGAATCACAATATGTATTATATGAATTGTGCTGCAGGAATAAGCAGAGCTGTTGAGACAAAAATAAACATCATGTCTGTGATGCAAGTGGTCTCAGGACTCAGCTCTGTGCCTTGTTTCTTCTAAGTCACTCTGTTTGAGGGTATGCAAAGTCACCTTGCTCATCACTTTGTGCTTAAAACAGTCTGTTGTTTTTTTGGGTGATGGGAAATTCCTATCCCCATTACTGGGAAATGACCTGACCTTTGGTTTGCTCTTCCTCATCCAGATCTATCCCAACCTTCGCCATGCAATAGTGACCATGTACCAGACGGAAGGGCCTCGGACTTTCTACAGAGGTTTGACCCCCACACTCATTGCTATCTTCCCATATGCTGGTCTCCAGTTCTTCTTCTACAACATCCTGCAGCAATTTTCGGAATGGGTGATTCCAGCTGAAGGAAAGAAAGGAGGTAGGCACTTTGGGGCAGTGATGTCTGCAGCCAGGAGAGAAGGAGGAGGAATGTTAGTCTGGGTGACTGATGTGAGCTCAGTTCTCAGTCCTTTCACCCTTTTTGATGCGACATCTGAAAAGTATCTGTATTTCCCACCTCTCATTCTTATCCCTGCACAGATATTGCCAAAGTAAGTACAGTGGAGTTTACAAACAGCTCCTGTTATGGAATAACCACGATGGAAATGAGTGGATGGGAAAGTGAAGTGTCACAGGCCAGGGGTCTTCTTCTTGAACTGTGTCATGTTACTCTGGGAAGACACAGAACTTATTTCCCACAAGCCTCTGAAATTGTCAGGCAGTGCCAACTTGTGACATTCCAATCCACAATAAGTCAGTTTGAGCAATCAGGGCTGCAAAATATCCAGTGACCAGGCTTTTGCTGTCAGCATGAAAATGTTTCCATCTGCTGGCAGCAAGTTCACTGGTGACTGGGGGTTAGGTTTGGCAGAGCAAAACCATAGGTCAGTGTAATGGACCAAGAGGAACTGTTGGGCTCTTGAAGAGAGAGACGGGCTCTGGCTCCAGTGGACACTGTGAGCCTGACCTAGAAAATACAGACTGAGGTGCTGTGGCCCAAACTATGTCATGTAACTTCAAAGGGCCTTTTTGACCTTACTTCTTGTGAAAAGTGATTTTTTTACCTACGTCTTATGATCTTGAATCACAACTCCTGCTAATCCTCTTTTTTCCCTCCCTGCTATCCTCTTACCTTTCTGCTTCTCAGGCAACATTAAAAACCTTGTCTGTGGCAGCTGTGCTGGGATCATCAGCAAAACCCTCACGTACCCTTTGGACGTGGTCAAAAAGCGACTGCAAGTGGGTGGCTTTGAGCACGGTCGGGCAGCCTTTGGGCAGGTGAGAAGTGTTGGAAGTGATGGATTTTCATGACTATGGAGCCAGTCCAGTGCACTGGAATGCAGTGACGATCCACCAGTGGTACCTGTTGTGTTCATGTTTTTCCTTCAAATTCCTTGGATCTGAGAAAGAAATCAGTCTGTACCCTAAGAAACTCTGGGATAAGAATTTGAAGTCTTAACTGATTGCATTGGATGCTTTTCCTCTTCCTGCAAAGTACAGAATTTGTTCTTAGCACTGATGTGTCACAGGATGTTAAAACTGCACAATATGACACAATGACATGCAGACAGCTAATTTGGAAACTTTGAAGTCCTGTAGATGTGTTTTCTTTCTGTCAAAAAACTCATAAGTTGTCCCTCCTTAAAGGGTGAAGGGGATGGAAAACAGTAGCAGCACAATCTGAAATAATCTGAAATAAACTTCACAAACTTGTAAACTTGTGCCATAAAATTAAAGTCATGCTGTTGTTGCACAGAAATTTTACAGTTAGAATGATCTGCATAAGCCATTGCTGGTGCTAAATGTGTGCTTTTCCTCTACCCTGCTCTCTCTGAACTGCCTCTCTGAAACTTTCACGTAGTTGTAATAGTAGCCAGAAAAGCATTTCCAGGCTGCATGCTGAGATTATGCTTCTGTGGTATAGTTTGGAGATCTTTGTGTTGGTTTCCAGTCGTCCTGGAGTTCTCTTGTTTAATCTTGTTGCCGTTTCTCTCCCAGGTACGGACGTACAGGGGCTTCCTGGACTGCATGAGGCAGATCATGCGGGAGGAGGGCTCAGGTGGATTCTTTAAGGGCCTTTCCCCCAGCTTGCTGAAGGCTGCCTTCTCCACTGGCCTCGTCTTCTTCTGGTATGAGCTGTTCTGCAGCCTCCTGTGCACCCTGAAGAGCCCCAACAGCACTGGGAGGAAGGAAGGCTGACAGGGATGTTTGTGGCTGCCTGTTCTCCTCAGGAGGGGAGACTCATGGCTTTGCTCTGTCACGAGCATGTTGGAAAGGCCAGAGCTCCCAGAGCGCCTCCAGCCTGTGGGAAATCACCTCCTGGGACCAAGCAGAAGGAGAAGGTGACTGCAGTTCTGCTGGAGACACTGAACTGCTTTGCTGGAGGCTGTTCAACTGAGCACTTTTATTAGCTCTGTCTCCTCTCATAAGCACGCATTTAATGGAGAGAAGGGAACAAACAGACCATTCCCTAGCAGCAACTGTGCTCTGGAAAGGCACCCAATAAAGTGGGTGAATTTCTGAGGTCGCCCTGGATCCCAGAGAGGGATCCTGACCCAGCCTAGTGCAGCTTAACCGACCAAACACCCCTTCCTAGCACTGCAGCTGCACAGCTTTGTTCCCTTGCTCTATGCCTGCTGTTTGCACCAAATCCTTGTCTAGGTGTTACACAGGTCACTCTGTTCTGCTGGAGTGAAGTCAGGTAAAACCACCTGAGTGCACAGGCCCTCAGTTTTCCTTTCCTTTGCTGCCAGCTGATGCTGCTTGGTCACCACTTGCTGGCTGTGCATTCCCAGCCACCTTAAACACAGAGTCTTCTCTGATCATGTTGACCCAGACTTGCTCTTTCTTTAACTCCAGTGAGCTTGATTGTATCCTGAGCTCCCATTTCTCTTCTTGGGTATGTCTGGCCATGCATCTCTTAGGGGTTTGCATTGCCTCACTCTTACTTTTCACAAGCAAACCTGCAGATTAAGAGCCCTGCTCTGAAGGGATTCAACGCACAAGCCTAATTCTTACTTCAGGGTTCTTTGCTTCAGTGTAGCAAGTAAACAAATGCTGTGTGGAGTTAAGAAATATTTACTCTAAGTTGGAATAATGAAGGGAAAGTCCTGTGGAAACTCGTAAATTTTTATTATTGTTGTTATTTATTTAGTAATAATTCAAACACCTTTGAATGTTTCTAGCAAGTATTTCTGTAGTGGCCTCAAAACATTTCTGAACCTCAGTCCTACACTGGCGCTAACAGATGAAAATGTTTTGACAAGATTAGCTGAAGGAATGAACATCAAATGGGAATTGTTTGGCTGAGCAGTGGTGGTGTTTCACAAGAGAAGGATGATTGAATTAGAGCCGGAGAAGTGTTTTTCTGGAGTTTCAAAGGTTTTAGGAGTGGTTAAAAAAGCCAGCAAAACAACCAACCAACAACTCTGATTTATGTAACAGTGGAAAAGAGGAAAATTACTTTCTTCCTCCTCTTTTATTCTGTGTGTTCTCAAGCTGGGCAGGGTGTGGTTGGGCTGTGTGGAAGAGTCCCGAGGAAGAGCCCTGCTGTACAAACTTTAATCATCTGTGAGGGGCGAGTAGGGCAGAATCCTGAGTTATTTGGAGGATGGTTTCATGGTTCTTCTCTTAACGCAGAGCTTTTCCCAGCTCTTTTGCAGTATTCAGGGTGTTAATCCCAAATGGTCTGGCCAAATTCCAGCGTGACCAATTCCATTCCGTTGACACAACTTCTCCTGGTGTTTTGAACGTATCAGCATTGCTCACTTATCCTGAGCTATTGTGAGAGGCTGTTTTTAAAAAGCAGCTGTTTCACTGGTGGCTGAGGTATCTGGAGAGATTCCTTGCAAGCCCGGGCCAAATAACTTTATGTCTGCTGTGGTTTGAGATCTTGGAGTGCAAAGTGGCTGTTTCACTGCAGGTGACTGAGAGCTGCATAAAATTAAATTCCCTGAGCAGTGTCAGTGTCAGGCAGGAGGCCGATATGTGACCCTCAAAGAGGGGCTGTGAGCTGCATGTGCTCTAAAAATGGCAGTTTTGTTCAGAGGAGAAAATGCAAAGAATGTGGAATGAAGTTTCTCAAAGTGCCTCAATCCTATTGGCATCTTTGTGTGTTATTTAGGCTCTTCTGAGATTGCTCAAAATCTTAACAATGTCTTGCCTTAGTTTATTGTTCACCTGTTTTTCTTGGAAAGACATCATAAGGAATGAACTCAGCCTCCTGACATCCTTCTGAGAGAGAGAAATGTCTCATTTCAAAACAGACACAAACAGGTTGGGTTTGTTATTGTCTTTTGGCTGCTGGTGAGAGCAGTGCTCTCATGGTTAGCAGGGACAGGCCACAGCAGAGAATGCTCAGTGCTGACCTAGGCTTCCTTAGGAAATGGGACTCATCCGTCCTGTCTGAACGTTGCAAGACTTGTTTTCCACTTTATGTCAAAGAGCTGCCACTAAACTGCACAAAATGTGGAAACTGGTTGGGAACTCAGCAGTGGGAAAGAAGAGGAAAGTCGGTGCTCTGCTGACGTTCCTCTGGGGTGCTGTGGGTGATGCAGGCATGTGCAGCTTGGCTGCCCCACAGAGAGGGCAGCACTGGGGAGTGTGGAGCAGCTTTTCCTCTCTGGGATAGTTTTTTCCTCAACTCTACATTAACTGAGCTTGCCTCCACCCAACAGGTGGCAAAGTCGGAGTTTAAGTTGTGCCAGTCTGGCCCAGGCTGTGGAAGAGACACTCCCTGGTCGGAGGGCTTTGGCAGAGGGCCTTTTGGACTGTGAGTCACAAATGTTACAGGCCCATAAAGGCACCTGGGCTTCCAGTGAGAGAGGGAGAAAGATATGACAACCTCAACTAGACAATATTGGGAGTTGCATCCAACAGTCACTTGTCTCTGGTCAGCAGCACCTGTCCCTCATAGACTTCTCATGTGCATTTTGCTGGAGGAAATGACTGTAACAGAAATGTTGTTTTCTCTTTGGGAATGAGGCTGAAAGAACCACTAGGAGGACAAGGTCTTATTTCTGCTGCTGCTCTGGCAAAACACACACTGTTAGGAGCTAAATTTCCTAGAATTAGAGGAGGAGAGATCTGTAGTCACCTTGTTCTCCCATATGCTGGGACAGATTTCCTCTTGGAAGCTGCTGCTCCCGTTCAGTGCAAAGTGACTCAATGAGGCTCAGTGTGAAGTGACTCAACGCAGCGACTGTGCCCGATATTGGCCAGTGGGATTTCTCTCCAAGGTAATCCTATCACGGGGATTTGCCTGCACTTCACCTCACAAGCTGCTCAGCGGTTGCATTTGTTTTCTTCTAGTGCCTTTTACCATCAGAACAGTCCAAAACCTCCTTAGCAGGCAGAGCATTGCAGAGGAGTCGTGCTGTAGTTGTTCCTGGCCCCACCACGACGCTGAGCCGGCCTCGGACGGGTGAACACACAAGGTCTGTGATGAACACGCTGCTTCCTGCAGCGCTGGCTGGCTCCTCCAGTTCCTAGGACAGTCCTGCTCTCAGGATGCTCATCCAGAGCTACACAGCATCATTTTTGAAAAGAAATGAATGTTTTACGGTCGGGATTGGAATAGATCGTGTTTAATTCAGGTTTAAGTTTCTCTTGTGATGTAGAACTGTAACTCTGTGGTGTTTTGCTGTGTTGCCTGAGCGGATCTTTCGCAGCTGCTGTTTTCAGAAAGCGTCTGAGCACAACGTGTGCCTACCTTTGAGACAAGGTACATTAAATATTTTGTTATGCACATGTTTGGCTACAGTGGGTTTATTCCTTTCTTCTTGGTGCCTATTTCTGGACCCCACAGGAACACTGTGGCCCAAAAGGGAAGGATAATCAGGGCCCAGAGTGTGAGATGGCAGGAGCCATCTGTTTTTCCCATCGCTGGCTCCTGGGTGCTCTTCAGCGGGAAGCAGAACTGTACCCTCTGCATTGGTATCACAGTTGAGAACCTCACCAAAAGGGATCAGCCAAGGGGGATTTGTGCAGCCTGATCCCATCGCTGTGTCCAAGAGGGGCTGTCGGAGCCACAGCAGCCAGTCCTGAGCCACCCACCCTCAGTGGGTGAGTTGAGGCTTTGTCTCCAGCCAGGCCACACAGCGCTGCAGAAAATGTTCCCAAACAGACAGCTCGTTCTGTGTTTCCTGAGCCGTTCCCTGGTTTCAGCCTGGCTGCTCTGCTGCAAAGGCTTCACCCCCGGGGGCTCTTCCCCTGTGAAACGGTTGGGAGTTTAGAGGAAAAACGTGAAGTGTGTTATGCTATACTGAGCTCTTGTTGCAGGGCGTTGATTGAGCACATTTCCCCTTTCCTGATTTTTTTTCCTATTGATTTTTTTATGCCACTCTGCTGCAGCTGCCCTGGCCCGGAGGGGAGAGCGGAATAAACGCCGTTTTCACCCGGAGAGCGCCGGGAGAGCCCCGCGGGAGACCAGGATAGAGGGGTAGGTGCTGCCTGCGACCCGCCGGCGGGGAGGCCCGGGGGGGCCGCGGAGCAACCAGGGAGGCCCGGGGGAACGGGGAGGGCAGCCGGCCGTGCCTGCGGGGGTGGCCGGGAGTTCCCCGGGAGGCTCCCAGGGGAGCAGCCGGGCGTGCCCCGGGGGGTGCTCGGGAGTTTCACGGGGGTGCCCGGGGGAGCAGCCGGCCGTGCCTGGGAAGTGCCAGGGAGTTTCCCGAGGGAGCAGCCGGCCGTGCGGGGGCTCGGCCGTGCGGGGGCTCGGCCGTGCGGGGGCTCGGCCGTGCGGGGGCTCGGCCGTGCGGGGGCTCGGCCGTGCGGGGGCTCGGCCCCGCCGTGCCCCGGCGCTCGCAGGCGGTGGCGCTGCCGCCGGCGCTCTCCCGCCCCGGCCCGGCCCGGCCCTCCCCCGGCTCGGGCGAGGAAATGACCTAAGAGGAAACCTGGGCCGTGCCGGGAGGGCGCGGGGCCCGGGAGGCGCCGGCGATGTCCCGGCGGCCGGAGGACCCAGCGGGGGCGGCCGGCAGGTCGGTGGGGCTGTGCCCGGCTCCCCCTGCCCCGCCCGGGGCAGCGGCGGGGCTGCTTTCCCTGGGATCCGCCGCTCCCTCCGTCCGGGGGCCGTTGGGCTTGTGCCACCCGCGGGGCTGGAGCGACGGAGGCAGCGGCGGGGGTTCCGGGACGCTCCGGTGGCGCAGGTGCCCCGGGCCGGAGGCGTCTCGGTGCAGGGCGTTCCCCTGCGGCTCGGCGGGGCCGGACGGGGGTCCTGGGGGCTGGTAGCGCCCCTCGGGCGGGTGCTCAGGGGCGGCAGAGGAGACTCGCTGCGCTTCTGTCTCTCCCCTTGCAGTGGCCGGGGCTTGTCCAGCCCCTCCTGCCAGGTGTGTCCCCGCAGGGTATGGCCCTGGCACCCGGGCTGGTGAGTCACCGGCAGACTGGGGGCGCTGACCCGAACCCTGTCAGTCCCAGGGACAGCTCGTCTAGTGGGGATCACTGCAGAGCAGCAGTTGGTACCCACGGGCGATGCTGTGCCCGGTGTCACCCACTGCCACCAGCCTTTCAGACAGGGTGGTCCTGGCAGCAGAGGCTCTAGAGCAGGCGAGGCCCGCCTGGTTTGGTGTTGACACGCTGTGGTTTGCTCTGGGCAGGGTTATTTGGCACGGCAGTTCAAAGCAGCCGTGCCCGTCCCGGGGAGCCATGGGGATGGATGCTCCGGGAGAGGGGCAGGGCGGCGGCGGCGGCAGAGACGCTGCCAGACGGGCTCGGGCACTTCCTGCCTCGCTGTGTGCAGTGCTGAGCTCTTGAAGGTTCCTTCTGCGTGGTGATGCTGCTGGTGGGACACGGGGCTGCTGGAGAGCTCAGGCTGCTCCACTGGCAGTGCAGCAGGAGAGAGTGAGTGCAGGTGCAGAGAGAGAGTGCAGAAGGAGGAGAGGTCAGCTGGGAAGGTGTTTGCCAACCAGGCGTGGCACGGAGGGCACCCAGCTGCTTGTGAATCTACCTGGGAAAGACACCTGTGCAGGTCCCGGGCCAGGTGAGAGCTTTGGCTATGAGAGCAGTGTCAGCAGGTTGTCAGCCCCACGGGGCTGCTCTCTGCTCTGGGTGCCACAGCTTCATGGCAAGTGCTGTGTCCGAGAGGTCGGGCTGCCCACTGTGCTGTCCATGCCCCTAAAGGGTGATGGGCTCCTGGGCTTTGATCCGGTGTTTGCAGAGAGGGTGAGTAATGGCCGAGGAATTTCGACGAGCTGGCAAAACTCATTTGGCCGATTGCCTTGTCCTGTTTGTGCTGCGGGTCTGGCAGCCCAGCATTTCACATCCAGCAGATCAACTTGTGTGCCTGTCAGAGCCCTTCCTCTCTGTGCTGTGGGTACCCTCTTGCTTTCTTTTCTGTATCATGGAGCAGAAGAAAATCAATCCAGAGACTATTTAGGTGCTCTGTTGGTGCCGCAGAGCTGTGCTTGACTGCAGGGGGATAAGACAGGAGCTGTTGCTGTTGGGGATTTGGCTGTGGAGCTTGCTGTGACTCTCTGGGAGCCGAGGGAACCTGGCTTTGGGGTAGGAGAGGTGCTCAGGTGAGCGTGTGTTGGATGTGTTCATGCTAGCTTTGGTTCTTCCTAGGTTTTGTGTGAAACCAGCTAAATTGGTTTTTCAAAGGTACAAGGGAGCAGCGTGTGCTTCCCTGTGATACAGCCACTGTGAAGCCTTCTGAGGCAAGGTAGATATATTTTGGGTCTGCTTTGTCTGTAACATGTTTTTCATATCAGAAGAATGTAAAGGCTCTGAAGATGAAGTTCTATCATAGGCTGGTAGGAAACAAGGCTTAAAAAGTTGTAGGAGTGAGGATGTGTTTGGATCTAGGGCTGGAATTGGTGCCCTAATAACAGAGGAGTTTCCTTGGGGCGGGGAGCTGTCAGGATAACAGCCTGTGTGTGCTCCAGCACTAGGGATTTGCTGAATGGCAGGTGAAGGTTTGCCTCTCTGTCCAACTAAGCTCTGTGTTCTTTCCCCAGGGACTGGCACTAGCCCATCTGACTCTGGTCCCCGGAGGAATCCAGTCATGGGGGAAACGGGCAAAGAAGAGTACAAAATACAGTCGTTTGACTCTGAGACTCAGAAGCTGCTGAAAACAGCCCTCAAAGGTCAGCAGGTTTTTGTGAGCTCCCCTGCCATGTGCAGCTTCGACGTGGCTGTACCAGGCCATGCACTGACCTGGGATGCTTTCCAGACACCCCAAAGCAATCAGGGCCCAAAGAGAGCTGGGTCCTGACAATGTTTCTCCTCTCTGCAGACCCCAGCAATGTGGACCTGGAGAAAGTGGCCAATATTATAGTGGACCAGTCCCTGAAAGACTGTGTGTTCAGCAAGGAGGCAGGGCGGATCTGCTACACCATCATCCAGGTGAGACCTCCTGCCAGACCACAAAACACTTGGGATATGTTGTGTGGGTTGTCCCCCAGCTGGACCAGAAGAGGGTTTGCCCCAGCCTCATGCTCTGACCCCTTGGCCACCTTTCCTCTCCTGCTGCTTGCCCCGTGCAGTAGCAGCATCCAGAGCAGTGGGTGAGCACAGGCAGTGAGTTGCAGCATTTCTGCCTGGGAATCACAAGAGGGTATCTGCATGGTCCTGCATCCCCCAGCATCCTCCTGCCCCTCTCACACCCCTGTTTCATCCCTCCATCCTGCCTTTGTGGGACTGTAGGCAGAGAGCAAACAAGTTGGCCAGAGCATCTTCCGGAGGAGCCTGTTGAACCGGCTGCAGCAGGAGTACAAGGACAGGGAGGAGCTGCGCACCCGCTCGCTCCAGGCCTGGATCTGCTACGTCACCTTCATCTGCAACATCTTCGACTACCTGAGGGTGAGGAGCCAGGGCAGGAGCACCCAGCTGCTGCTGCCTGGGGTGCCAGAAGGGCCTTGGCATCCCAAGATGCCAGGGGTGTTGGGTGGGAGTCCCAGGGCCGTGGGGGCCAGAGCTGGTTCTCAGCATGAGGATGCTGCCAGGGCTGGTGCTACCTACAGGCAAGCAACAGGCCTGGAGAGGCAGAGGATGAGTCTCCACAAACAGTCACAAAGTCTCAGCTTCCTCATTTTGTACCTGGTGTTTGAAATCCTCTGATTTGCCTGCTCCCATATGTCTCAGACTGGACTGGTTTAGTTGCTGTGGGGTCCTGGGGGGACATACTGACGGAGTTTGTCTGCAGGCCTTTCTGCAGTGTGTGAACTTGGATTCCTGCTTAGGGTAGATGTAAAAATGATGCAAGTAGAGCTGTAAGAAGGAAAAATGCTGTTGCAACAAGTGTATTTCCCAAGACTATCTGCTTACATTTAAAAATAGATGTTTTTTACATCATTTGTTCAGCTTCTCTGGTTCCTGGAGACTCAAATGTAAATCCCACCAATATGGCATTTTGCAGCACAACTAAATCCCGCTTCCATCTCCTTTGGAGAGCAGCAAGGGAACAATTGTTTGAAATAGCTGCAGACTCCTCCCTCTCTGGCCCCAAGGTGACATGGCTCCTGCCTCCTTGCAGGTGAACAACATGCCCATGATGGCTCTGGTGAACCCCGTTTATGACTGTCTGTTCCGGCTGGCACAGCCTGACAGCCTGCAGAAGGAGGAAGAGGTGAGTGCAGGGGAGAGCTGCTGATGTGCCCCTTGTCCTGCCAAGGACCTGCACAAAGCACAGCCCGGGGGGTGCAGAGGAGCTCTCCATTGCTTTGTGCTCAGCCATCTGCTCTTCCTTCTGAAGGTGGACTGCTTGGTCCTGCAGCTCCACCGCATCGGGGAGCAGCTGGAGAAGATGAATTCCCAGCGGATGGATGAGCTCTTCTCCCTCCTCCGAGATGGCTTCCTACTGCAGGAGGGGCTCAGCTCCCTGTCCCAGCTCCTGCTGCTGGAGATCATCGAGTTCCGTGCTGCTGACTGGAAGATGACAGACGCTGCCCAGAAATACTATTACAGCGAAGTGACGGATTAACCACGCGCGGCAGAGGAGGGGAGTCCCCAGCACTTTCACCAGCAAGCTTCGTACCAAGTTGGAATTTCTTTTCACCTTAATTTTCTAGCACTTCCTGTAAATAGGATTTATACTGGCTAGAGCCCCTGGGCACCTACAGTCAGGCTGCAGCTGGTGCTGGCCTGACTTCGGAGGTTTGGAGCAGTGGGAAGGGCACGTTTATCCCAGGAAGTTCTCCCACTGATACTGTCTTAATATTGGGCTGCTGCCAGCAAAGGGCTCCTAAGGCTTCTAGCTCACACCAGCATTTTCTATGAGTGGTAAGGAAAGCACAGTTTAGGCTAAGAACATTTTGCTTCACCCCAAAGCCAGCAGAGCCGTGGGAGGCAGCAGGGAAATCTCACAGCTCAGGTCGTACCTGGATATCTGGGACAGGTCACAGAACACACTGTGGCCTCACAAATAGCTCAACCAAGTGCTTTTTTTTCCCAGATTCCTTCCAGGACGCTGGCTGCACCTGCATGCACATGGCCTCTCCCACAGCCAGGAATACCTGCCAGGAGAGGTCCCTGAGCACATGTAGGAACAGGTTTTATAAGTTTTATACAATAACTGTCATGTTTTTTTTCACAATTTAGCGAGTTTCAGCCATGGGATGTTTGTTATAGGAATGGGAGAGGAAGAAAGGAAACAAAATAGTCTATTGAAGGATTTTTTCTAATAAAAGTTTTCCACTAACACGTGCCCTGCTTTCTCTCTGTGCAGCTGCTGAGCTTTGAACAATGCTTAAGGGTTGCTCCTGACTGAAGCTTTAAGGCTGACAGTGTTTCTGCTCCAGTGTAAGGCATTAGCCTGGCTGTCCAGAACCAGGGTAGCTGGAAAGTGCAGTGTGAGATTCAAGCAACACAGACCAAGGTTTGGAATTGAGAAACCTTCCCCATAAAACTGGTTTTATTTTCTTGTTACCATTCCCATCAAATCTGTGCAGACAGTGTTGCTGATGATCAGAACCAAAAATGAAAAAGGGCCTTTTATTACCTGTTGTTCCATTCCTGCTAAGGCTGGTTGTGGTATGGAAAAAATCCAGCTCTGCTCTTAGCTGTGCAGCCAGAAACGTTGCTGATTTCAGGAGCAGAGAGACTTCCAAGTCCCCAGGAAACAGGTAAGTGAAAGATGACATTGCTCTAAGAAAAACATCTAAGGCTTGTCTTCACAGGAAAGTGATTATGAAAGAACTAGAGCATCCCTGCCAGGGTCGGTAACTCAGATTCCCCCTTCCCCCATCCAAACAAGCACAAAGGAAATGAACCTCATGGGGATGGTGTGAGCTCTCCCTGGGTTTGATCAGCAGCAGTCTGGAAGGGATGGTCCACCCTTCCCTCCTCTCCCCAGCCTCTCCCAGGCAGGCAGCCCTGGGGCTCTGCTCTCCAGGCCGTGGCACCGTGTCCCTGTGAGTCCCTACTGCCAGCGGAAGTGGGCGTAAGCCCTGTTGGCCTCTGCCATCTTGTGCAGGGCGTGCTTCCTCTTGATGACGGGCCCTTCGTTTTTGAAGGCCAAGAGCAGCTCCTGGGAGAGCTTCTCAGGCATCAGTGTCCGGCGGTGCTTGTTCTCCCTGCACTCGGTGATCAACCACTTCATGGCCAGGAAGCGCTTCCGATTGTCCTTCAGAGGGACGGGCACCTGGGAAAGGTTCAAAGCACAGCAGTTATCTCCTGCTCCTCTCCAGCAGCCACACAGGACCAGCTGGCACCTGCAGAAGTGCACTGTGCTGCTCTCTGCAGCCAGACCTGCTCCTGACAGCTGGTCCGTGCCAATTCTCCTCCTCTGTCCACAGAACTGGCCACTGCTACCAAAATGGAAATTTTGACCAGCCATGGGTACTGGCACTGGCCTTTGAGTGGACTTCTGGCCTAAATGGGAGCTGGATCCAGGCTGGTTTGTTCTGGCAAAGATGGGAGAGGTCACCCCATCCCTGCACCGAATACAGAGAAATCACAGAATAGTTTGAGTTAAAAGTGACCTTAAAGGTCATGTAACCTCCATCATCTAGTTCCAAATGCCTCCACATCTCATCTCTCCATCAGGTTCTGAGGGTTGCACAGCCTGTATTCAGAAACTGGTTCTGCTCATGTTTTAAACATCACACTGGATCTAGCTGACCTTTTCTGCCACATTGACCTGCCCCAGGGCTTTAGGACCTCTCCACAAGCAACACGATGCTGAGAAGATGGGACTGGTAGTCCCAGGACTGCCAATTCTTTTGCTGCTGGTCTCTGTCTCCTTGGAAAATACTTGCTGTGCACTTCTCCTCAAACCTAGTCAGAAAACCAGAGTCTGCTGCTGCTTAATGCTGGACTCTAGGATCTTAGAGGTCTTTTCCAACCTTAGTGACCCTGACAGGGGAATTACCACGCTCATAGGTGGGAGTCCTGATCTTGGGCAGAGTTTCTAGGTGCTGTTTTAATCCAGATTGCAAAGTAGCTCTTTCCAAGGAGAGAAAATCTTTAGCTGAAGGGGTGGAAGCCCATTCATCTCCCTCCCTAGCTAATTCTCTCCTCACCTGGTAGGTTTTGCCTCCTTTGGTGATGTTGCTGAGCCCAATGATGGGCTGGCAGTTCTTCAGAGCCTGGTGGAAAATGACGTGGGGGTTGCATTCAATTGTCTCCTTCTCATTTTCTGGAGCTTTGTGGTACTTCTCCAGCTGCTTCCTCTTAATGGCCTCTAAAGTCTTGGGACAAAGGCAGGAAAGGAGACATGCAGAGCAGATGGGTCATCCCACTCCATGAGGTTACATCACTTTTATAGGCACCCCATTTTCACCTGAGATGGTTTTCCAGCCCCATAAGCAACAGACCCAGTGGAGTTTTTTTAGCTCAAGTTTTATTCCACCCTATTCCATCTCTTCAGTCTCTTTATCAGACATTGCAGGGGTCAAAGCTGTGTCATGAAGGTGACACATTCATGGGACTTCGTGGGCAAGTTATGCAGAAGGCAAAGCATGACAGAGAGCTGGAAAGGAGATCTTTTGAGAAAATTATGCTTTTAAACTCAGAGAATACCCTTCTGCAGTACAGAAGGTCACAGGGATACTGAAGAGTGGAAAGAGAAGGTTCTCCATTAAGGTGTCACTTGGTCTGTGAGCTAATGAGGCTGGGGCTTGTATATCTTATCAGAGAAATCATGGTTTATCATGGTGGGAGTAGTGTGTTTGCAGAGGGAAAGGCATCAGGACCACAGAGATGACATCAGTTCTGGTAATTCCCAATTCCAGTGGGTTTGATGTCCCAGCCTTCCATTTTGTCTTGTTTTAACATAATAGAGAGAAGAAACAGGAGTTCTCACCTGAGTCATGAGGCTTCTGGCCAGCACTTTATTTCCATCCCTCATCATCATATTGGTGAATTTACTGAAAACACAAAGTCAGATGGGATCTGAGCTGAATTCTGATTTTACCACCCACACAAATAAGCTCCCCCCACCCCTTTGTGTTGTTCCCATGGTTAAGTCTGGGTGCTTCTAGATCTGTAATTATCTCTAATCACTGTAGGACAATGGACTGGCTGATGGGAAAAGATTAACCCAGAATAAAGGGACTGTGTTGTAACAGGAGGCAATGTGCAGCCAGGAGTGAAGGCTGAGGAGGGCAGCACAGCTCCCAAGAACTGTGGCTCCGTGGGATCCTGTGAGAGAGGAGGAGCTGCTGCTTTCTCTGACCTGATCATGGGGTCGCTGAACACAGAGCTGGACAGAGTGGGAGGAGCAGCTTTGATGGGTCGAACAGCCTTGAGGTCCATTTGTTCCTTTTCCTCCTCAGTCAGCTCCTCCAAAGGTTTCTGGTACAATTCCTTGTTCACTTCTGGCTCCAAGTAACTGGGGTTGTAGCGGCTCCATCTCACCTGCATCAGCCTGGAGGGACAAGAGAAGGGGGGCTGTAACCTCACACATGCCGTGACAGGGATGTGGGCAGATGTGGACACGTCTCAGAAGGACACGTTAGATGTGAGAGGCATCTCTGCCTTCCTCTCCATCACTGCAGCAGAGCCCAGGGCACAGACCAACACCGTAAACCCAGGAAGTAACATCATCCTCGTGAAAGGTCTAGAAAACGTGTCTTACGAGGAACAGCTGAGGGAGCTGGGGTGTTTTAGTCTTAAGAAAAGAAGGCTCGGGGGGGGGACTTCATTGCTCTCCACAACCACCTGAAAGATTGTGGTGAGGTGGGGGTTGGTCTCTTGCTGTGCCTGCGGTGAGAGGACCAGAGAAAATAGCCTTAAGCTAAGACTGGGGAGATTCAGGTTAGATATTACAAAAATTATTCACTATTCGGGTGGTCAGGCGTTGGATCAGGTTGCCCAGGGCGGCGGTGGAGTCACCACCCCCGGAGGTGTTCCGGAAGCGTCTGCATCTGGCGCTGGGTGATGTGGTTTAGTGATTACATGGACAGTTGGACTGAATAATCTTAACGGTCACTTCTAACCTTGATGTTTTTATAATTCCGTCATTCCGTGAGCCCGGCAACCAGCAGGCGGGCGGCCTCTCCGTGCGCTCCCTGTGCGGCGCAGACCCCCCCCACCTCCTGCGTGCTCCCGCTGAGCCGCCCCCTGGCCTCCCCCCGTGCTGCCCGTGTGCCCTGGATGCCGCCCAGCCCACCGAGCCGCCCGTGTTCCCCGTCAGGTCCCCTCACGCCGCTCACCGGGGCACCCAGGCCCGCAGCCGCCGGCCCAGCCCCGCCACGCTGGGCGCCGCCATCTTCCCTGCGCGCGCCGCCGCGGGGGGCGGGGCCGGCGCAGACCCCGCCCCCTCGCACGGGTCTCGCGCGGGGTGGGCGGGGCCTCGGGCCGCGCCGGCAACATGGCGGAGGCGGAGGGGGAGAGCCTGGAGTCGTGGCTGAGTGAGTACCGGGGGGCTGAGGGCACCACCCGGGCGCCGTCGGCACCGGGACACCCTGCCGGGAGCCCACCGGCCCTCACGGCGTTGGGAGACCTCGCCCCATCCCCTCCGCGCCGGCCCTTCCCATCGCCCCCCCTCAGCGCCCGCCCGCCCGGCGCCGCCGCCCCCTCAGCCGGGCGGGACCCCCGGGGGGTGTCAGCGCGCTGGGGACGGGCTGGCACAGCACCCCGGGGACGGGGAGGGTTCAGCACCCCGGGGATGGGACCCGGGGCAGGGCCGGGGCCACCCCGCCCGGCGGTCCCCGCGGTGAGGGTGGGGTGGGGGGGGCCGGTAATCGGCTCCTTGGTGGGAAATGTGAGGGACGGGCAGGTCTGTAGCTCCCCTCGCTCAGCTGGTGCTGTTTTTTGACCATAAAGGCTCGTGGTTGCTCTCTGTCCCTGCTGTCCCTTCCTTTACCTGGATTTTGGCCAGCCCAGTGTGCAGCCTGAGTGCTGTCTGTGAGGGTCAGAGCTGTCTGGTTTCCCACAGAAATTGCTTTCGTGTATTACACAACCGTGGTTTTCAAGCAGACAGATTCTGCTCTGCGCCTGGCTGCAGTTTCAGGGTAGCTGTGGACATCCATTCTATACGGGCTGGAATGTATCAAACCCCTTTGTCGACATAAGGTATGTTTTGTCACACAGTCCTAAAGGTTAGAGAGACAGGGGACAAACCCCCGTGGCCTGTTGATCCCCGGCTCCTACTGAGTGTCTCTTATCTCTGTGTCTGCCTGTGCTGCCCGTGGCCTTTGGGTTCTGGCTGTGCAGAATGTGGGATCCCAGCCCAGCGCCGCTGGAGCAGGATGTGATTCTTGAATGAATCAGTCATAACCGTAATTGTTTTTCATATATTCCATGCACAGGAGCTCCTGCTGCTGTCCCTGGGTGGCCATCCTGCACATCATAGCTTGTTGCCTAGATTTTCTTCTTTTTTTAATAGTTATTTGTTTGATTATGGCAGTGAATGAAGCTCCAAGTAGTTGGGTGCTGGGCAAACAGCAGAAGATGGTCACTACCCTAAATACTTCAGAGTGTAAAACCTGTTACCCTTGGAGTTATCCTTCCATAAGCAAGATTAGATAATTCTCCTTCTTCCTTGGTATTTTTACATAAAACTCAAACATGTACATTCTATCATCATCTGTTATATGAGTTACTGACTAAAAGATGTTTTCAGCTCTTCCTCCTCATTTTAGCTCAATCCCTTCTGTCCCTTCACCGTTTTTGCTCCTCCTCTGAACTCCCACAGTTTGTCAATATCTTTTATTGTAGCCAGTGAGGCACAAGAAGAAACACCCACATCCCTTCCCTGCGATCTCTCTGAGGAGAGCTGACTCACTGAGTTCAGTTTGTATGTGAAAATATCTCTAGTAGGAAGGATATTTTAGGTTGTATAGCCTGGAAAGCTGCCTGGCTGCTTGTTTTGTGGGGATTTTTTTTTTTAATTGAGGAAGTTAAGACAGGGGTGATTAAGTACTTGGCTGAAGAGTCAGATATTCAGAACATGGGCTAAAGGGAAGAGTTCCAAAGGCCTTACTCACTGTGAGAAACATGGCAGAGCCTGATTGCAGAAGGGCACACGATTTTCAAGGCTTGAGTGCTGCTCTCTCATTTAGGAGGATGCTTTTATGCCAGGTCACTGCTGTAGTGATTGTGCTGGGAGCACGGAGCCTTCCCTGTCAGGGAATTACTGGAGAAATCTGAGGCCAGGCAGGCAGAGCCGGTGCAGCTCAGGGCTTTCACCAGGGCCTCCCTGGGGTTTTTGTCTCATCATCACAAAGCTGTGGCTATGCTAACCTTGAGGGTGTGCCCTGCTGTGCCCTTCCTGAAGGGAATGGCTCAGCAGCACAGCCAACTTCCCAGCCACAGGAAGATGGGAAATTTCTTGTTGCCAATGATTTTTTTCCTCTGGTGCTGTGCAGCCTCCTGCTGCCCTGTCTCTGGCATCAGGTGGAGTCACAGAGCCATGAAGTAACATCATCCTCGTGTCCTCCTGCTGCAGCAAGAGCTGCGCCTCAGCCAGCCGTGATCTGGCATCTGCGTGTCCTGCCTCATTCCAGGCAGCTGGGATGAGAGAAGGTGATCCTTGCTGTCCCCTCCTGGCTGGCAGGCTCTGCTCCTGCACTGAGCTGAAACAGGAGAAGGTTAGAAAATAATGTCAGTTGTGCAAACACAGCTGGAGCCTTTGACTCCAGCACTGCCTGTTCTGCTGCATCCAGAAGGAAGCTTATTGTATCCTACTCCTGTCAGGCTCAGGCAATGTCCAGCTGTGGAATAGATACAGATGGATAAAATATAATGACTGTCTTAGTTTATTTTTTCCTTGGTTTGTCACGGGTCAGCATTCTTTTCTGCCCAGGGATGCAAACAGAATCTGACTGTCAGATTCAACATGCCTGGGCTGGGCATTCTCAATTCATATGCTGAGCCTGACCTGGGGAAACCCTTTGTTGGGGTGGCTTTTGTCTCATTTCAGGAGAGAATTGAACCCAGGAAAACATGAGCATTCATTACCAGTCAGCCAGTGGTGTGTGGTTCTCTGCGTTCCAGCGTCTCTAGAGAAAACAAGCAACTTTATTTCATATCTAATTATCCATCTGAATGTTGCCTCGTGAGTGTTTTGGGGTCTGGCAGAGCCCCTGAGGACTGAGTGGCTCTGGTGCTCAGGGCAGGTGTGAGGCAGCTTTTCAGTCCTGGGCACAGCAGGGTCTGAAAGCTGGGACAGACGTGGTGGCAGGACTGGGGTGGTGCCCAGACTTCTGTCCCCAGATTGCTAATCCAGATTCACTTGGTTGCCAATGTGAAATGGGATTTTCAGGATGGGACCTGATGGACAAGTGTCTCTGAAAGCAAATAACTGGTACCAAATGGGCCTTGGTTGGCAGTTTCAATAGAGAAGCCAAAGACTTGATATTCCAGAGCACCCATCTCTCCATCCTGGAGTGAATCCTTTCACATAAGGGTGAAATTGGAATCAGATTTATAAAGCAGTACAGAGAAGCTCTTTGTCCACATTTTAAGCATTCTGCATAAAAAGAGAGGATTTTAAGTTATGCCTTGGTACACATGACATAGTTTCCTGTAGGACTGTTCTGAAAAGGTGAAGGGAGGTGATTCTGCTCCACTGGGATGTGTTTGTGTGGCTGTGCTGAGGCTGGGAATCCACATGCCCTGTTGTGTTGTGTCATGCAAGCACATCCATCTCCAGAGCCAGGGCAGGACTTCTGACCAAGCTCATTAACTTTTATGAATCAGGGCTTCACGTGGAGGTTTTATGGATGTTGGAAGCAGGGATTTTCTTCGTGTGGAACAGCACTTCCCTTCAGCAGTCACTCCTCCTTCTGAGGCTTCACTGTCCACACATGAGAGCTTTTGGTGCAAAAACTTAGATCTGAGTCTGGACCCAATCTGATGGGAGTATGAGATAATCCAGTGTCATTGTGAGAAATCTATGGCGATGTTCAGAACAGCTTTAAAAGCAACACTTGGAAGACAGAAATATCAGTTACATTTTCCTGTTTGTACTTTTTTTTGGGGGGTTATATTTTTCCTAATTTCAGGATGTGCAACCAACAGAGTCTGTTTGGTTGTGTGTCCTTAGGTGTTTGTGCCCTTCCTCTACTTTTTAAATAAACTTCCTTAACTCCAGCCAAGAACTGAGTGTTTCTCATCTGGGCCTGCTGAGCACCAGAGGTGCTTTGGAGCACCAAACCACCCCGGTGTCGTTTCACTTGCATGAAGAGCCTTTAGATTGTTGTAAGTCCGTGGTTTCATGACACTTTCAGGGTGTTCAGCAGTTGGGAATGTGGTAATAAGGTTTAGGTGCCACGTGTTTGGAACAATTGTGTTTTAAACTGAGCCTCCCTCGAATCTTGAGTTCAAAACTAGCCTGGTAGCTCAGCGAGTTCCACAGGATGTGATCCTGCAGTTAATCCTCCCTGGCTGCTGCCTTCTGCTCATCGAGGATCCCATGGAAGTCAGCAGTGGGCACAGAGACTCACCCCTGTGGAATATTTTACAGATACAACCCATGGAAAAATTTCCTTGCCTTACAAGCATCATTCAGTGAGGAGGAAATTCGAGCAAACCTGGTAGGACAGGCACAGTAGGATTGAGGCTTGGAGTAGATATCTGGCAGCTGGTTTTAGCTGCCTCTGGAAAGGTAAAAGGGTATGTTTTAATGATGGCTAAAAAATGACACTTAGTAATGCAGCTTGTGTTTGGTTTGTTATTCTTCCCTCTGAGATGAAGGTACAGGGACGTGTGCTGGGTTTTTTCCTGTCCTTCACCTCCTGCTCTATGCTGTCTGACTAAGCAGTATTTTATTTCCTAAATCTCTTTCATTTGTATTGAAATTTTGAGGAAAGCTTCTTAGATGCCAGCTTTTAAATATATAGCTAGAGCTACAGCCCATTGTTTCTTCCCTTACAAGAAAGAAAAATCATCATGTCCAGTCAGCTCGGCTGGAAAATTAGGTTAAAGGGGGAATCTTTTCTACTGTAAAATCAGTGCTGCATCAGAGTTAAGTAGAATACATGGAGAAGATGCATTCCTCACAAAAAAGATGCTGATAGCCTCACTATTGTGCAATCAGTACAGTCAGCAAGGTACCAGTACCCAGGGGAGGATCCTTCAGGAGCCTGAAATAGCCCCGGCAGAAGAACATCGATCTCTCGGCCTCAGCATGTAGGATTTGAGTTCCTGATCAGGTACAAGCTGTGGTGTTTATTACTTGCAAGAAGAACTCAATTTATAATAATAAATTTCAGTTCATAATTCCCAGGAGAAATGCTGAGGCATCTATCAAATCAGCTGGCACTCCAAAAACAAGCGTTAATGCTAAATGAGTTATATTAGACATCTGATGTTCCAGCTCTTGCTTCTGCAAAGCTCCCAGGGAATACAAAAATAATTTCCTGTGTAGAAAATGTGAGGGTTTAACCTTTAAGGAGTTTAATGTTACAGCCAAATAGAAAGAGACAGCATTTCAGGCAGAGGAAGCTGTGAGCTGAAATATTTTGTCCTGTGCTCTCATTTAGAGTATGGGAATAGCCTGTTTCTAAGTACTTGAGATTTGGCACCTGTTTCCTTTGGAAAGCAGTGATTCTTGCTGGATATTTGGATGTCTCAGCTTGGACACACCCTTTCCCTGAACAGAAGTACTATGTGTGAACTTCTTTCTCCTTTTTTGTAGCTGGCAAAGCATGTCAAATGGTTTTCTCTAGGAAATGTGTGGTCTTTTATACTGTTTCTGTTGTTGATTGTTGATATGTTCTCTTTCCCTTGCCAAAGATAAAGCCACCAACCCATCTAACAGGCAAGAAGACTGGGAATACATCATTGGATTCTGTGACCAGATCAACAAAGAACTTGAAGGGTGGGTGTCCCAAACTGCTCTAGACTTCATAAATTAACATTCACAGTTTAAAACGTGTCATTTCATCATCAAATATTCCCATTTTCTTTATATATACTGATATCACAAGGGAGATCTGGCTACAACAGAGACAAGATGCTGTGAAGTGTTTCTGTTCTGTGAAAGGCAGCGTGGCTCAGTCAGACTGAGCACTGGGAGACTGGGAATTCTGAATTTGCCTCTAATTTCAGCTTCTGCAGCTCCAGGGTTCTCCTCTGGCCAAAACTACCCTGTTTTCCAGCCTGTAAAATGGGGTTGTCACTGACAGTGCTGGTGGGGCTTCACATCTTTAAAATCTTCACTGGGCTTAACTGTGGAAACCTCCTGGCTCACAGCATTCCTGAGAGCTAAGGAAGAAGTGTTTTATTCTGGAAAAAGGAAAAAAATACAAGAGAAATGAAGTGATTTCCTGGGCTGGGAACTGTACTGGGAGTTGTTTGGCCCCTCCCAAGGAGGAGTCTGGAATTGCTGGCTCAGACTACCAGCCCTCATTCCCTTTCATGTGAAGACACCCAGGCTTACAAAGACGCCCTGAGAATTTCTTGTCAGCCTTTGTGGTGGAAAGATAAAGAGCACTTAATGGCATTTCCTTTTAATTGTGTGGAAGACATTTCATTTAAGCAGCAGAACTTGTGAAAGTCTGAAAATCCTCCATCGTGTTTGCCTGCTTGGTGTGTAACAGGGCTCTGCTCTGTTCCAGGCCACAGATTGCTGTGAGACTCCTGGCTCATAAAATCCAGTCTCCACAGGAATGGGAGGCAGTCCAAGCCTTGACAGTAGGTAGTCCTTACCCCTCCTCTTAAATCCAGTCATGTATCCTATTACATCATCTTAGGGGAGCACAGGGAGTGTCCATGGGGTCAGCTGGGGGCTGAGTGCCCTGATTCCCATCCCTGGGAGGGAGTGGATAGTGGGAGGGAGCACAGTTCCATCCCTGAAGTGTCCAGCCTGCTCATCAGCCACAGAGCAGCCAGAGATAACTCTGGGTTAGTTTGAGCTGCTTTTGTTTGTTATCTTCAGCAAGATTTGTGTTCATTGTTGTGAGACCTAATGGTGATAAAACAGACCCAGAGACACTTGGAGGGTGGGACACCAAGTCCTGATGTGTCACCCCTGGAGATGGGACACTGATGCCTGTATGGAGCAGGAATATGTGTCCCACTGACATGGGCCCTTCCCCTTCCCTATAAGCAGAGCACACACTGTTACTGTGGGGTTTCGGTGTTGGTTTCAGCCCCTGTTTTTGTTCCTTGAATGCAGGTGCTGGAAGCTTGTATGAAGAACTGTGGGAGAAGATTTCATAATGAAGTTGGGAAGTTCCGCTTTTTAAACGAGTTAATAAAAGTTGTGTCTCCAAAGGTTAGTCCCTTAGTCTGTGGCTCTAGTTGCTTTTTGTTTGACATCCATAAGCTACAGGCAACGTCCAAAATGTTTGCTGTGTTCTGTCTGGCTCATTGCATTTATTAGCCTATACTCAAGAGCATTTGTTAGCTAAATTTTTGTTGTCTGGGGTTTTTTATGCTCTGCTTAGTATTTTTCTCATTAAGATGTACTTATTAGCCATCAGTATACAGTCTCTGTGCTGTTCTAATCCTTCATGTGACTCAAGGGCTTCTAAAACTCAGGCTGTGTTGTTTTAAAAAACAAAACTCCAGTGATAGTGGAGGAGAAATGTGATGCAGAGGTTAAAACAAGAGACTTGGTAACACACCATAGAGTTCCAGTCCTCACTCTGCTGCTGACTTGCTGTGTAAAGAGTGCCTGGCCAAGTCCCTGGGCATTCATGATCAGTTCAACATGGTGAACATCATCCCCAGGGCGTGATTGATGCAGCAAAGTATTCCCAGACTCTCTCCCATAAGACAGGGGAGGGGGTGGTTATCTGATTGCTTAATTTTTAACTAGCAAAATCCTGAAGCAAACAGAACATCTGCTTTTTCTTTTTGCTGAAGATAATAACAGAGCTTCTCTTCACTGTTATTTCAAATCTCTCAGAGGAGCATTTTTTCCTCTTAATAAGGTGTATCTTAGATTATCTTGGAACTTGGATCGTACACCTTTTAATGTGTATCACTGAGCTTTTGGCTTTGAGCTTTATTTTTAAAAAGAAATGAAGAACATGGAGAATTTACTTCTTTTTTGTACTCTTAGTACCTGGGAGACCGAGTCTCAGAGAAGGTGAAGTCCAAAGTAATTGAATTGCTGTATAGCTGGACAGTGGCGTTGCCAGAGGAATCCAAAATCAAGGATGCCTATTACATGCTGAAGAGACAAGGTAGGAAGTCAGCTGCTCGTTCATGCATTTTCTGGTACTGTGCTTTAAGCAGGAGTGTCACAAAATATACAACTTCTAATTAAATGGGGTCAAGGCAAGCTCTGAGGGGAGATGGAAAAACCTTTTCTCTGAAAAGCTTTTCATTATCTTTAAGTGCCTTGGGCTGGGTTGGGTTTTTTAACTTAATTAGTTAAATACCTTGCAAATACTTTAGTTTTGGTTTGAAGGGCCTTTTTTAAGTTGTTTGGTTTTGGTGGGTTTTTTGGTGGAACTAGTTATTAAATGATTTGAACAAATCTAATTTAAAGTGAAATAAGAGCCTCCAAGTCGCCTTTTGTGTTCTTCTAACGAGATGGCTTTGCAGCTGTACCTTTGGTTGCACATTTCTTGTGCAGACACTGAAAAAAGCTCAGAAGCTTCAACACAGGAAACCATTCTTGTCTGGAAACCATCCTGTCCTATTAGGACACACAGACTGCAGGTCATAACTGTCCCTTGTAGCACTGGGGATGGATAAATTAGAGGCTGAATGGGGCAGAAAATGGTTCCTCCCCTTCAGAGGAAGAGTTTTAGCTCGTATTGAGGGGCTGGGGGAACATCAAGGTAAAAATCAGCTGCCATGCTCAGGGATTTGTATCTGTATAGTTCACTGGGACAGAGGGGCAATGTCAGTGGGCAAGGTGTGTGTTGGCTCTGGCAGCAACCTGGGAATACCTGGGAGCACTGCCTGGTGCGACTGTGCCAACCCATGGGGATTCCCTTTCTGCTTCCAGGGATTGTCATGTTTGATCCTGTGATTCCTGCAGACAGAACCCTGATTCCTTCTCCACCACCTCGTCCCAAAAACCCTGTGTTTGATGATGAGGAGAAATCCAAGGTACAGTGAAGATTTGTACCATAATCCCTAATGAAAAGCAATTAATCAGTGCATATTTAGAATAAGGAAGCAAAGGATAATAATGTGGTTTTTATTTGGGGGGGTGGTGTGTACTTTTGCAAAATGCACTGCTTTTCCCACCCGCTTAACCCAAAGTTCCCATAAAGGCATTGTCTGTGTTACCATTATGGGGTTATTCCTGGTGCAGGTGCCATCCTGCTGTAGCCCTACAAGGCAGAGAATGTTTCACACACAGGACCAAAAATGATGCCTGGGAGGAATAACTGTCTAGTGCCAGAAGTCTCTGAGATTTCACAGTCCTGTGTAGAAGCAGGAATGCAGCAACTCATATAAGATAATAAACATAAATGATTCCTGCTGAAGTCCTTGTATCTGTGAAAGCTGTGTAAGCTTTGTAATAATGGTCTGTATCCCTTTTCCCCTGAATCGGTCACTTAGATTCCTTTCCCTTTGCCAAAGGGTCTTTATTTGTTTCCTCAGTATCTTCTTCTTGTCTTACAGCTTCTAGCCAAACTGCTGAAAAGCAAAAACCCAGATGATTTACAGGAGGCCAACAAGCTTATAAAATCCATGGTAAAAGAGGTAAGAAATTCCTGTAGGATTGGTCCAGGTCAGCAATCTGCCTTCCAGGTTTTAAGCAATTTGACTTCAAAATGGTGGAGTGCTTGGGATTTGTGCTCCAACACCTGGGGGATGTTTGTGTCATAGAAGTGTCCACAATTGGTGTCTCTCATGGAGGACAGGGCAAGAATTGAATGTCCCTTGTTGTAATTAAGTACATTCTAATCACTGAAAGTGGTATTTCATGTCAGGGTTTGGGGGGAGCATCGAGGTACCACCCCTGGGTACTGAGGGCTGAGTCACTGCACTGGGTCTTCTCACAAACACGCTTCGTGGAGACACCTTCCTGTTTGTAGAGCTGTGATGCATCCACCCAGGGCAGTCATTCCAAACTCTGGAGTCCAGGAAATGACTCACTGGGATTCTGGCAAAAAAAAAGGGTAGCTTCTAGACTGGAGAGGATGTATAGGTTATCGAAATGTTTCCATTCAAGCTTCTCGTGTCCCCAGGGCAGACACTCCTTCATCTTTAATTGGAATCCTAAATCAGAGATGGGTGGACATTTTCCTCCAGGGAGTGCTGCTTGTTCCTAGTAAATGTGTTACTTCAAACACATCTATTTTGTTAAATAGCATCAAGTGAACAAAAAAAACCCCCAAAAACCAAAACAAATGAACAAAAAAAAAATCTGAAAAGGAACTACCCAAAAGAACTTCTGGGAACTTTTCTATTTTTTCAGTGGAATAATTATACATTCAAGTCTTTTTAATGAGACTTTTTGGAAATATAGGGTAAATAGACATTACTTGACATGTTCACAGATAATACCTGTGGCTGTGATACCTGGACCTTTGCAGGGAAGCTCACCTTTTCTGTCTGTGCTTTACACCCTGAAGGACGAGGCTCGGATTCAGAAGGTGACGAAGCGCATGCACACTCTGGAGGAGGTGAACAACAATGTGAAGCTGCTGAACGAGATGTTGGTTCATTACAGCAAAGAGGACTCATCAGAGGCCGACAGGGAGCTCATGAAGGTGGGTCTGAGCTGCTCCTTCTTCCCAGAAATCCTGGAGTCAGTCCTTTCTTCTTGCAGACTTGAGTTTTGCAGAGATTTACAAACAGTGCAGTAAAATGGAGAACAATGGTGAGAAACAAAAGCGGTTGCTGGAATCAGCAGGCAGGAAAACACCCATGTTTTTAGCACCTTTTACCAAAGGACTCAGTGGGGAGGAGCTCAGTTTTGCACATGCTTGAAGTGAGGTGCAGCTGTTCTCCAAAGGTGCAGCTTGGCAAAATCAGGAAGCTGCAGTTTGTAATCTTTGATCTTATAAGGGCACACAGACTGCAGGTCATAGCTGTCCTGTACAGCACTGGAAATGGAGAAACTAAAGACTGAATAGAGAAGAAAATGGTTCCTCCCCTTCAGAGGAAGAGTTTTAGCTCATTTTTGTAGGGTTGGGAGAACATGAGGAAGGTAAAAATCAGAACAGCCACTGGGTAGGCCCAGAGCCTTGAAGGGTTGCCAATTAACTAATTTTAAAAGTTAAAAACTATTAATTTTTAACAACAAGCTCCTGAAACAATGGTAAGAAGCTTAAGAAACTGGTTTGTTGCTGTGAAACATTTTGTTCTTGACACCTTTCTGCTGTGTGGTTGCAGACTCTGAGTAGTAGTTGCAGCACAACTGAAGCCTAATTGTTGAAGCACAATTCTGCTCTTCCTTGGGCTTTTAGGAACTCCTGTAATAAAGGGAATTAGCATCTCTTTGGGACTAGAGCTGTTCTTAAGTGCTGGTGTGAGGGAGGACTGAGAGATGGCATTGGAAATGCAGGTTGTGTTTAGACCCCTGGGCTCAGCTCTGAACGGGGCAGGGAACGGGGCCCTGCCTGTCCTGCCACACTGGCACAGTCAGCACAGCAAGACTGGGCTCTGTTCTGGGCTTCCCAGTGCATGGCTGGGAGTCCTTCTGTGCTGACTGGTGCTGCTGGCAGTGGCTCCTGGCTGATGAAACCCTTTGTCCTAATCTGTCCTCCAGGAGCTCTACGAAAGGTGTGAAACCAAGAGGCGGACGCTGTTCAAGCTGGCCAGTGAGACAGAGGACAATGACAGCAGTTTGGGTAAACTGAGCTACACTTATCCTTTTTTAGTTGCTTTTGTGACCTGTGTCTGTGCAAGGGGCCAGCTGTAAAGACACCTCAACACTGTGGGTGGCTGTTGCTTTGAGCAAGGAGATAAAGGACAATCCTTGCCTCTTTATCATCTCAGTTCAGGCAAGGACTGGGCACTAAAGTTGGTGGTTCAGGAGACTGGGGGCAGTGATGGGGGACAACTGCTTTGGGAGGGAAGGGGATTTGCTGTGGAGAACAGCCTTGAACTCATTTTTTCCTTGTTACTGCAATTTGCTTGGAGCTAGAAAGGTCAGGGTATTGCTTAGAGAAGAAGTGTGGCACAGACAGGATAATGGAGCTCATAGCCAAATATTTATGGTTTTTCTTGGATTATTTAGTTGATAACTGAGTACTCTTAGCATTACTGGGAACAAAGTGATTAAAGCCTTGGAGGTCATTTTTGTCTCTCTTGCATTTAGGGGATATTCTGCAGGCCAGTGACAATTTATCCCGTGTGATAAATTCCTATAAAAAAATAATAGAGGGGCAAGTGATCAATGGTGAAGTGGATCTGCCTGGGATGTCTGTAGTGGAAGGTGAGTTCTTGGGAAGCCAGCTGTGTGACTTTTGAATCCTGCAATTCTAAATCTTTTGAACAGTGTTTCCTGTTAATTGTGGTGAAGAGGGTTTTGATGGTTCTTTGTGGCCAACAGTTTGTGAATCAGAGGGGACAAGAAGGTTCCTAGGCTGTGGGTGAACAATTCTGAACTTGAGCAACAGTGCTGCAGCTTTGCATTTTCCATTCTCAGTCCATATTATTGAAAGCTATGATGACATCAGTAGCAAATCTGCATCTGAGCAGTTTGTGTGACTGGAAGTTCTCACACATTTTCCTCCCCACGTTTGTCCTGTTTCTTAACAGTGACATGTAAGAAGACAATTTTATCAAAAACACAAGAGTTGGAGAGTGGGAGTGGGTCAGGGGTCCTGTTCCTGGCCAGCAATTCCGTTTGTGAATTTGGGCCAGTTGCCCACTTTACACTTCAGCTTCCCCATTGAAAGCTCTGGACATGTGTGTGACAGAATTACCATTTGGGAGTAACTGTAACATTCCTGCCTGGAGAGCAGTAGAGGAATGTGTGATGCTGCCTAGCAGCATCTTACTGGGACAAGACTGGCCTAAGTATGAAATGAAAACAGTATGAATTTTCCTCAGCTCTCCAGCCCTCTGGTAGCCTTTGTTTATTGTAGTGCTGTAGGACGTCCCAAAGCCTCATCTGAGCTCAAAATATTTTGAAAAGATGATGAGTTATGCTACAAGAAGCACTGAAGAAGGAGGAGTGATTGCAGGAGGTTTTCATATAGGAATTCTTGAGGTATCTGGGTTGATTTACGTGGTCTGAGGACAGCAAATACCTGTTCTCTGTTACAAAGAGCCATAAGCCATGATCAAATGAGGATCTGTGATGTCTAAACCAGCTCTCTGCTAATTTCTTCTGTGCACGGGGTTTGCTCTGAGCCTTTTGCCTTCTTTCCTAGTAGTGCTCTTCTCCTGTCCGCTGCAGGGAGTAACTCCACAAACAATCTCAACACCCTCATCGACCTTGCTGGACTGGACGTCACCAGCACCCCACCACCTCCAATGCCACCCACCACCCTGACTCCAGCCCCCAGCACAGCCCCAGCCCCAGCCGAAATCCCCATCCTCCCACCTCCTCCCCAGACGTTCGCGCCGCTGCGGAGCAGCTCCTCCAGCCAAGTGGAAGCGGCGCCCGCTCAGCAGGGCAGCACAGCCAACTCCCTCTCCTTGCTGGATGAGGAGCTCCTGTGCTTGGGTAAGACACTGAGAGGCCTGGAAAAGGGCTGATCAAACATCCTGACAAAGGCTGCTTCTGTGCAGGCTACCTGTGCTGTGTCACGTTTGAAAGGAGTGTGAGATGCCTCTGGAGTCCAGGGAACACTCCTTTGCATCCTGAATATTAGACCTGATCAGTGAATCGGTATCAAAAACTCTTCCCAGAGTTGGCTGCAAGGAAATAACTACTGAGTGCAATTGCAGTCTGGTCTCTGGAGGTGCTCAGACATGCTGGATGTGCAGGCTGCAGTTTGTGACAGATTCAGCCCTGATGTTGGGGCTGTGCTAAAGAGAAGGTGCCTCAGAGGGGCTGTGCATAGGAGCCTGCAGGATGCCTGCCTGTGGAGCCCAGATGTGAACAGCAGGAGACAGTGCAAGTCAGGAAGGGTTAGAAGGATGAAGGATAGTAATGCTGAAGCATTAGAAGGGCTGTGTGCAGGAGGTGACTGTTGGCTGCTGGTGCTGCCAGTCTCTGTTTCTCATCATAGACTTGCAGCCCATCTAAGCATTTCATCAGAGCTGAATCAAGTAGTTTGATGGTACTGAAACAGCAGCCAAGGGAACTCATTTTCTCCTCCAGTTACCTCCTTGTTATTTTCCCTTCCAGGCCTGAATGACCCAGCCCCTGCAGCAGGGAAGGACACCTCTGAAAACAACCAGTGGAGCATGTTTGAGGTACAAAGGAGGGTCTCAGGGGAAGGGAGGGGTGGTCATTGTGGGAGGTCTCAGGACACACTGTCACCTTGGAGAAGCATGTGATCATACATACAGGCTGAGGGGCAGTCTGGCTTAGCCCTAAAATCTGAGCTGTGTTTAAACAGAGTAGATGCCCCTGAACCTGGCTTTCTCAGTTTCCCAGCCATCCCCATGATGTTGGCCCTTCCTTTGCTTAAATTACAGATCAGATGTAGCCCTGACATAGGCCACAGACTTTGCTGTTTGCCACCCAGCACCTGTGTTTATGGTAAACCTCTTTCCCTCTGTAACAGAACTGTGCCATCTCTGCATCAGGGGGAGCAGCCATTTAGAGCATCTACTTGTCCTCTCTTTCAGAATGACCAGCTGGACCTGGATTTCTTCAATCCAAAGGCGGTGACTGTTGCTTGCAACCCTACAGGGAACCCTCTTCTCCATCACACACCACAGACCACGTGTGGGACATCAGCCACGCTGCCTTCTGCTTTCCCAGCCTCCCAGACTGCTCCCAGCATCCCAGCACCAAACTCAGCACCATTTGTGTTCTCTGCTGGACCAGCTGCCCCTGCCGGGCCTCCCAAGACTATTCCAGCTGCTCCTGGATACTTCAGCTCATCTGTGGGCAGCAATATGTCACATAAGATGGATGCACTGGGACAACTCCTTGATGAAGCCAAAGGGTAACCAAAAGTCCTGGTCTTTGCTTTGGCTCTGCATTTAGAAAGCCCAGTTTGCTGCAGCACCAGGTTCTGAGGGTGACTTTCAACTCTCTAGTTTGGCAGAAATGTGGGATTGGGATTTTTCTTGTCAGAGGTTTCAGTTTACAAATGAGTATGAAGGTCCCACCTCCAGGAGGGAAAGGCAGGCAGAGCACACAGCTTGAACTGTTGCCTGATCCAAAGGTGTGCTGGGAAGTGGAACAGGCTGTAAAGGTACAGAGACCTTTGCCCATCTCAGCCTTGCCAAGGTGGGACTCTGCTTTTCCTTCCTGACTTACAGAAGTGACCCCAACCCAACCACCACCACTGTCCCTGTAGCTCTCCTCACGTGAGACCCTATGGAGTCACAGATTCCAGTCTGGCTCCAGGCTGCTGCTTTGTCCTCATGATCTGCTGTTATCTCTGGGTGTTGGTGAAATACCTGCTTCACTTCCAGCTCCATTCCCCATGTGTTTTTTGTCTCTCTTGCAGGACTGCCACCCAAGGCATGGCGACACCTTCAGTGTTCCCAGGGGTTACTGTCACCTCTGCCCCGTTAGCAGCACCCACAGGGCTGCCAGCCACTGCCCCTGGAGCCCCTCCAGCTCCCTTTCCAAGCAGCTGCACTGCTGGATCAGGAAGTCCTCTCTTCCAGCCAGCGTCATTCCAGCAGCAAGGCAGTCCCATGAAAGCACCTGAAATTTCTTTGGCCAATGTCCACGTTCCCTTGGAATCCATTAAACCCAGTAAGTATCTCAGGCTTTTCACCTTGCTCTGAACGATTTTTAAAAGCGAAGTAGAAGTTGAGAGAGGGGATGAGCAGCCCCAGCTGAGCACCCCGATCACCTGACGCTGCCTCAGATCATTGCTGCTCCACAAACCCGGATCCTCTCCCCTCTCTCAGGCAGTGCCCTCCCAGTGACAGCCTACGACAAGAACGGGTTCCGGATCCTCCTGCACTTTGCCAGGGAGTGCCCCCCGGGCCGGTCGGACGTGCTGGTCGTGGTGGTGTCGATGCTGAACACGGCGCCGCTCCCCGTGAAGAACATCGTGCTGCAGGCAGCTGTGCCCAAGGTGGGGACACGGGGGGCAGACCCTGGGGTGTGAGACTGCATTTGGGAAGGCCTGGGCATGGACCTGGGGACCTGGGACAGCCTGGTCCTGCCTTTCCATGGGCTGTGCCCTGCCCGTTTCCAAAACACAAAGGTTCCTGTCAGAGGAAGAAAACACTGAACAGGATAAGACAAGAACTGCAGGTGTTCTGTTTTTCTTGCTATCCAAGATCAACCCAGCTGTGTCCATTGCATGGGTAGAGCTACCCTTGAGGTCTTCAGAACCAGGATTTCTGACAGACATCCTAAATCTGACAAGACATTCCACTCTAGTCTTACTGCACCTAGAGAATTTTGAATGCGTTTGTGTTTTGAACATGGCCCAGTCTCAGCTGCGATCTGTCTGTGTCATGAAGGTGTTCACATCAAAACCTCTGACAGGAGCACTCAGATAGGGAAGTCCTAGTGGTGTTCACTGACCAGTGTTTCTCCTCTGGGCTGCCTATTCCTGTCATGTTGCACAAGCTGGGCTGGCTCTATTCCCTCATCCTCACTTGTAGATTGATCCTCCTCCGTTTGGATGCTGTTGTCCCCCCAGCCTGTGCATGCATCTTTCATTGTCCCCAAGGTAGGAGACAATCCCTGAGGTTCTGCTTTCTTTTTCCCTTGCAGTCCATGAAAGTGAAGCTACAGCCACCCTCTGGCACTGAGCTGTCTCCATTCAATCCTATCCAGCCGCCTGCTGCCATCACCCAGGTCATGCTTCTGGCAAATCCTGCAAAGGTGAGAGGGACAGTGGGATTGATCCTGACCATGTTAGACACATTTGATCCCAGCTGAACTCTATGGAGCGGTGGGACCAAGCATTTGAGCAGCTACAACTGTTTGTTTCTAAAAGGTTGGACTTGATGTTCTTGGAAGTGTTTTCCAACCTTAATGATTCTGTGATTCTGATGTGCCCTCCAAAGGTGGTTACTGGGGAATGTTGGTGTTTCAGTTCAGGCCTAGAGGAGGCTCCTTACAACAGACTTTGGCAGCAAAAAGTATGAGAAGGACTGGGCATTTCTCCCAGAAAAAGGGCAAGGGTCATGTCAGGCTCATCTTTAAAGGGGTTTGTGACTCCCCTGTGCACCTGAAGTGCCTGGCTTTGATGATAATAAGATCGATGCTAAATTAGCTGGTGCTGTAGCAGTACTTTTGATGAACCAACAGACAAATGTCTGCTCCATTATTCTCTGAGGATGTACCTGTGACCAGGGACACAATGGGCTTAACACTTCATTTTCTGCTGATTGTGTGGGAGCATCTGAGTAGCTGTTTTTCCTTGCTATAGTTATTTCAGTAGCTTCTTCCATACACCCCAAAGCTGAAGGACTTTCTAATTATTTGACAAATCTAGATGTGACTACTTGGGAATTACAACAAAAGCATTCTTAAAGTATAAACTGAAAGCTCTGAGGTCCGAAAGGATGAATGTCAGAGGGGTTTGGTGGATTGTGGTGGAATAACTTTGTGAGGTACATGGAGGTGCCTTCATTGAAGGACTGCTTCCATCTCCTGCTGTGGTGGAGCAGGAAAATCCTGTTTCAGTAGGATTTTCACAGATCAGGAACTGTTTCATCTTCCTCCATATGATGAGGGAACATAATTTTGAAAATGTTGAACTATTCCAGCCCCATTATTCAGGCTCTCTGGAGAGCAGCTGAGCAATGGGTGCTGGCCACATCTGTGCAAACTGATTAGAGGTTATTTATGCTTTTCTCCTCCTGCTCCACATTAAGCAGTACAACTTTGGTAGAATAAAAAATGAGTATAACTCAGGTTTGTAAGTAGCTGAACTCCTCCGTGAATTTAACCTGGGCCCTCCTCCCCTTGCTCTGTACAACAGAAGTGTTGTGCTCTCTGTAGAGCTGTAACAGTGAAGTGTTTTGTTTGTGGCTGTTGAGCTGGGACTGTTCTCACGTTGCTTTTGGGTTTTGTCTTTCCTGCAGGAGAAGGTGAGGCTGAGGTACAGACTGACCTTCACCCTGGGGGACCAGCCCAGCACAGAAGTGGGTGAAGTGGATCAGTTTCCCCCGGTAGAGCAGTGGGGGAATCTATGACCTCAGGACACTGCCAGAGACTGTGACAGGACCAGGGCAGGATCCCACAGGACTGGAACGGATGTGCCATGGGGAGGGACACACATGCTATCCACTGGTGATGTTCAGCTTTGTTTACATGTCCTGACCACTCTGCTTGTAGCTTTAGTCCAGAATGTTGTGCCCCACCTTGAAGGGGCCCTGGAACATTTATGCCAAGCATGAACTGAGCAGCAGCTGGTGACAGGCAGTGCTGGCTGCTTTTATCATGACCTCTGGGTGAATCTGGTTCTATCTTCCACTCTATTAAACTTGAAGTTATTGTAATTTGAGGGGAGACCTGTCAGCAGAAGGGGATTTAGTTGGGTTTGTTCCTGCACTGCTGTCCGGAGATCCCGACGGGCTGGTGGGGCGATGATGCCGCCGTGAGCTCAGCGCAGAGCCCTGACACGAGCCCTCCCTCGGACTGTGACCAGCCCCGTGAGCATGCCGAGCAATAATGCTGCTCCGTGAGGGAATGCTTCTTTTTTACACTGAAATGGCACTTAGCTCCCTCTCCCCACACTCCTGCTGCATTCCCAAGGGCCTGTGTAAGTGTGTGCCACACTGCTGTACCTTTATTGTTCTATTTATTTTATACTGCTGGCTGCCGCCCCGTTGCCTCCCTTTCGGGCAGCCGGGGCTGAGTTTTTTGTCTGCAAATGGTTACACTGGTTATTTTTCTGCCTCCATTGCATTCCATAGTGTGGGGAAAAGAGGAAATGTGTAGTGAGAAGGTAAGAGGGCTGGAAAGTATTGGTCAGTATTACTGAGGGACAGCACCTGGAGCGCAGAACTGTCTTTACAATCACTAGTGAAGGGCAGTGACTGAATCCAGGGATAAGGAGAGATGCCTCTCGTGTCCCCTCGTGCAGGCAGTATTATTAGTGTAGTTGAATACTCTGTTTTATTGAGCTGAGTACAATGACCTGCAAGATGTAAATAGAAGAGCTGTAGGGTATCAAAACAGAACAAGCAGGCAAAGAAAGGAAGAGGCTCCCCCGGGCTGTGACGGGGCATGTGCTGGGTTAATGCCCTGTTTTCTTTGTTCCCTGTATTAAGTGGCAAAGTGCAATTGTTCCCACAGAGGGGAAAGCAGTTTTGCTGGATATCAGTGTTCTGTGCTATCAGGGCAGGAGAACTGACCCCTTAGCTTCAGTCTCCCAGAAACCAGGTTTAAATCTCCAAAACTTGGTTCCGGTGGCTCCTTCCTTCTCCCTCTACTTCCAATCTCAAGCAGTGCCTCAACGAGCTCTGAGACAGACTGTTGTAAATGGATGAGGGGTTTTAACATCCACTGACACAAGCACAGGCAGGTGCTTGGACAGTCCTTGGACACCCAGCTCTGCACTTCCAGCAGTGCTGTCAAGCAACAGCTCTTCTCAAACTGGGAACAGGAGCAGCACGGGGAAAAACAGTAAACAGGAGGAGACTCCTGCTTCTGGTAGGAAAACTCCAGAGGAGAAGGTGCTGCTGGAATGAACAGTGGCTGTAAAAACCCATTGCTGCAAACACAGTTTGGAGTTATTTGTAGTTATTTTTAGTGTGCTGCAGAGTCAAATCCCTAGAGGTGAAAGGCCTGAGGGCCTCATCAGAGTAGAAACCCCTGAAGGTGGAATCCAAGCTCATGGAGAGCTCAGCCTTGTCAGCTCCCTGATGTAGAAGGCAGGTGAGAGGGATGGGTGTGTTGTTTGGATCCTAAAGAAAGCAGTTCTAAATCCATGGACTGGGATAAGGGACAAGGAGGGAATTCTCTCTGCCTCAGGCATGTTCTTGCCAGCACTTTAGACACAGCAGGCATGGGGGCAGTGCTTGGGTCGGGGCAGTGTGTCCTGAGGAGCAGTTCCACTGCTTTCCCTGCCTGCACGTGGATCTCACTGTGACCTGGAGGGAGGCAGGAGAGCGCAGGTGCTTCCTGCAGAACGGCTCCGTTCCGTTCCCACTGTTACGGCAGCGCAGCCAGACGGGAACGCGCTGTGGAAAGCTTTGGAAATTAAACCATGAATGTTCCTTGTGTGTAGGGCGAGGTTCCTGCTTCATCCCCAACAGCCCTACCTGTACATACCTCTCCCCTGCGTTTGTGCTGCTGCATGTTGAATAAATCATTTTCCCTACCTGGCTCTGGGCTGGCCCTTTCTCATAACGGCTCTTGGAGGGCACTGCTGGTTATGGAAAGCCTCAAACCCAACCCATGGACTCAAGGCCATCCAAACTAAACAAAAATGGCAAAGTTGCTGTTCCCAAAACCCCAGTGATATAACAGTGGCCTTCATTTCAGGCTGGGTGTTGAGAGGTAAAGAAACCAAGAAATGCAAGGAAAAACTGCACTGAGTCATTTCACCAGGGGAGGGCTGCCAGGCCAAGCTGGAACAAGCACCTGTTTTGATGCAGCTCCTTCATAAAAGTTAAAAATCATGTCCCTCTAAGTTCTGTTTATGGAAGACAAGAACAAATGATCAAGCAATCTGCAAAACAAGACATTTATTCTTAAAAAAAGTCAGTTTATGTACAGTGAGCCCCAGAGGAAGAGGAAGATCACATCCTGCCATCCTCAGGACCCCTCCACGGTGCCTTCTTTGACAATGACTCGTGCAAGATTCCGTGCCAGAGCAAGTCTCAGCATTTCCACTTTGGTGGTCTCAACATCATCCTCCTGGAAGAGAGCAGAGCTTGGGTCAGAGGACTGCACACAGTAACGACCTGGGAACAGTCTCTCCCTGGGTTTGGAAAGTAAGGATGCAGGTCATTAAGAGGGAGAGTCCTTGTGTATTTACCTGTTACAGGGACTCCCACAAACAGCAAAAGCTACATTTCCTACTTTACAGCTCAACCCAGGACAGCTGTGCCAAGCCTTTTCATTCCCTGGCAGCTGCAGGGGTTTGCATGTGCAGCAAATGGCTCCCTGTTCCCTGCCTGGAACGCTCAGAGCTGGAGCTGCTGGATGGCAGCACCTCAGCTTTTCACTGCCTGTGTAATCTGCAATTATTTATCTTGGAAAAGCATCAGTCTAATCCAAACCAGCAGAACATGAGTGGGAGCTCTCCTGCACTGGGTTTGAGAATACTTCAAGCTCTCTGGATGATGCTCTGTTTGGCTGCCCTTGAACACCCTGTGCCATCCTGTCCCTCTCTTCTGCCCTCATGTAGGAATATAAGTGTAGAGCTTTCCTGACACTTCCCACAGCCCCCCAGTTCATTATCCAGTTGTCCTCAAAACAAAATTCCTACCTGGAATTTCTGTTTATCCACGTTCCCTGCCGTCAGGTCTTCCAGGCATCGCATCAACTCATAAGTCTGTTCTGCTGAAAATATGATCTGTGGAAATGAAAGCATTTACTGAGAATGATCAAGTTTAAGGACATCACACAGTCTGAGAAAATGCAGTTTTGAGGAAGAGAATGCTTTCACACTCCCACAGATCCATTCTGACCCTTTCAGTCACAGGATCAAAGGATAATTTGGGCTGGATATGACTTTGGGAGATCTCTAGTGCCACCTCCTGCGCCAAGCAGGGTCAGCTACAAGGTCAGAGCGTCTGCTCTGGGTCTGTAATTGCTGAATTGTCCTTTTCTTGATGGATCTTAAAGCAAAAATTGGATTAGAAGAGGGAAGCACACTAGAACCGTCTTCAAGCCAAATACCCAAAGGAGCTGGATGCAGTGTGTGCTTAAAATACCAGCACAGATCAATTCCACTGCTGTTCTAAAAGCAGGGAACAGAGGTAAGAATTGGTTATCTCATCCTGGGTCCCCTGGTGGGACACACGGAACTGCCATGGACAGTTCCTGCACTGGAAATGCAAATCCTGGGGCAGGAAAGGGGTCACCACTTTGAGATCCCTTGTCAAGGAGGAAGCAGGGGTGGGGAGGGCTCTGGGTGTGAGCAGCCATCTCACCTCCTTTTGCTCCAGCAGCGGGAGCGCGTCGGTGAGCAGGGTCATCCAGAAGGAGCAGGGGGCGATGTGGGCCGTCATCAGCGTCAGCAGCAGCCGCGCCGCCTCCGGGAACCGCTTCTCCCCGTAGAGCCGGTGGAACTCCCGGTACTTCCCTGCACACCACGGGGGTTGGTGGAGGGGACAAAGGGTTGCTGGGCCTTCAAAGATGCCTTTGCAGAACCACCCCCAACTGAAATATTTTGAGCCCAAAGCAGGCCAGGTGTGGTGAATGGGAATGTGGTGCATGGAGAAAGGTGACAACAGAGCCAGGGCACCAAAACCTGCTGCTGTGCTGGGTGAGGTTCAGGGTTTGCACCAGCCTGTTCAGTGGCTGCTGCTGCCTCGTGCTGAGCATCTGCAGGGGAGCACTGCCCCAGTGGCTTAGAGAGCAGAGATGAAGTTCTTTTGGATACCGCAGAATATCAGGTCTGAAAGGCTGTGTTGCCCTCCTGGTTGCTTAAATGGGAACTGGGATCTTTGTTAATAGAGAAAGGTCTGCTTTTGCTAAGATTTAGTGGGATCAATATCCAGCATGTGAGAAGTGGCTGAGGATGAAAGGGGGGTTCATTCTGCAGCTTTGTTTGTAGCTACTACACTGTCAAGCTCTTGGAAGTTCACGATTCCCGTTCAGATTCACCTCTGACTAATGCTTGAGCTCAAGGCAGAGACATGGGAAAGCTGTCAAGCAAAGGTACACCTAATGCTTCTAGAATTCCAAAGGAAAAACAGGCAAAAGTATTTTCAGGTCTTTCAGGATTGTTTATAAAGAGCAGAAAGGGAAATAGTTTCTCTGGGGCTGACATGAGGGTCACTGGCTGATGTTGGGCATGCAGAGATGAGGGATTACCAATTTGCTAAGTCATGTTTACCTTCTAGGCCTAATTTAGGACAAGGTTTAAACGAAGGAAATTCAGTTGCAGTTTTGTGAGCTGGGACCAAGTGGGAACAGACCAAACTCAGGATAACCCTCCCTGTAATGCTGGCATCAGGCAGAGGGGAGTCAATCCAATGCCAACAGCTATTCCAAATTCCTATTAGATTCTGGCCCCAGTAATTGGGCTTGTTAACTGCCACAGCACCAGAGAAAGGGGCATTTTAGCTCCATTTCCTGTTTTGGTCCATGAATCAAAGGCCACAGAGCAGCTGCAGGCAGAGGGGCAGGTCAGCACAGCTGCTCTGTGCCAGGCAGGAGGAGGAAGCTGTGGTACGGGAGGGAAACGAGCTGGGGCTCCTCACTGTCACTTGGCACAGCAGCTGCAGTGGGAGGGCAGGGAGGGCTCTTGTTCCAGGAAGCTTGAGACTGCCACAGGGAACCCACATTGAGGAGATTCTGGAGAACTTAGTAAAATTATCACATTGCCAATGTAACTTAAAACAGTGGTTTACTCCCCCAAGGAACCCCCCTAAGGTATCCCAGGTAGCCTTTGTTAGTATTTCAGAGCCTCTCTAGGTAGTGATACAGCCTGGAAAATGACTAAGGAAGGGGAAGGTAGGAGTGTCAGGATTTGGGGCTGTCCTGCTGAGAGCAGCAGTCAGTGCCATCCCCTGGTACAAGCTGCATCCCAAATCACATTTCCCATTTGCTTGCCCCTCATCACTAAACCAGGATGTAGCCAGAAGAAGGAAAGGATAAATTCAAGTAATTCCATGGAGTTCACTACGTTCTAAATAACAGACCAGTATGAAAACTGTAGGCAGTTCTCACCAAGGAATGTCAGCCTGTCACTGAGCAGCATGGATGGTCCCAAATTGTCAATGAGGTCCAAGTCGGAGAAACACCCCCTTTCACAATAGTCCTTAAGGAATCTGGGGAGAAAGGAACACAGTGAAAGCTCAGAGGGGAGAACATCATCCACATCCATTCTGTATCTCCTAATCCCTTCCCAGAAAATGTGATTGTGCTTGACTGAGTTCCATCTTAACCGACCTCCTGTGAGGGTTTCCAAAGTCATCAAAGACTCCATGGAAGCAGCCAATGAACTGGTGTAACGTACATTTAACAGACACCTCATTTATACTTCTGCATTTTGTGGAGCTGAGATCTGTTCTTTAAAAAGAGCAACTGAAGGAAGGCACTCAGGAAGCTGAGGCTGGTGGATGCATAAATAACACTCCCAGATCATAACAAAAGCTCTGTTTTTCTGCTGTGTGAAAAAGCTGATAAGCAGCAGGAACAAAAACAATGCTAAAAGCTTTTCGTCTGTTTTGTCACAGCCTTCATTCTGCTGCTTTTTGCAGAGCTGCTTCCTGTGATGGTTTCTTTTCTCCTTCTGTTGAAGGAAATGTAGCGATTCCCACTCCCTCAAAGGACAAATGAAAAAAAAGCCCAAACCAAAGCTGAGACCAGCAATCTCTTACCACTCCCTTTTTCCACTGCTGAAGACAGTGTTGCCTGCCCACCTACCCAGGGTGTCATTTCAAAATTATACTCTTATCAATGAAGAGATGGTACCTGCCTATTTCCAATTAGCAAAACCCACATGGTTGCTGGAGATTAAAAAGTATAAAGAGAGTTGGCAGAGGTTTTGTCGAGGCCTGAGCCAAGTGCCAGCATCCTCCTCACTTTCACAACACCCTTCCCAGCCTGGCAAGGTCAGGAATTGTGACAAGCTCATGCAAAACCAGGGAAACAATAACACTTTTCTCCTTGCTGCAAATGTTGTAATTATGGGGTGAGATTTTTAGCAGAAACGGTGGCTTAAGTGACTCCCACTGCCTTGTTTGGAGGTTGTTGGTTGGAGGTTGTTGAACTTGACTGGTTACCAATAATCTGCTCAATAAAGCACAGATGGGGATTATCCTCCACCCAAATCAGTCCCCCGGGTCACTGTCCAGCCCATCAAACAGCTCTATCAGAGCAAATGAAGGGCAGTGCAGAAGACAGAAATTACTGAAACAAATGTTTTTCAAAGCAAGGTCTAAGAGGGTTGGATTCCTGGTTTATAAATAAGGATTGCTGTTTTGTCTCCAGCTGTCAGGAAGGAAAACAGGAAAACTTGTAGAGGACAAGCTGGGTACTGCAGAGGAGAGCACTGAGGATGTGTTCTAGTCCACAAGCAGGTGCCTGCCCTGAGGGAAAGCTCAGCCCCACTGGCAGCAGCAGCTTTCCTGGCCCTGGCAGAGTGGCTGCCTGCCCCGTCCCCCACCCCAGAGTGGCAGCAGCAGCCTGGGGGCCGCTGTCCCAGCTCACCGGTCCGAGATGAGCGTGGCAAACGCCGCGTCCTTGGCCCGGATGCTCCAGGACAGGGCCGAGCCCAGGCGGTTGTTCCGCAGGGCCTTCATGGCCATGATCTTGCAGATGCTGCGGACTGGGGAGGACACACGGCACAGGAGGGAAAGGATTAAGTTTCAGTAGTTTCCTTTGTATCCCTGCAAAGAGTGAGACTGAAAATCCCCCCACCTTGCTCGTGCATCTGCCTCTGCTCACAGATCCGCAGCACCTTGAGGGCCTTCTGCTCCGTGTTGAGGGGGATGCGCTCGATGTGCAGCTCCAGGTACACCCGCCCGAACTCCGGGCAGTGGTCAAAGTAATCGACCCCCAGCTGCCACAGGCTGAGAGAGGGGCAAAATCAACCACGATTCCCATCACATAAACCTTCAATGAGCACGACAGTGAAGCCCCAAGGAGCATCCCAGTCTGCATTAATAACTGATAGCTCTGATTAATTTGTGTTCAGACCTGAAATGGCTTTTCCTTTCTGCCAAATGCCAGCTGCCTGTAATGTAACTTTGGAATGCCACAGCTTTGGAATACCTGCAGCTCTGAAGTGCTTCAGTGCAAGTCACTCTGCACAGTGGCAGGAGTGACTCTACCCTGGTCATTACGTGTGATGGGCTCCCACAGACAGCTTTTGTCTTTCATTCAGGAGAGGAAATGTGCCAGTCTTGTATGACCCCTTAGGGATACCTCTGCTGAAATTCTAACAGTGACTTCTCTTTGCCTTTTTTACTTTGTGAACATGCAGTTATTTGGTTTGGCTGCCCTGGTGTTAGTCTATCCTATGAGTAATAAAACAGAAGTTGGAACCTGTGATGGGAGAAGAGTCCCGAGGCGTATTCCAGCAGGAGGAACTCACGCATGTTTGAACCAAAACTGGGGGAAAGAGAGAAAACAGACATTATTATTTGCATCTCGATGGAAAAACCTGCTGACATTACTTCACAAGTACTTCTACTTTCTGCAGCATGTTTTCTCAGGGGCTCTCTTAATCAGCTTAATCCAAATCATCAATGCAAAGAAATACTTACTAGAGATTGTGAGACTGCAGGAGTTTGCAGTGGTCCAGCAGGTCAGTCAGGTGAGCCACGAACCACCAATTGCTGAGGACGATGCTGTGTTTGAAGCAAAAGAAAGAAAAAACTAAGCCTACCACTGCCAGGGATTGTGTCAGGTTTTCCACAGGCGTTTCTTACCAATACACAGCTCTGTTACAGTGCAATGTCTGGCTGCAATGTCCCAGACCTTATGGAATACTTTCAATTGCTGCCAACTTCACATATTTTTGCTAAATGCTTTGCAAGGATGATCAGGTGGGCTGTACCCATATCCCCCACTCCAAATAACACAGAAACAATACTGCAGAACTAGAGAATCAAAAGCCTTAAAACTCAACCTGCATTCCTTGATCACTTGATGCATCTCAAACTCAAAGGCTGCCATTAAAATCATGTCTAGAGGCTCAGGGCTGCTCTCTCCACCCAGGAACAGGTCCATACTAGACTGTGGAATGAGATGACAAGACGTGATAAATTCAGAAGTTGTGAGATGGTAAGATTTGTTTGGATGTAGCAGCCTAGTTTAACTTATTTTATGGGAAATAACAGGTCATAGAGACCAAACACATTAAGAAAAAAGATTTTTTTCCTTATTTTAGCATAAGAAAACCGGAAAACAATTGCAGGAACACGACTGGTGACATCAGATACTGAAAAGTGGGTCTTCAACAATTATTTGTCAACTTAATCAGCCTCCCAGTCCTCTTACAAACCCCAAGCAACACCTTACAGGAATGTCATTGCTGTAAGATTTCGACCCTCCCAAAGTCTTTCACTCAGTGCAGTAACCCTTGTGTGCATGAAACTGGAGAATGTAAAGGTAATTCCACTTCCTACCTGTGCATAGAACCGCAGCTCCATCGGCTTCACAGTGGGATGGGAATACAGGAGCCGGGTAACCAGAAAGTGGTACCATGTGGTCATGAGCTCCTTCTTCTCCAGGATAGCATCCTCATCTCCCACCAGGATCTAACAGGATAAAAACACAGGAGTAATTCTGCAGATTCACTGTAACTCTCCAGGGGCATCACTCCTGCTTTGCAAAGGTGAGGATTTGATCAAAATTAAATAACAAAGATCCTTCTCAGAGCCCAGTTTCCTCATCAGCCTTATGGCCTTGGACAGGAGGAGCAACGGATCTGCCCAGGCTTGCAAAGTTTGTTGCAAACCAAGAACACAGGACATTAGACTGGCCTGAAATCTCCTGATTTAATGAACACATCATCCAGCATATTATTAAAGTTACTTATGGCTACACTGAGCTCCTGAAATCCACAAGGATGGATTCAATACCTGTCCACAGCTTCCTTCCTTCCCAGCCAAAACACACCTTGCAGATGGACTCCATGTGGGGATTGGAAGCGAAAGTCCCATCCTGTAGAAACCTCTGACATTCCTCGTGCCAGTGCTGCCATTTCAGCTCCAGCTCAGTCAGTGTCTGGGTGTTGCCAAGCTGAACAGAGGGTAAGAAACATGGAATAAGTGAAACACCAAGTCAAATCACAACAGGCACTTGGGCTGAACTCACAGTGGTTCTTGATAAAAAGCTAAACATGGGGCCACCCGTGATCCTTCTATACTGGTTTGTCACCCAACAGGCTTTTACCCGAATTGTTGGGTCTTTGGGCAATTTGAGAATACAAATATTGTCACTGTAAAGGAATAAGAGTGAGATGTTCTAATGGGGAATAATTTGTTACAGGGGACACATCAGAAATGGCTCTTTTCCCAGTGAACTGCGCGAAAAAATCCGCTTTGTACATACACTGGGCATGGGCATCTTCTTCATCAAGTCATCCAAGATTTTGTACATGTTCATTGAGGTGGGATTGGCAGTGACTTCCTTGGAGAGCAAGTGCCGTGCTTCGTCCATCCGGCCTTGGAGCACAAAGACATCCACCTGCAAAATCCACCTGTCCATGAGCACCCAGGAAGGGCATCAGAGGGGAATTCTAACCTGTGATTCAGGCAAGTGGAGTGGAGTTAAAATGCTTAAACTGCTAATGCAAATACACAGTGTAAGTCTTGAGCTCTAGGGGTCATGAAAGTGGGAGGCTCAGGATGGCAGTGAGGGGCAGGATGATCAGAATGGCTTCACCTTAAAACCTACACGGGCAGAGAGCAGCAGCGTCCCAGCTTCTGAGGTGCGGTCTACTGTCAAGTAGGGAAGAGGAAGGAAAGCACACAGGCACGAATTCTCTTTGTTTAAGAATCCTGTAGGTGATGGCACTCACCACGTTCCAGAAGAGCTTGTGTTTGGAGGGGTTCTCACTGCTCAGAACTTCCCGGACCATGCTGTCCACATCACACACGTGGAGTCGCACCCAGTCCAGGAGGCGAAGCAGGAGGAGCCCAGCTGTGTGCAGACAAGGTTTCCCTCTTAGTTCCCACCTGTTTGTTCCCAAACTGCTCTCTCACAAACCTTAACAGTGGGACATCATTAGATGGGGTTCACTGGTTGGATTTCTACGTCCCACACTCAAGTTACAGAGCTCCCTAAGCAACAAGGCTGTGGGAGCACCCGCTGCTGACAGGTTTCCCTGTGGCAAATTTTAGACAGAGCAGCAACGAGGTCCAGCAGAAAACCCAAAACAGTTACTTGAAGAAATAAAAGGTGAGTGACTCAGATCATAAATCCTGCAATGCCAAAAGACAAATAGAATATTTCTGTTTATTTTAATGTCAGTTCATTACTATTAACTGAATATGAGGAAGAAATTTGGCATTAGGTGATTAGCTTTTCTTCAGATTAAGTAATTTGTGAATCTCTTCTGAATTCTGGAACTGTACAAGTAGCGTATTTATTTGCATAATCTGATTTCCTTAAAAAAATTATTTACTACTTAAAATGCTGGTGTAAACAAACTGACTTCAAAAATGGCATCCTAAAGTTAAAGGAGTTGTATCAGAGCTGTATCAATGTCAGCTGGCATTGACATATTTGGTGCTAAAATATGTGTTTATGCTTAGAAGTCAAATACATTGGCAGCAACATTTGATACGTCTTCTCTTCATAACCTATCTGATAAAAGAGACAATTTAAATCACAGTGTACCATGCAGGAGGGGGAAAAGTAGAGGGCAAACTGAATAGCATGACATAATTCAATATGAAGAAGGCAATTAACTGAGGCAGAAGGGGTATTAAAGGGTTTATTGACACTCAACATATCTCTAAAACATATTAAACTATGACATTTTAAACAAATATGTATGCAAACACAAAACTCTTCAGTCTTAACACCAGGATAGTTCCCTGCTCACCTGCAGCTGCTTCAACAAATAGTATCTCACAGAGGTTCCAGATCAGCTCCATCGCAGAGAGAATGGAAACCTGAGGAAAAGCAGGGCCAGGTTTCAGAGTCAGTAATTATTCCAGTTGGGTTTTGTTACCACACAAAGGCATCTGCTGTCCATAGCAATCAGTTAAACTCAGTTTGTACAGAAAGATGTCATATTGACATTTCAGAGATAGAAATTAAAGACCGTGTCTTCTCCCCATGCATTCAGCTCAGAAAGTATTGATGCTGTTTGTGTTCCAAAATGCCGTAATAATCAGTCAGCAGTGGGCAAGACCAACCAGTGCTATTGTCAGCCTTTGGCACTTCTAAGATTAATAATACAGAGAAGTAAGAAAGGCCAAAGGAGAAACATCACTGCAGGTAACAGGACAAAACTGCTGTGAGCACTCTGCTCCTCCCAGAACACTCCTGTGCTGTCTGACAGCTCACAGTGGACACCCAGAGCTTGCTGTGAGGCTCAGATGCAGCTGGTTGGAATCTGAGTGTTGGAGAGGTGAAGGTTCAGACAGGCAAGTCTGAAACTTTTCTGTCAGTCAGCTTTGAGATGACAAGAAAACACACCTATAACACTAAATATATAAGACACAGCAGTGAATTGAGGTGTTGGACATCTTTAGAAGTAGGGGAACTATTTATTTCCTTTTATTCTTGGTCATGAACTGCATCTACTGTACTAAGATAAGTTAAATCTGAAGTGCTTTATGTCACAGTGGTGGCCTGGTGAATTCACCAGCCAGAGATCCATGTTCAGCTGTGACTGTGTGACATGAATGCAGGTTACCTGGGTGCTGTACTGGCCTTGCAGGGCAGGGTCCCGAGTTGAAACTGAGGGAACAAGAAAAATCAAAGAGCGACACATTTACCTTTGACAGCCCCTTCTAGGCTCATAAATAAGACAATAATACCTGATTACTCATCAAGCACAGACCTAAATGAGCTTTGTAAACTTGTTTTATAAATCCTGTGCAAATCTGGGTATGGCTACAGGGCACAGATGAGTAACATTTCCCACTTTCTGGGGAAGCAAGCTATTAAACTGGATTCAGTTTCCCGTAAAACTGGAGCCAAAGATATGAAAAGGCTTAAAGTCCCCAAAAAATCACTGTGGGGAAAAAAATAATCTCTGACCAGATTTACACACTAATTTGGAAATCTCTGGCATGAAATAGAGTCCTGAGAATTACTGAAACCTACCCATGCTATAGCACAGTAGTTGCAGTAACTTACCATTGAAATGCTACTTTTATCATCACAACTAGTGCTTCCTTTTCTTGCAGGAGAACAAACCAACTTACCAGCTGCCTGGTGCATGTCCTCCATGCAGGCTCTTATCACCGACCGGTAGTTTTTACTCACTTGAACCAACCTGCCAAGTGCAAAAAGGCTTTGGTTGGAGAGAGCTGTTGGAGTTTTAGTCTCATGCCTACTGCCCTTGCAAGTCTCTCTGGAGCAGCAGGGGCTCCCAGCACTTGGGTGGCTCCAGCTGGAATCAGTGAGGCTGTGCCGCACTATACACTGGCACGGACTTGTTCAGCGTGGTTACTGGGAGGATCGGAGACTTGTTTTGTAACATCATCCCAAAACGATCATTGTTTCTGTCCCGCTGCTGATTACAGAGGTGGTCAAAGCAGCCTGGCCAGTGGCACATCCCTCACTGGGGTGTTTATCAGTCCACGGCGCTGGCCCGGCTGGGGAAGGGGCAGAGGTGCCCCCCAAGCTCCCGCACCCCAAAACACTCACTGCGCCTTCCGCGACTTCCCCGCCAGCTCCTCCTCGCTGCGCTGCAGCCCCATGAAGATCCCGTGCGACTCATTGAAGAGTTTCCGCAGGGTCTGGATGTAGATGTCCTGATCCCTGCGCACCACGAACACGCGGGACGAGCCGGGCGCTCCCTCCCCGGCGTCTGCAACAGAGCCCGTCAGCGCCAGGGACTGGGACCGAGACCGGGACCGGGATGGGGATCGGGACCGGGATGGGGATCGGGACCGGGACCGGGACCGGGACCGGGACCGGGATGGGGATCGGGATCGGGATCGGGACCGGGATGGGGATCGGGATCGGGATGGGGATCGGGACCGGGATGGGGATCGGGACCGGGATGGGGATCGGGACCGGGATGGGGATCGGGATCGGGGCCGGGACCCACCTGCGCGGCCGAAGCGTGTCTCGCACACCAGCACCTCGGCGGGGCCCCAGGCGAAGCAGAGCTGCCGGGCCGACGGGTCCGCGCCCGGCACCACCTGTGTGGGGACAGCGGCCCGTCAGCGGCGGCCCCGGCCCCGCACCCGCCCCGCCCGCCCCGCCCGTCCCGCCCGTCCCGCACCACGAGCGGCGGCTCCGTGTCCGGCTCCTCCATGGCCGCTCCCGCCGAGGCTCCGCAGGCCCCTCCGGGCTGCCCGCAACGCCGCCTGCCCGCCCCGAGCCCCGCGAACCGGCCCCGAGCCCGGCCCCGGCCCCGCCGCCGCCGCCCCGGCGGAGCCGCCGCCCGGGGAACGGGAGGGAGCGGGAACCGCCGGCGGGTCGGGGCAGGCGCCGCCGCTCGCCCCGGAAGCACCGCCCGCTGCCGAGGCCCCGCCGGGGCGGGACGGGCCCCGCTCCGCCCCGCTCCCGATCCCGCCAGAGCCGCGTCCCCGGGACGGGCTGGGGCTGCCCCGCGGGGCTCTGAGCCTCCGCTTGGCGAGCGGGGGAACGGGGTGCGTGGATGGATGGAGGGAGGGAGGGATGGAGGCCGCCCCATATTGCTCTCCCTCATTTTCCTGTCAGGAGGGATTCAGTGCGCTGTGGGTGTGGTGCTGGCCTTGGGCGTGGGGGTCAAAGAATCGCGGGATGGGTCAGGATGGAAGGGGCATCTGGTCAGTGGAGTCATCTGGTGCCACCTCCCTGCTCCAACAGGGTCATCCCAGAGCACGTGGCACAGGATCGCACCCAGACGGTTCTGGAATATCTCCAGTGACAGTTCTGGGAGACTCCACACCCTCTCTGGACAGTCTGTCCCAGTGCTTGGTCACTGCACAGCATTGTCTTTGTGCTCGCTTCATTGACTGCTCTGTAATAACCAGTTTCTCATTTCTTTATGCACACAAAAAACACGTGCAGGTACATGAGCCTACAGGATGTTGAAGGTGACGCTCTCAGGAGCTCTCAGGTGACCTCATTGATAAAGCTGCCTAATCAAATTAAGTGCCCTGTGACTTCAGTGAGTTGCCGGTGGGCTGGGGAAGGACTCATAATGGAGCAGGATCACAGCAGGAAGAACTCCCGCTGTGCCTTATTCAATTACTCACGGTCGGGGTGAAGGTCGCTACCCCCTGGGCAGAGGTGCCTGCTGGAAGCTGCCTCATCACCTTTCTGCTGATGCTGGGAGCTCACATGCCACTTAAGTATCCCCTGATACCTTGGTGTGATAAAACACTAACTACATCCTGCTCCTCCTTCCCACCTCTGTGTACTCCTCACTTTTTGCCTGTGCCTCCCAATAACCAAGTTGTTCAGTGATACACTTTTTAAGACAAATATTAGCAGTGCTGTCTTGCTGACCTCACAGCTGGAACCAGTCCCTCTCAGGCTGGTGCTTTTCAGAGACGCTCACTTAAAAATTAATTTTTCAAGATAGCGTAAATCATCCGCTGTCCTTATATGACAAATGCTGCAACACTCCACGGCTAAATTGCCCTTTTTTACTTATCAGCTGCTGCATCCATCATTTCCAATAAAAATAAAGCCAGCAGTTATCTCTGGCAAGAGCATGTTGTGTCACCAGTCGTGCTGAGAAAAGGAAGTGGTGTCTGCTCAGGTCAGCAGGAATGGCTTGTTGCAGGGTAGGAGAACTTAAATGCTCAGAAAGCTGCTTGAGAAACTGACTCATCAGTTTTAAATATCTCACCTTTTATTGTGGGTGAGGGTCCTGTTTTTTGTTATTGGGGATGTGCATGTATTCAAAGCTCTGTTGTACGAAGTCAAATTCAGCTCTTGTCTTACAAAATGGTGCTGCTCTATGCTGCAGACTTCTGAGGATGTCAGTGGGGATGCCTAGATCTAAAATGGCTCCAGATACAAATGAAAACTGGATGAAAACCCAGCAGTAAGAGGCCTCCTGCCTTCATTCCTCAAGGGTAAGGTGCTGCTTCTACAACTGCATCAGTTTCTTGTGACTGGCAGAATATAGATAGAATATACACTGTGTAGGGAACAGGGTCCTGCCTGCAGCCCAAAGGCAGGTGACCAACCTTTACCACCTGTATTGCAAGGCCTGATGACCCCAGAGAGTGCCCATCCCTCACTGGTCTTTTTTTCTCTTCCTCAGCATGGAGAGAGAAGTGTTGGTGGCTGAGGTGGTGGATCTAGGAGTGGGGCAGCGTCCTCTTCTGCTCCAGCATCCCTCTGTGTAAAGAGACACTGAAAGGTGGAACTCTCTGATCCTCTCCTGCTTGTCTCTTGGCACGTGCAGTCCACTTTGCTCACTCACTAAAAGCCTCAGGGGCTTTTTCTATCTGCAGCATCTGGTGTTCTTAAATTGATGAGGAAGGTGGCTGGTTCCTGGGGAGGTCATCTTGGGAAAGGTGAGTTTTAATATGAAATCCTGACATTTCTTAGTCCTCTTTTGAACACTGGCTGGAGCTCTGCACGTATCTAGAAGGGAAACATTCCTGCTCATTTCTCAAAAAGGCTTCTGTGCCTGTCCAGTCCATGTAATTAAGCAGACTTGGGAATGACTGTGTCACCATGGAACTTCATATTGCTCAAAAAGGCTTTGGAGTACAGGCTCTGGGTCCAGCAAGGAAGGCAAAGGCAAAGAGAAACTGCATTGCTGTCTTACAGCCAGGAGAAAAAGAAAAAAACAAAAAAAAAGGTCTGATGAGGATAGGAGTTAGAAGTTGTGAAACAGGAGGATTGGAAGCTATTTGGGGAACAGGGAGAATGATCAGCATCATGAACAGGGAAGGCACAGCACAGGCAGGGCCTCAGGCAAAAGGTAATTTCTATTCCCAGGGCTAAACTAGAATTAATGAAGAGCAAAACCTGAGTAAAGCACTCAGACCTGCAGGGTCGGGGCTGAGCTCCATGCACTCGTTTATGCCTCCAAATTACTGTTTGCTTTCTGTCCTTGCCCTGGCCTCAGTGCAAAGTAACACACAGTTCTGGAGGGGCTGGAGTTGCTTTCGAAGGTTTATGCTTGCTGATGGGCAGGAGCACACATCTTCTGCCTGTAGCTGCCTTAATGTCTTAAAAATCTTAACGATTTAAAATCTCAGTGTGAAAGGAATGTATGTGGAATGCCTGTATTCCCTACCCTCTTCACTAGAGGCTAGTGAATTAAGCCAAAGAGCTCTGCAAGATACACCATATTCCTTCCTTATAAAACTGCTGTACAAGAATTAAACAAAGCATGGAAATATTTTAAGACACAACACGTGGACTTCCCCCCCCCCCCCAGAGTTGGAATGTCTGGGGAATTCTCACTGGGATGCTTCCCTATTCACTTCCCTTCAGCTCGGTGCATTGAAGAGGAGGAGCTGAGAGGGACAAAAAGCTTTGCTTTGCTCCCCTCTGCTGCAGCCCGGTCCCTGCAGGACTGGCCTTTGTAGTTCCCAGTGTGGCTTCTCCCCCGCCGCTGGCTCCGAGTGCTGCCGGCTGGCCAGTCCTTTTGCAGGTTTTAGCACTGCCTATTGTCGGCTCCACCGAGCCTCTAGTTTCTCAGAGTTTCCTCTGTTGCTATGTAAAAATAAAAGCCACACAGAGATGAGGTTTGTAGAAACCTGCTCTGTGATTTGGGATCTGTGTAATTGGTGGTGAGGCCGATGCTGGTACAGCTGAAACAGTTTGCAGCCTTTTTGAGCACATCTAACTCCTGCAGTGGCAGTGCAATCCCATATGTTCTCATAAAATCTAGAGTATTTTCCTGTCTTTTTTAGCACATTTGTTCTATTTGTGATGCTGCCTTAATGTGTGTCTCGCTTGAAGCCATTCCTGCCTTCAGGTCTTTCATGCCCTGCTCAGGCCTTGGCCAGTTTCATCCCACATCCCAAAGGTGCACAGGGATCTTCAAGGAGGGAGGGGGAAGAAATGACAAGAGCAAAATAAAACAGGATGGTCATGCAACATCAGCCTTGTGATGCCTTTCCTCACATTTCTCTGAGATGTTGCATCATTTCTAAAAATAGAACTTAAGGTCCATTGGGAATTGGCACTTGTCCTTTGTTCTCTGAACTACCCCGTGGGTTTGGAGTCTCCCTTAAAAAACCATGGATGAGGTAGAAGAATAGAGTGGGGATTAAGGTGCTTTATTTCCTTGTCATGTAGCTCTGCTGCTTAGTGATGATGATGGACTTTAGAAGGTCCAAAGGGCTTGCCCATTGCTCTTCAGAGCTCAAATAAAAGGAGACTGATCAACCATCAGACATGTGAGGGGATTTGGACTGAAGCACATTGTCTTCTCTAGCCACAGGTGCTTCTCAAATCCCTGTAACTGAAATAAATAGAAAAATAATAGCATGAGTAATTAAAATCAGAGAAAACAGGCAGGATCAAGTGATTGGAACAGTCTTTTGATGATAAATCAAGGAAAATGACACAGGTAGGAGTGGAAGCAGAGCTCAAAGGAGTGTCTATTTGAGTTGCAGTCGCAGTTTGAAACAGCATCTGTTGCCTTCTTGGGTCAGACTGAGCGCATCCAGTGCCTGGGAATTTTCCAGAACTGACTCAAGAAGACTCTTCAGAAGGAGTAAAATACCAAAACTGAAAGGTTCTATGAAATTTTAGATTAAATTTGATCTTTCAGAGTACCGAAGCAGAGGGAAAGTTTTACAATATATGGGAGCCTGGACTACAAGGAGATGGTAAAAGGCTTCACAGCAGTATTTTGTGGAAGTTCAGCTGCCTGCTTGCCTCAGGTAGGGCTGTCCCTGTGTTATTTTCTCAACTGTGGACTCGGATAAAGGTTTGGCTTTGACTTCCTCTGCTCAGTGGGTGTTACTGTTCTTCAATTTCCAGAAAAAAACAATCCCTGTGTCTGCGCTCGGAAGGAGCTGGAATGTGAAGTAACACAGGCAGAGGAGGCGAATCAGAGCTGACAGTGAAAAGGGGGCCTGGCAGCCTGGGCTCTGCCTGTAAACAGACTTTTTCTTCACTTGATATTTCACTATTTCAGTAGTTTATTATGGACAAGGAACATCTCCAAAATGGTGCAGGAAGTTTTGTCATGCCGGAAGCAGAGAGTATGTGTGACCACATGGCCACCTCTGTGCCATGACCTCGAGTGTGTTCCCACATTGAGCAGCACCAGTGTGGAACGATGCCCGCCTGGGAAATCCATCCCTGAGGTGTTGACAACGGTCATTTTTGGGGTGTTTCTTTTCCATCTATGTGATGTAGAGAAACAGTTGAACAAATGATCGTGGTGGGTGTAATGCTGAAGAAAAAAGGCACCAAACCATTTTGTGGGAACCTATGAAATCCCTGGAGTAACTGAGAATTTCCTCTTCCCTTCCACTGGAATGAACTTGAAGAAATCACATCATTGGTGGTATATCCTGTGATTTGTATAGTATAATTTATGTAGTGTAATTGCTGGAGTGCTGCATCATGCCTTCAGCTTGCTGAAGAACACACATAAACCTTGACTGAATTTAGTTCAATTGAAGGTGCCTTTTTGGGATGTGGCAGGGACTCTGTTCCCTTAGCAGACACTGCACCTCTCCCTCACCGGGGCAGCCAGGGGTTTTGGAGGGCACCGTGTGGGTGCCAGACCCCGGAGCCTCCATCAGTGTCATCCATAACACAGCAAAGACATGAGCGGGGGGGAAGATTTGAGGAGGCCCAGGACGAGGCTGAGATGAGAGGGATCACAGAATCAATTGGGTTGGAAAAGACCTCTGAGATCATCAAGTCCAACCTATGATCCAGCACCATGTCAAGCAGAGCAGGGCCCTGAGTGCCATGTCCAGCCTTTCCTTGAACACCTCCAGGGACGGGGACTCCACCACCTCTCTGGCAGCCCGTTCAGTGGGGCTGGGGATGGTCAGGGGAAGGTGCGTGGGGGGAGAACGCTGTGTGGGGCACTGAGGGGGCTATGAGGGGGCACTGGCGAGTGGCTGGGCAGCTTTGAGATTTAAAATATGAGGAGGCCCAAGATGAGGGCGAGACAAGAAGGATCCTCAGAGGAAGGTGTGTGTGTGTGGGGGGAGAGCGGCATGAGGTGCTGAGGAGGCACTGATAGGGTTGTGGCAAGTCGGTTTTGGGGAGACTTAATATTTGAGGAGGTCATACACGAGGGGGATCGCCAGGGGAAGGAGTGTTGGGGAAGGGCGCGAGGCGCTCAGGGGGCCGTGAGGGCGGCCCGGCGGCCATTTTGCGGAGGACAATGCCCGCCGCGCGGGGCGGGGCGGGGGCGCGCGCACGCAGCGCGCGGGCAGCGCGGGCCCGGGGGCGCGCGCGCGCCCCTCCCCTCCCGCCGCCGCCGCGTTATGTAACGGCCGCGGGGCGCGCGCGCGCTCCCTTCCCCCTCCCTTCCCCTCCTCCCTCCTGCCCCCCCTCCCCCCGCCAGGGCCTGGCCCCGCCCCCTCCCCGCGCGCCGGGGCCCAATGGGCGGCGGGGACGCGCTCGGGAAGGGGGGGGGAGAGCGCGGCGGGGACGCGCACGCACGGGGGCAAGGCGCGGTCCCGCGGCTGTGCGTGCGCGCTCCCGGCCCCCCCCGCCTTCCCCTCTCTCTGTCCCTCTCTCTCCCTCTCTCCGCCGCGCTCGGCCGGCTCTGCCCCCCCTTTGTGCGCGCTCCGAGCCGCCCCCGCATCGCCGACTCGCCATGGCCGACGAGAAGCCCAAGGTGAGGCCGGCGCGCTCCGCCGCTCCCGCCGCCGCGCTCGGCCCCTCAGGCGGCGGCCCCGGCCCGCGGCCCCCGCGCCGCCTTTGCGCGCCATTTTCCTGCGCGGGCTGGGGGGGGGCCGCGGCCGCGGCTCCCGGGGCGGGCGGGGGATCCCCGGGGAGGGGGGGGCGAGCCCGGGCCGCCTTCCCGCCCTCCGCGGGGAGAGAGGCAGGTCTGGAGGCGGTTGTTGCTGCCTTCCTCCTCCTCCTCCTCCTCCTCCTGCTGCCGCCGCTCGGCCGCAGCATCCCCGTGGCCGCCCCGGCCGCCGCTGCCCACACGGTCTCCGCTCGGCTCCGGCCCCTTTGTGCTGCCTCCAGCCCCGCTTCGGGCCGGGGGGGCGCGGGGGCCCCGCTCCCCACCGCAGGAATTAACAGGGACACGGACGAGGGGTTGGATAGTCTGGGGGGGTTTTTTCCTCTCCTTATTTTTTTTTTTTATATATCTTTTTCTCCCCCAACAATTTTTAACCCGAGTTCGAAGTGGCGGAGGGCGCGGAGCGGACACATGGCGGGACCCGGCGCGCAGGGAAGAGGGAAAACAAAGCTGGGCTGTGGGATGTGGGTGCCGGGTACCCCCCGAGCGGGACGGGCTGGATCCCCTTCCCTGCCCCCCAGAACACGGGAGACCCAGCTGGAAGTCGCTCCTCCGCAGTTTTCCCCTCCCAAAGGGAGCGGGAGGGTCGGGCTGCGTGTTAGGGGGGGGTTCTTAAACCTCTTCTGACGGGGAGGCTTTGGGTCGCTTCAGGTTTTGTCACCTTTTCAAACACAGCCTTTTAAAGTATCTTGAAAGTTTTCTTCAGGAGTACCTCAACCGGTAGGAAAAAGTTTGAGATACTGCGAGAAAGAGCCTTGCTGGTGGTTGGGATCACAGTTATAACACAGAACAAAGTTATAACAGATCGTTGTTATAACACAGATAACTTCATCCCTTTCACTGGCAACACTGTTGCATATTATCGTGCCCTTCATAGAAATAACTATTTTTTTTTTTTTTTAATCTGTTAAACGACTGGCCTAGTAACTCTTCATTGCTACTTTGCCAGTCTCCAGAATGACAGCTAATATTAGTAGGATTTCGGGTTGTGGTTTTTTTTTTGTACGTGGCTTTTTTCTTTAAATTTTCAAATAAAAACTCCTGACCTTTATTTTCTATTCAAGGTTTCAAGTCAGTAAACAGCTATAGTATCTTTATTTCCTCCTTTTCTAATGACCTGTTGCACTTTGGTAAAATGTTAACTTCTTGTTTCATACCTTTTAAAAAAAGTGTTGGTTATTTTTTTTTTTTTCCTTTTATTTCCTCCACAGGAAGGAGTGAAGACTGAAAACAATGACCACATTAATCTGAAGGTGGCAGGGCAAGATGGGTCTGTGGTGCAGTTTAAGATTAAGAGGCACACACCACTTAGTAAACTAATGAAAGCCTATTGTGAACGACAGGTATGATCTCAGGAGAACCGGTGTCTGGGGGACAGCGATCCCCACAGGGATAGATGAAGACACTTGCAGTCTTAAAACTATGTAAATATGCAAAATGGTAGAGATTTAACAGAAACTGATTGTGTTGTGGAAAGTGTATTGTCCTGAGGGTCTGTTAACAGGGGGGACTGAGAGGGTTGTGACAGGAAATGGGTGAAATAAAGATGGGTTGTTATCTGTGAAATCTGCATTTATAGGTGGAGGCTGTTGGGAGGCAACTGCTGCTCTATTGCTCAGAAATATCAGCGTGGAAAGGGTGGGTTTGATATGAACTCAGGAGAGAGGGTTGAGTGATAATCAGGGATTTTTATAGCTCTGAGTAACTTCTTGGTCTGGTCACTGACTTGTCATTTATTATCTTAGTATTACTGTATTGACATGAGAGGATATCTAGTTTGAGAAGGAGCTTCTCCATTTAATGATGACCTTGGTTTTTCTCTTGTGGCTTAGTTGACAAATTAATCCTCTGAGGGACAAAACCCATGTATTTTGTTGGTGTGGTGGCAGTTGCAGGCAGCTATTGCAAGTTTTAAAAACACCTGTTTGAGTATTGCTATGGAACGTTTTCTTCTGAAGCTTTTGATAAGAAAAAATTTGTCTCTGCTCTCCATGATTTTTTTTTCTAATAACTGTCTGCCTTTAAAAAGTTCCAGCTCTACAAAAGTGTTCAGAATTTGGAATTTTTTTTTTTTTAAAAAAACCAGAAATATTCAATTATACTATTGAATACAAGTGAAGTCAGAATAAAGTATTTAATCACCAAGAAAAACAAACTGCAATTCACCCACAGAGTGGTAAAACCTCTTTGGCTTACCCTGTGCCACAATAGGATATGAATAAAGAGAAAAATCAGCTCTTACTGAACATGTGAATATGTTCTTGTGTGAGTGTTCTGGGGATAAATTAGTGAATGCTCGAACCTGTGAGCTTGTTTTTCCTACCTCAGTCATACAAAATCTTGTTATGTTTTGCAAATCACTGTGTGTTGCTTTTTCCAGTCATAAAGTCCAGTTGTATCTCTTTTTGGGAGTTTGAGGAGTGGCTATTTGTCTGTCCTGGGAAATGAGGGAAATGAGAAGTAACCATTCATACTTCAGTTACTTTGAAACAAGCAAAAGTAAGATTCTAGAACTTCTCACCAAAATGTCTACTCTGCTTAGAAAAAAAAAAAAACACCCAAAAACAAAACTAGCAAAAAACCCCCAGGTGACAATTGGAGGAAAAAATTAGTAAATCTTGAGAGTGGGAGAGATTTGTTCTGATTTCAGTTTTAAGCTGGTAGCTATCCAAAGAATATTTCTGTGGAGATGGAGTTGCCTTTACATTTTATTTCTTAGGTGCCTCTCAAACTTTGTTTAAAAGCATTTGTTCTGCACGTCTCTAAAAGTTAGATTTTGTTCATGTATTTATTTACCTAACTAGGTACACTCAGGCTTAAAATCCTTCAGCTGTGGACTTCAGATTTCACTTTGGAGAGGTGGTACAGTAGAGGATTTGGCAGCTTTAAAGAATGAAAATCATTTAGTGTGTGTAGTAGACCTAAAATGGAAGTAACTAAACCTTGAATGATCTGTTTAGAAGATGAAGGCTACTTGTGATTATTTTAAGTGGTGAAAAAATCATCCGTGGAACATAAACTCAATGTTTTGTGGACACTAATCCCACCAAAGTAGAACTTCTCAGTATGTTTCAGCTGACATTTATTCAGCATGTAAAGCTGTCAGGAACCTGCAATAAACATCACTTTGGGAATAGGAAATACGTATTTTAAGTACCATAATGTCAGAGAGAAGGGCTCCAACCAAATGTTGCTGTGCAGAAACGTGTTGCTGCCATGACACTGAGCCACACAGTTTTTTTAGACCAGAGGATGCTCTGAGTGAACACTGCAGAGTCTCAGTCCTGCTAGAGGAGGCATTTTGCTGTGAAGTATTAAGTTAATGAAAAAGTTTACTTGTATTTATTAAAATATGTTTCCCTGACAAATCTACTCCTCAAAAATAATTACTACATTGTTTTCCTTTGTGTGTTACATCCGCTCTTGCAAAGCTAAGTGAAGGCTTCTGTTCTAACTCAGAGATGCCAAAGCACGACCCTGCAATCCACTGGATTGGTTTCAAAACCCAGCGAGGCTTCTTGGATATTTAGATACTCCAGAGGGAATAGACAGAACTGGGAAGGAAGTAGAGACCAAGGCTCTGGTTGTATCCCCAAATGTCATTCACCTTCTGCAGAATGTGGTCTCTAAAATACCTCTGAAATCTCACTATTGATTTTTTAGCTGATATTATCAGTAAAAGGAGTTGTTGCTCCCAAGTTATGTTTTTCAATCTGTTGGCTCAGGTGAGAATGAGAAGTATTACAGGGATGGAAGAGGTCAGCAAAACGAGTGTCGTGTGGTAGAAATGCTTATTCAAAATACTACTGGCAGTAGAAGGTTCCTTTATTTTATTTGGAAGTTCCATCTGTGCATGGAAAAACATTTGATTTCTTGATAATAGGAATTCGACATAAAAAGCTCCCATTTCTTACTCTTTGCTGCTGAAGATTAATATTATTGTTTCATTTCTGGGAAAAATATTTTAGAATACCTTTTGTTTTTGGGGAAGATCAAGAAGGAGTATTGAATATCACTGTTTGGCATTTGTTACCTGGAGTGTCGCATCTGTTTTGTCAGTGAATTATTCAAAAGCACAATAAACCTTCTGGCCTTTGGAGTGTACCAGGAATGGCTTTATTTTAACTCTCAGTCAGTGGGGGCACTGTTGCTTCTCTGGGTTGCTGGACACAATGCAATGTTTAATACAAAACAGATTGCAGGGATTTGGAGTGAAATGCCTAAAAGTCAGGGCATGAGGGGAGTACAAAAACTCTGTCCTGCATTATGGTGGCTTTTAATGATTGTGCTGCAATTCAGTGACAAGTTCAAGAGCAAACCAGTGAGTACTTTTACACCAGACTTAACATCCCTTTGTGTTGCTTCTCTTTGTCCAGGGGTTGTCAATGAGGCAAATCAGATTCCGGTTCGATGGGCAGCCAATTAATGAAACAGACACACCTGCACAGGTAAACAGCAACAGCAAGGCTGAAGAACTGCAGAAAAACCCTGCAAGTTTGCTGCAGGAGTTGATGCTTCTGTTTCCTATAAAATACTTGTGTAAATGTATATGTTAGTGATAGAACTGGATATTTTTTTTATCATTATTTTGGTGTAACTAGTTTAGAATTATTAGAAGTGCAATCCAGGACTTTATCTAGTGTTTTGAGTAATAAGTCTCTATCACTGTAATAAGAAAATTAAGTGCAGTGTGCAGATGGTGGGTCCTGTAAAACTGTCACTTTATTGAGTCATGGCTCTGAGGTAAGGATGGTAGGTTAAGAATTGAGTTTTTCTTGAAGCCATGGCTGTATGTTTTACATAAAAGCTTGCCAGGATGTTATCAGAGATCCCGTTTGCAAGCTTGCAAAATACAATATATAATACAAACGTAATTTTCTGTTGTTTGTAGTTTGAAGCTGTTTCAGCAACATAAAATTATGGAGAAGTTTGGGTTGTCTCTAAGTGGCTGAACAGGGGACATTCCAAGAACAGAACAGTTCACTGTGATTCTTGAGTATTTTTCTGTACTTCTCCACATAGCTGTGTTTAACCAGCCTGTCCAAGTGATACAGTTTTATCTGCTGTTCAGAACCACTTGTTATGAAATAAGAGACTCTTGTTTTTAGGTCTAACTTTTCTAAGCTGTTGCTTCAAAGAATGTGCCTCTAATGGTCACAGTCTATGCAACTTTTTAACTTGGAATACTGATAATTGAGGCAACAGAGTGCTTTTCTCTCCATCCATGTTTTGCTGAAGCTCGGTATCAGTCTATATATAGCTGTGGTAAATGCCTTAGACCAGTTTGATTTCCTGAACAGCAGTTGAGACTATTTAGAAATAAAACTTGCATTAGTTATAGCAGCTCCTTCAGTCTTGGTAGAGATTTTGTCAGTAGGGGACATAAACATCCCAGGAATATTAACTGTAAAAAATTTACAGTAAGAAAAGAGAATTCTAAAAATGAAGTATTGCTGTTCCTCACTGGCAGTTTGTCATATGGCTACATGTAAAGAGTTCTCAATTTTTTTTGTGCTTGCTGATCCTTGGTTTTACTGCCTGGCTGGGAAGAGGCCTTAATTCCAGTCTGCTTCTTCAGTGCTGTAGCCATTTGCACGTTTGAACAGCAGCAGCCAAGTGGAATTGTGGCAGTGTTCTAAGGTAAACTGAGGGAGGAAATAGGAGAACAAAGATGCAGTGGCAAAGCAGGCAACAGAAGTAAAATATTGTGAATCTCTTCCCTAGGAGTCATGCAATGCACTGTGAAGTTAACACTGGAATTCATTCCAGGACAACAGTTACAAGCTGGCATTTTCTTTCCGTGCAGTTTCTTTGCTTTTGAGTTAGCGAGGTTAAATGTACAAAGGGGTGATGGTGGAGGGGAGTGGGGCTGGTCTGGTTAAAAAGTAAACACAAAGATAGGAACTGCAAGAACAACCCAGCCTGTGGCAGGGATCTGAGAAGAGTTGAAAGCCTTTTTTCTCTTTTCTGCTCTAGTTGGAAATGGAGGATGAAGATACAATTGATGTGTTCCAGCAGCAAACAGGAGGAGTTTACTAAAACAAAAACACAAAAAAGAACCTGCTACTTTCCTCTCCAGAACTGTGCTCCCGCAGGCAACACTTCACAATTAGAAAAATGAGACTTGGTTCAGCCACATCCTGACTACTGCAGTATAGTTTTCTCTCTTCTCTCTGATTTTTTTCCTATTCCTTCTATTGTACATAAAGTAACTGGTGACGTGCACAGACATAATGCATATTTTTTTTAACTAAATGGCCAATGGTATGTTTTGATCAACATTTAATGGAGATGGGGTGGGAAAACAAACTGGTTCTGTGAAAATGCCCCTCTCTCCGTTAGTGGCATGCTCCTTCTACTTTTATCTTTATATTCCAGTAAGTTATTTTGCTCTCACTGTTTAAAAACAAAAACCTTGCATACCTTGTTTGATTGGATAATTTCAATGTTTTTCTTTATCATTGTAAAACCAAGGGCAATTTTATAACTTTTTTGTACGTAGCTGTTACATGTAGAGCAATCTCTGTCTAAGTAGGGGTAAATTACTCTTTAAAAAAAAAAAAGGAAAAAAAATTCTAGATAGTTTTCCCTTCAAGTAAAGCGTCTTGTTGTTTAAATAAACTTCTTGTTTAAAATAACCAGTTTTCTTTCTTTTTCTGTGGAGTACTACTACTCAGCACCTGTATTTCTCTCTCTGCAGCACTTTATGCTTCTCAAATCTCAGCTTTCTCTGTGGTAAGTAAACATAATCCTCCTAGTGTAGTCAGAAGATTGTTGGAAAATCAAAGGCCGCCTTGAGACCTGTCAGTCAGCAGTTGAACTGGAAATAGAAGTCAGTTTTATTTTGATTTCTTTCTTTTGTGAATGTTCTGCTAAGCCAAAATTGTTTGATTAGGCAAACTGAAAAATACTGAACTACTTAGTAATGCCTTGGATTGAGCTCTTTTTGTTATTCTTTATTAGAAGCATCAATATTGTTGTTGCAGTAGTTTACTTAAGACTCTGTATTTGAATGCTTTTTGATGTAAACATTGAGTTAAAAAGAGCAAATAATTTCGTTAACCATTCAGTTTACCATGGTATCAAATGGGAGATGCTTGGAAATGTAAAGCAAAAATAAAAAATTGAGTTCTCTTTTTGGCTGCATTTAGCTGTGGTGGTGGAGATTCCAAGCTCTGCTTTACCCCATTGTGCTGTTCCTGCTTGGAAGGGGGAAAGGCTGGAAGTACTGAAGGGAGCTAGTGATGATGATGTTTTTCACGAGTCTTTTCCACAAAGTTCTTCTTGGGGAACTTCTTGGGGGAGTTTAGAGGTTGCAGTGAAATCCATGGATGTTCATGAGAGATTATATACCTGTCAACCCCACAGGCCCACAGCAGTCCCTGATGTCCTAGGAATGTTCCACTATTTTGTAGTGTTTGCAGTAAGCTAATGCTCTTTTAGATATTAATTTGTTACAAGAGGTCACTTTTTGGTGGTAGTTTTTGTAATAGTTAATTCAAGAAGTGATTATTGTATGTGAGGCCTGTGCCTGCTCGGTCTGGAAATCCTTTGGGGCAGAATGGTGGCTCTGTGCATGTAGCTGATGAATTGTGATCCATTTGACTTGTGTCAGGATTTAATACATTTGATGCTACATCAGTTACATCTAAAGGAAAAATAGGGTCTGTTTTTGCAGTGGCTTTTGACTCTGTAGCTGAAGAATTTAACCTGCTGTGTGCCTTTGTTTTAATTCTAGGAAATGCTCCTGCTAAGCAGAGTATTTCTTATTTTGGTGTGTATCTTGTAGACTTCTGTGGTGTGTTACAAGGTTGAAATTCCCTCTTGTGAACAAATGTTTTCATATCCAAACTCACAAAGGCCTGGAAAAAAAATACTTTCATCTAAAAAAGAGGGTGGTGGGGGAATATATTTCAGCACCTTTCCTGAGTTACACATGGAATACATTGCTCTTTGGCTTTAGAGTCTCTGGCTTTTAAGCTGGCTAAACTTCTGATATCAGTGTATAAAATTCTTTCAACTTGATGTCCTGCCAAGACTTTTCCCAGGAGAAAGCTGTCTTTATCTTGTTTGGCCAAAAAAGGTGTTTGGACTTGCTTTAGTTTCTGAAGAAAGGGTGAGGTCTCCTTAAATACAATTTTTTTTTCAGCTCAACTTAAGACTGTGAAGCTCAAAGCTCCCTGTTGTGTCTTGCCTGGTGTGTTTTTTTTATTTCCTGAGGCAACAGAAGTCAAGTGACAGGTACTGAAGAGCTTTTAAAAACAATGTCTTCATTTCCTGAATTAGTGGAGTGTTACTTCATCTGTCATGAACTTGTGTATGGGATTCACCTACATTTGTCTATGTCTTACTGCTGTTACCTGGGTTTGTTCCTCATATTTCTGAAATGATTCCTCTAACAGTACTGAATGGTGTTATGTAAGGTGGTGGCTGCAGTCAAAAACTGATGAAATGGTCTTGTCTGAAATGTTTGTTTGATTAGATTAAACAAGCAAGAAACTGTCTCAAAGAACTTCAGTGACTTAGTTCCTCAAGAGCCTCAAACATTGAATTTCCTTTAGTCTGGCAAACTGAAGTGGGCTGAATTCTGATTCTGGTTCGCATACATAACACATTTGTGTAACAGTAAGCAGAAATACTGAACTTTTATTTAAAAAAACCATTTTTTTAGAACTCTCCTCTGTGGTCTTGCAAATACTCTCCTTGTGGCTTGTCCATTACTGTTCTTCTGGTGTCAGAAATTTTACCTGTGGATTCCTGATTGCTGGAACCTCAGTGGTTTTGCTGTGACTGTCTCCTCTAAGGAAGCTACTGCCAGGGATGATGATTTGGAAGTGATATGAACTACAGGGATATGAAAAATTTGGATCAAACTGTTCAGAGTTCACTTTGCTGTTCGGCCTGGCTTGATTTGTGGCAGTTCTCATGTTTGCACTGGTAGCCACATGGACTGCTAGAAGTCCTTGTGTTGGAGGATAAAGAGAAACTGGGCAAAGAGGTCCTGTCAGGCTGGTTGGGAGGTAAGTTTTTCATGTTTATTAAACAGCTGGGATCTTTCAAGAGCCTGGGCAAATTATATTATTACCCACAATTTTCAAATAATGTGTTCTGAAGTGATTGCTGTGCAATTTAGTTAATATTCCTCCCATGGCTTTAAAGTGAAAAAGAATGGAGTAAGTCATAATTGGATGCAATGCCCTGGTGAGTCCTGTGGGTGGTAAGGCCCTGCCTTCAGGGTGTGGTGAGGCTCCAGTCCCTCACACAGCTTCAGTTGTGGAATGGACAGGACCTTTTTAAAAAGGTTTGTTTCAGGTGCCTTTAGTGAGACGTTTTTATTCATGTGCAGGGCAGATAATGACAGATGTTAACACCTGGAAATCAGTGGGAAAATCCGCACCCTGGGGATCTCAGCCATCCAGAGGGGGCTCTTGTGAAGGGTCAGTGTGGAGTGCCCTGAAGTGCTGGTTCAGAAGGGGTTCTGGGAGTCGAAGGCTGCTCTGAAATGGAATCTGCTGAAGTGCCAACAGTGTAAGGAAATACTCCAAGTGGTAACATGAGAGGGATTGCTGTCCTGGCATATGGAGGTGTCCTCAACAAAAGAAAAATCCCTGAAGTAACACTAAGGTAATTGCTGCTCCAAGATAACTGCAATATCAGAGCAGGTACAGCATCTCTGCAAGGGTTAAGGTCAAAGTGAGATTATTTTCCAGCAGGAATATTCCTCTCCAGTACCTTCACTTCATTACTTCCAAGTCAGTGTAACATAAGTGCTGTTGTTTGTCTGTTGGATACTGGTTCTATTGTGTCTGTTATTGCAACATTAATGAAAAGGAATAATGTGACTGCCTCCAAGAGAGGAGACTTCCTAGTCTTCAGCCAGTTGGAAATAACTGGATTTCTAAGGAATAGCAATTTGTTTTCAAAGCTGAAAATGAAAAATGAGATGCTTCCTTGATCATCATCTATTAAATTAAAAGTGAACAATAAATTGAAATATTTTTCTTAGAGTTTTAGATAGTGGCCTCTCCTGAGTACAGTGTGTGAGCTGCTGTGATGGACTGTTGTGGAGTACTAAAAGACAATCTGAAAGCAAATAACTTGGATCACTCTTAATTATATTATCATGCTAATTAATACATTTCATTCTCTGGATTATTGAGGTTTGTTCATTCTGGCTGTAACCAGTTGCCAAACTAAATGTGTTCTGATAGGGAATAATTTAATCCTGTAATTTGTCTTACTTTTTTGTGCTTAGTGTCAGAATGAATTGGTGGCACAGCACTTCTCCTGGGTGTTTAGGATGTAGGAGTGTGAGGATAAATGAAAGATGGAATTTTGATCCCTGTTTTTAAGTTTTTGGTTGACCCTCAAGGTGCTTAATTACAGGGGTTCCCTGATTCCTTCCCTAACTCCATGGGATAGTGGTCTTATTCTAACATGGAGGTGCTGGGAGCCCCAGCTGGTATTTATGGAGTGGTTGGAGTCCCTTTGAGGGAAGAGTTTTAACCCTTGTCCCTGAAGAATTTCAGTTTGCATGGGAGGGGTGAGGTGTGGCTGGTGGTGCTGGGAAAGGAGTGGCTGAGTGTCAGCAGAGATCCCAGAAGGGAAGGGCAGCAGGTGCTGGAGAAGGACAAGGGATGAGTTGGTGAGGAGCTGCAGGAGGAATGGGGTCTGTGGGAAGACCTGTAGGTTTAAACAATCCCAATATGAGAATGACTTTGGAGTGCTGAGGAAAGACTAAGGTTGTTAAAATGTACAAATTATATGTACAAATAGTAAATAGTGTTTCTTATTTAGAAAGGAATATTCTTCAGGGAGACTTGGATTCAAAGGACACCCTTTGTGGTGAATTTTGTGCTGGTTTTGGTGATTTAGGTCTCCCCCCTTCCAGCATCAAAGTACATCTGATGCCCTGCAAGGGCTCTTGAAGGATCAGTTGATTAAGAAAACTTTCCCTGAGTTTAAGCAAACTCAAGCAAGACAAAAATTGGAATGAAAGCTCTTTGGGCCACTGACTTACCCTTTCAGAGATGCCTCTTTTTCCAATAAGGAGCAGCACTTTGGAGGACACTGGTAGTGCTGGATTCCCAGACAAGAACTTTTCCTGAAGATGTAGAGAGGCATCAGAGCAACTTCCAGAACCCTTGCAAACGACAGCATCAGCTCAATGGGACAAACCATTGGATCTGTAGGATACCATCTTCCATGGAGCAAATCCAGCTGTGGCAAGGGGTGTTTTTTAGCTGACACTTTACCTTCAGCTGTGAAAGAAATGAGGAAAGAAGAGAAAACTCAGTCAAAACATCTTTTTTTTTTGTACCCTGTGCTTGGAATAAAGCAGGAATGCTCTTTGTGACTGCTGTAAGTAGCAGAGCCTGGCATGAAGAAACTCTGGGTCACGAGAGGATGACCAAGCTGAGGCTTTTCTCAAACCAGTGGTATCTCTCCTTGCCTAACCCTTGCACTTCCTGGAGTCTCGTTCAGACTTCCAGATGCTTCTTGCATTCCTTGCTGGTGGAATTTCAACAACAGGTGGAATTGTTTGGTGTCTGAGCCTTTCAAACAGCTGCTGAGAATTGTTCTGGTCAAATGTCACCATCCTGAGATGGATCCTAAGCCCAGTTTCTGTAGCCATCTTCATAAACCCCTTCATGTTATGTATAAATAATCAGCAAAGCAGCTGATTTAAAGGCCACCCTGCAGCCTGGACTGTGAGAGATCAGTGCAGCCCCTTGGAAAACACTGAAGGTTTAGAATTTTAAAGCTGTGTGTTAAAACCGGCTTTGTCAGAGGGAACGGGCTTTTCTTCATCTTGACTTTAAAAAAAAAAGGCTCTTTGTGTCTCAGGGGTACAAATTTAAGAGTCAAATTCTGTGGGTCTGAATAAAAAGCATTTAGATGACAAAATATTTCTGCAAGTTCCCGAGTGAGCAGATGCTCTACCTGTGTGCAGGTAGGTGTCATTTGACTTCTTAATGCCCAAGCCTAAGGGATAATAGAATTAAAACAACTGTGTCATCTAGCTTAAAATTTCCCTTTAATCTACCTCTAGAAAGATGTGACGCAACAGAGAATTCCCTGGGGATCTAAATAGTGGCTGGAGCTTTTTTGGAAAAAAAAAATAATTTTTTTTCTATGTTTTCTAGACTAGAAGAAATAAAACACTGTGGTCCTGTGTGTAGTTTTAGCAGTTCCACTCTTCCCTGTGGTAATATTAAGGCTGGTGATAATTCAGACACTGGACATCTCATGTTGTACATAGAGTGAAGTGGCACAATCTTTGTGTTTTCCAGACCAAAAAGAAATACTTTCCAGAGAAAATGGGGATATTAAGGCTGGTCGTTAGTGCAGACTGAGAGAGATGGATGGAACTTTCCTCTTTTATCCAAGTGCTCATTGAAATAATATTTGCAGTGGCAGGTTCTGATGTGTAGATTTTGCAGCAAAAGTGATGAGCAAGGAAGCATCTGTGTGTGCGTGGAAGTCACAGGGAGTTCAGGAAGCTCCCAGTCACCAAGCCAGAGGTGGGTTTGACAGATGGGTCAGCAGCCAATATGTGATAATTTAAACTGTGCTGTGAGAGATTTGTGCTGGTGTTTGCAGCAGATACAGGACACAAAATGTGCAGCCTCGTGCCAGGTGAGCAGCGTTGCTGGGCTTTGTATTCCTGCTGCCATACCATGTGCTGGAACTCAATTTTCATGCAGCAATCCACTGCTGCAAAATAATACACTGATACTGCAAATTATTTTATTGCACCACATTTTTTGAGGTGTGTTCCCTGCCCAGCCCTGTGTCCTGCAGGCCCTTGCTGTGTCTCTGCCCTCGTTGAAGTTGGCGGCCTTGTGCCAACACCTCCTGCAGCACAATGGCCTTGGTTCGGCCTTTTTAAAAAAAAAAAACCAAGATTTTTTTTTTTTTAATAGGTCTTAGGACCACAGCGTTTTATTTTTTCTAATCTGTGTGTAGTTTTAGCAGTTCAGCTCTTCCCTCTGTTAATATTAAGGCTGGTCATGATTCTCAAGTAGCTCATCCCTGTACGTTGGAGCCGCTCCACGACACCTCCTGAGGCACCTGCAGGGCCGGCACGGCCATGAGTGCGAGGGACCAGGCCTTGCGTGGCCGAGTGGGTGCCAGGGAGGGGCGTTGGTGGGCGAGGGTGTGTCCTGGGCGGTGTCTGTGGGGACAGCGGGGCATGAGGGGGTCGGGAGGGCGCTGAGGGGGCGGCAGGACTCCCTCAGTGGACCCCCCGCTCCCCGGGGCCCTCAGCGGGGGCAGCGCCGCGGGCACTTTTGTCTCGCCTCAGGCGCGGCTGAGCCAATCACAGCGCGTGCCAGAGGTGAATGACAGCCCTCCCGCCAATCCCCGGCACAGGGCGCCGCCGCTCGCCTGCGGCCAATCAGCGCGGAGCAGACGTATTGCTGAACCAATGGGCTCCCGCCGGTGAGGCGAGGCGTCCCGGGATAGACGGCGGGGCGGGACAGAGGGAAGAGTGGCAGGGCACGGCCCAATAGAAGATGGCGACTGCGTTTGAACAGTCCAATGAGAAGGCTGGGTGTGGGCGGGGATTGAGGCGAGTATAAAACCCGCGGTGGTGCGGGCGGCGGCCGCAGTTGTCACCGGCAGCGGCAGGGCCGGGCGGGAGGAGCAGCACCGTCCGCGGGACCGCCACTGCACAGAACCCCCTTCCCTCGCTCCGGCTCCCCCCGTCCCTCCGCCATGACCACCACGGCCACGTTCTCGGGCATGGACCCCAATGGCAGGAACAGCTCCAGGTCCGCGGGGGCGCCCGGGGGGTCGCTGGCACCCACATGGCGGCGGGGCCGGGGGTCCTGGGGGCGGGGGGTGTTGTCCGGCGCGGCCCCAGGGCGGTGCTGGGGCGCGGTGCTGCGGCGGGCACGCCGGGGCTGGCGGCGTGCGGGTCCTCCGGGGGGGGGTCGGCCGGAGGCGGGGGGCGGCCGCGCCCACCCGGGGGGCTGCGGGGGGCGCCGTGCCCGGTGCGGGGGGCGGTGCGGGGGGCGCCGAGACCCGCCCGGTGCGCGAGTGCGGCCCCGCCGCTGCCGCCGAACAAAGAAGGGAGGCGACTCCCCGCCTTCTCCGCGCAGCCACGGCGCGGGGGCGGGGGGCACCGCGCCCCTCCGGGCCTTCCCCGCCGCCTTCCCCCGCCACCATCCCCGAGGCCGCACCGACCCCTCGGGCCGCCGCGGACTGGGTGGGGCCGGGCGGGCTCCATTGTCTGCGCCGCCCCGCCCGGGGGACCCGCTGGGTTCGGGAGGTGACGGTACCCGGGGGTCGCCCCTTCCCCGCTCCCGAGGCTGGGAGGGGCGTGGGGGGGTGGAAGCGGAGCCTGTCTGGAAACAAAGAAAAACTTGGCAGGTTGGCGTGGAGGAGATGCGCGGCGTTTGTCGGGCACCCGCGTTCTCCGGAGGCGCAGCTGGAGAGGATCGTGCCGTTTTTACAGCCTGTCGTGTGTGGTTTTTTTTTTGTTTTTTTCCCTGTCAGGTTCTGGCCTGACAAAGCGGATGCTTCCTGTTTCCTTTTAGCTTTTCAGGGTGCGTTTTAAAGCGAAAAATACCCTTTGCAAAGCGTGTTAACAAACCCTTTGCAAAGCGTGTTTCCAGAGCGCTTCCCAGCTGGAGCTGTGGGTGGATTTTCAGTGGACATCGCTGGGTATCAGGTGGAATTTTTAAGAGCAGCTCGTTGCTTGAAGTGTTAAACGTGGCTTTCATAAAGCACGTTACAACATCTCCAGGCTGTGAGAGGCTTCTAATGAAACCTGCCAGCCTTTAGCTGAGATTGGTAAAAAGGCATTATTCCTTTTTAACAGTTTGAGTGATGGCTTTTTTTTCCCCTTTAGTTGCCTCCTCTGTTAATGTCATTAAAGACTGTCAGTGGAAACTGTCGTGTCCTTAAGAGAGTAGTAGTTTCACTGGTCTAGTGAAATAGAGGTGATCTGTGGTGTGGGAACAAGCCCTGCTTTGAACAGACTGTTCTTCAGATTAACTGCAACAGATGTAACTAAGAAAATAAGCCTTCTAAATGGAGACATTTTCTCGGGATAAAAAAGATAAAGGAGTGATTCAAAACCATTACACCATATCTGTTAATTCAGGAAGGAGACAAAACAAGTCATAATCAAACATACTGTCCAGTCTCCTGGGATCCTCCCATTAGCAGCTGAGCATTAGTAATTAGAACTTTGGAGAATAATTTTTTAAGGAAAAGTGGTTTGCTGGTTAAGTAACATTAAATATCCATGCTGCACACCTTTGGGAATTTCCATTGCCATTGTTGTGTTTGAGCTTGGAGGAGCGTTTTTGTGTTGCATCTGGAGTTTAACAAGCACAAAATCTCCAAATATCTGAATGTTTAGCCGTGGTGATGACACTGTACAATCAGACACACTCTTCGTGTGGAATTCCCAGGCTTGGAGCATCAACAAGCTGTGTGCTGTTCCCTTTTGTGGGGTTCTAACTTTGATTTATTAAATTATGTGTAAAGAACAGGAAGGGTGCACCCATCCCTATTTTGTCCTGGTGTTCATTTCAGAGCACTGGATTCCTTGAAAGCCCAAGAAACCCCAAATTCTGTTGGTGTACTCACATCTCTCTGGGGGTTGTGACAGTTCTCACACTGTCAGTTTTATTCTCCTGGCTTCTCCAGCAAATACAAGATCTCATGCTTAAGAAAACAAGATCAGGAGGAGTTTACATTTAAAGATTTATTTTGCTGCTGCTGTTAATTTTGGTTGATTTCTGCAGGTTGGAAAGCAGACCAACAATAAAGCTCATGAAGTACTGAGCAGGCTCCTTTTTTGTCTAACAGCAGATTGTTAGATTTAGGTTACATATCTGGAGCTTTGTACACGTGTCTCTCCTAATAATAGTCAACTTAAAGCTGTTTGATTGCACCTTTTGCCTCTAGACCAGAATCATGCTGCAGACTTGGGGTTTTTTTCTGAGGAAACAAATCTAAAAAAAGGCTGCAGCCATCAGTGGTGCAACCAGTCCTTTGGCTCATAGTCCAAACTTCATCCTTTGCCGTGCTGCCAGTTTGAGGATTGATGTTAACCTTCACAGAGTTCTCTTTAAAAAGCTGGAATTTGACAAGCCCACGTACTTATTTTCTGTTTGGCTCAGACTGAAGGCTGGTGGCAGCAGCCCTTGGTGACACTGAATGAAGCCAAGGGCACAAGTAGAGTGTTGGGAGCATTTTATTTCTGTAAGTGTTGCTAAAGTGAAGAGTAGTGGAGACACAGTGCCAGGATGGAATTCTGGCAGGGGCTTACCTGGGTAGTTCAAATGATGCACTGGAGCCATGGCAGCCTCTGATTTACGGGCTGGAGAGCAGCTTTCAGCAGGGGTACAGGTTGTAAAGCTGCCCCTCTCTCTCTGCAGAGTCCTGCGTCCTCCTGGAGGAGGGTCCAACTTCTCCCTGGGGTTTGATGAGCCCAAAGAACAACCCGTGCGAAGGAACAAAATGGCATCCAGCATCTTTGGGACTCCTGAAGAGAACCCACCTTCCTGGGCTAAAGCATCGGGTAAGACCATCCTGCTTTGTCTCCACATCTGCTGAGCTGCATTGATTCATTTCGTGCCTCAGCCTGAAGCTGGTGGTGGCTGTGTGGAAAGCAGAGTTTGCTTCCTCCTTGCTACTTTTGGGCTCTAAATGATATCTGCTTGCAGGAGATTGTTTATTTCTCGTGAATTTATACCAGAAGGGTTTTTTTATGCAAGTCTTGGGCACGTTGCAAGCAGAAAATTGTATTTTGCATGCGATTTCTCCAAGTTAATCAAGTCACAGTACAGTGAACTTACTCAGAAGAAGTTTAGCCTTGTGTTTTTCTCACAGCTGGGGTTAAGCTTCCATTTCTGCAGAGTAGGGGACTCTAAATCCCATCTATTTAAATGACACCCTCACTGCATGAGGTGCTGCTGTAAGAGAGTAATTTGTGAGTTATTATCTAAAGGACCAGGATTTTTTAGAATGGTCAAACTTTAATTAAAAAAAAAAAAAAGGCACCTCCCCCAGAGTACCCAAACCTGTAACTATTTATGATCTGCTTTCCTGGTAAGTTTACCTTGCAACCTGATTGGAATCAATCTCTGCTTGTAGGGGCTAAGCCAGGTGAAATCAGAGACAACTGTGAATCATCTGGACCACAAAGAACAAACTCAACTGAGGCAAACTGTGGAGACTTTGTAGATCCCAAGGTCAGTACTTGACTACAAAGAGCCTGATAATGGGCAATTCACGCCCTGGGTGGTGTTGCCTTACAAGTGATGTTCACACAGTGTAGGATTCGAAGCCTTGTTCTCAATCTGCTTTTTTTCCTGAAGGTTCCACCTGATGCCCTTAAATGTTGATGGAGGGCTGGATTTTTCACAGGGACCACTTTCCAGAGCTCTTAACTGGTCTTATTGCTGAGACAGTAATGAAGTGCTGCGAAATCTAATTTCAGCTCTGTGTGTGATTGTGGGTTTAGACATTTTGTAAACAATGGTTACCTGCAGCAAACGCTGCGTGGGTCTGACAAAACTTGGTTTCACATCTCAACAAGTTCTTGCCTCGGTAGCATCAATGCTTGTTTTATTTGTTACTAGTGTTAATAATACCATCAGGTGTGTTATTTTCTATATAAACTGTTCACTTGGTAGCAATATGGAGCACGATTTGTAGTGTTAATAGTGATAATTAAGTGAAATTTGCTTGATGTACGATGACATTTGATAAATGTGTGATTACATTACAACAGGATTCCTCTGAACAATGGTTCAATAAAAAACTAGTAATTCCTCTGACCTTAGAAACACAGGAATGCAGGGTAGCCTGCACTTGCATGAACAAATTTTAGTGAAAAAAAGAAATCTTGTTGTTTAAAACTTGAGCTTTAAGTTGTCTGAAAAGAGCTGGGTAAGTAAATAGTTGATCTCAAATGTTGTAGCAGACACCTTTTGTCTAATGTTTTATTTTGGTAATTCACATCAAGCATCACAACCCATTTTTGTTATTAATAGGAGCTTTAAGTCACAAAACTGTTCTTTGTTACAGAAAATGTCTTGTTCCAATTTAGCAAATATAAGTGAATTAAATTTATAGCTGCTACCACAGAAAACAAACTGTTTAGTTTAATTGTATTCTCTGCCAAATTGTGTTAAACACTGTGGTTCTCAGCTTTGCAAACAGATTCTTCCCATGTGGAATAGTTTACTTTTATGCAGTAGTTCAGCTGCAAACAGCAGAAACTGGAGCTGGTGAGCTGTAGCCCAGCCTGAGATTTAAGGTGGTAAATTTGTGTCAGTTGCTGTGCTTCTTTATCCCAATTTCTGCAGTTGCACTGTGTAATTAGCAATGTTAAATCTATGAAAGCTGATAAAACCTCATGCCATTGAGGAGCCTCGGCTGCTGCTGGGAGACTCTGTATCTTTGTGTCAAGCTGCAGCCTGTGAACAGACTCAGTATGTAAATAATGTTTAACTGTTTATGTAGTGAAGGAAACTTTATCAGCGACGTTGCAAAGAAGCTGATCAGCATTTCACAAATGAAATTAAATATCCTGGGTAGAACAAATGCTCTTGGCCATATTAACAGATAAGTGTTTGGTGTTGCTGAGTAGAAAGGAGAGGACACTGAACTGTTGCTCGTGGCTCTCAGTGTAATTCGTTTGTCCCTCCTGCTCTGCAGTGAGGATGTTCTGGTTCCTGTCAGTGCTGCTGGATTTAGGATGCTGTGCACAATAAAGTGTTTGTGCCCACCCATGTCCTTTGTGAGATGTGAGATATAACATGTTTCTCTCTCTTTTCCAGGGAGGAGATGGTGGTGAAATTTCTGGTAAGTAACTCCTTTGGACTCCTCTGGTGAAAGCCTTTTGCAATAGAGGAGGATATAGGATGTATAAGTGGTCATGTATTAGGATAGAGGCAGATTGGGGTTATTCTGGAATCCATCAGATCAATAAAGTGACTCGACTGCTTCAGTGGAGTGTGGGTATGGAGTGAAATGGTGGAGTGTCTGTGAGTCATCAGGTTAAAAAGGAGAACAGTCCTGCTCGTTTATTTTGCCACCAGCTGTTGGTGTAAAGATTTGTCTGAGTACTAGAAGGCAAGGTGGAGACCGACTTGCAAAGATTTCAAGTGATTGAAAGACTACACTGCTGTTAGAGTAGCTTGTAATTAAATAAGACAGTCAACTTAATTGATTTCAGTTTAAAATGTCCTTCTTTCCTATTGTCTTCTCATACAGCAAACTCTACACTCACAGAAATAATCAAACCCAGCTACTGCATCTGGAAGTGTCTGCATTAACCAGCTTTTAACTTCCTGTTGCCTTTTAAATGCTGATTTTTGCCAAGGAAGTTGATCTGCATACTGCAAATATCCTGTAAACAGAGACATTTCCCCTAGCAGCACGTGTGCCAGCCTTCAAGTGTTTTTTCTAGCTCTGAGGCTGGAAATCTCTCCTTTGTAAGGTTCACCCTAGGAATAGCTTCCTTCCTGATGACAGGAATGTGTGTGTTGACCGTGGCTTTCCAAGTGCTACTTTCAACACCTAAGAGTGGTGGGAGATCACTGAGGCCATTAACAGCTCCCTGTCCTGAAAAGACCTGCTGGGATGGGGAGAGCTTTTCCAGAACGTTTCAACTACCTCTTAAATGGTATCTGTGCCCAAAATAAGTGTTGCCTCTTTAGCAGGCAGCTTCTAATCAAACTGTGTACAGGATTTAGGATTTCTTTCCCATGTCTGGCTGATCTTAATTAGCACTGCAGGCATCTGGAGTTTATGCCTCGAGTAGGAGGATGTGGTTTGCTAATAGAAGTAAACTGCTCTAAGGGCTCTGCTGCTTTTCATGGTGCTTGTTTAAACCAGCTCCCCACAGGGCAGAAGAGATCCCACAAACAGCAGTGAGGTGAGAAGGGCTGGGATGGGAGGAGACAGAAACAGAGCTGGCTGGGATCAGGACAGCTGAAACTTGGAGTGCAAAGTGATATTCCTGACTCTTAAATTTAAAAGTTCACATTTTTCGCAGGTGTTGTATTTGTATTTAGGTTTGTTTCTGGTGAGTGACAGCGAGGGAAGTTCTTATCAAGGACCAAATAAATGTATGCTGGGAGGTGGTTAAAAAAAAGCATTACTGGAAAGTAATTGGGGTTGTTTCCTGTTGTGACCACGAGAAAAAATTAAACTTTTGGAGATGGCCAAGATGAAATTAAAATGACAGGCAAAGGTTTGAATGATAAACTTTCACTGATGGTACTTAGGAAAGAGTAGGAATTTAATGCTTCCTGGAAATGGTGTCTGTGGCAGATCCCTGAGCATCCTGATGGATTGTTAAATTAATTTCTACCATTGATAACTTTGGGTATTGTAGCTTAATGGAGCCCAGTCTCGTTGAGGTGTGCCACTCCTCCCCTTGATATTCCTGCTGGGCTGGTGAACATCCCACCTGGAACACCTGTGACTTTGCACTGGATTTGCAGAGCTGTCTGCAGGGTTTGAAAAGAGTCGAATGAATCCACCTTCAAGCAAAAGCTGTCTGCTTACAAGTTCACAGCACAACCAGAATCTTAATAGCTTCCCATCATGTAAAAATGTTTATTCTTTTGAATGTGGAAATCATTTTCTGCATGTAACTGATTATAAAACCCCAAGTAGGTGTCAGGTGGGGTGTGCATATTTATTAATCTCACCTGTCTAGGGGAAGAAAATGTTCCTTTTGCAGCAGTTTTCTTGCTTCCTGTTTGGGAGCTGTAGTTCCTTTCTGTGCAGAGTTTCGGGGGTTTGCAGTGCACTCAGCAGGGAGCTGTTCCAGGGATTAGACCCTTTTTGGGATGGGAAGATCTTCAACATTTGAGCTGATCCTATTGCATTTACTTTAGTCATTAGGTTGGCAAATATATCTGTACCTTGATTGTGTGAGAAGTGCTGATGTGTGATCAGCTGGCTGAATGAGCTACACAGACTTCCCCAAAAGTCTCCTGTGGTCTTAATTCATGTTTCTTTTGTGATTCAGTGGCACTGTGAGCTGAATGAATGTGAACAGCTAAGGAGAACTAGACAGTGCATGACACACACAGGGGAAGGTGGAGTCTGGCATTAGGGGCAGATGATCTCCATGGATGCTTGTGCTGAGTCAGCAGGCACTGAGACACGGCAGCTACAGGAGCTTCAAGCTTAAAATGTGGTATTAAGTGTTTAGTTCAGCTGTGCTGGTGTGTTAATGAGCACAGCAGAGAGTCTGTAGTGTAGATTATTCCTGATTGTGTGGGGACTATGCTAAGCTGCTGGAGTTCTTTGAGATTATTATAAGCGTGGATACAGGGGGTTCAGTGGACAGAAGTGGGATTTTGGTGTTTCTGATAAATCCTGCATCAAATATTATTTAAAAGAGATAAGCTGAGTTGCCACAGAATTGGAGGAAAGCTGTTCCTGGGGGTGGGAAAGTAGCTAAAAGATAGGAGGCAAAGGGTAGGGCTTAGTAATTGACTTTCAAATTGGAAAAACGAGCCATGGGAAGTGATGTGGAGGTAGTTTTATTCAGGGCCTTCATCCGTGACCTGGAAAAGGTAATGAACAGTGAAGTCTCCAATTTTGTTGGTGATATGAGCTCTTTCAAGTAGTCAAATTGTGCTGATGGCGAGAAAATCTCACTGTCAGAAGGACTCAACTGAATGAGGTAGGCAGGTAAAAAGGTGGCAGGATAATCCTTATGTAAGTAAGTGTAAAGTAATGAATCCAGGGGGTGAAAAAATCCAACACCTAAACCATGGCAGCCTTGTGTTCAGCTCTGTGCTGTGATGCTCCCAGGATCTGCCTTGAGTCTTGGCACTGAGTGTTCTCTGAGATGTGTGGAAGTGCTAGCAAAATGCTGGATGTCATCAGGGAGAAAATGGAAAATTACATCATTTTGTCTGTAAACAATGGTACACCCACATCTTGAATCGGGTGTGCAGTCCTTGACACGTAAAGAGCAGAAGGTTGTGGAGGTGAAGAAGGAAGGTAAAGGGGTGCAGTGGCTGCCCTGGGAGGTGAAACTGAAATAGTTGTGTCTCTGCAGTTTGAGGAGGAGGCTGGGGGAGGGAATTTAATCAAGATTTACCAAATGTGAAGCTTAGGGTGAATGTGCAGCTGTTGTCTGAATCCTCCAAACCCAGAACTAGTGTTCATTAGATTAAACTAAGGGGTCTGTTGAAAACAGGTGAGGTGTATCTTGACAGAGCTGATGGTGAAGCTTTGCTCCCCTCACTCCCCCAGTACCCAGGGGATTACTTGGTGCTGATTTGGGCCTTTGGCTCAGAAGTGATTGTGTTAGTCCATAAAAATGTGAGATGCTAATGTACTTGCTGTACTCAGTGTCAGCGAAGCAGATACATTAGTTATTTGCTACAGTATCTAAAGTGCTTCCTGTGAAGAATTCCTTCTGTGTCCTGTCTTCACTTGTGGCTGTTCAGAAGGACTTAAAATAAACTATCATGTGCTTCCCAGGGAGTGTACAATCAGAGCCTCCCCATGCATGGCTGTTCCCTGCTCTGTTCTGTGTGAAGCCTCAGAAGTGTGTCAGATCCTCTTCCCTCCAGTTACGAAATTGGGAATGTAGTTTGAGCTCTTGCTGGTGCTTCTGTGACTCGGCTTCCAGCACCTGCTCAGACTTGAGTTACTGTGGCCAGAGTCACACGCTGACTAATTGTATGTACAAGTCTTAAGCCTTGAGCTGCTCGTCATTAAGAAAAATGAATTGCTGGTGTCCCCTAATAGCAGCTGAATGAATGTGGCTCTTGATGAACACCCGAAACCGAGCTGGAAGGCAGAGTCCATCTGAGAAACACTTCTGAGGGCTGAGTCTGCCCTGCCCTCGGGTTGCAGCAGCACCCGAGTGTGTCTGTGCACCGGGAGAGAACTGACAGGAGCCAGCGAAACATCTGGCTCTCCTCATCCACATCAAACACCTTAAAAGCTTCTTTTCTTCTAGAAAACATTGAGGCTGATGTAGAAGCTGCCCCAGGTCAGAGTGAAGAAAAATCCCTGCCTGCTGCACCTGTTCCTAGCCCAGTAGCACCAGCACCGTCCAGGAGAAATCCACCCGGTGGCAAGTCCAGCCTAGTCCTCGGTTAAACCTTTCCCTTCCTGACTGTTTTGAACTCGTGTCTGTTTTCTTTCCCCCATGCTTGTGAACTGCACAACTTGAGCCTGACTGTACATCTCAAATTTCTTTCATTAAAAAGAAGCACTTTATGTACTCCATCTTTTTTTGAAGTCAAGGGTTTTTTCCACTTCTGTCCTGTGTTTCCCCCAGATCTACTGGAAGTGACATGAGTGTTTTCTAGTGATAGACTTGAGGGAAAGCTTTATGAAGTATTGTAATGTAATTCAAAGGAGAGTAGCTTGGTTCTAAGTGTGCTTAGAGGGTTTTTGTACTGAGGTTTTTTTTTTTTTTAGAACCCCTTAGCTTTACAAGGGTCTAGAATCCTGGTTACCCAGGCCAGCAAACAATCAGCAAGAGTGGTCCCTTCCCTTCACATGTGGGATTTAGGGATCTAAAAGGCTTCATTGACTGCATGTGGTAAATGCCTTGAGCCCTGCTGTGCCATATAAATCATTGAGTGGTTAATGTACACCATGCTGCCTTTAAAAACAAAGTAAATCTTGACACTGGACTACTACGATGCAGGGTCTGTGCCAAATAGAGGGTTGATGACCAGAGCCACCTGGCCTAGTGCTGGGAAGGGGCTGATTCAGACTTTATTCAGTAAAGGTGGAGTGGATCATATAAATAAGAATTACAGGGCATTTTTTTTTTACAACTGACTCAATGCTGTGCATGATCATGCTGGTGCTTGACCATGAGGTGAAAATCTCATCCTTTAAAAGTGTGTGTTGTAATTTCACGGAGCTGGATTGTTGCTTAAAAGTAAATAATATAGAAATTTTGAAGCCGTGTTTCCTGTGTGGGTTTTATTTCATGGTTTTGGTTTTGCCTTTATTCTCAGTCCTTGTCTCAGCCAACATGCCCTACTCCAGCACAGGTGGGATGCAGCAGAGGAGGAGAGTTATTGCACTTGGTTAACATCACCATCATGTGCCATCTTCCCCTGAAGAGATTGTCTGACTTATCTCTTAATTTTTGTCTTCTAGAGCAGAGAAATGTGGAATATGGCTTGGTATCTGTAATCTGGTTTATCCAAGATACTTTTTTATCTCAAGAAAACAGAGGAAAGTTTATTTTCCTCACAACAAAAAAAAAAAAACCCAAACCAAAACAGGATCCTAAAAAGGGAAGTGGCTGTGAGTCCAAACTGTGGAGTTCTCTGCTGTCCTGGAGGGACCTGCTGCAGGATAAGCCACAGCAGAGGATTTGTATGGAGCTGGTGTGTCTGCTGGCACCTTTTCCACCCTCCTTCTGGAAGAACCGGTGCCTGAAAGCACCCAGGCTTTCCAGATCAGTGCTGGAGAAGCCCTAGCCTGAGGTGCTTAACCTACAAAACTGGATTTACTCTGACGTGCTCCTCTCCTGCATGGGGGGGAGAGGATTCTTATCCCTCGTGTCCCCTGGGCTGCAGGACCGGCTGCAGGTAGAGCATGGGAAGTAATCGAATTATATTTCCTTGGCAATCCCCAAACCCAGTGGAACTTAATTAGTGCTCCTTTATGGTTGCTGAGGCTTTGGCCAAGCCATGCTGCTGCTGTCCCACCGCCCTTCTCCCCCTCGTGCTGCGAATGTGCCCACTGCGGGATCCCGAAGGGTTTTGGGGGGTGCTATTCGCTTTTCCTCGGTTCCCGGCGGATCCCACCGCTGTTCCCACGCGGGGCTGCCCCGAGGAGCCCCGCCCACCTCATGCATATTCATGTCGCATCATGCATATTCATGTCCCTCCCACGTGTGCCGGAGCCGGGGGCGCTGCCGCCCGCATCGCCCGCGTGTGCCGGGAACCGGGATCGGGATGGGCAGCGCGGCCGGGCCGCTGCGGGTGCTGGTGGACATGGACGGAGTCCTGGCCGACTTCGAGGGCGCGGTGCTGCGGGAATTCCGCGCCCGCTTCCCGGCGGAGCCGCGCGTGGAGCTGGCGGAGCGCAGGGGCTTCTCGGTGCGGGAGCAGTACCGCAGCCTGCGGGAGGACCTGGAGGTGAGTGCGAGCCTCACCCTCCTCACCCGGCCCGGAAACCTCTCCCTGCCCACCCTGGGTGTGCAGAGCTCAGGGTCGGGTCAGTATTTTTTAAACAGCCATGACCCCTTAAATTACCTACAACTTCCTTTGTCCGTGTATAGCTACGTGGAATTCGTTTAAAGAATACTAATTTAAATAATACATAATGTTTGTTTATGTAAAATAGTAACCAAATTCATGCCTACTCCCTATATTTATAATTTTCCTAATTCCAGGAACTTTTGAGCCTCAATAGTTGTTGATTAGACTGTCCCTTGGTGACCAGCAGGAAGGGTGAAGTCTGGGTTCACAGTATTTTTAATTTTGCATTTCGTGCAGCCTTATTTTGTATAGTGATAATTAGTGATTTCTTCCAGGAGGATCACCAGCCCTTTACAGGGAAGTGTGTGCAGGAATTGGCAAAGAGCAATTCTGTCATCAAACTCTTCACTGAACCACGTTCAGCTTGTTCTTTACCCTACTCATGTTCCTGCTCTTGCTGTGCAGCAGGAGTAGTAACTTACCCAAAGCTCCCCGAGTGCTCTGTGAGTGTTAATGTGGCTCCACAGCAGGACAAGAAATATAAATGTTATATATGGGTTTGTACAGCTAATGAAATCCTGTGTCCATATTCCCTCTGCATGCCCTGACAAGCAGAGTGCATGGCAGGTAATGATCAGGAGCAGCATGCAGAAAGCTCTGGAACACCCTACATCCATGCAAACTGTTGCCATTTTTAATGTCTGCTAATGACTGAATGAATATCAGAGAGGTTTGCAAGGCAAAATCAAAAATACTGTGAATCCAGACTTCACCCTTCCCTCTGGTCACTGCAGGACAGTCGAGGACTCTTTACAGAGCCTGGATGCTGATCCAGGCTGTGCCATACACTTTCCCTGAGAGGTTCATTGCTAATTTTAAGGTCCTGTACTGAGCCTGTAGGGTTTTTTTACTGCTAAGAAACGACAATTCATATTGATTTCCCTCCTGTTCCAGGCTCCTGCACCAGGGTGATGGATGGGAATGCTGGGTCCAGTCAGCATTTCCACAGGCTCCAAACTGCCCGAGCTCTAATCAATGACTATTGATGCTCAGAAGTTCCTGGACCTAGGAACCTGTAAATATAGCCAGCAGGCATGAATTTGGTTATTATTTTACATAAACAGACATGATTTATCGTTTAAATTAGTATTCCTTAAGTGAATCCTGTTTAGGTATATATGGACAAAAAAAATGCAGGTAATTAAAGGGGTCTTGAATTTTTATTTGTTCTTATTTTGAAGGTCTACAATCTGATCTATCAAAAAAATTGTGTTTTGTTCTGTTTCTGGCATTCCCATTCCCTCATTTGGTTGGTGCTCATCCTGTTTCTCCCCAGACCTTAGGTGTGGCAATGGAATAACCAGATAACTGGTTTGAGTCCCACGCAGATCAGCAGTGGCAGAAAGCTCTTATCTTGCCTGGCTTCCTAAGGAAATTAGCTTTGTGGAGCTGTGCTGTGGGTCTCCTTCAGTAACCTCTGGAGTTCTGGGCTGCTTTAGCCACAACAATGAAGTTTTTAAGATTTGAAGCTCCTTTGGGTTTTATGTAAAAATCATAAAATAGTTTAAAAATAGAGCCCTTGTTAGTTCTGCCGTGGCTGTACAGGGTGTCTCTGAGGCAGGAGAATCCCTGTGGAAGGTCTCTCCTTGCCCACAGCTGCAGGAAAAGCTTCAGCAGGAACCAGCAGCCCAGACACTGAGGACAGTTTTTCCATCCTGTGCCGGGGGGTCTGTGAGGCCTCATGTCCGTGCAGGGAAACTGAGTCTGCAGTTTGTCAGTGCTGAAAGGAGGGGATCAGCAGGACACCAGGGATCAGCTGGACACCAGGCTCTGTGGCAGGTGTCGGCTGTGCCTGTCCATGAACTGCCAGGGTGTGGGATACTCTCATGCCAGGGGGTGGGAAGTGCTGTGCTAATGATTTATGAATCGCCTCTTACTGAGGGGTGTTTATGCTTTGTTGGTGCTGAGCAGCTGCCCCTTGAAACTGGAGCCATTACTTGGGGTTTATTTCTGTTTTGATCATTGATTTCACATTGTAAATCCATTTTATTTAGAAAGACTTTTAATCCATTTTATTTTGTTCAAAACTTTCTTTACTGCTCTTGCCTATCTGCCCCCCTGCGTGTGTAGCCATTTTGATGGGGATTTATCTCCCAAGAGTTTAGGATGTGTTTCCTGGCCCCAGACAGTTTCAAAAAAGGATTCAACACCTCCAGCGGGGGCAAAATTTTCTAGTATTATTTTTAGGTGTCTAGAATTGGTTTTTTAAATGCCAACGGGAAAGCTTAGGGATAGAGGTAGTCACTCCAGTTTTGCATCCAAGTTGTTATCTTGCTAATGGAAGTTAAAAGGAAACCTTCAGCACTGATGGCATGAAAATGAGGAAAGAAAATGGTTTTACTTTCAGTTTCTAATCACTTTTTGTTTCTCGTGGGGGAGGGAAATGGCTTTTGATTCTAAGAGTCATCAAATCGATTTTCTTTTGCCAGCAAAGCCAGACTTTCTTGTGACGTAGTGGAAACTTGCCAGTTTCTGGTGACTTGCTGTAGGATAAAAGAGCTTTCAGGCACAAGCCTTGAGTCTGTAATTCAATCTCCTTGGGAAGAGCTCCAGGGAATTGTTGCTGGGATCAGGGAGGCTTTGCATGGAAACAGAGATCTGGGCAGATCTGATTGCCACTGTCTGCACCCAGAGACTCCTCAGCCTCTTCTGATTTGCGTGTGAAATCAGGCAGTGCTTCCAAATTTCTGGGTGTTGATTTATGAGTATTTGCAGATGATGATAACTGAGTGAGCTCCGGGATCTGGGAGAATGGCTTAATGCCAGCTCCTTCTCATTGCTTCTTAATTGAAATGGTCTTTATGTTGATGTTCCACTGGTGATATAGAGCAAAGAGACCATCAGCTGGACTCTAAAGCTGCCTTGTACAATTTCTGAGCAAAGGCTGCAGCCTGCCTTTGAAGAATACTTAACAAGAATTAAGTTTTCAAAATTGTTCAGTGGCATGGGAACGTATGACTCTAATGCTGGTGGAAAAATGCTGTTTTGACACCTCTGAATTTTACAGTGTGACCCCAGGGAAGGTAAGATTTGTGTGTCTCAGGGTAGAAGAGATACTGGAAGCTGAACCTCTCTGTCTGAGAGTCAAACTTGAGCCTGGAAGTGGCCTCAGCACTGCTGTGGGTCCTTTGCCATGATGGGATGTGTGATAAGGGGGGAGAAAACCCATGGGCTGTGACCCACTCTGAAACACTGATTTAACACAGGCCACTGAACAGTCAACAGAGGGCAATCTTTAAAATTAACTAACCAGAACTGCATTCAAACCAATGAATTTCCTAATAATAAAACGTATGAAAATGTCTTATCAGTAAATTAAAAAAAAAAGGACTAGAAGGACAGTCCTACCTAAAGGCACTGGAATTGCCCTGGAAATACTGCATTTCCTTTTAGGGGTTGTAAATGCCACTGTGCTGTATCATATTAAATACCTTTCTGTACCATTTTTGAGTACTTTAGCCAAAATGGGATAACATTGCTCCTCCAGTAATCTTGTTTCTTTCCTGTTTACACTCACTTAAAAATTATTCTACCTTTAGCACAAACCTCCTTTCCTACTTTCTCACCATTAATGACTTCCCTGATTCATGTGGCATCCCACATGCCTGTATGGAAGGTGGGTTTACACCGAGAGCAGGTGCAGACACAACAGGGATAAAGCCCTTAATCCCCCTGCTCAGCCCATCGTGGGGCCCCATGCCCCGAGCCAGGCGAAGGGAGAGCTGTCCCACAGCACCCCCAAACCCAGCCCAGCTGGGGGTCACGGGGTGCACAGGTCACCCCAGGGAGCCAGAGGTTCCTGGGGAAGCACAGGGATACACCTCTGAACTTCCTGCTGCAGTCTGACACTCTTTGGAGCAGACTTTACCACAGAGGAGCAGCTCCAACCGTGCTGGAGTCGAGGTCTGCTCCTTCAGCAATGGGTGTTTTAGTGAGTGATTGAAAACCACAGAAAGCAGCAAAGACACGGAGCTTTCCCAGTGCTCCCATCCTCACTCTTCCCTCTTGCTGAAGGGATTCACCCCAAATGTGTGGGTGTGCTGACTTGGCCACTGGCACGGTCACCACTTTGCCCTGTTTGCTCCAAAGGAAAAGAGGGATATTGGGCAGTGCTTGTGTCTGCCCAGTTGTCCCTGGTAAATTCCTGAGTCATCAGCAAATCTCAGCCAAGCATGACAGAGGAGCAGAAGCCTCAAACTTGTTCCTTTGGTTTTCACAAGAGTTAGTCCAGAGAGACCTGCTGGGGAGGGGTGAGGAGGGAGCTGTCCCTCTGCCAGAGCTCAGCGATTCCAGCTGCGGGTCAGGGCTGTTTGTGGTGGGAACAAATCCAGGTCAGAGTCAGCTCTGCCTCCTCACTCCGAATGAGCCACCAGGAATGACTTCTTGTGTGCCTGGGTTGGACTTTTCCTGGAACCCAAAAGGTGAGAAATTTTATAATCCACTCTTGGAGGGAAGCATCACCTCTCTCGGCAAAGTGCTGGCCCTTTGCTGGCTGTTACACACGGGATAACTGGAAAACTGCTGGGGCATCTTGGATCAAAGCACAGGCACTGCTGACTGTCCTCTGTCTCTTGCAGGCCAAGGTAGCCAGTGTCTATGAGTCGCCTGGCTTCTTCCTGAGGTTGGATCCAATTCCAGGAGGCCTTGAAGCTATGAAGGAGATGATCCACATGCAGGAGTAAGGACACTCTGCAGCCCTTGTCCATGACCTTACTTTCCCCCCTGACTGCTAACGAAGGCTGTTTTCTTTTCAGCACCCAGGTGTTCATTTGCACGAGTCCCCTCCGGAAATACGAGCACTGCATCGTGGAAAAGGTGGGAGAGAATTTATTTTGCTGGGTTTAATGCTGCTTTTGCAAGGCCTTGCTGGTTCATACCACCAAGACAGAGCCATTCCTTTATTAAGGCAGTGGCTGCTCCGGCTGCCAGGCTTCCCTCAATCCCTGTCTGAGGAACAGCTGCCCAGACACAGAGCAGTAGCTCAGGATGGGGAATCTTGCAGTGCCACGTGCTGCCAGAATTACTATGGAGCTTGTGAGCCCTGAGCTCTTGGAGCTGGGCTTGGGACCAGTTTATCAGGAGGTGATAGCAAAGGAACTGTTGTAGTTCCCTACAAGGAACGGGTATTCCCAGGGGATTCCACGCTGGAGAATCCTCAACCAACAAAACCTTCTGTCTAAATCTGGAGACTGAGATATCCAGCTGCCCCAAAAGAGGCCAATGCTGAGTTGAGGAGGCTGTGGTGTTGGAATTAGTCCTGTTTGCCACTGGCACGAGAATGGAGGGGAGACTTTGGTCACTGGAGTGACTTGGATGGGCACAATCCACGTGCTCTGGGCAAGCAGCCAGTGCTGCTCACAAACTCAACAGTTCAGCATGGCCAGGGCAGTGTTGAGTGAAGGCTGTCACAGGTTAAATCCGTCCTGGGTTGTGGCCAGCCTCCACACGGGGATTCCTAGACAGAGATGTGGGCTTACAGGGGAAAAAATTACTGCACTAGGGCTGACCTGGCACGAGCAATGTGCAAACTGAGACTACAGCTGGATTTTCTCTTACTCCTTGTCTCTGCAGTATAAGTGGGTAGAGAAACATTTGGGGCCCGAGTTTGTGGAGAGGATTATTCTGACCCGAGATAAGACCGTCGTAGCTGCTGACCTGCTGTTCGACGACAAGGACACCATCCAAGGTTTGAACAGCGCTTCCATTGCTGGCTGCTGGCCGGGGAGTCACCCCCAGCTGACTCCACTTTTCCCCCTTTTCCCTCCCCAGGTGCAGAACCGAACCCGAGCTGGGAGCACATCCTGTTCACCTGCTGCCACAACAGGCACGTCCAGCTGCCGGCCCCGCGCCGGCGCCTGCTCTCCTGGGCGGACAATTGGAAGGCCATCCTGGAAAGCAAGCGCAGGCAGTAGTGCAGGAAGGGGATGCTGTGCCCTTCCCAATGCCAGGGAAACCCGTTCCCAGGAGCCAGTGAGCACCATCACCTCGGGGTCAGTTATAATAACGAATGAGCTGCCACTGCCAGACTTGGTACAGAGCTGACTCTCTCCACGTTTCTGGAAGATTCCTCTGCACTCAGTTAACCTCTGTAGCATTTTGGATGTTTGCTGTTTGGAGAAGAGAAACTATAAAACACAAGCAGCTGTGGGTTGGTTGGATTTTTGTGTGTGTGTGTTTAACCTCGCTCCTGTTTGGTTTGTGCTGTCCGGGGGTGGAGAGGAGGAAAAAAGAGGAAGAAGGAAAGCTCTTGAAACTTGAGCAGACACAGTGTGGGTGTCTGTCAGGGGGCACTGGGCTCAACAGCCAAACCTTCTAAATTTTATGTATTTAGCCACCCTGGCTTTTGGGTTTTCTCTTGCCTCATTGGCTGATCATGAAAGGAGACCAAGCTGGCCTCGATTTCTGGCCCATGTGCTTGAGTAAGAGTGGGCAAAGGCTGCAAGTGCTGCAGAGAAATGTTTATGAGCTCATACAGAACTGATTACACAGCATTCAAGTTAATGTTTTATTAAGAGAAGGTTTTACAAGACAGCAGCTCTCATGAGCCAGACTGCTGTGAGCCATTTTTTTTTTTTAAATCTTCACCTTCCTCATCGGTGGTAATGAAAGAAAAACAACTTTCCACTTCTTGATTTAAAGGATAGTTACAGCCTGCCCTGTGCATTGACTCAGGAGCCAGGTGCCTATGCCACGATGAGAGGGTGGCATAACTAGTTCCACAGGGATGTAGAAAGATTGTGAACTGCCAGGGCAGGAAAACTCCTTCTTTCTCTGCAGGAGGAATAAATTTCTGTGACATTTTGAAGTCATTTGAGTTGACACTACGTGTCAGTTGTCATTGACACTGAAGGGGAGAGCTGCAGCAAAATCAGCCAGGAACTGGAGGGGATGTAAGCTGCTCAATAAGCCAAGCAGAAACCCCCTAACTGCTGGGAAGGGTTATTTGTGCAAGCTGGCTGCTGGGTTGCACTTGGCAAACTGCTCTCCAACAGCCATAACCTGCTTTATCTTAAATATTTGCTGGCAGTTTTAGCTGCATGCTCGGTCCAGCTGCCATGGTAGTGCTGCACCATCATCTTTGTTAACTAAACCCCAGTGCTGGTAGGACCAGCTTCCCTCTTTCCCCATTTTTTGACACGCTCTTGACCTGCTGAGCAGAAAGTGAGAACAGAGGGCAGTTTCCCTCTCAAACAGCTTCAGTCCTTGGGGAGGGGGATCCCCACTGCTGTGTGTTTGCTGAGATTCCTGGCCTCCTCCACCTGAGGAGGGGAGCAGTAATCCTCCAGGAAGAGGGTTGCCAGGTTGCTGAGCCGTTTGTTGGCCGAGAGGGAGAAGCGGAGCATGCACTCCACCACGGGCAAGGCCGTGGTCTGGTGCCGTGACTGCGGCGTCGTGAGGAACATCAGCGTGGTGACAGCTGACACCACAGTCTCCTCGTTGGGGCTGGACAGGCAGTTGATGATGGCCTCCACCCCGTTGGCCTCCAGGATGTACTCTTTGTTAGTTTTATCCAGGCACAGGTTACAAAGACCACCTGAAACGGCAAAAGAAAGTGTCTGACAAGGCAAACTCTCCACACCCTGGTCTTTGTCGCAATCAGATTCAAATTTAAGCTCGTCCTGTCTCTAACACAGAAGTAAGTATTGAGATTTTCTGTGAGGTTTGGATGGAAAATTCTTCACAGTTCCCTATGCCGTGTTTTGTTGATGCTTTCCAGAGATTTTCCACCAGCACATTCCTCCTCCTGTGTGTCATTAGAGGGCACTGTTACTGCTGCACATAACTGCTTCCACAGAATGATTCCAGGATCGCTTATCCCTAACTGAGGATACCAGCCAGCAATTTACTGCACGTGTTTTAGAAAACCGGAGAATGGACATAACAGTGTTAGGCAAGAGGCACAGAATGTTTGAACTTGAAACTCTGAGAAGCCACAAACCTTAACAATCAAGTATATTTATTATCATCTCATAGAATCCCTCACAGGATCTGGCCCCTTATCTTATGTTCAGACCATAAAAAATAAAGCATAAAAAGATCATAAGAAGACCATAAAAAGATAAGGCAGTTTCTCAGAGAATTTATTAAAAAGTGTCAAGTAAATATTCTAGAAGACCAGCTGTCAATAGCAGAATGGTAACAATGGACCTGTACAATATACCTGGCTAAATTTATGTATTAATTATTGCTTCTCTATAGGAGAGATTTTAGAAAAAAAGTCAATCAGGTAGTGTTTACTTATGGTCTGGGAAAAAAAACCAACCAACCAAAATCCTTTCCAGAAAGTGCCTTCATTAAGCTCTATCAGGACAGGGGGGGACATGCCTGCCTCTGACTTCTCTCCCTATTCCACACGTTCTGGACTAAATGAGGTTTTATCAGCACAGTGTGGGTCTATCTTTGGAGCCCGATTGCTGATCCATTTTGCGGGGGGGGGGGATTAACCACCAAACCAGGTGTGGGACCTGGTGTCCCCGGACCTGCCAGGCAGGTGCCAGCTGAGGGTGTTCGGGGCAGCCCTTACCAACGGCAAACTCCACGAGGGTCTCGTTGTCCTCGGTGAGCATATCCAGGAACAGATCCAGCACCTGGAGCTGCCGCAGGTACTCGTAGTTTTTGGGATCGTAGGCGAAGTTGGCCAGGTTCGCCAGCACCTGCTCCTTGGCCTCTGCAAGGGAGAAGCGTCAGGTGTGTGAGGAAACACTCAACATGAGAGGAGTGAGCGATCAGCGGTGTTTGTTACCTGGGCTGTCCGTCACCTGAAATTCGGTGACAAGCGCCTGCAGGTACTCCAGCCGCCCCAGCTCCATCGCGGGCCCGCCTGTGGGACACCTCGATGGGCTCCCCGTTCCCCTGGAACCCCGGGCAGTGCTGATCACGGACAGCTCAGGGACCGGGTGTGCCGTGGGATGAAGACAAACCGGCCGCTTCACAGCGGCGAAGAAACACCACCAGCCGCCATTTTGTGGGCGTGACACGGCGCGAGCGTCTCCCTCAGGCGGGGCGGGGGCGGCCGCCATTTTGTGGGCGGGCGGGGCGGCTCCCGTTCCCTTCGGGTGTGTGGGGGTGCGGCTCCTCCTCCCCTAGGTATAAATTAATAACATATATAGTATACGATATATACAAATATATATAAATATATAAGTATACATAAATGTATAAAAATGAATGACGCTGTGTCGTGGTGTTTGTGTTTTGTTACACGGCAAAGCTTTGCTCTGGAAAGGAGCTGACCCTTCCTCACTGCCCAGTGAGATAAATTACCTGGGAAAAAAAAATGAGGCAAAGCCAGGGAGTGAATTAAACCAGCAGCAGGTGATCCCACCCTGGTTTACAGCGGGCACAGAGCAGAGCAATTCCCTGGTTCTGAACTCACACAGCTCAGTGGAACCGCCGGGACTTTACGTGTTGCAACTGGGTCCAGGTGTGATTCATGTTCTGTAAATATATATGGTAAGAGTTAAAAAACATCATAAACCTGGGAGGGGGTGTGGGGGTTTGGACTTCGCAAAAATTTGCATTGCTTTTACTGAAGCAATTACACGCACAGAGGTTCTGCTGTGGATAAGGAAGGAACAGGCTGTGAGTACGTGTTGTCTTTTTTTGTTATCTCGAGTGTGATTGGTTTTCACATACAGCAAATTGAACGTGGACCGATCCACCAAATTCATGGCACCAGTGACAAGAGTGCTGGACTGACAAACCTCTCCTACCACACAGCTGGGGGCACAAAATATCTGCCTGTGACCACATTAAATAGAAGGATGAGCAAAGAAGCTGCACTGAATGCAGCTATGCTAAATATTTTAACGTGGTAACGGCATGGGAAGACAGAGAAAGTGAAAGGAAAGTCATTTATTTTTACCTGGTACAAAAGTTTAAGGCAGGCCTGTGCTAGCAGCTTCAGCTCTTAGCATAATTATCAACTGAAGTCATTATCTATTTATATGTATATAGACATCTATATATTCGTAAATATATCTGTATATTTGAGTATACATATATATATGAAAATTGTCAGCAAGGGTGCTACAGACCATGTCTATATTAGAATGTTTTGCTACTGTAGTAACAAATCTCTTTTAATGTGTACCTTTTTAAGTGGTAAGTGTTGACATACTTTAAAGCCACATCTGTCATTAAGTAGAAAGTGAACGAGTAATGTGAGAAAGCAGGAGCAGAGAAAGCACAGGGGAGCCAGTCAATACAAACAGAGCAATACTGGGATTGACTAATAAGAGGGGGGAAACTGTGTTTAAAGAGGTAAAATGCTATTACTTCTGTTTATAAGTACTACATTTACTCACTCAGTGTTGGCTGTATAGTTTAATGGTCTGAATGCTCCAAGCACTTGCTGTTTGCTGGAGTAGTTTGCACAGTGTGGACTGATATAGCCTGGGTAGATAGCACACCAAATCCAGAATTCAGGGAATTTTCATCTATTAGTTGTTTCTTTTCTTACAGCTACGAGCCAGGTCTGCAAACAGCAAGCCAAGCTCTTAAATCAAGTGATTTTGCACTTCTGAGGTTTTTTAAGGTGTGTAAGTTTACTGTGACTTTTATTTGGTTTTGGGTTTTTTTTATATTAAATATTAATAAATAATATCCACATTTAATGCAAATATTAATATTTTCCACCTATTACATTGGCAGAGTATCTAAGGCTTTTAAGGATCGCCATCTTCCAACTGTGAATTTCCTGGTGAATGTTTCATTTCAGTGAGAAAAGGTGCTTCTTGAACTTTTGTTTTCTCTGCTATGGCAGCTCAGACATCTTAACTCACCCGTGGAAACACAGCCTAAAAAGTTACCTCTTCTCTGTGCAGGATTTGGTTCCAACCTCTGGGTTGTGGATTACTTCTAAAGGGTCTGTGGAAAGTAATGAGGTGAGACAGCCCTGTTTTCAGACAGCTTAAATTCTGTAAGGCTGTTAGAAAGGTTGTATCAGCAAGTTGAGAAACCATAAAAATTTAAGAATTACACACAGAAAAGATATCAATCTGTTCAGCTGCTTAGCTGTTTATTTGCAATAGCTAGAAGAGATCTGGGACTTGATCCTTCTTCATTGCTTTTTGGGAGGGAGAAAGCCCCATCATTTTCCTAGGAATGTACAACAGTCTGTTTTGGCAAGTTGAGAAGCACCAGTCCCTGCTTACTTTGTAGCTATGGACCATGTAAGCATCACATAATTTAATAAACACACTTGATGAGAGATTAGATATGTATATCTCCCACTAATTATCTTATTTAAGTATAGGTTTGATCAGGAAATACAAAGTCTACTGGTTCTGTAATCCTAGGGCGAAGATACTGAACTGTGGAAGTAGAAATCCTTCTGAAGGGCTGGTACCTCCTCTGTGTAAGGCCAGCTGTGAAGCCATTGTAGTCTCTGAAGATCTTGGAGTCAGTTTTCCAGTGGTTCAATTCAGGTTTTTGGTTGGTTGGCTTGTTTTGTCTGGGGAGGTTTAAAGAAAACTGTGGGTTTGTCGGTAGGAATTTGATATGGCAGTTCTTAGAGAGGCACTGCAGTTGAGTTTGGTATAACAGGTCTCAAGGTAAGCACTGTAGTTCAGTTGAAAGTTGTTCGTTTTTCCATTTCACTCCCATTTTCTGCGTCCATCTTTCTGACGGTTATAATGTGTTGGGTAATTTTCACCTGCCGTGTTTTGTGAGCTCTTACCTGCTTCTGTCGGATCAGGAATTATACAGAATATGAACAATTTGCACCTCAAGCTGATGCTGAGGCTGATGCAGCCACCACACGAGCAGTGAGAAGCCTACCTCCTGGGAATGTAGCAGGAAAAGCCACTTGCAGGTCAAGGCTGTAAGGAAAGCAAAGTCAGCAACACTGCCTTTCCTTGGTATACCTTCCCCCACAGATTTCTTTGTAAGTTCTGCTTGTGATTAGAAGAAATAAAAGTTATGCTTGTACAAAGTTCTCTAAAATGAGCGTGCTGGTGCAATTAAGTCAGAATCTAAGACTAAAGAGCTGAATTCATTTCCACAGTTGCTTGGAATTTGGCCCTATGAAAGGAGGCATACAGTTATGCTTAGGTATGGTAACACCTTTGCTCTCTCCCCCAAATGGGTTCCAGGTAATGCTGAAGTGTGTTTACACAAGCCATGAATCCTCTTTTATGATATATCAAGAAGCACTTGAGATATCACTAGTTATATAAAGCAGGCACTCCAAGTTTTGGTGTTTTTTTTTCTTTTTGATGCTCTAGAGTTGAACCTTTCAGGCTTTGAAACTGGTCTTGGCATGAAGAATTCGTGTATATACCTTGTAGGAAAAAATAATTGGTCTTTCTAGAGACTTGTCTGAGTTCTGCAACCCATGCAGCTGCTTTCAGATAATATTTAGAGATGTGGAAAATAATTACACTCTTCCTGTAGAAAGTGTCTTGCCACCTGCAGCATAGGAAGCAACCAAGATGCTTGTGCAGCAAAATTACAAGTGAAAGAACTACTCTTATGCATAGCCATTAATCCATGTTGTCCAGCACTTCCAATGATTTCTTAAAGGTAGTGACTTAACCCAATTGAACTGACACAGCTTTTTGTCTCCTTCTGTGGCTGTTGTCCCATGGTTTGCTTTAGGAGAGCACAGATCTCTCTGTCCTTCATCTCCTTGGCTGGTGCTGGGTTTGGGGCTCATCCCATGGTCTGGATGCTTCTCTTGGAGTCTGACATGGCCCCTGGGAGTAGAAGTGCAGAAGGAAGATGACATTTGTGGAAAGCAGACTTTTTTTTCTCATATGCCATCAGTGCTGGGCCATGTGTAGCTTTGTACAGACCACATCATTGTGTTGCTCTTTTCTTCCCTTCTTTTCTTTATTTTCATATGCTTGTGACGTACACAACTGCTGGAGGGGGTTGACTTTCAGCCTGTGGATCACTTGGCTTTTTGCTGTATGGATATCTGGAGGGATTACTCAAAGGTACTTTGGAAGCCTCTCTCAATTTGTTTTTTTTTTCCAGAGCACAGAAGCTGAGCCCCATAAATAATGCAGCAGATATCAGAAAGAAGCTCGAGGTGTGGAAGACGTAGAGGAAATCACCGGTTATGTCTACCAGGAGACCTGAAATAGAAGCCAAAGAGAAGATGCACACTAAAGGCATAAATTGACACGAATGTTAAACCTAAATAATTCAGTAAATTGCCATACACAAAAGGTAAGCATTCTCTGATGGGTTCTCTTCTCTAAATTCTAGGTGTTGGTTGGTTTGGTTTTTTTTTTTGTAGTTACCATTCAGGTAATGTTTCTGCTTCTGTTGAAAGTATTTCTCAATACACACAGAAATCAGAAAAGAAAGGAAATTTTAATTTTCCCCCAAAACTGCTGATTCATTTAGTTTACCCAGTAGAGAACCCCTGTGCCACTGCCACTGTGCCAGCTTTTTCCTGGCAAAGGTTCTCTCACCTGTGAGTGGGGGCCCGATGAGGACAGTGATGCTCTCCACGATGGTGAAGAGCCCTAGAGCACTGGAGAACCTGTCCATCTCCACCACATCCATCAGCACCTGGAAGGTGAGTGACCCCACCCCGCTCATGGAGATGCTGAGGATGACGCAGTAGAGGATGAGGACTCTGAACTCGGCTGATATGATGCAGATGAAGTTGCTCAGCCCGCAGAGGAGCGCGGCCAGGCTGAACAGGTAGATGCGCCTCCCTGTGAACACCCTGTGCCCCGAGAGCAGCCCTGTGAGAGGGCGGATGAAGATGTTGATGAACCCGATGACAGAGATAAGAAGAGCTGCCCTGCCTTCCTCCACCCCATTGTGGATGGCATAAGGCACAAGGTAGATGTGGGGCAGTGCAAACCCCATCATCATCCAGGCCACTCCAATAGTGTAAATCTGGTAACGTTTGTTTTGGCAGAAGATGTCAAAAGCCAGGTACTTCTGCAGCACCTGGAAACATGTTGTCCTTCTGGCGTGCTGCTGGAGTGCAGGGTGGGGAGGAGACACTCCGTTGGACAGCTGTGCCTCCTCTGCTTTGCTGCCTGGCTCCTCTCCAGGCTCGGGTGGCTGTGGAAGTGAGCCGATGGGTCTCATGATGGCTCCACAGACACAGCAGTTCAGGAGTATTCCTCCAAAGATGACAAAGGTGTTTCTCCAGCCCATCTCTTCCAGCAGGTACTGAGACAGCAGCGGCCACAGGGTGAAGCCGAGGGAGACGCCGGTGGAGGCCATGGCGTTGGCCAGCGTTCGCCACCGCACAAAGTAGTAGCCCAGCGCAGTCACCCCTGCCTGGAAGCTGAAACACGACCCCAGACCTAAGGGTGAGAATAAAGGAGTAAGTGACCATATGTGATCCCTCTGTGTTGTCTTAAAGGGTGAAAACAGCACAAACTCAGGGTGTACCGACAGGTGATTTCATCTGCTACTGAAGCATCTCCTCACCTGCCAGGCTCCACAGCCCCCAGGGGTTGATTAATACTCAGAAACCCACACTAGGAATGGAGAAGGATGTGTATAAATTAAACTACTTGTGTTCTTGGGTATAGTAAATATACTGATCTAAACTGACATTTGTCTGGGGCACGTTGCCATTCCTAAAGTTGTTATGGAATTGTTCATTAAATACTTGGTTTTTATACCACATGTAACAAGCAGTGCTGCTTTCCTGACACTTTCATCAGGGCTCAGGGAGTTGCTTGTTTTTCTTTCTATGCAGTGGCCACAGCATAGCTTGCAAGATCCAGCAGGATGGGTCCCAAAGTAAGGAATTAATCTCTTTGTGTTATTAAAAACCAAGAGTTGAACGTCAGTCACACAGGAGAAATATTTGGAAAGGAAAAGTTCCCATCTGTTACTTCTGTTCAAAACCAACATGGTCTTTTGTTAGAAAAAGTTGTCTCCACATTTCCCCAGATTGGGAGTGGTGAAATATAAACCCAGGGAAACTGGGAAGGACATTATCCCAACACATTATGTTCCAAGATTGAAAAAAAAACCCCAACAAAAAAATCCTGCTTTATTGAAAGACAAAAGGCCAAGAAGCAACTAAAAGGAACAGATATCTTTGCTCTCCATTTTGCCCTCTGGAGACCTATAGCTTTTTCCAGAGAGAAGCATTTCACGGTGAGCTTGGATGAGTGTGTTAAAGGGGTGTGAAGGCCAAGTCTAGTGGCTGTAGGATTCCTGCTGCACTGGGGGATGTTGCATTCTCCTTTTTCCCAGCTGAATGGAAAAACGTGAGCACTTAGTCAGGACCCTCCCCATTCCCCTTCTCCCCATCAAGCACACAGCTGGGTTTTCCTGCTGCTCTCTGGCACGTACCGGTGATGAGCCCAACTGTGAGGTAGAGCTGGCTGATGGACTTGCAGAAGGAGCTGGACACCATTCCCAGCCCGCTGAGCAGCCCCCCCAGCATCACTGCAAACCTGCAGCCAAACCGCTTCACCAGGATGCTGCAGAGGGGCCCTGGAAGCAGGGAAGAAAAAAGGGAATCGGTCAGGGAGGAAGGAAATGTTTTGTACCTGCTGGATTGCTGCAATTGTCAAACGACTTAGTCTAGAGACCCTGAGGGCTGTCCTAGAAGCTTTATGTAGTTGGGGGAGCCAGGAAATAAAAATACACTGCCTGATCCTCACAAGTGCTTGGTCAACTTGTTAGCTGAGGGAAAGGCTCCTGAGATCTGCTGGGATTTTGGCCATCAAGTAGGATGTGATGGATTTTCATTAAAACCCTTGGAAATGGACTTTTCTGAATTCTGGGAGATTGTGGTAAATAACTGGTTTGTTAATGAAATTAGGCAGCCTTCATTTTGGGGTAGGGAAAGATGAGTTCAGACCTGCAGACCGTCAATGGGAAGAATGTGCTTCTCTCTGTATGTTCTGGCAGAAGAGGATTTGAAGGTAGAGTTTCTTTTCCTGTTCCTTTGAGGATCCTCAAGATTTTCCATGTATTTTTTCCCCCCAATTCTGAACACTTAAGGTTATATAAGCAAATGCAAAATGACTGTAAGCTGCAGAATTAGGAGTCAGTTAGTGCAGAGAAAATAACCTGTGGCATATTTGTGACCTAAAATGATATCTGGTTTGAAATAAAATCCATACAGTCAAATGAACAGTGGAACATTATTCAAATTAGGAGTGCAGCTGTCTGTATTTCGATCTGCTTGGGAGATTTTCACCTCAGACTTTGCTGGCCTTTGAAAAAGTGTTCTGCAAACGTGACTGGATTATTTTTCCTCCTGCTGAAGACATTAGGGATGGTACTGCTGTTTAACCAACCCAAGTAGCCAGAAGGCATAAATTAAAACTCCAAAATAATGAGATTGGCTCTAAAAACCATAAGGGTTTTTCATTATTTGTTCCTGATAACTTGCTGTCTGTGTTTTAAATGTTATTTCTCACTTGCCTGGGGCTTTTGTGCTTTTCTTTGCAGAAATAATATCAACAAAAGTGCTGCATTTGTATGAGTGAGTCCAGAAAGTTCCGTGTGCATGAATATCCAGGAGCAGGAACCTGTAAGGGCCTGAAATCCACTTTTGGAGGCAGATGTAGGATCCTGAGCTCTCTCAAATGATTTTATAGCAAAATTATCGTTAATGGCTTTTACTTAGGAAGGTAGCACAGGTAATGAGATATGTTTGACTGACGTACGAGCTATTATTTGTGCTATGCCCTTCTCTGTTTCCTTCCATAGCGCTGTGGAGCTGCAGCCAGCTCTCCTGCATGGAATCTTCTCCCCGCACTGACCGCCCCGAGAACAGGCTGCTCTGACCATTTCCCTCCCTCTTTACCAATTTTTGCAGCAAATATTTTTTCCCCCTTTGGTTCCTCTGAATTAAAAAGAATAAAGGCAAAGAAAAGAGAGAATCTCCTCTAAGAGAACACTGGTGACAGCAGGGTGCAATTCTGGGAAAGGTTTAAGTGCTGAGATGATGGCTGTAACCAGAGAACCTGAATCAAAAGGAGCCTGGCTCACTGCAAAGGAGATCAGAAGTTGCAGCAAAAGCCATACGTGTTTGGCCTGAGACGGGGGCTTTGGTCTGTTTATTTTGTTGTTTAGTTTCCTTCCTGGTTTATGGTCATGTTACTGCTGCCTTGTGCTACTGGGGAACAAGAACAAGCACCTCTGGGCTGTAACAGCCTGCAAGAGGAGAGATAACTGGCAAGGAAAGTACAACCCTCTGGCTGTGCCCTGACACAATCTACTGTAAATATCATTAACATGAGGATATTCTTTTCTTGCCTAATTTGTAACTTTTGGATCAATTAATTGGCTGTATTTATATCAGCTTTTATTGTGGTTCCAGCTTCCTACACAACAATTACTTCATTAAAGATGATTGGATAATTGATACTTTCTTGTGGATACTGCCAGAGTTCTCCCTCCTGGATACGTTGGGACCAAGTTGCTTCTGAGACCATTTCCTAAAGCCAGCAGGTCCCAATTGGATCCTTCCCACTAACCACAGCAGGACCACAGGGGATGGAAGGCAGCACAGGGAATGCCCACATGCTTTGGAATTTGAAGCCCCAAGGACACTGCTCTATTTCTGCTGATTTGCAGTGATGATTCTTCCCCTTCTTGCTTTCCCCGCGGTCTCTTTCCAGCTGCACCTTGATATTCTGGACCCAATTGTTCCTGCTAAGGTGCAAACTCTCAATTCCATGCCAGGTGGCTCTCAGCCAAGTCCTGCACAGGAGAGACTGAACCTGCCACAGCCTTCACATCAGTGTGACCCTGAGTCCTGGTTTTCTTTTTTTATATATATATTGTAGTGTCAACTTTCACCAGCATTGGAAGGGAGCAGGTGTGAACTCAAGGAGCAGCTTGGATACATGGCCAACACTGGGTACTTTGCTTCTTTTGCCTGGTGGGGTTTGGGTCATCTGTTTATCAAATGAGCACAGGAGTTGCACACAGAGGGGCCACCGAAACACGGACCACTCCTTGGGAAGCCCTCGAGCTGCTGGGGATTTGTTTTTCTCCTCTGTGCAGAAGTAGAAGAGAATCCCCCCATCTGTGTGTGCAGTTGGGGACCACCGTCCTGTGCTGCTCCCTCATTTTCTTTGTGGAGGGGGAAAAAACAATGATTGCCTCCACTATCCACATACCACAACCGCCCTCCACCCAGAGGGTGCCGCCTGACCCAGATTCTACACCGATCCAGCCCTGCTCTTGTCCACCCTGCGTGGGTGTGAGCTCCATGACACCGCCCAAGGAGCTGCTTTTAAGCCTCTGCCTCAGCTGGCAACTTGGAGGAGCTTGGCTTTTGGCCTCTCTCCAGCTCCAAAGAACACAGTTGTCATGTGGCACTTGGAAGGAGGTGTGCTCTTGTGGACAGAGGATGAACCAAGAAAGCACCCAAGCTCCAGCACTACATGCCAGCTTTATTCAAGGAGCTGTGGGAAACAACTTTCTGTTATTGCTGGTCTGGAAAAGCTGGGCTTGAAAAAGGGATTCATTTTCTTTGACAAAGGGTTTTGGTTGACTCTGAGAGTGACAGAAGGGTATCTGTGGGCACTTAGCTTTGGACTGCGGGATCCAAGTGGCTGGGAGATGCTGTGCGCTGCCAACCAGTCAATCTGCTCAACCTCCCAGTCCCTTCTACTGCCCACCTAATGAAATGTTAGAAGTGTCCTCGTTACATCCCCCCACCAGCAGCAAAAGGGCAGGAGGAGGAGGAGGCCGTTCCCTGCGTTACTCACCCCCTCCGTGCAGCACAGCCACCATGATGGACGAGAACCACGATGTCTCGCTGTTGCTGGCATGGAACTCGTGCTGGAGGTCCGTGAAGAAGACCCCAAAGCAGGAGGAGAAGCCCAGTGTCAGCGCCTGCAGCACCACTGCAGCCAGCAGGACCATCCATGCCCATCCCTGGTCCTGGGGCTTGGCAGCGCCACGTCCTGCTGCTCCTCCTCGGGACATGACAGCTCCCTCCTCCTCCAAGCCAGCCTTCTGGGGAAGGGAGTGCAGCTACCGTGCAACCCTCAGCCCAGCAAAAGGGCCTTCAGGGAAGAACTGATGGTGTTCCTGAGGCTCAGAGCACCGGTGTGTCCCACACCTTTTCCAGCTGACACTCTAGATTTCTTGCTCTGCATTTCTTCCAGCACCTCCCTTCCTTCTCGCTACAGGATCCTGGCACCAGATTGCTTAAGGAACAGCTGCCTTTTCCTTTTATATTTCACCAGACTGTGACCACAGCCAGGTAGAGGACAGGACCACACCTCCTCTGAGGTATGAATTGGCTTTGCTGCGTTCCGCCCTTATTTTCCCTTTCACCTGCTTTCATCATACGGAGTCCCCTTGCTGGCAATTGCTAAGGTCACTCATTCCCCATGCCGAGAAGAGGAGGAAACTGCAAATGCCAAGAAAAATAGAAACATATAAAGGTTGCGTGTCACAGCAGAGGTCAGTGTGAACCTTTCAGGAAAACTTTATCTACTTACAAAGTGCTAGTGGTGCAAAAACATTTTGAAGCCATTAACTAATTAGCATCCAGTGATGGCAGATAGGCTTTTGCTTTACCTCTGCTTAGGTCTAGAACTTCTTCTGAGAGATCCCAGTTTTGATTTCTCTGAGCCTGGCAGCACAAAACGTATTGCAATAGCATTCCCCATCCTCTCCACATGAATAAACATGCACAAAATAATAATCTCTGGCAGCTGGATGAGCTCAGAAAAAGTGCCCGTAAGGTCACTGCACAGCGCAATATTTATTTAGCACTCAAAATGTGGTTTTTTTCCCCTGAAACAACAGCTACATTTAGGTCTTGTGTGCAGCTTTAAGGATGAATAATAGTTTGATTTTGCTCATTATTTCAAATATGCCATGGTGGCAGAAAGTTAGTTTCATACCTCAGGCTGAGACCAGAATTGGTCAAACGAAGGGCAGCGCTGCGTGGCTGCCGCTCATCCCCGCTCAGCTCGTGGCCCACGGTCAGACACTTCTGCTTCAGTAGCGACTAAAAGCTTTGATGAAGTCTTTTGCAATATTAACCTAGGCATCATTTCTGTAAACAGGGCTCTTATGCCGGCTGGCTCACAGCCAGAAATGAGGGAAAAAAAAAAAAAAGGCTGGGAGCAGAGGGGGGCCCGTGGGAAGGGGCTCTGAGATGCAAATCACGGTGGTGGTGCTCAGCACACTTTAATCCTTTGTCCACTTTAGCTGGGCGCAGATAATGCAACTAATTCAAGTGCTTGTCTCTCTGGTGTGAATTAGCTGGATGACAGCCTAAAACCTCTCCCCGGCAACAGCAAACCTGCAAAAAAAGGCAGAAGCACAGCTCCTCTCTGTTCCCAGCTACCCTGTCCAACTCTTGAGTTTGTCCAGCAGATTCCTGGCTCCCCTCACATCTCCCTGGGTGCCTGCTCACTGGGGAGGACTCTCCAGTGGGGCTGCAGACCCCATGGCTTTCGTCCACCTTCTTGCTGCAGGACACCTTTTCCCCTGGGCAGCCCAACCTGCACAGTTGCTGCAAGGACCCTGGAGACGTGCTGCCAAGTGCCACAGGACCTCCTCGCTGCCTTCTGCCTGCACAAAGGTAAAGGAACAAGTTTGTTCCAGCGCTGGCTTAGCCGGCTGTGCCACACAGAGCAACAGCAGCAAACCCTTGGATTAACCCTTCCAGGGCAACCAGAGAGGATGGACAGTGTGAATGTGGAGGGATAGGTGTGTGTTCTCCTGCTCCTGAGGGCTTGATGCTCTCAGACAACCTGCTCCTGGTGCTGAGCAGTGCATGTGACAGACCAGGGACACCTGCGGAACACGGGCAGATTTTCACACACACACGTGACCATCTCACGCTAATGGTGTTGGGAATAGGGTTGGAGTTCACAGCAATAGCCACACCTGGGTGCCTGCTGCAAACACTGTGCTTTTGTTGGGAGCAGGGAACTGGTGCAAAGGTGCTTCGCTCTCCCAGCCCGTGCAGCACCTGGGGACACAGAGTGTGCTGGATGGGACATGGGAAGCACACTGCCTGTTTCAGTCTTTCTCTCCAGTCACTGTCTGCCCTGATGAGCTAATCCTCTCTTGTTCACATCTGAACATTATATCCTCTTCTTCCAGTGACCCCCAAGATACCAGCATTCAAACCTTCTTGGATTTCCCCCACTGGACCAGCCCTAGTAGCTGTTGTTTGTGGCAGCAGACCAGGAGCGCTCACACAGTGACTGTCCCTGCTTCTTCTGTGCCTCAGTTTCCCTCAGTTGCAAAGGGGGACAAGCAGCTGCTGGGATGAGGGCTGCTGGTTCCTCCCTGCAAGGCCAGGCCAAGAGACACAAGGGGCTAGGGCATTTATGTAGCTCACCTCAAAGGAAGGGGTTTATATTTAGCAAATTCAGTTTTATATTATGCAAATAAGGGTGATAATTATATATTGTCTTCAGTAATAGCTTGCAGCTGGTGGGCACCTCTGCGGGGAGATGAGCAGGCCACTTCTCTCCTGCAGCTACTCAGGAGGGAGACCCAGCCACAGGGTCCAGCAGGGAATTCTGGACTGTGGCTGGGGAGAGGCAGAACCTCTGCCCCCAGCAATGGGGCTTGGAGGGGTGTTCAGGGACCAGACCACGCCTGCAGCTTGGGAGCAGGGGTGGGAATGGAGAAGCAGGTTTCCTGCTTCTTCCTTTCCAGCATCCTTCTGCAGCCCAGCTCAGCCCTGGTGTGCACTGGATGTGTATTTTATGAATGTGTAAAATAAGCCTCATGCACATAAGGGAGATGTTTACTGTAAACTGAGCGAGGTGGTAAACTCCTTTTTGGGGTCAATCAGTGTCTGTTGGGGGTAAGAAAGCCAAGCATTACTCTTGGTAAATACCTTTATAAGTGACTTTTTAAGTACCTTTCCATCCCAAGACCTTGGCTTGCTTTGCCATCCTCTCCCATGTAGCTTGCATTGTATTCCAGCTGACTTTTCCAAGGTCACCCAACAAAGTGACAGCAGAGAATCCAGATTTAGCTCTGATTAAGGTGTTGGCCCAAGTGGTGCAATCTGGCCCAACACCACGGGCTCGTCTCTGCCGGATGTCACTTGTCAGCAGTCGCTTGCAGCCCTCAAGGGACAGGCTGTGCCTGGGGCACAGTGGGGGTGGCTGCAAATCCCTGCTCTCTGCCTGTCCTTACTGGCATGTGATGTCTCAGTAAGCCAGTCCCGAGCTCAGGAGCCTCAGCAGCAGTTTTGGGGCTGACCATGTCTTAGGGACATGGTTTAGTGGTGGCCTTGGCAGTGCTGTGTTAACGGTTGGACTCGATGATCTCAAAGGTCTTTTCCAACCCCAGTGGTTCTGTGCTTCTCTGTGCCTGGAAACCAAAGAGCAAATGCCTCAGAGCTTGCAAATCACTTTTGAGAAAGACCAATTGAATTTGTTCCAGAGATCCAGATTAACAAATCCTCTGGCAGATTGAATCTCACAGAGGAAGTGGGGGCGGGGGGATGCTTGGTTTTGGGTTTTGTTTTTTGTTCAAAGCAAGAGAAACTAAGTGACATTTCAGCTGTGGGATTGCAGAGCTCTTTGGGGCCAGGAGCTGTTCCTGCCCCCATGTTCAGTCACGAATTAAATTCCTGCTCTGATCCACCCCTAAAACCTAGGCAGATCCAGCAGTAACTGAGCCCTCAGAGCATCTGAAAACAGATTCCTGAGGCTGGACAGGATCTGGACAACCCTGGCAAAACCCCTTCAGACCAGCTCTGCTGGTGCTGAGAAAAGGGGGCTGTACCAGGGCTGAAATGCTGGTTTATCATAAGTTTCCCCAGCAGTTCCCATAGCACCACTCCCACATCCTCCCCCTGCAAAAGGCATCAGGGTCCTGCCTGCACTAATTGGTCTTCATTAGTCCGACCAGCAACATTTGTGTCCTCCTCCCACATCCTCTCCATCCTCTTTGATCCCCAGCTGCATTTAAGCCCAACTCCTTGCCCAGGTTAGTCTTTGCTCTGTCTTACTGCTGCTTTCTGCCCTCCTGGGTCAGCTTTGGATCTGCCTGGCTGCTTTGTGCTCATTAGTGACCAACAACGTGGGTGTAAGACCAGGTGAGAAACCTCCTTTTTGGGGCCAGGTTTAACAGCCTTTAGCCAGTGTGGGGATAACACAGCTTAGCGTGGAGATGGCAAATGGGAGCTGAGGAGGCAGCTGGCACCAGAGCGTGCTCTGACAGCTCCCTTTGCCCTGCAAGGAATTCAGCAAGATGCAGCTTGTCCCTGTTCTTTATCCTGGTGGCAAATCTCTGGCTGGTGGGTGGCTGCAGGTGGTTTGTGTGTGTGCTGGCCCTTGCCCTCCTGACTGCCACCAACCCCCTGGTCCCTGGCTGTGGCTGTCCCAGAGCCTGTGCTTTGTGCAGTAGGTGCAGTGCCAAGAAGGGCAGCATTCCCTGAGGCAACAGGGATGGCTCTGGAGATGAGTCTGAGGAAGACATGCTTGCGTAAACTCATGCTGGAGGTGGCTTTGGCTGACCTGGTGTGATACCCTGACCTGCCACATTGACCTGCTCTGCCCTGGGAGTGGGTAGAGAGAGGGACTGATGGTGGCACAGGGTACCCAGACAGGTGGAGGCCCTCCATAGGAACCTGGCTGAGGTTATTGAGAATACCTGGAAGCTGCTGGTGCTTTTTTTCCCCAGTAATTTCCCTCATTTGTGAAGGTGAGGAGGGTGATGTGTTCCCTGGAAAGTGGGCCTTTTGAAGAAATGGAGTTGGCTTGTCATTAACTGCAGGAAAACTGCAGTAGGTGAGGATGTGGCAGAGGGAGGCGACAGTGGGCTGTGTTAGAGTCCAACTCTGCTGCATCCCATCTCTTCTATGAATTGACACTGGGGGCCCTGAGCAGTGGCTGGAGGTGGTTCCCTCTAACAAGCCCATAATTTTCATTTAGTTGGCTTTTATTAATAAGGAATAAGCGACTTAGTAGGAGAAGGATCAAGAGGAGTGTTTCCTTGTGCCTGGCTGTTGGATCCTGGGAACAGGTGGAGGAGGTTGTGGGGGGTTGAAGCATCCAGAACTTGTGGAGCATGGTTTATAGGAAGCCAGCAGGATTTTGGGCTCCAGCTTGCCAGCTTTGGCTGTTTAGCTCCCAGCAGATGATCTGCCATCCCAGCCAGGCCTTGCTCAGATCTCCTGTCCAAGGACAGTTTCTCCAAGGAAGGTGTGGGTGATGCCTAGAAGTCACAACAGGGTAGGAAAGGCGCTCCAGCAACTTAGTGTCCACACTCAGGCTCTTCCTGCCCACATCCAGAGGGATCAGGATATTCAGCTTTGTGATTTCTGGAAAAGGAAAGGCAGGAGCTCTTCATTCCACTGGGAAGTGTGGATCACTGTGTGCCTTAAGGGTTGTGTTATCCGGGTTGTGTGTGGAAACGGCAAAATGCGGCATTGAGCCTTTGTTTTGTGGGCAAATTCCCTTTGGTTTGGCAAATATGATCATCCACTTCTTTATTTTTACGTGTTTCTCTGCATTCAAATTTTAGATGAAAACCCACTGGAACACTGGGATGAGGGTTGCCATTTGTTAGGTGTTTCCTAGCCCCTTAGTGCCTAAATCTGCCTGCTTTTTTGAGACGTGTTGAACTCAGAGCCCAGGTTAAAGGCCTGTCTCCTTGCTTGGTTGCCCAAATGGTTTTCCTCATTTTTAGCCACTGTCATTTGAATTCATCAAGATCACTGGTGCATGTTTTCCTAGCTGTGCTGAAGGACCTGCTGCCCAGACTGCCCTGAGCTCAAGGATTTTCTTGGTGACACAGAGACCAGCAGAGCTCTCAGCTCACTGAAAGTCTGTTTGAGACACATGAAACTTGAGGACTCCTTGCACTTCAGACTGATGATGGACTTGTAGCAGACTCCCATCTGCTGAGGTCTGGGGAACCCCTAGGGATAGGTTGCTAATAGGAAATATAGCCAGAAGGTCAAATATCTTTTAGATGAGCCTTTGCTCATCAGTTACACCACAGTCTGAAGGCAATCACTAGGGCGCTGCAGCTCCTTTACTGTGGTTTGGAGAAACCAAAGTGTTTCTCCAGCCCTGGAAGCGAGAGCGTACGTGGCGAGAGGGTTCTCTGCCTATAAGAAGGTTGGGTTAAATCTTCAGTAACTGCCTCAAAACCAGATCTAGGTGGAAGGACACAGCTAAGGTCCTTGTTTCCCAAACAAGTTAGTAAGCTGTGTGGAAAATATCTGCATGTTTCCTGTCTGCAGAGAGATCTGGGTTGATTACTTTGTGCTATGTGAGGGTGGGTGGGTCAGTGACAAACTGACCTTCGTTTTTATGAGAGCCTGAGGCAGAGCAGAAGAGGGGATGGAGGTGTTGTGCAAGATGCATGTGTGGCTGTGGCAGGACCTCTGCACAGCTGGGTTTCACCCTCCCACATGTGTGTGGAGAGGGGAAATGCAGCCACAGCTTCCACTGCTTTTTGCCGGAGCCCCAGGCCAAGCAGTCGGATGCTGAGAGGTGCCTCACGCTGCTAAAACCCTTTCCTATCTTTAATGTCTATTATGGATTCCTCTTTGTGCACAGACATGAGCAGGCAGGTCAGAAAACCAAATTATTAGTTATATTCCAGGCAAAACTGGCAGGGGCAATGCTGGGGTGACTAATGGGAGTGTTGAGGGGAGGTGAGCACCAGCCCCAGGGAGCCAGGTGGCCCCTGGACACAGCATGGGGGCCAAGGGGGAGCCTGAGCCTCTCTTTACACAGGAGGCTGTGGAATCACCCCTTTTCCAACAAAGAAAAGGCTGATAAAGGGGTTTTTAAGTCCCTCTGCTGCAGCTCGGATGTATGCACTACTTACTTTGTGGCTATCGGAAAATCTCTGATGTTTTATTACTCATCTCTTTCCCAAGCACCTGGCAAAGCCACCTGGAGAATTTATTTCCCCCAGTTGCTTCTGGCAGTAGAAGGGACCAAATCCTGCCACGGGCAGGTAGTAAGTTCCTTGGGTGTTTTTGTGGTGCCATTCACCTCCTGCTTTGGTGGTGGTCCAGAGTCAAGTAGGGGTTTAGCAAATTAAAATTGACAGAAAAAAAAAATCCTCTTCTTTTCTTAGCTACTCACATTTAATGGTATTATCAGTGTTCTACTTGCTTGTGGTTGTCAGTGGAAATGGTTAAGATAAGTGTGGAAGTTTACATTCTTCTGTATAGCAGATCAGAAACAAGCTCCAGTTCTGCCCTTGTCTCTGAAAGTAGCCTAGGAGGACTCCAAAATCTCATTAGATTCTCCTTTTGGCAAACCACTGTTAAAAATGAATTGGAGCCAGAAGCAGGTACCTAATTTCCACACTTCTTCCCCCATACTGCAGTTATCTGTGTGTGAGGTGGTGCGGGGAAAACAGGAGGCCGCAGACCGGCCTTCAAACTCTTCAAACCCCTTGCAGAATCTTTATTGAAAAAAGATAAATAATCACAGCATCTCAACTGTTATTCAAACACATTTAATAAACAAAGAGAAACAGTAGCAAAGGGCACTGACATGTGACAAACTGTACAAAACCTCCGGGGAGGAGCCCACGGCCCGGCTGCTCCGGCCCCCACCCCGCAGCCAACCAGGCCCCCTTCGCCTCAGCCCACTCAGTCACCCCTGAGAAAAATCGATTTTTTTTAAAAATGTGCAGAAACAAAGACACTTCAAGAGGTTATTTCCAGTCTTGCCACAACGGAACAACTTAGGCCACTGGGAAAGTTTAAAGAAAACCAAAGTGTCATAACGCTCCATTCCCAGGATTAGCGCTTTAAAGTGAACCTTCCCAAGAGGCACAAGCACTCTTGGACAGCCAGTAGATCTACCCCTGCTTACCTACTCTACTCACCACAACATGCTACACCTTTTTTTAGAGTGAATGGGACAAATTTCATCCTAATTCAGCACTAGTTTTGATATAGTTGTGACTGAGTGAAAGGCAATGGACAGAAAAGCCCTGTTTAAGCACAGAAGGGATGCAACTGGTGCATAATGCTGAGACCAGCCCTGGTCTCAAGGTAAAGGTGACCTAGCATAGTCAGGGAAGGAGAAATCCTCCACTGGGAATGTACCTACTCTGGATAGACTTCACACCTGGTCCTAAACACCGCCCAAGAACTCGAATGTCCAGTACCAGTGATTGGTTTTCTACCATAAACTTGTTCTGTCGAACTTAAAAAGACCCAGAGAGTCTGTGGTCCCCTGGCACCTCCTCCCTGCTCAAAGAGGAGAGGAAAACCAAGATGCAACTCTGATGGTCTTTCTTGTGCATGTCAGTTCAACAGCCATTCACCTGGTAACTTTTGGCTCTGTGGATCAGAGGGGACAGCAATGGCATCACTCTGCATCAGGCAATCCTCTGCTGGGCTTCACTGAGGTGCTCAGGTGGCAGCAATGTGACAAAAGCATCTTGACCAGTTCCTGTTGCCTTTAGTTTGATATTTCTTGACCAGTTCCCAGAAACTCCCTCCTCTGAAGAAGGGGAAGAAGACAGATGAGAGTGTTAAAGGGCTTTTTAGGCTGCTAACTTGCATATGTGTGCTTCTTGATTTCTTAGCTGTGAGCACAGACAACGACTGAGGCTACAAGATGCACATAGAGGAGAGAGATCTATACACATCACAGTGTTGTTCAGGCCCAGCCAAGGTGTGGTCTGATCACACCAACACAAGCTCACCACGTTATAAACAGGGAAGGTGGAGGGCAGAAGAGCTGGGCTCTCCAGCGTGATGACAAACCAGCTCCGATTCCACAGCCCGGAACTGACACAATGTGAATCCAAAGACATTTGGTACAGCCTGTTGTTACCAGGACTAATTAGCACAGACAATTAACCAGTCTGTCTTGAGAATGGGGCCAAGGCTCCACCGGAGGAGGTACATTGGCAAAGCAGGATGGAGAGGACAGGCAAGAGAGAAGGACTGAAGAGAGGCAGAGCACAGCAGTGCCACTCGGTGTCTTTGCTGCACGACTTGGTCACTGAACTGGTTGTTGGTAATGCTGCTGCAAGGCCTCATCAGCAACAAGTGGTAAGATGGGAAACCTGCCTGATTCTATCTCAAAACTTTCAGGAGACAACAGGTAGCTGAAGGCCTCCAGAAAGGGGCCCAACTCCTCAGTCCAGGTGAGGAATTTTCTGACTCCTTATCAAGAAACATCTGCTCTGAGCTTATCAATGTCTGTGAATTCCAGCGTCTCTGAAGCTTTGCTGTAATGTCAGTTTGGGATTTGACTGAAAATGAGCCAAGTGCCAGGACACCTGGGCTACAAAGAACAAAGCCAGGATGAAAGGGGAAAAACATGCAGCAAATTCCTATGAAATTCCATTTACCAGACTAGGAGGAACATGCCCTTGGTTAGGGGTGGCACAGAGAGGAACCAGTGACTGCAGTTTGGCTAAGATTAGAATTCAAGAGAGGCACAAACGAACATTTTGCACATCCATCCAAGGCATTCCAAAAAAAAAAAAAAAAAGAAAACAGAAAGAAAAGTCACAGAAGTTGACACATCACTTTGGACAAGAAACAATACAACAGTTTGGCAACTTTTCACCAAATTCCCCCACCCCAGCTCTGTGATGTCCCTCTGTAATTTGAGGTGATCTCTTAAAGGTGGGGACGTGAGGGGGCTGCAGATAATAGGGGATCTCCTCTGCAAAGGATCTCGAGGGGTCAAACCAACCTACCTGCCTGCTACAGTACAAAAGAAATTCTGCCTGAAGCCCTCCCTGGTGAGAGGGAAGGAGACAGAGCCCACGCTGCTGGAGACAAACAAGGCAAAGCTGAACTTGGCAGCAGCAAGTCCCTAAACCTTGTGACTTCGCACCAGGCTAAGATATGGCCCTAGCAGGGTATTGGAGGGGAAGATGTCACCCCTCTTCCTCTGTAGAGAAGTGTAAAGGACAGAGCTATCACTATTTTGGGTGAACACAGGCCTCTTTGTTTGCATGCAAAGTAATGGGCTTTGGAAAACGCCAGGAGCCCACGTGTAATAGTGTTAACAGTGAGACCTGTGGCAGATGCACACACCTCTCCCCTCCCTTTAGATCTAAACTCAGCTCTTAGGAGTTGAACAAGGAACGAATACAAAGCAAGGATGGAAAAGTCTGTGTGGGTTTTTTTAGGAGTGGTTGTTTTGTTCCTCCTTTTAAAGCCCTGTTCATCTGATTAGGGGAGGAAGGGGGAGCATTGCAAGGCCCCTGCACTTTTCTGGTGGCAGACCTGGGTGCAAGAAATGGCACAGCTCAAATATAGATCCTCCCACCCACACCAGCCTGTGGAAAGTGGGACTGATTACAGGGGCCTGAGGACCTGAGCAACCTCCACAAAGGCTCTGACTGGGAATCCGGCCCAGCCATTGTTGGAAAAATTCAATACAGCGCTGGCCAAGAAAACAAAACAAATACTTGTGGAAAGGACCATCCAGCTGGAAGAGTCTCTCCCTTCCTTGGTCTCCGGGGTAAAAGGGAAGCCTTTGGTTATGACCAGAATTATTTGCCACTGGCAGGACAGGCTCGGCTTTGCTTTGCATTAGCTTGGTTACTGTACAAGGGCCGGTTGCTCCGCGGAGAGATGCTCTGCCCAGCTGGACTGCCCTGTGACATCCGGGAGTTTGAACGGAGTGGACACTTGAATTACATCCGGGATCCTCGCTCCTGAAGAATCTGGAACAGGAGAGACCTTCTGTGAAAACCTCAGACAACTTTAGATGCAAAAGTTCACGTTCAGAGTCCTTGTTTTTTGCAGGGAAAGGAAACATGGACTGATGAGAGAGGAGCTTGCTGGCTTTTGTGCCACCACAAAACGACTGACAGGCTGGGTAAAGTTGAGGGAGCCCCTTTACTAGAAATCCTGCTCAGCTGCCTGCCAGGAGTTAAGGATGTCACCTTTTGTTTCTATCCTGGGGAAAAAAATTGCATTCATAGAATGGTTTGGGTTGGAAGGGACATTAAAGCTCATCTTGTTCCACCCCCCTGCCATGGGCAGGGACACCTTCCACTAGACCAAGTTGCTCCAAGCCCCATCCAATCTGGCCTTGGACACTTCCAGGAAGGAGAGGATTGAAAGAGAACAAAAACCTTGTTTCTCCCTGCAGCATCCTTCAACCACAAAATGTGACTGACTTCGAAGGCCTTTGCTACTCTGTCCTCCTTTTCCAAGTTTCTCTTTCCTCCATTTTTTTTGCTCTAATTTGAAGTGTTCAAAGAGCCTCAGCTCCTTTCCTACAGTAAAATGTGAAATCTTCCAAGAGGGGATGATGCAGGAGGAAACAGGACAGCTGGTACACAGAAGTGCTGCTGCAGATTATGGATCTGCTGGTGCAGGAAGGGTTTTTCTTTCCCAGGGGAATTCAGGTCAATACACCTGAGCAGGTGCCTTACCTTGGCCTTCTCACTTGGCTCCTTGACAATGCCATTGGTAGAATTGTTGAGCTCCCTGGACACAACACAGAGGAATTCTGCCTGGTCTTCGTTTCCATAGTTATAGGAAGATCCAATGCTGATCAGCTGTGCAACAGGAGACAGCCAAGGTAACTATCAGTAAGTCTTTTAACTGGTAACTAGGCAACTTTTAACTAGGTAACTATAAATAAGGCTTTTGCTTTATTCCTAGAATTGCTCTGTGAGGTAGGACTGTCCCGGGAGATCTGTTCTGGACCTGCAGTTCCCTGCAGCTTCCCATGTGTGTGTAAGGCAGGGACACAGCCGAGCTCCACGGCCCTCTAGTGGCACCTGGAGCCCCACGGAGGAATTCCAGCCTGAAACTAATGCTGGACACAGCAGAACATTGGCCAATTTCTGAGGGTGGAAAAAGGAAAAACAGATTGTGCAACACATAATATCCAGCTCACTCAGATGTGGGCAGGCAGTGCAGGTTGCCTGGTCCACACTGAACTCAGCTCTCAACCTGCCTGGTGACTCTAATGTGGAAATGGGAATTCTTTACCTCAGGCAGATGTTGGATTAACTGGGGACATGTGGCAAACCAACACCATCCTTTCTATAGATGCTGTCAAGATGGAGCTTGGTATCTGTGTAAATGGGATTATATTCTATTACTGTTGTGTTGAGGGTGTCTGGACTCGATCCAAGAAATCCCATCTGTCTCATTTATCATTATTACATTAAAAGAACATCCCAGAGTGCAGAGCTAATTTGTCATTTACAACTCTGCTTCCCAGAGAATAAATCTAAGTCATCTGAAGGAAGCAACGTGAGTCTTATAAACTGTGTGTACCCAGGAAACTTTAGTGTGCATTTTAGAACAGCCAGCTCTGTATTTATGTATAAACAGATGCAGTCAACAGCCTTCCTAGAGAGATCAGCATCTGTATGGTTACAGTGCAGCTGCAGGAAGACTTGGGGGGGCTGTTCTACTGACTGGCTTCCAGTGTTTTTAACAGGTTCTGATGTTTGTGCCAAACACAGACACAGGATAAGAAAAGGTATTTTGCTTCCCTGCTCCCTGTCTTGACTATTTAAGCTCTTGGATATTTCAATACCACAAGCCACTATTTACTCAACAAATTTTGTGAAGATGGCAATTTTAAAGAGTATTGAACTGCAGGTGGGCAGGAGAAAAGATTTTGATTTTAAAATGGCAAATTTCTGTTCCATCCTTACTGTAAGCAAGACTGAATGGCACAAGGCAGAGAACCTGTCTCTTCTTAGAATCCAAGCATGACAGACAATAGGCTGCAACAGCTTTTACCACTTCTGGTTTTCCTGCAGGTTTCTGAACCAGATCTTTGGGTGTTTTAAAGTGACTGGACCCAAAGAGCTTGTGCAGGGAATGCCTGCTCTGTTCAATCCCTGGCATCCAGGCTGGGATTTAGCAACAGGCTCTCTGTCCCCAGTCTGTAGATCTGTTGCAGTCTTTCCTAACATGTCTCTGCCTGCCAAGTGCTGTGGTTTGGGGAGGGGAGAAGCTGTGCTGGGTTGCACATTTTGGGAAAGACTGTGGCAGCAGGCCCAGGCTTTGAGCAGGGCCCAGTTCAGCATGGGACATATCCCAGGCTGCATCACTTCCCTGTCCCTGCTCTGTGACCCAGTCTGGGCCCTCTCACAGCTCTGTGAGCCCTAACCAAAGCACTGTGTCTGTCCTGTTCAGGCTGCTGCCCTTGGAGGGGGCTGAGCTGGATGCAAGTCCTGGGGAGGGCAAGAGCAGCTCCCGATGGTGGGAGTGGGCTGGAGTGGGAGGTGCAGGAAGTTTTCCTGGTGCCTGTGGTGGACAGGAAGGGATCTCAGTGGTTTGTGCAAAGGTTGTGAATGGAAGAGGGAGAGAACTGGAAGGAACACACCAGCATTTGCCTGTAATGGGTATCTTTTCCTTGAAAAGGAAGATTAGGAGAGATCTGAGGGTGCAGATTCCCATGAAGGGCACTGCCTGCAGCCTCGAGGGTTTGGGGGTGTATACATGGATGTGTGAAAGGCAAATTATGGTAAGTAAATTGTTGGGCAGCAAAACCTGGGTGTTGGAGAACTGCATTTCCATGGAGCAGTGAGTGGCTCTTGGTCACAAGGTTTCACTGCTGGCTCACAGGGCAAGCTTTTGGCTGCCTCTCCACTGTGGAATAGGAGTTTTCAGGCATTACAGAACAGATCCATAGGAACAAGAGATGCAAAGTGCTTTTCCTAATCCTCTGTCTTGCTTTGTGTCAGCACATCTCCCACAACATCGGGAAGACACTGCTGAAATCCACAGAGCCTATTCTTAATACAGTTTCTTAATAGAGGAGTAACATGCAGGCCAGCTGGCTTCCAGTCCTCTCTCCTCAGAAATGAGAGATCTGTGTTTGATTCTAGAAACCAAATCTGGAACTAACACCATATGCAACTGCAGTGACACCCAGCCCCAAAACCAGCTGCATTGCAAAGGCATCTGCAGGAAGTTCTCATCACACTCAGTGCCTCTTTAGCAAATGCAAGAGTTGTGGCTTTGAGCTTCCAGAAAAGTCATGCTGTGGTTTTTCACAGCTCTAGTAATTTTCCTGGATAAAACTGTTGTACCAGGGCCTGGTGTATGTGATGAAATGCAGAAGGGAAGAATTTCTCTGGGATTTGACAAGGATACAAGAAGTCCCAAGAGAAAACTAAATCTCACTTGGCAGTTTGAGTGACCTCTGCCCTTCCCTGTCAGTGACTGGACATAAGTGCACTGCCCAGGTCAGGCTGCTTATTCAGAAGAGCAGAGCAGGGTGAAGTGCAATTCAACAGTAAACTCTGCTTATTCCATATCCAGCTTTCAAATCTGCCACTCTTTGGTAACCGTACCTGTTCGAACTTCCACCCATCGGACATGGTGGACACCATCTGTGTGAGCTCTTCCTCTTGGCACTGCAGGACTCTGTACACATGCTTCACAGGTCCCTAGAGCATGGGGAGTAATTACTGTAGTTTAGTAATTACTGTACTGTCAAGCCAGAAGTTCATAAGCTTCTCCTGCTCTTGTCTTACTGAGGAATTCAGAGCCCCACAGACTTTCTGAGATTTCATCCCACCAATTTCAAAACATACACATTTGGCTGGCACGCTTCTCTTAAAAGCTTTCTAGGTGTCTAAGGGCCAGGGAAAGCAAATCTTCTTTGGCTTTCAAAGCCACTTGCTGCTTTTTGAAAACATTTCTGAAATTGAATCTACTGGGTGTGTTAATATCAGCTGAGCATCAACAGGAAAACTGCCACAAGAAGACAGATTTAAAGGGAAAAAATGTTTTAAAGAAAGAGTTTGAGCTATTCTTTACCAAAGCAGTATGTTTTGCTTTATAACCACCCATCTCTGTCCTGGACCCTCCCGTGTAACTGTCCCTTGCCTTTCCCTACACTGCTATGAGATGACTCAGTGGTCTGTGCTTTAAAAAGCCATAATGGACACTCTTTCCTAGCCGTGCCCTGGATCCACCTCACAGCTCTTATCCCCCTGTTACTGCTGAACCAAAGAGCTGCTACTGCAGAGTCTGCACCCACACTTGTCTTTCTGTGCTCCAGACCTGACTGACTCCACAACCCCAAAGTGCATTACTTGAGAGGTCCTGTTCTCGTTGTCCCGTATCCGCTCCTTCACCAGCCGCACGAGGGACGCGATGTTGTAAAACTCAGCTTCTTCCAGCACCCCTGGCAGAGGAACCCAAAGCAGAGACAAACTGTTACTTTGCACAGGGTAGAATGAAGATGATTCTGCTACAAGGATGGCAACACCTGCTCCCGACTCCAAATCCAGCCAAGATGTGAGAATCCCAAATGCTGAACAGACTGTGCCAGCCATCTCCCAGCTCCCAGGCTGAGAGAAAATGCCTGACTAGCTGTCACCTCCCTTTGTGACTTAGAGGATCTTTAAGGAAAATTATTCCCCTTTCCCTGGGATTATCAGAAACCTCGTGGTACAGGATTTTATTCACCCAGCCCCATTAAGGGAAAGCCCCCAGAGCTGCCTGCTCGGGGAGAACCACAGTCTGTGAGAGGGAGATGGGCTGTGACAGACCTTGGGCTCAGCAGGACAGTGCCAGGGTGTGCTGTGAGCTGCAGCTTCTGGGAAGACATGGGATCTGATGGTTCAATCCCTGTTAATGAGCAGTTAACAGTACTAACTAACAGCATCCCTGGGGAACGTGGTCGCTCGCCCCTCGGCAGGGCAGGAACTCTGTGCACTGGGGCTGGTCTCTGGTGAGGGCTCTTGGATGAGCTGTCCAAAAGCATTTACAGTTTTTCCTGGTGTTTTTCTCTTACCTTCCTCTGCAAGCTCCTTGTTTATGATGAGCTTCCCGTGCCGGAGGTAGTTCAGTATCGGGCCAAAGTACGTGGGGTCTCTGTCGATGAGATACGCCCCCGTCTCATCCTGAGGAACAAAGGGAGGGTTCAGTGGTACCAGGACAAGTTAACTCAGCTTAACACGATAAACTGAACAGCTTCCCTTTGAGGACCTGGATTCATCTGCCTGTGGGAGGTGTAGGAATGATGCCACATTTAAACCAACGTTTTTCTTTTTCAGTATCTGAACGACCAATGTCACAGCTCAGCAGCTCCGGGAGATGCCGCACACGAAGCACTTGTGCAGACAGGGCTGGTACACCCAGACAGAAAAGGAGGGCTTAGTTTTTTCTTCACTGCAATAATAAGAACCAAAAGCTGGCAGTTGAGTTCTGCCTAAATTTGTTCTCCAGCCTGGTTTAACCAGGGGGCTCTGCAAGAAAATGGGATTTCCAGTTCCAGCTAAGGGCACTTGACAGCTAAAGTAGTTCAGTTTTAACTTTCCACTCTGCAAACACACATTGGAAAGCTCCAGCCACATCTCCAGCAACACAACAACTACTGGCATTAAATAACTCATAATTCACAGCTGAAAGCATCTCTTGAGCAGCTCTGAAGCACTGACAAACCCTGTGCAGAATTCATATCCCTCTCTTAGATCACTGTAAACAACATTTCTCCTGCCAATCTGCTCTAAAGCAACAACTGTGCAAACCCACTCTGAAGTGTCACCTCCTCTCCTTAATGATGCTGCTGATTGTGATCAAACTACCAGGAGATATCTTTTGATTAAACTCTGAATGGAGCAGCAACAGACCTGACTAATTCAGTCTGAACCACCCACGACATATTTACAACATTTTGTGTAGCAGATCCTGGGGAAAACCTGCAAATTACAGGAATAACAGTTCACAAAATCCTTCTGACAAACTGCAGCGACCTCAAAACTATCCAGGAATGTGCACCGTGATCTTTTATGGGAGCAAAGTGAAAGACATTCAAAAAAGAACCATAGACATGCTCAGGGTGAGAAATCATAAAATCCCTGCTTCTGTAACCACTGTTACAGTGGGAAGCAGCAACACTGTGGGAAGCTGCTGGCTGGAGTCACCGTGGGAGGTGGAGGGACCAGAACATGTGGAACCTGCGTGTCACAGGCACGAGGGTGACGAGGATTTTGGGGATGCCACAAGCTTCATGACCGTGGAATGCGAGGGACAAGCAGATGGTGTGTGACAGAGTGACGTGTGGGACCGGGGGGCTGCTGTGCAGATGGGCCCATCCACACGGCGGGGTCCGGACCCGCACGGCCCCGGGGGCGCTGCCCCGGGTGACACCGGCTGCCAGGGGTGTCACCTCGCCCGTGGGACGGTGACACTGGCGGCCGTGGCGGGTCGAGGAGGGGCTGTCCCGGTGTCACTGCCGCGGCCTCACCTTGTCGGAGCCGAGCTCGGGCCCGTCCTGGCAGCAGAGGCGGCACAGGAAGGACTTGGGCTCCCGGCACAGCGTCTGCCGGGTGCTCACGAAGTACGTGCCGCCCACGTTCAGCCGCACCCACTTGGAGGCGGCGGCGGTGGCGTTGGCGGCGGGCGGGTTCGGCGCCCCTGCGGGCCCGGCCGCGCGCGGGCTGGGCGGCCCCGGGGCCCCCCCCGGGCCCGGGCTGGGCGTGCGGCCCCTCGGCGGCCCCTCGGCCATGGCGGAACCTCAGCGCCCGCCCGCCGCCATCGCCGCGTCCGCGCGCGACACTTCCGGGGGGCGCGGAGGGATTCCGGCGGGGCCGCGCGCTGATTGGGCTGCGGGGTGGGACGGGGGCGGGGCTTCCGGCGGCGCGCGCGGCGGGGTCGGACGGTGAAGGTGAGAGAGGGGACCCGGTACTGCCGGGAAACGGGAACGGGGGGAAAGGGGACCCGGCACCGCCGGGACTGCGAGGGGAACGGGAACGGGCAGGGCCTGCGGCTTGGGGGGCCGGTGAAGGTGGGGGGGTGGGGAGCGGTGTGAGGTCCCGGCGGGGCTGAAGAGCGGCCCCAGTGCCCCCCGTGCTCCCATTCCCCCGTGTCCTCATCCCCACCATGTCCCCGTCCCTCCATGTTCCCTATCCCTTCCATGCCCCCATCCCGCCGTGTCCACATTCCACGGTGTCCCAATCCCCTCCATGTCGCCGTTAACCCCAGTACCCCGACCCCTCCGTCCTGATCCCCCCCGTGTCCCCATCGCCATCCCCAGTGTCCTCATTCACTCTATGTCCCGATCCCACCATGTCCCCATCCTCAGTGTCCCCGTTCACCCCGTGTCCCAATCCCCCTCGTGTCCTCATCCCCACCGCGTCCTCATCCCTAGTGTCCCGGTCCTGTCGAGCCCCAGCCCTCTCGTCCCCCCACCCCCAGTGCCCCGATCCCCCCGTGTCCCCATCCCCGGTGTCCCCCCGTCCCCGTTCCCACCGCCGTGTCCCTGCCCAGGTCTCACCATGGCGGGTCGCAGAGCTGCTCTCAAGGCCGTGGACTGGGCGGCCTTCGCCGAGCGGGTCCCCCCGAACCAGCGGCCCATGTACAACGCGCTCAAGACCCGCAACGACGCCCTGACTGCCCGGTGAGTGCCCGCCCGGCCCCGGGAGAGCCCGCCCCGCTCCTCCCGGGCCGCTCAGCCCCCGGCACAGCCCCGGTGTGAGTGCCGGGACTGACGCTGTCTGTGGTCCCGCAGGAGCGTCCCAGCAGGTATTAAAGCAGGTCACCTTGAGGCAGCCGGTGGCTTTTTTTGGCAAATCATCTTTAGTTAATCTTCCCCAGGGTAAACCCGTGGCTGTGGGTTCGCGAGAGCGCTTTGCTTTGGCGCGTTTAGGACATTTTAGGAGCTTTGTTATTCTGTTAAGTGCTGTAAGGATTCACGTGCAGTTCTTGAATCCTTAGTTTTCAAATCCTTCAGCGTCCACTGCCTGATACGGGTGACTACTGCAATTGATGTTGCTGATTGCCTGAGGCTCAGTGTTGTGAAACTGCCCCCTCTGTCCTTCAGGGAGCTTCAGAGGTGCTGAGTGAAGCAGGGCAGAGCAGCGGGCTGAGTTCTCTGTCCAAAGAAGCCTGTTCCAAGGGCAGAGGGACTTGCAGAAATGGCTTGTTGATGGCAAACCCAGAAATATTTAAACTAAACTCAGCAGGCTCTCCTGGCTCTCAGGTCAGTGCTCATGTCTGTTGTCCTCCATCCCTTCAGGTTGGCAGCGCTGCCAGAGAAGCCTCCGGCCATCGACTGGGCTTTCTACAAGGCTAATGTTGCCAAGGCTGGCATGGTGGATGAGTTTCAGAAGAAGGTCAGTCTCTTTGCCAGCTGGAGCAACCTCTCTAGAGGTTTCATTGGGTGGTGTTGAGAGGAAAACACCAGGATTGGCAGAAGAATTTGGTTTTGTCACTGTGAAAATTTGCTTTCCAAAACTGGGAGCACCCACTGACCTCAGATGGGTCTGAGAGCTTTGTCCTGGGGGAAATAAGTCTGTGATAGGAAAAATCTTTGGTGTTAGACCTTCCTGCTCCCTTACGGTGCTGTGATGAATGTGTGGTATTGGGTGTCATAAGGGTGGTGGGCAGGACAGAGGAGAAGGCTGGAAGCTCCTGGATGAGCGGTGCTGCCTGGGAGGGTCATGGGACAGCTGCACTGATCAGCTTTAGCTCATTAACCTACATGGTTGTGGGCAAATCCTGGGAAGAAAGGAGGGAATGCTGCATATTCTCGGTGTGAATGATTATCTCAATCAAACAAACCTTATAAAAGCTTCTCTTTCAATTTACAGTTCAGTGCACTGAAGGTTCCTGAGCCAGTGGATACCCAAAGTGCCAAGATTGATGCCCAGGAGAAGGAAGCTGTAAGTGTTTGAACCATTCCCTAGTGCTGGGGTTTACTCTGCCTTCTGTGAGGTGGGAAGGGATGTCCTAGATGTGCCTTCACAGGCACAGCCTGAGCCAGAGCAGAGCCTGAGCCAGAGCACAGCTCTGCCCTTCACTGGTGTCTGTCTCTGGCTTTCAGCTTAGCAAGGGCATCTCTGCACAGGGAAGGGTTTGGCTGTTTGGGATTTGATTGAGATTCTCTCACTTACCCAGTGTAATGATGGTGGATTTTAATGCCAGTTTAAAGCACGAGGGTGCAGGTTCACCCTGGGTCACTGTCATCATCACAACCCCATTCACCACATCCTCTGCTTTCCTCAGGCCAAGAGCACTGCTGAGTATGTTCAGGCTTCCAAAGCTCGGATTGCCCAGTATGAGCAACAGGTGAGGCTGGACCTTCCTCGGGGAATATTGTCTGTAACCCACCCTGGCACACCCCTTGTTCTCACCTGTGTGTGCTCTGCTCCTTCTTGCTGAGCAGTGACTTGTAACGTGCCTGTCTCTGCTTCCACTGCAGCTCCAGAAGCTCAAGAGCATGATTCCCTTTGAGCAGATGACGTTTGAAGACTTGCATGAAGCCTTCCCTGAAACCAAACTGGACAAGGAGAAATACCCATACTGGCCCCACAAGCCCATTGCTGATCTGTAAACCAGTCTGGGAGCTGTTCAACGACTGTCAGACTCGATGATCTTATAAATAAAGAGCTTTCCCTCCTGTCTGTGGCTTAGATCTTAGACATGAGTTTTGAGAAATGTGGAGCAATATGCCAACTTGCAAATATCCCACTTTTCCTCAATTTTTTCTTTTCTACTTGTGAGCTTGCTTTTGTAGCAAGGACCAAGATCCCACCCTTACCTGCTCATCAAACTGAGTCTTGTCACATCCTCTGTAAGGCAAATAAACCCTTTGTCCCTCTGTGTAACCACAGGGAATGGAGTTCTCCTGGCCTTGCAAGCGGACAGTTGCTTAGAAGTTGAATGGGAGAAGCTTTTTGGGATGCTGGAGTGTGTTTAGCAGTGATCTGTGTTTGTCTGGAGTGTCTCAGGAGTTCTACAGACAGACGTATAGGACCATTTTCTAGGCTGGTTGTGATTGTTTGGGAGAAGCCATTTGCACCAGGAGCTGAAGGAGTGTTGATATGCTCAGATGCATATAAAGAAAAGTTATCTTGTAGTTACTTTTTAAAAACATTTAATTCTGGTGATCTTATTATTCTCTCTGTCGTGGTTTTCCGAATGCTGCTGATCTCACTGGAACTCACAGAAACAATAGTACAAACACTTCAGACTTACATTGTTTTATTTAATTATCTGAGGTGGAATTCTTGAACACCTTTCCCCAAAATGTAAGTATCTCAAAGAGCAGGAAATCAACTGCTTTTCCTGTTGGTCATGTTTGAGGTAAGAGTTATAGATGGGTAGAGTGAAGGTGTTACCCCAGATTTCACAATTGTTCTATTCAAATACCTTGCTAGCCCACAGTAGAAACATCTGTAGTTCTACTGAACCAGAGTACAAAGCACTACAAATGCAGACCTCAGGCCTTGTGGGTTTGGGTTTTAATTTTATTTAGGCATCCGAAACAACTGCAGCTCTGTGATTCAAGCAAGAACAAACTACAGCAGAGGGGTCAGAAGTGATACAGTGGGGAACAACTGAACTAGCACTGTGCAGAGCTGGCCTTTAGCTGCTCCATTTTACAGAAATAAGAGTGAAAAAAACCAGGGACAGGAAGAAGTGGCTGTAGAGAAGGACCTTCTCCAGAACTGGCATAAACGAGTTCTGCTCCTGTGGTCGCCAGTGGCCCTTGGCAGGTTGCCCTCCTCCCTGGGCCTTCTTGGGAGGGCTCAGATGCTGGAGACCTTCCTTGGCCAGGTGTGTCACGGGCTGGTTGCGCAGGGGTGTCTTGGCCAGCTCGGCACCCACGTCTGCAGGGAGCAAAGAGCAGTGTCAGCACAGGGGGGGCTGGTGGGGCCACCACAGCTGGGGCACTGCTTGCCCTGAGCAAACCCACCCTGGCTCAAACAAACCTGCAGTGAAATGCACCAAACCTGCTTTGTTAAAGAGGTTCTGGGTTGTTTTGCGTCGCTGGAATCTTCTGAGAACCTTGTCCAAGGGCCGGGATTTGCGCTGCTGGTACAGCAGGAAGAAGGTGTCTAACACAGCCATGATCATGAGCAGGAAGGTGCCCAGGAAGAACAGCACTGCAGAACAGCAGGAAAACAAGAGAAAGCCCTGGATAATTGGCATTTTCTTACATAATCCTGTCTGCTTCAGTTGCCTGGTGGGGAATGGGGAAAGTAACTCCAGAAGTTGATAAACTCTTAGCTGTCCATGACTGCAGTGTTCATAAATGTGTCTATAAACACTCTTCCTTAGGGCAAGTACCTGTGTAAAGACCAGTTTTGATTTGATAAAGATGGGTACCTATTACAGGGGGTTTGTTGGAGGAAGTTGGGAGGCTGTTGTTGAGGATCACAGCCAGCATGGAGCTGCCAAGGATGATGGCGATCTGGAAGTTGATTTTCTCCTCGAGAGAGCTGGGTCCAAACAACACAGCCATGTCCAGCAGGTACAGGGCACACGTTGGGAGGATCAGGTTCAGAATGTACAGAGTGGGTCGTCTCTCCATGGAAATCTGTTGAAGAAGGTGGGCAAAATTTAGGTGAGCAGGAGGTAACTTACTGTGCTGGCAAATGCTGGTTCCCTAATGTAAAAAATTGTCTTTTTCTTTTTTTGTGGGAAATCAGTGCAATATAATACAAAAACGCTGCCATACCATGTAGGTGATCACAGAAAATCCTTCATCATCCACTACTTCCGTGCGTTCAATGATGCTCAGATTGGTGAACTTCCATTCTCCATCAGTTAGGAAGAAACTCTGGCTCTCTTTCATGCTCTCAGATGCTGTCCGTCTTGTCTTCATGACAATCTCTCTTACTGCTTGGACAGGAGCAGAGGAGGGGAGAAGTTGCAGAATTTCAATATTTGTTAGAGGTCAGTTATTCCTTTCCCTGTCCCACCCAACAGAGGGTGGGTGCAGATGGGGAAGGGCAATGTTTCTTGCATTGCTGAGGTTTCTTAGCCCGTCAGGGAGAAATTAAAAAAGACTCTGGGAAAGAGTCTTGGCCGGGAATGTGAATCTGGGGGGAAGTCCCTGGTAAGTCAGGACTGTTGTCTTTTTTTGGATGGGACCTGGTGGGTTTTATGTCACCTCTGCTTATATTTCAACCCTTCCTGTTGGGATAACTCTGACTGCAGTTTGGATTACTGAAACTGTCCTTTTAATAGTTGGATTCGATGAGCCTAGAGCTCTTTTCCAACCTTACCAATTCTATGATTAATTTTCTCTCATTTCCATGTCTTTCAGGTGGGTTTAAAGATCAGTCCTGCAAAATTGTATGTGAACAAGTAGTGGTTTTGCAGGAAGCCTCCTGGTCTCTTCATTTGCAGAGATCAATCCTGGGAGGGACTTGCCACAGAACATCCAGATTCTTCCAGAGATGTTGCTTGGAAATGTGCCAGAACAGAATGGCAGTGTTTTAACTCATTTTCCCTGGTTTTGCATGACCTCAGCCCTGCAATGTGAGAGTCTGGTGCTGCTCAGGAACCCAGGAGTTACCGGGGTCCATCTCATCTATTCCTCCCTCTGCAAATTCACCCCAGAGGTGGTAAAACTGAGCCTGCAGCTGTACCTGGGTAGAGAAATGAAGCTATACTCAAGTTGCACGTCTGGGTGTCAAAGGGGAACTTGAGGATTATCAAACTGCACGTCAGGGTGACCTGGAAGGGCCGGGTGGAGTTGAAGCTGCCGTTGTGCATGAGGACCATGTAATTCATGTCTGAGTTTTGCCCGTCCACTCTGCAGGAAACAGAAGGGGAGAGCAACTGAGCTCTGAGATGCCGCCTGTGTCTCAGTCCCACCCAACCCTGGCTGTGAACACCCTCTCAGGGGGTTCTGTGCCATCACCCAGCCACGGGATGCAGCAGTGAGGAGAGGAAGCCAGGGCTGGAAAAAGGGCTGGTGAGTGCCTTGGGACTAAGGTTTGTTGTAATTCTGCACCTCCTAAGCAACTCCTGCCTCTCTGCCCTCTGCTTTCATTCTCACCTGGGGCAGGGGCTCATTGCCTCTCTCTCTTTCCCTCCTCTGGAGAACTGTTTGTGTTGCCCATCCCTCTGTCAGACCCTCGAGCTCTGTCCTGTATCTGTCCACACACTGCTAAGGGTCACTTTATTCCACAGCACTCTCGGTCTCTGCTGTTGCCTCAGCTTTAGCTACAGCCAAGAAAGGGCATTTCTGGAGATCTCACAACATTACAGAGCCACAAAGTGCTTCGTATAAACTGTGGTCACCATTAATCTAAACTACGAGGTTCTTGGTTATAGAGAGCTCATGGGAACAACTTTTAGCCATATGAGTTTATCCCATTTCCTACAATAAGCCAGTGGATAAAAATGAAAAGGGAACCTACCGCTCTAAGATGAAGATGGGGGGAGACCAATAGGAGTCCAGGGGAAGAATTACTTGAGAAATGTTACAGAAATCCTGCGGGTTCCAGGTTGCAAAAGGGTTTTTCCACTCCTGGGGGAAGAAGTTGCAGGAGAAAAATGGGTGCTGGGCTCAGCACCAGGTGTCATGAAGGGCATCACCGGAAAGAAACGCTCTCGAGGCACCTACCAGGTTCAAGACGAAGTAAAAACTGACTGTTTGGAGCTTTTCCACCTGGAGAAACAAAGGGAGGATATTTGGCTGATTTTCTCAGGTGTATCCAGCGAAGAGCCCAGAAGCTTTTCCCTGTGGCTCCTGCAGTGGACAGCACAGAGTGCAGGAACTCAGCTTGGGAGGAGACCTCAGGGTTTTTGGCCCTACAGCTGAAGAGTAGCAGCAAACAGTCCAAAGGTTTGGAAAAAATAATAGATTATTGCTAACATTTCCATGGTGGTGCCCTGCAAGTGCATTGCTCCATTCAGGAATGCCACAGGGTGTTTTTGGAGCCTGCTACAAAGTAGGCTGCTTGTCTGCATGTGCCTCTCAACTTTTTCCTGGAAGGAGTGGGAGAAAATACTCCAGATCTTCCAAAAGCGCTTTCAAACAGCAGAAAGCTGAAGAAGAGGAAGGGGCTGATTCTCATCCCCATGGCCTTGCTGGCAGAAGACTCAACCCCCAGTCTAGCAATCGCCCAGTTTTCTGTTATAAAGACTCGTTTTGATTCCTTACCACAGAGAGAATAGCCATCAGCATGAAATCCAACTTCACTTCCATAGGCTCCTTCATGTTTGTCTTAGGCAGTATGTAGGTGTGCAGCTTGTCGTGAGAGGAGATGTTCAGGTAGTCAACAATGTCATAGTAGGTGCAGAGGTACTTTGGAGCAGTCCCTGCTAGAAAGACAATTCCACTTGAAACACAGAAATCTCAGGCAGGATCTCAAATGGTGAGAGAGAGAGGCACCAAAAGAGAAAGGGTGTGGATGTGAGAGACATCATTAACACACAAAAATCCCTTCTCCAAAAAAATCCCTAGAGGAGCACAGAATTCCTCGGAGCTTTTCCACCCCTCTTGCACTTACCTGTCCCAAGAGAAAAGGTGAGGATGGCTACCAAAACTCGCTGCATTGTCTCCTGCTCCCCAATAAGGAGGCGAATGGTACCGTGTGTCTTATGAACGGGTCCAGAACACGTCATTTATTATGTGGAAGTTGATTTGATATTTATTAATGATGGATGGATTTTTGTAAATAGAAACTAGACAATTTATGTTTTGGAAGGAAGGATTTGCTAATGGCTTGCTGCACTCAGCTGGCTCTTGGGAGCAGCCTTTGGTTGTGGTAAAGGAAAACTAAGGTCATTAAAAAAAAAATCCAACAATTTGAGGGAGAGGAGAAGAAAGGGCCCATTCCCACAAAGAAAAGGCAGGGAGCCAGAGCTACTCAGAAGCAAATTTTGTCTCATTTATAGGGCTGAGAGTCTGCTGAGAGTCCACTGAAGTGGAAGAAGAATTAGTGCTTGTGTGACATGAGGAGTGCCGGGGAGGAGAAGGAGAGGCTGCTCTCCTTTGATCCCGGTCCTGCTCCATAGCACCCCACACCATGTCCTCATTTCCCAAAGCACTGAGCCTTTCATGCACCCATGGATTTTCCGGTTCTGCCTCCTTGTTGATCTCCTGTGCTCCTGACCATCTTCTCCAAGTCCTCACTGCTAAGATGAAAGTCTCAGAGATTTTGGGGGTTTTTTCTGTCTTTCCCTCAGCCACCCTGCTCTCCATCTCTGCCTTCTTTTTCCACTGTCATTCCAGCCATGTACTCGAAGTGATGGTTCCTTTGTGGGGGAGTGACTCCAATCTTTGTGTGCTTGAAAAGTCCTGTCCTGCTGGGAAGTCATGGATGGCACCTTATTACTGTGGCCTCCGTGTCAGAGGTAGAAGGTGGGAAGTGTGTGGGCTCTTGAGACAGGGTTTGAATCAGACATAAGGGGCACAAGGACTCGATGATCGTCGTGGATCCCTTCCAAGCCAGGATATTGCGTGTTTCTGAGATTCTATGACTGGTCCAAGCACAGAAATTGCTGCCTGCAAGTCCCACACTTGATTCCCACCTGGAAGCAGATTTCCCTGTGGCAGTGGATGGTCCTTCAACAGCCATGTCCCCTGCCATCCCCTCATGTCCCTTGCCATCCCCTTGTGTCCCCCACGGCCCCCCGTGTCCCCTATGGACCCCCGTGTCCCCCACAGCCCCCCGTGTCCCCTATGGACCCCCGTGTCCCCCCCAGCCCTCCGTGTCCCCAGCGTGGCTGCTGCCCGAGGGCTCCGAGGGTACCCGGGAGGGGCGGGGGGCGATGCCGGGCGTTGGCAGCATCACTGGGGGGCTGCAGCGCAGCGACCGCGTGGCCTAATGGATAAGGCGTCTGACTTCGGATCAGAAGATTGAGGGTTCGAGTCCCTTCGTGGTCGGTGCTTTTTCCCCCCCTTCCCCTTACTTTTAAACTATCTTTTCCCGCTTCTCCCCTGGCGTCTCTCTCCCTCCGCGGGGTGAAGGGGAAAGGCGAACCCAGGCTCGGCCCCGTCCCGGCCCCGGGGTGGCCCCGGGGTCCCCCCATCCCGCAGGTCCCGCGGGTGGTCCCGGGGCGGGCGCGGGGTCGGGGCCGTTCCCGCGGGCCGGGGCGCGCGCCCTGCGCAGCCCCAGTGGCCTAATGGATAAGGCACTGGCCTCCTAAGCCAGGGATTGTGGGTTCGAGTCCCATCTGGGGTGAGCCTTCCCCTTTTGCTGCTGCCAACCCCATTTCCGCGCTCTTTCTCCCCGTTTCAGCGCCGCCGGGCCTCCTCCTCCTCCTCCTCCTGCTCCTGCCCCGCGGGCACTGGCTCTGGCTGCTTGGTGGGAAGACTTTCCCCAGTCCGGTGGGAGATGCCAGCTAAGGAGGTTGATGCACCGGGAGAACCCAGAAGTGCTGAGGAACGACTGAGTCTGAGCACGGCACCAGAGAGGGAGGTCGGGGTGGTCCATGGCGTGTTTTGGGGCAGCAAGATCCCCCTGGCAGCTCCAGGCTCTCTCCCTGTGCCAACAGCTGCTGCACGTGATGCTGACAGGTGAGTTGTCTGCTCCAGGTCAGTGGTCCCTAATTTAGATACCCTGGGAATGGGAAACAATGAGGAGCAGCTACAAACTGGTTTAGCGGTCCCACGTGCCCAGTGCTCAAGTGAGGCTGTGACTGAGGGAATAACAACCAGCTTTGCCTTGGGACCTGTAGATGAAAGGATGGGTTTTGGAGAGGTGTTAATAAAAAGGCTGATTTTTGGAGGGGTGTTAGTGAAAGGCTGATTTTTGGTGGGATATTAGTGAAAGGATGGTTCTGGCTGAGGGATGGACATCCTTCAAGGTGTCCCAGAAGGTGCCAAAGCAGAGCAATTACAGCTGTTTAATAATCTTTATCTGAGCAGAGCTGGGTCTGTGTTGAGTCAGGGCTGAACAGGGAATTTCAGATGTACTTTTACCCCCTCCAGGTGCTCCCTATATCATCGGCTGCATCCAAGTCCCAACAAGAAGCCCATCTGTGCTGGGGCATGACCACCTTGCAGGTGTTACCCAAACCTGTTCCCGGAGCAGGACAAGCTTGGATGGGAAGGAAGTTTTACTCTGACAGAAACCACGTCTCCATGAAGTGCTGGTCATCGGGGTCACAGCGTTCGGCTGTGCTGCCCTGGGACCAAAGGCCTCCCCGTAAGTGCCTTCGGGATAATGCCCTCTCAGATTTGTGGCATTAAAAAGCTGCTTGGAGGGTCTTTTCCTATGGAGTTAATGGATTTTAAAAGCCAACTGTGGTCAGGGTGATATCACATGAGGAAAACATAAAGTGAAGTTTCTTTCTAAGTAGTTTTTCTCTCTTAGGTGTGGGAAGAAAGGGCTCTGCTGCCTGGAAAGCAGCAAGCCTGCCAAAGCCCTGGGTGCTGGACTGCTGATTAAAAATATCTTTCTGCCCTGTGGTGGAGTTTTGGGAAACTTTTTTGGGATTAGATGAGAAACACAGGTTTTGGGAAGAGGAGATGCAGTGGGAGGAGAACAGAGGAGGTGTCATTGATAAGAAACAGGAGGTGAATGAGGTCCGTGGTGTCACACTATTATACTGTAGCGAGGCCATCACTGGCTGCTCAGTGACACTGTGACTGTCACATTTACACTGACCCTCTGGCACAGGGAGTCCCGTGGGGGGACACCCCTATTGCCAGTGTTGGGCCGTGAGGAACAGCCACACTCCCAGAAGGGATGGAGTGTGGGGGATGCACAGGGGTGTCAGGGATGAGCACGGGTGACACAGGGGTGGGTACAGGTGACACAGGGGTGGGTACAGGTGACACACAGGGGCACCCGGGGACTCCCCCGGTTTGTGACACTGCCCTGTTGCACCTCTATGGGGGACCACGTGGCCTAATGGATAAGGCGTCTGACTTCGGATCAGAAGATTGAGGGTTCGAGTCCCTTCGTGGTTGTTTTAAAGCCACGAGAGACATTTCAGGCGTTTAATTTCCCCCGGCGGTGGCTCCCAGAGGGGTGAGAACCCCCGGGAGGGATCAGCGGGGCAAAGTGGAGGGAACGTGCCCATGCAGAGGGCAGATTTAGGGTGGGAATCTGCCTCGCAAATCCGCGTCCGGAGCCATTCCTGCCCAAAGGCGAGGCAATACTTGGAACTGCTGCCGGGCGGGGGGGTCTCTGAGACTCAGCTGGGGCCGGTTCCTGGGAAAATGAAAGGGCGGAGCAGTTACGAGCTTTTCCGTACTGCAGGTTCGGTGAGTTACTGGCGGAGGGAGGGGCAGAGCTCCCTCTGTGTGTTAATGGCGTTGGTGGGTTGTCCCCACACGCCCCTGTCTGCGAGGCGCTGCTGCGCTGAGCTGGGGCAGCGGGTGCTGTCACACCGCGGGCAGAGGTCGAACCTGTGACCCCTCCATTCGGGGTCCGGGGCCTTCTCCGCTCGGCCACCGAGGCCGCGGCACAGCCGCGCTCCCCGCGGGGTCGGGACCGAACAGGGACGGCTTCGGGAGCGCCCCGTTCCCGGGGGGAATTCTGGGAGGGTTCGGGGCTTTATTGCACTGAAAAACGGCGTCGGGCAGCGGCTCCTCCGGCGGGGGGTGAGGCCGGGCGGGCGTCGCGGGGCTGCGCGGGGGTCTCCATCCCTCCCCCGCTCCCCGCGATGGCGTTTCTGGGCGGTTCGAGGGGGAGATGGAGCGGGGTTCGAGGGGGCTGCGTGGCCTGGCGGGGGAGCGGGGCTTTGCTCCGAGGGCCGTTCAGAACGGGGAGCTCTGGGAATACTGCGCGGGACCCCCCATCTTCATGCGGAGCGCCCGCGCTCCCCTCTGGCCATCAGAGAGTTAAGTGAGGACGCACAAATTCGAATTGTGCGCGCCCCAGTGGCCTAATGGATAAGGCACTGGCCTCCTAAGCCAGGGATTGTGGGTTCGAGTCCCATCTGGGGTGGTGACTCTTTTCCCCCCCCGGGGTTTCCCGGCGTGGTGGGTTCGGTGCTGCGGAGGTCCCTGATGGGCTGCGCCCCTTTCTGCAGCCCCCTGTGGCTCCCCTTCCTCCGTCTCAGACATCCCGGCACAGAGGAGATGTTTTCCCTGCTGTAAAACCAGGGACAACCCGGCAATACGCTTTTAATCCCTGAAATTCCCAGCCCCTCCGTGCCCCGGTGTCACGTGCTGGTCTCCAGGGCTTTAAGCTTTTGCTTTAACTAGAATTCTGCAAATCTTACGCTACGATCTTGAGAAGAAGAGACCCGAGCGGTGGGTGATCCTGGCAGTGAGGTTTCCTGCTGAGGGGAGGGCTCAGCTGAGGCTGCTGCTAAGCTGCCAGTTGGTGCTGGTGTAATGGCTTTTGTTGCCAGGAATACATCTGGACTTGATAATCTTAGGGGTGTTTTCCAACCTGAGTGATTCCATGATTCCATGTTAAAAAAGCTTTAGATGGGAGAAAACACCATATCTGCTCTTGGTGCTGGGCAGGGTGTGGAGAAGTAGAGCCAGCCTGGGGTTGTGTTTCCTGGGATGGATGTCAGGATACATTGGTGTGATCCTGCATCCCCCTGGCACCCCATTTTGGAGGGAATCTGGGGTGTATGAGCTCTCCTCTTTTTGCAGATGTAAATGCTGTGTCAGGGGAGAGCTCAAAGTCCCCCCTTCCAAGGGAGATGGGCATGGATTGTAGCAGAGCCACGAGGGTGCAGAGCAGAGCCCTGACACCTCCCAGGGATCAACAGTGAGCACATTCCTCTCTTATTTGGGGCTTTCCTAAAACAGAACCACCTCTCCTCACCCCAGGTGGGACTTGAACCCACAATCCCTGACTTAGAAGGCCAGTGCCTTATCCATTAGGCCACCGGGGCCCTGTCACCCTTCAAAAAAAGGGTAATTTTGGTCTCTTTAAGCCCCCCAAGCAAACCCATCTGGCAGTGGTGAAACCCACATCACACCCCAGCTTCATTCTCATTAAACTGTGTCCATTAATGAGCAACTCTTGAAGCCTGAAAGGCTCATCCAAAGACTCATCTGGAGGTTTTTGGAGTCCCAACTCGAAGGCCTCCTGCACTCACAAGGTGGGTTCTGTCTTCTAGTGCTGAGATTTGTGCCAAATTCCTGCCGTGGTTTGAGCTTAACAAAATGACACGCACTTCTTTTTGTTAGATAAAAATCAAGGAAAGAAACAGTGAATACTCTTAAGAGTTGGACTCGGTGATCCTAGAAGTCTTTCCCAACCTTAATGATTTATGATTTTATGCTTTTATATGCTACTTAGACACATAGTTAAGACTGCTTTTAACTCTTCCCTTCTTTCCCTAAAAATCTACTGCTGGCTTTGTGTTCAGCAGCAGAGGGTGCTCTGATGGAGCACAGGCTGCATGGAGGACACAAAGAACTTGGAAAAAAAAAAAAAAAAGAGTAGCTGACAAAAATCAGAATTCTTAGTTCCTCTCAAATGTGAACAATAATTTTTCCGAAAAATGATTGACAGGATGTCCAGCTGTATTGTTGGGCTCAAAAGATGTTAAATATTTTTATTTACACTTTTAGACCATTTTTATTCAATATAGCTCATGAGTTTAGCATCATCTACAGCTGCCAGTGCCACTTATTTAGGAAGATGGAATGCCAAGGACTTGGATCTCTGCTGTTCTCAGTCAAAATCCGCCTTCCTGCTCTGTTTTATGTTTGAGTGTATCCTTTTCTGTCGTAGTCGCTCACGGTTCATTTTTTCCACCCTAAAACAAAAAGATCATTTAGTGTACAAAGAACACATTTAGATATTCAGCTTTGAGATTTGATGAGCCAACAAACATCCACAGGTAGGAGAAAGTCCCTGTTCTGGGGACATTACCCTGGAAAGCAGTTAAAATCTAACGGATCAGTGATTTTTCTTAAAAAAGGAAATCCAAATGAGTACGAAGAAGATTGTTTAGAGGTGCTGCAAACTAAATCGTGTAACATGACAGCCTGAATCCAAGCAAAGACCATTTTAATGAAGATACCTCTCTATGAGTTGCTGTGTTGTCTCCTTAGACACCACCTTGGGTTTCTCTGTGGCCTCCGTGACCATCGTTCGGATTTTTTCTAAACAAATCGCCAGATTCCTCATTTGGTAGCGACTCTCTTCTGAGGTCACAATCAGCTCCCCATCCCGGTTTATCTTATTCCTGTGCTGAAGGGGGGGAAAATGTCATGTGATCACTGAAACCTCCTTAGGATTGTTCTCTCTGACACTGAGACGTTTAAACCGAGGCCGGAGGGGGAGGGTCGGTACCATCAGTGCCATTTTTTGTCTCACAGCCTCAGGAATCCAGTCTGCCGACTCCAGGTGGAACCGAACTTCTGCCTTGGAATTCACTGGGAGGAAAAACAGGTGCTTTATTTCCATGTCACAGCCTGCCTCTGTAAGTTTTATGAGACAATTCACACTGTTCACTGCTGGCTTTGAGCATGGGATAATTCCAGTCTTATTAATGAATTAATTATTATTCCAGTATTTATTAATGAAAGACCAGTATTTTTCTTGCTATGTATTTACACACCACTCTGCAAGACAAACTTGTACCTGTCATGCTGTTTGCCTTTCTAGACACCACAGGATTAATTGCTATAGCCAGTCACTAGCCACCTTATTTTTAATGGCAATGGCAGAACAGGCAGTATTTCAGGTTTTTTGAGTTAAACTGAGAATTTATTGCACAGTGGAGTGATCAGTGAAAACAGAGTGGATAGAGGTGGGGGTGTTCCATGTCGCAGGAACGATCCCTGTAAGAGTGTTTCTAGGGGAATCAAATGTGCTGCCAGTGGTCTCGAGCCCCATGATGACTCAGAAGTTGTGTTAAAATGCAGGGTGATGATAATGAAAAATGAGTGATGATGCTGTTTAACTCTGAGTTCTCAATATTTTGCCACACAGTACAGAAAAACAATGGATGCTGATGATGATTTTTCCACGTGGGAGAAGCCATTCCTCACCTTTATTAACGTTCTGCCCGCCGGGGCCGCTGCTCCGACTGTAGGACACGGTCAGGCGAGCTGGAAGGGAAGGGCAGCCGCGTGCTGAGCCGGGATGGGGCCGATCCCGCGTTCAGCTCCGCGCACGGACTCGGTGCCCAGGAACGGCGCCCAGGCCCGGGTGTGTCGGGGGGAGACTCACCCATGGGGATGTCGAGGGTGGGCGGCTGCTCCTGGAAAACACGGCGGGGGCGGTGTCGGGGGGATCCCAGGGGATTCGGGGGGTCCCGGGGGATCCCGCCCGTCCCGGGGGCGCGGTCCCGGCTCGACACGGCCTGGCCCCGCCCACCCACAGAGACCACGCCCCTTCTACCAATCCACGCCCCGCCCACATGCCATATACAGCTACGCGCACTAAACCCCACCCCTTCGCCTAAACCACGCCCACCCACATTACACACACCCAGGCTAAGCCCCGCCCCCTCATGGTGCCCCCGCCCACCCGCATAGTATCCCCTCGTGCTAAAGCCCCGCCCGCCCCATTAGCCCCGCCCCTTACGGCGGCCCCGCCCACCAACACTAACACTCAATTGAGCCCCGCCCGCCCAATGTCAATCACACATTCGACTCCGCCCCTCGCCCTCCCTTCTCTTCCCCGCACTGCCCCGCTTACCGGGGCGCGGGCGGCGCTTTTGTCCTGCCGCGGCGGGTACAGCTTGTCCAGGCTGTGCGAGCTCCGGTACTCGGTGCCGATGCCGGCCCACAGCGAGCACCGGGCGGACAGAAGCGCCAGCCCCGGCCGCGGCCGGCACAGGGCCCGCAGCGTGTGCGCCGCCATGTTGGCCCCCGCGGTGCGTCCCGGCCAGGCGTCCCCGCGGAAACGGCGGCCGCGTGCCGCGTTCCGGGGCGGGGCCGGCAGGGCAGGGAGTGCCGGGGTGGGATAAAGGGGATAAGATAGGCTGTGGTGGCGGAGCGTGGGGATGGATCCGTGGGATCCATGGGAGTGTGATGTCCTGGGGCTGCGGGGTGGCTGGAGCATTACTGGGAGGTTTAGGAAGTCTGTGGGGGTATATGGGGCACCGTGGGGGGGATATGAGGGGGTCTGAGAGGGGGATGTAGGGTCTGTGGGGTGCCAAGAGAGGGGCATGGGGGGCGTCTGTGGGGTACATGGGGTGTGTAGAGCACCTTGAGGGGATGAGGGAGGTCAGGGGTGATTATGGGGTCTCTGCACCCTGGTCCTTGGTGAGCAGAGCAGTGATGGCCAGTGCTGGAAAACACATCCGACCTTTTTTATGTATTGTCTAGTTTTTGCACCTGGGATCCTTCAGCTTTTGTGTTCTTATCTGCTCAAGAGTGCTAAAAGGTTCTATAAACACACACACACATATATACACACACTCATTTCTTTGAATGCTGATTCTGGATCTGTAAGAGATGCTGAGGTGGATGTGGGATGCAGGTCAGTGAGGCAGCTGTGGAAATCTTTCAGCTTTTACTCCTCTTGGAGCTGTCAGGCTGGCTTGACAAGAAGGGTGTGCGTTCCAGAGGGGCAGGGATTGCTATTCCTGGCAGCAGGAAAATGCACAGGCAGGGGATGGGCTGTCATTTGCTCTGGTGTTTTGACAGGAGCTGACAATCTCTTGTTGAAAACCGTGGATGAAGTCAAAATGGGTGTTCAGAAGCTGATATAGAGACTGTGACTGAGGATCTGAGCTGAGTCCCATCCAGATAATCAGTGCAAAATCAGGGAACTCGGTCCTTGGGAAGGGAGCAGGTCCTGAACATAGATGGCTGGTCTGTCCTGACTGTAACTGAGCAGCTCAGGGCCGGGGGGGCTCCTCACTTTGTTTTAATTGAGTCCCTGAGTCCTGGGGTGCTGCTCTGCTTCCCCCCTCCAAACTCAACTGAAAACAAAATGCTTTAAGGAAAAAACCCAGAGCTGTTGGAGACAAACCGTGCCATCTGGTGACCTTAATTTCTAACAGGGAACAGGTAAATGTTTGTGATTTGTAGCCAGAGGGTTGTCTAAAATACACCAAGCAGGATGACTCATTTACCAGCTGTTGTCACACATGTCTGGTTGTTGTGCAGGAATACCCTCCAAGGGTGTGTGGGGAACAGAGGGGCTGGCAAAGGAGCTGGAAGGTCTCACAGGCGAAGCCAGACCAGTCTAAAAGGACATTTATCTAGTTTTGCTTTGTTCCCACACTGTGTTGGTCCATAGAGCCTTGGTAAAAAGCTGAATAATCTCTGCTTGGATGGTTGGAAACAGCTCTCCTTGGCCAGGCAGGCAGGGCTTGGGATGACAAGGTCTGACTTTGGCATGAGCCAAGGAGAGCCAAACTTTTGGCTTTCCAGCTGAAGAAATGAAGTGCTTTGGCACTGATGGGGGCTGAGGAAGCCAATGCACCCTGTTTGGTGGTCACTGCTGAGCAAGAGCTGAAAGGAGCCATCCCTGAAACCTGAGGGAAGGGCTGATGTGTCCAAGGAGCCAGTCACCCCTTGTGTGAGTGAGGGCACAAGCTGATAATGAAGGAGCAAATCAGGACTTTGAGGGACCTTCCAGAAGGTCTCAACTCCCGTAAGAGAGTGAATACTGATGAATCAGATCTCCTTCCCTGTGAGAGTTTGAGCTCTATAAACCCCTTGAATTTGTGCTTCAAGTGACCCCTCCCTATTTGTTTCAGAAGGGTTACTCAAACTGGTGGTGTGGTAAGAAGCCAGACTAGATCTTATGGAACTGCACGTGTCTAAATGCCATCTTTCAACTTCTTGACAAGCTGTGCCCTTATTGATCTTATTGCTGTGAGCTGAGTAGGGTCACTGATTTTGCCAACTTCTGAAATTAAGAATTATTTCCTGTTCTATCACAAACGTTTTTCTCATCCATTTTTAATTGTGTGCAGCATTTTTCTTTCTGTCATGAACCATGGGGGTGTGCTGTTACATAGCTGCTGCTCTCTATTACCCCAGTTTCCCTGGCACTGTGGTTGCTTAATGCTCTCCTGTCCCCTCTTAATGGAGTTGTGTTGCTTTCCTTGGTGTTTTAAAAGCAACTGGAAAAGTTTAGATCAAAGGTGGCACAAAAGGCCAGAAGTTGATTATTTTTTCCTCCTTTGATCACTGAAAGCCTCACTTAAGACAAAAATCAAGTGACTGTGACTCACACAGTCATCAGTATGTGTATATATGGCCACTAATATTTTTGGATGCTGAAAAAAATTGCCCTCAGCACTTTGCAGAACATGCTGCTGATACATGGCAGCTGTGCCTTTGTCAAGCCAAGTACTAATATCATGTTACTCACATCAGTCATTTTTGGATTTGTGGTTTGCAAAAAAGACCAAAACAAAAATAGGATTTGAATTGGGAGCTTGGAAATTGTGTGGTTTTGCAGAGACTTCCGAGCTGACAGAAGAGGAGTTTTATCGCGTGGCAAGTGTTACAGTCCAAGTGCATAAAAATGTATGTTATATAAATAATGCAGCAGAACAGTTCAGCATATTCTCTTTGCTTCCTGCAAAGGAGCCTGAAGCACTTTCTTGACCCAAATTGTACATGAAAATCAAAGACATAACTCTTCTGCTGTTCTTAAAAAGTAAAAAGAGCTGTAAGAGCGTTGAGAATCCCTGTGTTTCTTTTTATTTGAGGAGAGAATAAAGCATTTAAAAATATGTTTGATGTGTTGTACACTTAACTGTGATGCTGATCCATGTGGGATTGTTTAAAATGGAAAGTGAGGGTGATTCTCTTCCCACACCTCTGCAGCATCAGCTGAGTGCAGGGCAAACACAGGATGGGCTTAAACCAACACTGCTCCACGTGCTGAGTTAATGGGGTGGTGAACGCTCCCAGAAAATCATTGATGCTGCTCTTGTTGCTCTTGTTGTTCATTTTTATTTATTTTATTTTATTTTAGACAACTGCTTTCCATTATAAATAAATAAGGCATGAAGGTTCTCCATACAGTTACAGAGCTGGTAGCCACAGTTGTGCCCATGGCTCCGGGTGTGTCTGGGGCCGTGGGACACCTGGAAATGCAGAGCGTGGAAGAGCAGAGTGGTGGGTGGTTTTGAGGAGACCTGTGGAGCAGGGGTGATTTGGGCATCACACTCCTGCCAACTTACCTCTGTGGTACTCAGCTTAACAAAACAGGGTGGTTTTGGGGGGTATTTCTGCATGAATTCCATGGGGATTGGAAGAAAGGTCGCTCCTCGTAACATCAAGGCCCTGGACTCGGGGGATAATTACATCTGAACAGTCTTCCCCCTCCAAAGCCACATTCTCATTTGTTTATCTCAGTGTTGCAGGAGTCCCAGCTGTTGGCCCAAGACTTTGGGATTTAAGCTGGTGAAAATAGAATCCAGATGTAGCTGATAGTTTTCTCCAGGCGGGTAAGGAACAGGAGCTTACACTGAACTGGTTTTGTGGCTCAGTGCTCAGGGTGTTGCCTAAGCTGTAATGAAATGCTGCTTCTCTGCCTAAAACATGTCTGACCATATGAGGCCAACTCTAGTTCATGAAAACTGGAAACTGGTGATTCCTGAGACTGCAGTGGCCTTTTGGCTGTGTGTTTGCATGTCTGTGGAAGCAAAAGTGAGGAGATTTCAGTGCTGGAAAGGGAGATGGAACACGAGAGGCGACAGCCTTTGGAGAGTGTCTCAGCCAAGGGAGATCATTTTCAGCAGGAAACTGAAATCTGTCCTTGTGGCTGGGGAGATGTTCAGAGCAAAGTGTGGGGTGGTGTGTGATCTGCCAGGGCCAGAGCTCCTGACCAGGGAGATGCTGTGTCCTCCAGCCTGCGTGTGAGTCCCTGGGAGTCAGTTTTGCAAGCTCATGCAAGCTGTGTTCGAGGAACTGGCTATGATGGGACAATGACAACCTCTTGAAGAGCACAGCTGGTACCCAGAGCGTGAGGTGGAAGCGTGTCTCTGACACTGCACTTGTCTAGCTATGGGAAAGCCCTGGTTGCCAAGTTCCTACCAGGCCTGGTGTTTCACCTGGGCTGAAATACCAGGGCAGATTTAAAGTGAGGAGATCCCATATGCTACAAGGTCTGGAGAGTAGGGACTGAAACACTGAGCGACGCCGATGGAGATGGAACAATCAGTTTTATGTTTCTCTTCAAGTTTTTCCAGTTGCAATGAGCTTGCATTGTAAAGAGCTGAAAAACCTGACTGATTAGAGAATGGCTTAAATTGCAAGACCATAGTGCCCTTTGGGGGAGGGGAAGGCAGAGACTGAAGTCTCTTGGGCTCAAGCGTAGGTTCTTAGCCATAAAACCACAGTGGAGGGCTGGGCTGCTGTGCTGGGGCAGCCCCTAAAGTTCTGATGGCTTTTTGTTTCACTTTGAAACACTGTGCTCCAGCTGTGGCAGGACGCTGGAGGACATCCAGGCTTTTGCTTGCAGATAATTGGGCTGCGGGACAAGCTGGAGAGGGGCGGAGGAGGTGACCGGTTTTCCTTTTTTCGTGTTTTACATTGCTCTTGTGATGTCTGGCAGCGGCAGTAACTCATGCAGAGATCCGTCATGTGGTTTCTGAAATCCTCTAACTACAATGTACAATTGTCCCAACGAGTTGTCCGGAGCCCAAACTTAAAAAACGTGAGTTGAGTCTCCAGGACGTTTCCTCGCTTGCAGACCTCTCGAACCTTCAAAGCAGAGGGGCCACGTGGCGTTTCCTGGGGCTGAAGAGAAGACGTGGCTGCTGCAATTGCACGTGGGAGAGTTGCGGAGAGCCAGGGACTCATTTGCTGCTCTTGTTTTTCACCTTGGTGGCGTTGATGTCTGCTTTTGTCTTCTGGATGCGGGAGAAGATCTCCTTAAAGAGAGCCTTGTATTCCGGCTGGCTCTGCTCCAGCCGCTTGTCCACGGCCTCCACGTGTTTGCTGATGGTTTTCTCCATGGTTTTCCGCTCCTCCAGCTCGTGTGCCTCCCCTCGGAAGTCCCTGAAGGAGCTGTCGCGGGAGATGGGCCGGGACGTCTGGACCCCCGCGTGGCGCACGCTGTCCTTGTGCTGCCGGCACTTGCTCAGGAGCTCCTCGTACTTCTCGAGCAGGGCGTGGTACTGCTCGTCCACCTCCCGCAGGATGGACATGCCCCTCTTGCGCACGTTGTTGGCGTGCAGGGTGTAGTTGCCCTCGTGCCGGCTCACGGCGTCCTTGGTCACGATGGCGTTCAGGGCCGTGTCGCTGCAGCTCTTCCGGACGGGGTGGTTCGGGGACGGTGTCATGGATGTCCCGTGGCTTTTCCCTCCCTCCTCCTCGGAGAGGTCGATGTAATCTGCCTCCGGGGCGTTGTTCAGCGGCTCGAGGAGGGCTTCGGACAAGTTGTCCTCTCTGCTGAGCAAATACTTCTTGACTTGTTTCATCTGCTGCAGCTCCAGGAGCTCTGCCTCCAGCTCCTTGATGCGCAGTTTGCAGTTCTCCATCTCGCACACCCGCTGCTCCAGGTCCGAGTACTCCTGAATAACAGAGGTGTACTCGCGCTCCACCCTCTCCTTCCGCTGCTTCTCCTGGTTGACTTGGGACCTCAGGGAGTTCACCATGGCTTGGAGACGCTCGTTCTCCCTCTCCAGTGGCTTCTGGTTGAACTCTGTGGAAGAGCTGTGGACCTGGAATGCATCCTCATACCTGAAAGAGAGGAAAGATCCTTGAGAGATTCTGACTGAGCGACGGTTCGATGAGGGACTTGTTGTGTCTTATTGTCATGTAAGGAATTCCACTGATGCCCAGAAAGGACTTAGCCTGAGCTCGTGGAGCGAGATGTGCCACCTCCGTGTGCCAGCAGACCACAAAGTGTGGCTGGGGTTCTTCTGAACACAGAGACCAGCCTCTGTCCCAGAGAACCTGCAGTTTTATTTGACAGCAGTTATAAAAGACAGGAGGGAAATGAGACTCTAAATGGTAAGAGACTCATGAGGTTAACAGACAAGCCACCAACATTGCTGTGAAGCAAGTATGAATGTTCAAGCGCTACCAGCCTGAGCTGAAAGTGGCTGGCTTTGGGTTTTTCCTGCTGGAGTTCATCAGCTACTCACTTAATCTGCCAACAACCCCAAATCCCAGCCAGCCAAAACCCAGAAGCACATGTGTTGCTGCCCTGTGCACCCCTGTGTCCAGGAGATGCTCCAGAGGGAGTCAGAGAAGATTTATACAAGGAAGGTAGAGACTTTTGACAGAGTTTCCCCTTCTTCACTGCCTGGGAAGTGATAACAAGCACTTCCCCCTTCCATTATGTTGCTGTTGGGAATTCGGGTTTTCCTCTTCAGTGAAGCGCCCATGGCATCCTGTCTGTTTAGAACAGATTGGAAAAGAGCAGGCTCTGTGGCTTCCCCTGGGAGCACAGCTGTGGTGGGGGTATTGAACGGATTTCAAGGCACTGAAGGGCAGCCTGACCTTCAGAGCCAACTGTGGAGCTGCAAGTGGAACCGAGGTCCCATGGCATAGGGGGGAAAGTGGGATTGGGGGACTGGGGGGTAAAGAACCACAAAAACATTAAGTGGATTTTGCTGGGGGTTAGGTCATGGCCTCATAAACATTCCCGTTGCTGCTGCAGTGAAACTGTCTTTGGTTCATATCCTCTGGCAGAGGGTGCTTTCAGTAACAAAGTTTATTGATTGCTTATCTATTTAAAGAAGCCTCTACTGCGGACAAAGCTGAGCAAGAAGTGCCCTCACGAGATCAGTGAATTAACACAGTGGCCAGGTTTTAAGGAGAATTAAGGCTGCAACAGTGCTGAAGGTGTTGGTACAGCACCTGGCAGCATGTGGTGTCTGGGTGTGTGACTGGTGCTCCTGGGGTGTACTGTAGTCACACAATGCACCACCTCAGCTGGTTTCAGAGAGCCAGAGGTGCTGGTGCTGTGCTGGGAGGCAGCTGGGAAGGGAAAATAGGCTGTGCTGGTTTGGGAAGGAAAGCATCACTCTGCTGGGATCGTGAAGGCTCTGCTTTGCCAACACCACTTCAGTTGGGTGGGTAGAAGAGAGGGACATCCTCCCTTCCCCTCCAGCTGTGGGTTTCAGGCTCTGAGGCACAGCCTCGACTCTGTGGGGCTGTGTGTGGGTTTCTGTGCACCCCCAGAGGGGCTCACCCACTGCACCCCCTGTTCATGGGCAGAGGAGGAGGAGGGGAGAAAGTTTGAGGGGCTGCTGAACCCAGGGCTCTGTACCTGGGGCTGGAGCAGAGCTCCTTAAGGCAGGGGAAGGTGTGGATGGTTCGGCGCCGCTCCCTCTTCTCCCGCCGGATGCGGAGCTGCTCCAAGCTCCGCATTTCCTCCACCTGCTTCTGCAGCTCCTCCACTTGGTTCTGCAGCCCCTCGATTGTTTCTGTCAAGCTGCAGAGAGAGAAGTCAGAACACAGGTGAGGAGTCAGACACTACAGGATCCTGAAAGGTGTTTTTTTCCCCCATAGAGAAAGCCAGTCCCAGCATGTGCTCTGGGAGCATGACAGCACCTGCTTTTTGTGCCAGTGGTTGGTCTTTCTCTATGTGATCACTCTTGAGTGGGAGTGATTATAGAAAGGAGGGGGGGATTGATTTGAGACCTTCTGTCCTCAAATCAGTTGCTGAAACAGTCTCTTCTGGGATGTAAGCACTATCCTGAATATCTCTCCTCTGAAAACAAGCATCACTTCCCCTTGTTTACCTTGTAGAGGTAAACACAGAGACTGAGCAGAGAGTTAGTTTTGTTTTGGCTGTGAATAGTTTGTAAAACTCTCTGCTCTGAAACTCCCTCTCCACACAGCTGTTTGCAAATGAGGCTGCCCTGCAAGGACATGGCTTAGGGTGTTGTTTCTAGGGATGACCTTGATCATGGGCTTGTTTTAGGAAAGAAATATTATTGATAAACTGGTGTTTCAGCAGGGACTAGCCAGGGTTTCATTAGATGCTGGATCTGTGCCACATGTTTCTGCTGGGCTGTGTGCTGGGGACCTCCCTGAAATGATTATATGCCTCTTCAAGGAAACTCATCTGAGGAGGGGCTCCTGTGCCTCTTTCCTGGCAGCTTCAGACACTCCTTATCCAGCCCTCATCCCAGGGGTGTCTGTGCTGCAGCTGACTCCTGCTAACCAGCATTGCTGCAATGGACTTGTGTGGCAAATAGCTCCAAAACTGGACTGATAAGAGAATGGCTCAAATATCAAGGACAGGCTGTGCTTTGGGGCAGGGGAAAAGTGAGGTGAAGGGCTCTTGGTGCAGCATCACTGTGGTGAGAGGAGGGCAGGCTGTACCACTGGATCTTCTGTTGGGAAGTCTTGCTTTCCAGCACGAGTTTCTGGTTAGCCAGCTCCAGGTCCCGTGCTGTCAGGTCCAGCTGCTCGTAGACTTTCGCGTGCTGTTCGTTCATCTGCCGCAACATCTCCAGTTGCTTAGTCAGGTACTGCAAGAAAAAGTGAAGCATAAGCACTCCACAACCAAAATCCAGGTTGTTTCACGGGCAGAAATTCCTACAGCCTTTGCTTCCTCTGATAAATGTGTTTTGTGATTCTGCCTGGGTGAAGCCTCTTCCACAGTTGAAATGTTCATCCCTCCTGCCCACTGTAAATGGTTTTGTGTCTAAAATAGGACTGAACTTCCCCTGCCCTCTGTGAAGGGCACTAACCTCAATCTCTCTCTATTCAGCTGCTTTTTTATTCCCAGTACCAAAGAAAGCTGATATCCCTGAGATGGAAAGTTGACTGAAATTGGCCAGTTGGTTACAGCATCATCTGACAGATCGATTGCAGAAGCCGTGTTTCTGTGGGGATTCAGGCTAAAACTCTGAGTCTGTGAAACATGAGGAGACCTGTGATTTCTATGGGTTTGCAGACCCTTTTCTGTGAGTTTGACACTGTAAGATTTTATCCTGCAAAGACTGGGAGAGCAGCATCTACCCAGTTGCTCACTCTCAGCTGGGACCAGATCCCAAATCCTACCGTGAACCTGCTTCTGAAGGGCTGCTGGAGGGGGAATGGCTAAATCCATCCACCAGTTCCCTTGAACATTAGCTGTCAGATCCCTGCAGCATCATGTGCTGTTCTTGTGAACTCGCAGCCCTCCTCTGCCCTGTGTCCTTTTAAATCAGGGGGTGTCCAATCTTTTTCAACTCACAGATCCCTAGAAGTTTTCCAGCGGATGAAAACCCTCCCGGCACAGCAGGTTTAAGCCTCTAAGATCAGTTCTGTGGGCTCTTAGAAATGACCCCAAAGGATGCTTGAAATGGTGGTTTAGATTGCAGCTCTTGGAAAAAGAGCTATTTTATGCCTCTAACAAAGGGGGCTGTGTTTGTGGGGGTGCTGAGGGGCCAGCTGGGAACAAACGCGATTCTGAATAACTGGGATCAAGGGAAAGCTGCAGCAGAGCAAAGAGTGTGAAGCCTGGTGGATGGGCAGGGGAAGGCCAAACGTGACCCAGATGCAGCCTGGTGCCAAAATCTGGCGCCAAAATCTGGTGCGCACATCTGGGCAGGGGGTGGGGATGTGAGAAGAGGGATCTCAGTCCATCCCTCTTCAAGCATGTACAGAACATCCTTTAACTCCCACGCCTCATGGCACATCCCTTTCTTTCTGCTGGCATCTGAGCTGTTGGCATTGGTGGAAGTGCCCCTTTCCTTCATCCTTAGGTGACAGCAGTGGCCCTACCTCGATCTCCTGCACTTGCTCCTCGTTGGTGGTGTACATCTGCTGCAGGGAGTCCTCCAGCTCCTTGTTGCGCTCCAGCAGCGTCTTCCCCAGCTCTGCGGCCAAGTGCAGGTCTGAAAAGCAGAGGGACAAAGCTGCTGCAGTTCCCACAGCTCCACAGGTGGGTGTGGTGGGATCCCCCCCCAAAATTGACGCCGGATCAAGCTCAGCGGCACATTTTACTGGTGCCGGTTTTACTGGTACATTTTGTCCTGGATGCAGGACTTACAGAACACACAGGATCTGGGATCTTGCTGGGCTGCAGGAGCAAGCAGAGGCCAAGCTCTGCACTCTGCAACTCCTCCATGCAATAAGGATTTGGTGCCTGGCTGGCTGCAAAACCCTCCTGCACACTGTGTAGCCAGGATCGGGCCCCTGGGGCTGGGCTGTGGCAGGAGCTCAGCACCTCCATCCCCTACCACCAAGAGCTGAAGGGTTGAAAGGGACTCAGCATCTGTCAGAATGAGAGCGAAGGTTGGTAAAGCCCTGCGGGGCCCTGGGGCTGCTCCGTAAATTATATTATTATCTCTAACGAAGGGAGCACCTCGCCTTCCCTGTCAGCCTCCATCCATCACCCACTAATAGACTGACAGGAGTAATAAAGCCACGTGTGGCCCGAGGGGGCTGGAGGCACCTCCCAGATGTGCCACCCCGGCAGCACCGGGGTCTGCGGCTCTGGCTCTCCCCTTGGGGCAGCTCCAGGGGAAGGACAAACCCCTTTTGTGTTCACTCTCTGCCACCTCTAAATGCCCTTAGGAAGTTACTGAAATAGTTGGACTTCAGGAGAACTGCAGGGAAAAGTAGATGTTGGCAGTGTAGTTGGCTTAAAATGCTGGTTTTGCTGCTGCTGGGTAAAGTTAAAGGCCCCAGACTCTGTGAGTCCTGTGTGGGCCAAAGCTTGAGCACACAGGTGATGCTGTTTGTGGGGCTGGGATGGCACAGCTGTCTCTGGGAACAGCCCTTGCTTTCACAGGAATTACTTGTCTTCTTAAAGCCTGACCTATGGTCACATGGGTTTCACTTTTCCTGTTGCTTTTAGAGGTGAATTAATGGCTCCTACAATGGCAGACTGAAAATCTGACCTTAAACCTTCAAAAAGGTAAGGAAACAGGTCCTGGTGTGTGTTATTGCTCTCTCTCCAGTATGGTAATCATGCAGTCGTAGGTAATTAAGGAGTGACAGTCCTGCAGTGTGTGAGGGGACTGAGTTCTCCTGCCCTGGCATTTTCTCACCCTGTCATAATACTCCTCTCTAGTCTGCAGCTAATGATGTGTTTTGCAAAGGCTCTACCTGGGCTGCAAGCAGCTAAAATTTCTTCCAATGGCTAATTTGGCCATGCAGTTGGTTGGGAAAGAGGAATGGTTGGTCCCTAAGGCAAGAAGAAGGGGAACCAGGTTGCCAAAGGTGTATTCTGAGCCTGGGAGAAGCCCTGATCTCTCACACATCACAAGGTGAGGCTCACAGTGACCTCAGACACGAGTGCTGTAGTGCTGTCAGTGTTTGGGATGGGGCTTTGCTGAGGGATAACACTGTGCTGTGGGATGTGCTGATGTTGTTAGTTTGGGTGATGGCTGTGTTTCTTTGCACTGGCTTCCCCCAGATGTTTTCCTGCCAACAGCTGCTCAGTGTGTCCTCGAATCTCCTCTTTACCATGGGAATGTTCTCTCCAGCTGTGCCCTGCATTGCAAGCTGTTATTATTAAAAAGGCTGTGACCTTTTTAATTATAATCCTCGTCATTGCACAGTGACCCAGTCTGAGGGCTGCAATCCCAGCTATCCGTGCAATCAAGTTACTTGGCACATTTCCTCATGGACAGACCTCCTTCTACCTATTTGTTTTTTTCCAAGCACCAAATTTCCCTAGTTTATAAAGTGCTCTTGGAAGACTGAGTGTTTGCTGCACCAGCTGGGGCTGGGGGAACAACCAGATGCCAGCGGAGATAGAGGATAATTTGTGCCTTTAAGCTGCTTGGGGCTGTATTTATTGTCACCACCACCACCTTGCCAGAGCTGGTGTTGTTGCTGGAGACCAGCACCTTGGAAATCACATCCCTGGCAGGAAGCAGGGCCCTAAAGCAGAGGTATGTAGTGAGAGGGCTCCCTGCTGTGCTCCAGGTAATGAATCAAGTGTGTCCCCATCCCTGCGGATTACACCAGTGCTCTCCCACCATATGGCATCCAATTTAATCAGCTGGGGTTGAGTTAAGTGGATTAGGCAGTGCAAGATCCTGCATTGTAATTTAAAGGGCTCTGTCAGCAATAATTTAATGGGGGAAATGGGCAGCGTTTGGGGATGAGTGGGAAAGAGGAAAGAACAGGGCTGAGCTCCGAGAAGGAAATTGATTCTTCGTTTCCATTTTGAGCATAAGGGCCTGGGAGACTCCAGGATTGAAGGACATGGGGGAGTTGATTCTTTTAATGTCTTTTAACTGCCTCAGCCATTGTCACACATGTACTTCCTCACTCTCTGCCCACCAGCCACTTAAAACATCCTTGGTAATCCTGTCTCATCCACCCCCTTGAGCCCAAGTCCTCTTCCCCACCTGTTGGCTCCCCCTCGGCTGCGGGACTGCGGGGAGGGAGGGGATGCTGTGTGGAAGTGCTTTAATGTCATCTTTAGACCAGATCCCTCTTGATCTTTGTACTAATTGTGTCTCTGCATGGGCTGGGGGACCACTCAGCTCTTCTCCTTGGAGACCTCAGAAACCTGAGGCTGAATGTGAAATTTCACTAAGTTGTTGGGGAGAGAGGAAAGAACTATTTAGGAATTCAGGGATTCTTTCTGCATAGTACTATGGTTTTCCCACAATTTTTTTGTATTCCTCTTTGCTTCTCCACTGTCAGATCAGCCAGCCAGTGCTGAAGGACTTGCCCTAATTTAGCAGATACACTGATGCCTCCCTTCCCCCTCCCCTAGGGATGCAGGAGGAGAAATAAAGTGATGGGGAGTGGCTGTGCTGTGTGTCCGCTTGATGTGCCCCATCCCTCCACATCCTGCCTATGCTGAAGGCATCACTGTGAAATGGCCAGTCTCCAACTGAAAAAATGGGAGCTTTGACACTGCCAAATCCTGTTTGGGAGAGGGCTGCAGATGCAAACTATCCTGGGCAGCACCAGCTTGGTGCCCTCTGGCTCTCGGTACTGCAAGTGCTGATGTGACCGTTCCAGTTAACACCCGCCAAGGAGACACCCTGTGTCCCCAAACAAAGGGCTGTGCCTATGGAGCGTTGGAGGGAAGGATGGAGGCTGCATTTTCCTGCAAGCTTCCGTGGGAAAGGCGCCTGAGCAAGGAGGGAGAGGAAGAGAAGAGAGACCATACGGTGGGAAGGGAGCAGGAGTTGAATCCAAGCAGGTATAGGGAGCATGGCTGGGCAGTACATCAAGGAGGCACCGTCCTGGAGCTGCAGAGATCAGCAGCAGCCCAGCAGTAACTCTGCTGCTTTGGTGTCACTGAGAAGACTTAAAAGAAAAAAATAATCCTAATCCAAAAGATGTAGCAAGTTGTCTTTGATGGAAAGAGGCTGAGGGACAAACTGCAGGGATTCCCCCATGTATTCCCCCAAGGCACATCTGTGGCAGTGCTGGTGCAGACAGATGTTCCCTGCACGGGGCTGTGGCAGAGCTGGGAGCTTCCTCAGCCTTGCAACGAGGCTCAAAGAGGATTTGGAGCCGTTTCTGCCTTCCCAGCGCTGGCCTGTGTCTGCTAGGGCAGAGCACTTTGCCACATTCCGCTCTCTGAAGGGTTTTTTTGCCCCTCAACCCCTCCTGGTTGGGGGAGTACAAGGCTGGTGCCGGGCGGGGGGGGTTTCGGCTGTTCTCGGCACGATGATGATCCGGGAGCTGTTCAGCTGCTCCTCGTAAATACGGCTTTCTGGAGGAAGCCACCATCTGGTGCAGCTGCTTTGGGCTTTCCCCCCCTTATCTCTCTGGCATTGAGGGATTCGTGTGTTTAGGCTGCGACAGAACACGCCCATTCCTCCGAGGGACGCTGCGCTTGGCTCCTCACCTTTAGTAAACCAGCCCTGTCCCCGGCCGGCAGCTCACAGGGGGGACAAAAGTCCTCTGGTTTGTGGTACTGACAAATGGGGGTTTATGGCACGTGGATTTGCAGGTCCCTTTCAGCTGAGCGTCCATAAAGGAATTACTTGGGGTCCCTCCCCAAATGTGGGGCTGTGGAAAGGGCCGCTCCTCTCCCATGCTGCACATGGTGAATTAACCTGCTGAAGAGCAGGGAGGAGGGCAAGGAGAGCTCTGGTGTGGAGATCTCTGGAGGAAGTTCAGGGTGCTTGTTAGCTGATGGATGGGTGGGTTGAGAGTTAGGAACTGATGTTTAATGCTGCTGACGTTTAATTTAATTGCATTTGCTGTATGCTCCATTACACATGGGTACTTAGAGTCAAGGGTAGGTGCAATTATTCCTTTCAAAATCTAAACAAATGATACCATGCTGGTTTACCCCAGGGTAGGGTACACTTGCTACTCATTTATTTTCCTTCTTAGTTGCAAGGGATTGTGCTGTCTTGATATATTACAATGAAGATCAGCTTTTGTATATCACCGCTGCTCCATGGCAGGTGATGGAGGCCATCTATGTACTTTGCCCTTATAAACCATTGCAATGGAACATGCTGGGGTGCAGGGAAGTCAGTGCTATCTGACAGCATCCTTGCAAACAACCTGGAAAAGCCTTTTCAACATGCCCATTCCACAGATGACAGTGTTTCCCAAGGCCAGGCAGAGCTTTCAGAGTGTCGCCAGTGTTACTGCTGAGGTGTGGATTCTCCATCCCCTTTATACTGGTGTAACTCAGGCACTGCTGCTCAGTTCAGCTTTGCACCTGGAGTTCTGTATGTTTTTTTGAGGATCTGCTATTTTGGTATAATGGGATGTACCAGGGTTTGCTTTGCAGAGCAGCCCAATGCAGCAGGGGGTAAAAATGCCTCTGTTGGGGCTGGGTGAGAGCAATGGGGGTGTGTGAGCCCCTGGCAGCACAGCCACCTCCTTCTTCCAAACTATGGCTCTCACTGGGCTGAGCTGATGTTGGTCACACTGGCATTTGTTACTCTAATGAGATTTGCTGGATTTCCTGCCTCGTTTTTTCTTCCTTTTCTTTCTCTTGTGTAATCTGTTACATACTCCTGGGCTATCTTTGGCTTTGGAAGTGTTCCTGGTGGGGGGAAGTTCAGGTGGTGGCAGAGAGGTGGTTGGCAGCGGGTCAAGGCAAGCACAGTGCACTGAGAACAGCTCCCTCCATGCTATCTCGAGTACCCTGAGCAAAACACCCACTAAGGAGTGGAAATCCCTGTCAAGGGGCTCAGGGGTGCACTGTCTGTGCTATGCTGCAGAGAAGCCCTCCAGCTCTCTCAGCTCCTGCTGCTCCCCTCCTTTCCTCCTGTAGTTTTCAGCCCTATTCAGTATTTCCTTTACCAGCTCTTCTTTTTTTTTATTCTTCTCAGATGCTTATCAGGCTTTTTAGATGTAATTGATACTCGCCTTTTCCTTCTGCCCTCATATCATTCTGTACCCCAAAGGCTCCCCTGTATATTAATGCTTAAGACCCAGGGTGGTCACCTCTGCTTATAAGCTGTTTGTTGCTGCATAAACACATACACAGCAGTCCTATCCCTGTGCCCACAGCCATCACTGTGCCTTTTGCCAAGTTGTTAGAGCATGAGAACACAGAGGATGTTATTAGACCATGGTTGAGGCCCCATCTGCGTCTTTCCCTGCTGTTCTCTTATCTAAACAGCCTTGGTGCCTGTGTTTGCCTTGTAGGCTAAAATGGTTTCAAAGAGCTCAGTGACTGGTGGCTCCGAGGCTCTGGTAGTGCACCTGGATCAGAAAATGTCCTAAATAAATAGACACAAATGGGGTTGTTGAGGAGAAGCAGTGATAAAAAAGGAGGGAGAAAGGCAGCCAGTGCTTTCCTGCGTGCACTCCTCCCCCGGGCAGCAAAGCTCCAACTAATTAATTATGTTGGGACGCAGAAAACCATGAATAGAGGCTTTTACTCTTTTAGAGCTAAAGACACAGACATGTGGATTGCTGCCATGTGGCAAACTCCTCTGCCCTGTGTGTTTTGGGGGCAGGAGGTTGTAGCTGACCCAGGATGGACAAGGAGACTGAGCACCAGGGAGACACTGCATGTTGTCTGCTGCTGCAGCTCAGTGCTGTGCATGTGCAGAGCCCCGAGCAAAGGCGACCTGCAAAGGACAGGTCAGTGTGCTCACGTGGCAGGAGCAGCACCCACAGCAATGGGCTGCCACAACCCTGGAACATCTCCAGCCCTGCTCCTGCTCACACAACATATTCCCCTACTCTGAGCCATTCCCAATCAGCTTGGTGTCCTCTTGGTTGGGGGAGACAGGTGAAACCACCAATCCTGAGTGATTTGGACACTCAGGGAGCCACCAAGTTCCAGCACAACTGTCACTTCCAGCTGCAGCAGCCCCCAAGACCACAGCCAGCACTGTGGCTGCTGATTACTCCCGTCTGCTACTTCTGATGTGCCAGAGGCATGTAGGTACAGAGAAGACCTTTCTTCCACAGCCATGTGTTACAGCTAAATACAGAGAACAGCCTGACCCTCTACAGCAACACCAAAGTCCTGCCCATCTTTTCTCTAGCAGCCCCTCTTCTTGGCTTTGAAGAGAAGTGTATCACCTTGCAGGCTGCTGCCCCACTACTGCTCCCTTCCCACCCATTGCTGGGAAGTCTCAGAAGCCCTGTTTGTCCAGGTACTCAGCTCACAGCCCAGCTACCTTGTGCCTGGCTATTGGCATGAGTTGGAGATGCTGCCCAGGTGGGAAGAGCTCCTGACCTCAGGTGAGTAATGGGTGCTGTCGTGGAGCTACGCAGGAACAGCACAGGGCTGTTGCCTTCCAGTCTGAGTTTGCAAGGAAATGGAGTGAGTAAATACTTGATGTGCTCTCAGAATGGTGTTGTTTATGTCCATCACTAGCCCTGAGCAAGGCAATGCCTCTTTCAGGGGCCCTACAGCAAAGCCAGTGTTCCTGAAACAGCTCTGCTGCAAAGACTGATACTGATGGGATTTGCTGCTCCTTGCTCTGCCTCCTCCTTCAGAGACCAGTGCCCACCCATCATCTCCCAGTCCAAGTGTCTTCCCAGGACCCAGCACTTGCTTGTGGACCAAGAAAACTTGGAGGATGGCATGAGCATGTCCTCCAAGTGCTGTTGCTGCAGCTGCACAATTGGAAGAGGTCAGCATTGACCTGGATATTACACACTCAAAGGACTGAATTCTTCAGGGAGGAGGGAGACAAGTGAACTAAGCAGGGCCAGGGCAGCTGTACTGCACATTGGATAGAGTTACTTCCCAGAAGGCTGCAGAGGAACAGGCTGTTTAAACCATTAAAATAACTGTCACTTTTTGGAGAGGAGATTTACAACTGTTTGTTAAACACACATGGAAAAATCCTCAAAAAACAAAGTGTAATATAAAATCCCTTTAAAATTCCCAGCTGTGCAAAGAGCAGCAGTTGTGTAACATCTGGTCTCATTTCTTTGGGGTATTTTGTCTTGGGGATATTTTCCAAAATTCTTGGCCCACATACGTGTTTTTGGGCAGGTTAAGCAGGAGCTTTGGGAGCCCTAATGATGTGCTCGGTGTGGGCACACAGATCTGTTGGAACAAGACGAGGTGGGAATTTAGCACTGTGCTGCTCTGGGAAAGGCCTTTTGGGAGAGGAGATGGAGTGTTTGGGAGTGAGCGAGCCGTGCGTTATCCGGAGTGCTGGCACTGCTTTTAGCAGGAGCAGGATCGGACCCTGGTGCTGTCACAGCTCTAAGTGGTTCCTGACTGTCACACTGAGTCAGTGCATCTGCCCTGTCACCAGCCAGTGCTGGCTGGTACAGGAGGAAAGAAAGAGGATTGGAAAATGCCTCTGTGTGCAGGGTGTTAGCGGCTGGTGCCTTGGCTCCCAGTCCCTCGGGATCAGGGCTACCAGGGGGAATGTCCTTCAGGACTCTGAACATAAATCCTTTGTGCATGGCCTTGCCAAGGAGAAATGCTACTGTTAGCTGATTGTTTCAGGATGGGAGATATGGAAAACTCTGATTTTGTTGGGTTTTCTTTTTTTCCTTTTCATTTTCCAGCAGTTCCTCTAATTCTGCTCCCTCCCACAGCTGGAATTATGTGCCTGGGGCTCAGCAGATGTAGAAAGGAGCTTCTGTAAGAGACCAGGAGTGAGATCCTGGAAGTTGCTGTGTGGGGTTTTCATTTATGCCCCTTTTTCTTGCTGCCTTCATATAACAGGGGAATTTTTACTCCAGGAAAATACATACATATATATATATATATATTAATTTTTACTCCTTCCCAGATCTGGAGGCTCTCATCCCTTCCTCAGACTAACATGTCATCATATTTCCTTGTCTCCTGTGACTTTCCTAGTCCTTCTTGTCATTCCCAAGCAGCTCAGCAATTAGTCATTGAAAACTTTCCACTTCCATAAGCTACCTGCTGTACTGCACTGCTAAATAAGTAAGTGGCTCAGCTACTGCAGGCAAAGCTCTGACCTTCTGGCTTGCCTCTGGGGAGAGAGGGTGGTGAGTTAACTGCTGTGCTCCTGGAGGACAGGAAATCTGTGTGTCTTGTACCTGGACTGCTGGGATAACTGCATCAGGAGCGGCAGAATTTGGGGTACCACCTGCTTGCCAGTGCAGTGAATCCTTTGGGAAAGCTGACAGTAGATTGCAGTGCTCGGACCACCCCACATGGGCTGTGTGGTGCAGGAAACAGGCAGGTCTGGGCATTAGTGGGTGCCAGCACTGATCCCCTGGGCTCACCCCAACGCCAGGACTGGTGACCCTGTGTCTTTACACGGATGAGTTGGGAGTGGTGCAAGCTCAGCACCTTGTGTCATTTTCCTTCTTAGCAATCAGATGCTTGGCAGGAGGAGGAGGAATTAAAATAAGATCCTTAAATCTGGAGACCTTTAGAGGTTACATCCGTTAGGTCCTAAGCCTGCATTGCAGATGGTTTGGCCCAAAAGTTTCTGTGGCTGCCCAGGAGGAGAGGACAGTCTGTCTCGCAGGGGCAATGAGGTGATGTGCTGGTTCTTGCACTACCTCTGGTCCTGCTGCCCAACTCAGAGTAGTGGGAGGCCATTTATTGACATGGGAGAAATCACCCCACATTTATAGAATATGCTGAGTTGGAAGAGACACATCAGGATCATTGAATCCAACTCCTGGCCCTGTGCAGGACACCCTGAGAATCCCACTATGTGCCTTAGGCTATCGATAGGTCCAGAGGTCATAAGGGTGGCTTTTAAAGGCCTCCTCTTGGGCTGCACTCTGCTTTTTGGCTGAGACCTGAATGTTAGCAGGGGGACAGGAAGGCTGGGAAGATCAGGGAGTGCAGTGGGGTAACTGCAAGGAGGACTCATCTTGGGAGATTGCTGCGGGGGAGTTGAAGGCTGGAAGTGGCTGGCAGAGCTGCTAGGTCTGTTTGGATCCAGATGCAATTGAGTTGGCACACAGCCCTCCTGAAGACAAATGCTCCTGATGAACAGAAAAGGTGTCCCCGCTTTTCTGCAGCTCAGACTCTCTAATTTTAGCTCATTCATTCTCTTGGGGTCTGGCTGCACGTCCGCCCTGTGCACAGGGTATGATGCAACTGTACCCACATCATCAGTTTTCAACAGCTGGAAAAAGGTTCACCAGCACTGTATCCTGGTTTTAATGCTTAGAGGCACAGACTTCCCAGCCCATGGAAGGTGAGGCTGTGGCTGAACTAAAGCAGCACTGATATCTATTCATGCTTACAAAGCCTGGCAATAAGCTAAGTCATGCTACCAAGCAATCAAAGCTCCATTTTCACCACTTTCCTCAAATCAGAAAGACTTCCCAGAGGGAACATCATAAGAAAGAAACAACTCAGAGGACACCACTACTGTTCCCATGTCACTGCTGAGTACCCTGACTGGGATTTGAGTCTCTGCTTCTATATGCTAAGGCATCTTGGTGCAATGCCTTGAGCCACACAGGGTTACAGGGTGCAGGAAACAGGTAAAGGAATCTGAAAGGCACCAGCTTCATTTGAATGAGGTTAGAAAGGCCTTGATGCTGGGGACCAGATCTTGCTACTTCCAAGGCATGTGGTGGATGCAGCCAGTCGCTGTGGACATTTTAGGAGGGAAGAAAAGAGTGATTGGGGTTTATTTTCTTGAAAAAATTAGTTACTTTGTCAAGGTGAAGCTCTATGGAGGGTGAAGAGGAAAGTAACAGGTGCTCGGTGTGGAGCTGGAGGCATGATTTCTTCTGTGGTGCTAAAATGGTTAATTAACATAATCATCACAGAGCTCCCATTTAAGCCATCTGTTGCTTAGCAAACAGTTTTGGATGTAAATGTAATAAATATTTGATGATGCTGTGAAATGACGATAAAGGCCCAGGAACCAACTGGTTCACAGAAGAACCTCCTCTGCTCTCCTAGCTTGGGTTGTTTCTTGTTTCTCCCACCCCTCGCTCCTAAGGAACAGTCTTTAAGCCTCTGCTTTTGTCCTCCGCCCTCCTGGCGCCGCTGCCAGCGTGGGTTTCTGTGCGACCCCGGGCTCTTGGCATGCCAATCCTCTTAGCAATGCTGGCCTACAACCGCCTCATAATCACGCCACGCTGGATGTCTTGTACTGTACTTCCACCCCCATTTCCAAACCAACAGCTCCACGGCTGTGCTGTCACCAAAGACCTCTGGGTAGTGCCATGGCTGTAAGGCAAAGGCACAGTGTATGTGGACAAGGTCTACCGCTGTCCTTCGTGATGCTTTGTGCATCATGCAAATTAATTATGGTTGTAATTACCCCGTAGGACCTTTCCAGTTGGCTGATTTCAGTTAAAGCCTTCCCCCATCTCTCCTTCTGAGTTTGTGCAAGCCTGTGTTGCCCCCATTCACACAGGAGGCTGCAAGCCCGCAGCTGGGCTTTGTTTTGGGTCTGTGTTTTCCTCCAGTCCTGTATGTGCACAAAGGTGGAGCCCATTCCCAGCATCAATCCATCATCTGGAGACAGTCATTCTGCATTTAGGCTGCTGGGACAGAGCTGGGAACCTGGCCCTGCAGTGGGAAGGTGGTTTTATTGTTGTGAGCCAGTTGTACAGTGCCAGTGCTGACTCATGAACCTGACACCAGGGACAGTGTTAGGCTAAAAATCAATTGGTCCCACGTTGTTCAACGCTCCCTATATTCATCCATAGTTCTGCTGTTCCTCAGCCTGTGTCCCGCCCCTGGACCAGTGCCCAGGCCCCTTGTGAGCCATGGGAAGACGTCACCCAGAAATGTGAATTTCTGAGCAGTCAAAGGCTGCACTGTTTATCCAGCTGATAGTTCCATCTCTGTCCTTTGCCTGGGTTTAATTTGAGTGTTGTGTTTCAAGGGACAGGGCTCAGTATCCCGCTATTCATATTTCCTGTTCATTGAGAAATTGGGGTTAAAACCCAGCTGTGACAACCCCTGGAGGGCTGGTTATCATTCCTTGCTGGGCCCTTGCCCTGCAGCTGAAGTTGTGTAAACTTTAAATCATGACATAATGTACTGGAGCAATGCTGGGCTGAGGTACTGCAGCTGGATCACACATCCCTGCTGACAGTCAGCTGGGAAAAGCAAATATAAAACTGTACCTATAGTGCAACATGCCGGAGGGGTACTGTGTTTTGGTAGAAATGATTTTTCCCTATTCATTGAGAAATCAGTTTAGTTCATTCCTGGGCCACTGGCCTCAAATGGGACTTCTTCCAGTTATTTACTTACTGCGTGTTGACTCAAAATATTAAGATAAGCAAAATTATATTTAAAAAAAAGCCCTGAATACCAACAGGCACCAACTGTCCAGCCCGAGGATAAACGTTCCGTAGAACTAGTGCAGACGTAGATATAGTTACTTTAAAGCAAACTACACAAGTGAACATTTATCTTCTAACAAGGCTATTTTTGCTGTTTAAACTTGGCCTTGATTTTTTTTTTTCTCCTTTCTAATTTCTCGTGGTTTTATGGCTGATTGGAAAAACCTTCAGAAGTAATTAGGTAACTAAGAAGCTGAAGATCCCTTTGGATTTGGGCTTGGATAGCAGAAGCTTTTGAGAGACACTTTTAGCATCCTCAGCAATACATTATTTCCAATATATTAATTTCTAACTAATGTGCCTGCTAACTCTATCTTGGACTGCTCTGAGCTGAAATCAATGTCATAACTACCCATGTTTGATTCCACCTGCAGCAAGTTTTTTGGGGAACCAGCTTCCTTGTGGATGCAAACCACCAAAATTTTTACTGACCTGCTGCTCAGGATAGATCTGGGCTCCCCGCCTCTATCCATCGGGTTTAAACTTTCCTCGGCCAGGAGAGTGGTTTGGAGCAGCAGAGCCGAGATTTACCGCTGCAGGACGAGGCGCTGGCTTTGCCAACCAAATAGGAGTCAAGAGAGAAGGTATCCCACCCTACTGTCCCTGGCGTTTGCCCGCTTCCCTGCCCGCGCATCCCTCGGCTCACCATCCCTGGCAGCTTGCGGTGTGGCCCCATCCTTACCCTGCTCCAGGTCCTGCTGGTCATACCAGGGCTCCTCTTCCTCGCTCTGAAACTCCTCCATCCTGTCGGCGCTCAGCATTTAGCACCAGCGGCACGGGGAGACGCGCAGCATCCGCCAAAGGGGCCGCCGCCGAACCGCGGAGCGGGAGGGATGCGGGGATGCGGGCAGGGATGCGGGCGGGGATGCGGCCTCGGTGCCCCGGCCGGGCCGGGAAGGGGGGGATGGCACGACGTGGCAGCCGGTGCCTGGTCGCTGCCCCGGTTCTGCGTGCCCTGGGGGGCGGCTTCCTCCTGCCTCCAGGGCCGGGGGAGGCTCCGGAGCGGGGGATGCAGCGGGGACGTGGCGGCCGGGGCGGGGGGGCACGGCTTGCACAGGGCTGGGGGATGCACAAAGGAAGGAAGAGGGCCCGGCGCAGCCAGGCAGATCCTCGCTCCGCAGCTCGGTGGGGACCTCTAGCATGGAAATGCTGCAAGGAAAACCGGCGAGAGGGAAGGGGGAGGCGAGCGAGGCCGGCCTCCTTCTCCTCCTCCTCCTCCGCCTCCTCCACTCCGCCCAGCCCCGCCGCGCACAGCGGACCTGCGGGGAGCGCGGTGCTAAGGTGGGATGACCCGGGCTCCGAGGAAGGCGAGATGCCCCGCAGCCCCCCTGCTCTGACCCTCCGGCTGAGAGGTCAGCCAGGAGCAGGACATGCGGTTGGGATGCCGTGTCCTGGCCTTGCCGTGGGCTTCGCGGTGACTTTGGGCAAGTCTCGGGACCCCTCAGTGGGGATGTCAGTGCCTCCTCTGCCTTGGTGGGTTTGTGTGGGTTGTTCTTCAAGAAGGGCATCCGCCCTCCCTTAGCTGGGGCTGCAAAAGGGGACGCCCCATACAAACAGCCCCCCAGCATCACCTCAGTGTGGTGTCTTCCTCCAATTCTGTGTTGTTTTGCACCCCGATGGGAAATCAGTGCTCCCGATGCAAGTTCCTCTCTTATTTTTGAGGACAAATTGTCGCATCTTTCTGAAGGGTGGAATGAGCTTAAAACTGAGGGAAATGAGGATTTGTAGAGTTCTGAGGAGGAAACGTGTCTGTTATGTATAAGTAAGGTCAGAAAAGACTTGGGATTTTGGTACTTGCTTTTCAGCTCAAGGGAATGACTGTAAAGAGATGGTGGTCTTTCTCCTAGCTGCTATTGTGAAGTTTGGTCCAAGGAGATTTATTTGTCCTTGTCAGCCCTGGAATCCATCAGAGACTCTAAGATCCAAATGAACTCATGTGACAGTGGGTTTAGATGATGATTTTTTTTTTTTTTTGCCTTCTGTGTGATGGAACTCCCTGGATTTATATTTGATTGCATTATCTTGCAGTGGTGCCCACAGAAAAGGCAATATAAGATGTTTACGCAAGAGCAGCAGACTGTGCATCCAGAAAAGATGGGATCTGTGTCAGAAAACTCCGTCCAATCCAGCAGTGACAGGCAGCTGGGAGCCCCTGGATGATTAAAGCCAGGGCTAGTACTCAGCTCTAGTGTACAGCACCAGAGGAGAGATTAAGCAGGGAGTAAGAGAGAAACTGTAGACCATTCCTCTCCCCTTCTTTCCTCATAGACCTCTCCATCACATATACACATTTGCAAAATTCAGTGGCTGCCTGGGAAGTCATCTGCCTTAATGCATTTGCAGACCAGAATCAAGGAGTCTCTTTAACTTGGCATTTATAACAGCAAAGATAAGCACTTCTGGTGTGTCTGGAAGAAAGCCATCTCTGGATCCTAAATCTTTTTCTAAGCAATTTTAATACAGAAATGGAAAAATCTTAATTTTCTTGTGCCTGTTGAAGAGGCATTTGGATAATGCCCTTAAAAACATGCTTTAATTTTTGGTCAGCCCTGAAGTGGTCAGGCAGTTGGACTGGATGATCACTGTAGGTCTCCTCTAACTGAGTTCTTCTATTAATTGTGAAAAATAATTGACTGTGAAAAGTATTCTTTTCCTAACAATAAATTATTATCATTTATCTGTGTAGTGTAGTCATATTGAGTGAGTGCTTGGATGCAAAGCCCCAGGCTGTTTGGCAGCAAAAGCCAGATTACATGATTTTGTGAAAATATTTTTCCTGTAGGTTTTACACGAATGTCTCTGATCTGACCTGTCACTTGACAGAATCAAACATCAGTGACTCCCATACACGTTATATGCCAACAAATGAGAATTCCCACAGTCTGCCCCAGCTGGAGAGTCAGCACATTGCTTTTCTTTGCAGAACGATTGGAATTACCTCATTTCCTCTGAAGAAAGGAGGTTTGCAGAGCTGAGCACGTGGAATGTAATTCAGGGACAGCAGAAAGACCTGCTTGCAGTTCATAGAGCTGCTCAGAGCAGAAAACGGTGACGATGGCTTCAAAGGCAACACGGAATGGCCTCAAACAGCCGCTTTGAGGTGTTCAGTGAGTGCCAAAACATGAACTCCCGCTGCCGAGGGTTATAAAACATCCTCTCCTTGTGGGTGGGTGGAATTTCATTAGGGTTAATGGGCCACCACAGGCAATGAGCTGCTAATAAGGTGTTCCACAGGGTATGTGTTACAAGCCCGGTTCCTTTCTACCCAGGACTAGGGAGAGGCCAGAGCCAGCCGTTCTCTTGGCATCCCGTTGCCCCTCTGGACCATCCGGGCTTGGGGCCAGGCTGTGGCAGTGGCCGGGCTCTCCGCAGGTGGCTCAATTGGGCTGTCGTGGGGCTTGTGCCCGAGAGCAGCTGAGCAGAGGGGCTTCAGGGGACAAAGGCTGCGGGCAGAGGAGAGGGAGAAGGGGCAAGAAAAGGGAGAAGAGGTGAGAAGGGGGCACAGGAAGGTGATGGGGGGAGAAGGCAAAGGATGGAGCAGAAGGGCTGTATAGGAAGGTGAGGGGCAGAGAAGGTGTAGGGAGCCCAGGCAGGAGGGGAGAGCGAGGAAGGGCTGGAGGAGGAGGGTGAAACGAGGAAAACCGTGCTCTGCCGTGAGGAAAGACGAGGGAGGGTCGGTGGAGATGGAGGGTGGAGGCGGCGAAGGGATGGCAGACCGGGGTGGGAAAGGAGGGAAGGCAGCGGGGCGGGACGGAGGGATGGAGAGCTGGAGGAGGAGCCGCGGCCGTGGGCGGAGGGAGGGATGCGGGCGGAGGGGAGGGAGGGCCGGGACCGGCGAGCCCCGGTTTGACAGGAGGGAGGGAGGCAGCGGGAGCCGCCGGCCCGGGGATGGCGGCAGCGGCGGCCCGGGGAGCGGCGGCGTGAGGGGACAGCCCTGCCCGGCCCTGCCCGCAGCCGGGCCGCACCATGGGCAGCGCCGACTCCAAGCTCAACTTCAGGAAGGCGGTGATCCAGCTCACCACCAAGACCCAGGTGAGGGCCGCCATCTCGGGCGGGGGGCGACGGGGGGCCCCGCCATCTCGGGAGCCGCCCTGAGGCGCGGCCGGGGCGGGCTGAGGGGGCCGCTCATGCCCGGCCCTGCCCGGAGACACCCCCGGGGCTGCGGGGAGGGGGCGGCCGGGCCGCTGTTCCCCCAGCCCGACCCGACGAGCGGGGCCCGAGCGGGTCCCTGTGCGGGGGCTGCGGGCAGGAGCCCCGGGCCGGGCTCCCTCAGCGCGGCCCTGCCCGAGGGCCGGGGTGCTGGGGGGGTCTGGGCCGGCCCTGCCCATCGCCCTGTCACGGTCTGTGGAGGGGCACCGGCATCGCCAGGACACCGGCCGGGGCAGGGCTGGCAGGGCCCGGCCACTGTCACCGCCTCTGGTGACATCTTGTGCTTTGCCGAGCAGCGTCCTGTGGTAACGGAGCGGACGCCGCTGCCGTAAGGGGTGTCCGCGGCTCCTAATGGATTCAGCTGCAGGTTTACATCACCGCAAGGTTTGCCAGTGCTCCCCTTTCTTTATCTTTCCCCCCCCTCCTGAATCATGGGTGGAGAACCTTGTCCTGTTTTTCAGTAGTAGCCGATTAAAAGGCCGATGGCCAGCCATGCTGTTGGCAGCAGAAGCAGTTTCCACCTGGGACCTGTGAAACAAGGCTTTATTTCTGCAGGCTGCAGAGGAGAAGGAGTTAAGTGAAAGTCAGGGCTGTGTGTAGGGAGGGTGGCTGCCTAGAGGTCTAACAGATGTTGTGCCTGTCCTGGGAGTTAGCTTAATTTTTATCTTAACTGGAGAGTCCAGTAGCAGCAGCACACTGGCAGAAAATTAGTAGTCTGTCCTTCTATTTAAGGAGCAGAGAGATTTTTCCCTTTTGAGAAGTCACATCTCAGGTTCTTCTGAGCTACGATGGTGAACAGCTGTTAAAATCCACCTTTGGTTGGTGAGGCAATAACAGCTGCTAAGAAAACCTGGGGTTGATGGCAAAAAGATAGTTAACAATGGGGAATTAATTTGAAAGAAAAGGGTATGGATACAAACTGGTAAAAGGGTAATAGGAGAAAATCTGTGAAAACTCAAGAGATGAAGGCTACGAGTGGGAAATGAATCATAGGTGGAAAGGCTGTGGAAGAACCTGGAAAAAACATATTGATACTTTCTAAAGCAGTATCACTTATAGCTGCATTGCTCAGGAATGACTTTTGTGAATATGTTCTTAAAAACCTCCAGTTGTGGATGTTTCACAACATCCCTATGTAAAGAGAAAAGTGAATGAATTAATGTTTCAAGGGCTTCTTCAAAGTCTCTTCTGCATGGCAGATAGTTCAGAGTGCCTTTGGACCATTCAGCTTTGGACTGTCCTTTCTTCATAAGAAAACATGCTTATAAAGTGAGATTGGGGGGTAAATCAAGCCTGTAGGTATCTGCCCAGTCTGCTGTTCACAAAGAAAATCCTGTATGAGGCAATCCCTCGGATCAACAGCCGAGAAGGGAGCAGTTCCCTCCCCTGGTTTATCGACCTGTGTAATGAAAGAAGGTTTACTGGGGCCCCGAATAAAGGAAGGAGCAAAAGCTTCATTCTTGGCTGGATTCATTTCACGTCTCTGTGGTCTAGGTGAGACTGCATGTGGAAAAAGGGTGGAGTGTGGGCACTCCCATATTTACATACTGTGTTTGCCTGTGCAGAACGCGTGACTGGGCTCTCCTGGAGCCTTCTGATCTCGCAGCAGCAGCAAAACCTCCACGTAACTGCCTGGTCCGTGAGACCCAGGATCCAAAACCAGGCTGCAATAGTGGGCAGAGCCAAAGCTTTCCAAGCTGTTGGCTCACGATATGCTTTGCTTCCTCAGCAGCGTGTCTCCTGTTTTGCAGCCTTCTCCTCTGACATCAGGGAGCTGGACAAATAGATTTTAGTCAAGTCATCAGTAACATGAAACCGTGAGCTTAGAATGCACTGTGAGGTGTTCGTAAGGCTCTGGTGGGAAGAAGTGGTTGAGCAGAAGGCACTGTTCGCTCACTGATGAAGGTTTAGGGTTGGCACTGAAGTTAAATTTTTCTTAAAAGTAAGTTCTTATAATCTCCAGGCTTTTGTTAATTAAAAAAGGAGTGTTCCCATGTAAGCATTTAAAAAAAAAATTAAATCTACAAGGAACGTAACATTTGAATGCTTGTAGCACATGTGGAGCCCAGAACTTGGAAGTGGAACCAGGTCTGGACACAAATGGAATTGACTTAATTGATTTTTTTTTTTTAACTGCCAAAGAGAAACTCTGAAAGTGTAATAGTATTAAAAAAGAAAAATCACTTCAGAATTACTTCAGTGATTAAAAAGGGCAGTAATACCAGAAGGAAGCAATTAGCTTATGCCACAGATGCATATTTGTAATCACACATGGGGAAATGGGCTTTAAGATTTTTACAAGATATATATTACATTACTCTGCACACCTTTAAATTGGTAGGGCCCATCCTTTTAATAATGAAACAGATGTGCTTTATAGTAGAGAATGTACGAGTCCTCCCGAATTGCCCATAAAAGTGCTGTTTACTTAACAGGTGAAGGGAAATGGATTGTGAGTTTGACAGAGCAGGAAACTGGTCTGGGAGCCTTAACTGCTGGGGAAGCACCTTTTCTTTTTCCAGTCAGTTGGGAATCCTGCCAGCAACCGAGTGGAAGATAAGAAATTTTGATCTTGTGAATGAGCTTGTTAGATTTTAATGCTGGCTATGCCTCTGCTTTGAAAGAGACAGGAAAGATCAAACACGAGGGACAAACTCCAGTCCTTTCTTTTCCCCCTTGTGGAAATGCAGGAGTACAACGGGTTGTTAACTTGAGCCTGATAAAAGCACATCTTGAGCTCGGAGAGAGGTCTGTCTCTGGGAGCCCATTTCTGATAGTGTTCGAGCTTGACTCAGCTGTCCAAGTGTCTCAGGTTGATGAAAAGCAAAGTTGCCTTAAAAAAAAAGCTGTAACTAACACTTCACACAGCTGACTTTTCATCTTGGGCTTTCCCTGCCAGATTTCTACAAATCCCATTTTCCAGTTTGCTTTGCAACACTGTCTCTGCTGTGGGAGCAGAGAACTGGTGGCAGACTCATGAAGTCTCTCCTTGATTCTGCACTGCTAACTGCAAAGACCTTATGGGAAAATTTACCATTGTTCCAAAACTTGTGTGGAGCTGCCATCCTTGGCAGCAGGAACGAAATCTTGTTAGTTATTAATATTTTGAATAAGTCCGTCCTCGGGCTTTTCTTTTGCACAGTGGCTAACAAACAGGTGGTACAAAGGTGTGTGAATTGCCTCAAACTAATCCCTGGCCCTGCTGCGTGGCCTGAACTAGAGCTCAATCAAGTGCTGCATGAATGGTCATTACATGCCACAGTTCTGCTCATTTGGGGTGGAAAGGAGCATGTTGCTGTTACATATCTCCTGAGCTTGTGCAGTATGGCCTGGAAATGGGATGGAGGGACAGGGATGGAGGACCTGCTCTGCTGTCAGGTGCCAGGAAAAGAAGAGTCCCTGCCCCAAACACCTCGCTGCCTTGGCTAGTGGGATGCTTAATTGGCATGTTGGCATGAAGCAAAAAGAGAACACAATGAGGGAGACCAGTGGCTGCTTGTCCCTTTGTTCTCTGCTGATGGTTTGCAGCAACCTTAGAATTAGTTTCAGGACAGTCCTCTGGTGGGGACCTGTTGGGCAATTGTTGGAAATGGGCATTCCATGTAAGCTGTAAGGGCAGAGAGCTCTCAGCTGGGAGGAGGTGCAAACACTCGCCCTGTCTGAGGTTGTGAGGGATTGTGTCTGAAAAAGAAAGTGAAGGTGGTGCTGGCGTCAGGCTGAGGACAGTAACGAATGGGAGAGGCTGTGTCTTGGGAACTTTTCCTGTTTTTAGGACGTGGTCAGCCCCACTCTGTTTTCCTGTTTCCTGTGAAGTATCCTGTTTGCCTGCTCAGGGTTGTGATTCTCTGCTCAGTATCTGGCATGAGGCTTGCAAACCGTCCTCTTCTGACTCCTGCAGCATGTGTGTGGTGTGCTTCAAAGAACCTGAAACCCAACATTTACAACTATTAGGAAGTAAAGACTGGAGGTGTCCGGTAGGACTGGTTTCGCTTTTGTTTGGCCAGCCTGCAGGTGGGAGGTCTGTATACCTTGACCCAGGGAACTGAAGGCAAAAGTCTCCCTCCTTGCCCACTCTGAGATGTCACATCACCGCAGCTCTGCCCACTGTGTGCTCAGCAACACTCTGGGCTACAGTCACCTCACCCACTGGTGTGGAGCTTGCTTTGGGCAGCAGGGCCCCTCTCTGCTGGTCAGCTCTGTACCTTCAGCAGTCTCTGTGGTGGGGTGTGTGGGGATCGGGAACTTCCTTTGCTCTCCAGATGTGCCAGTTGTGTTTCCGGAGTACAGTCAAGCTGCTGATCCCTCAATTCTTCTGGCAGTGATGAAATTCTAATTCTCATTGCACTGCTGGTGCAGAGCTGGTTGTCTGCACCGTGCTGGAGGAACGTCAGGCTCTTTCTTACCTGTGCTGCAGCTCCCTCCCTGAAAGAGGACAGATCTGTGCTGATGGGGAGGATCCAAAGCAGCCCCAGCTCAGCGTTGGTGAGGATTCAGCTCCTCGTGAGCTCTCTGGCTTAGGCACTGAGGTGCTCTGGGATTTGTGACTGCAGCATGTGCTGTACCAACACTTGTACCTAAATCTTGACATTTCCAAATGAAGATATCCCTGGCTGGTGAACAAGACTGTTCTAGGTCTCTGTATTTCCCTTTGCTGTGAGCTGGATAGAGGCTGTTGTATAAGCTCAGCGTGAGGAAATGGATATTTAGATCCCCAGAGATGCTGTGTGCAGAATACAATCAGCTTAAAAACAGCCAGTACTGTTCTATCAAGGAGATGAATATTATGTGGATTGAGTAGCTTCATGATGCCAGACTGGTAATTAAAACAGGAGGGCAGCAGGGATCTGAGTGACTCAGTAGTGAATCCGTGTCCCAGGATTGTACACGGGATACCATCTGTTGATGAGGAGCTGCCTTGCTGCAGCTATTAAAAATGAAAGAAACCGGTGTTTTAGCATAATCTGGTTGCCAAGATGGCAGCCGAGACATTACCAGGGCTGCACATCCAGTGTTGCAGTTTGGGTAATCACCGCTGTGCTTCTCCACTCCCTGGGATTTCAGTCGGAGGCCCTGCTCTTCAGTCCGTGTTGCGTTGCCATCTGTAAAACAGCGGCTGTGTTCAACCTCTGAGGAGGCCTCAGGCTAGTGGGAGGTAAAGGGATCAGTGTCTGCTGGAGGGAAATGGTTTTCTGCTTCCCCTCTAGATGAGAGTGAAGCCATTATTTATGCATGATGCCCAATTAGCAGCAATTGCTGCTCGCTGTTGTTGGTGGGAGTGGCTGTGGCAGGAGGCCAGGACGTACATGTGGCAATTATACATGTGGTTGTGGTGTGTGGTTGGAAAAGAGGCGTAGGAAGTGTAAGATGTTTCATGCATTACATAGATCAGATTTCCAAATAATTGGCTCTCTTCGAACAGTGCACTTAGAGATGAGATGTGCAAAATAGCTTTCCTTCCATTAAGCATTTCATGCTCAGGTAACAAAGAACACAGCTCCTTCACACGCTCAGGAAGCTGAAAGTCAGGCTGTGAACACTGTGCTGTTCCTACAGATTCCCTCTGAGGAGCTGTGACCTTGAACATTTCCAGTTGGAAAAAGTTGCTCTTTCTTTTGGGAAGAGGTTTAGTAGGATCTTGCTTTGGTGGCCAGGTGATAAAATGAGTGTTTCAGCACTAGAACCGAGTTTAAGAAGATACCTAAAAACATGTCGTTTTTTTTCTGGTTTTGTTTTTCAAGAGTGGAGAGTCACTTGGGCTGGTTCATTGCATGGCTGGCAGGACCAAGACCAGCAATAAACATTCTCTGCAACACTGAAGCGTTAAGGCAGAGAGCTGCAGGGCAATAACCTGCTGTACCAGTCTGGGGGCAGCCAGCCCCACTCACTTTTTGGGCTTTGATGGTAGTGACACATCACCTGCCCGTGGGCTGGGGCTGTTGGTTCAGGAGGTGACAGCAAAGGGGGCAATGCAGCGCTTCTCAGTGTCAGAGCAGTGAATGAGCTGTTCTCTCCCAAGTGGTGTTGGAGCTGCATTTAGAAACAGCATAGAGCTGGGCAAGTTCTCTGCCTACTACAGCAGAGCTGGGAGTGGGCAGGAGTTGTTTAAATTAAGCACACATTCATATTTTTGTCCTTTTCCCATCTGACATGGTAGACCCGCCCACGGTGCTGATTATCGCCCTTAACGAGGTGCTGTTTGCTTTGGAGCTGGTGCTGGTTGCAGGCAGGAGGCTCCTCCTCACCCCAAACCAATGGCTGGGGGTGCTCAGGTGTGTTGCTCTTCTGACCTCCTAAGCGTGCCACCACACCTTGGCATGGCTGGGAAAGCTCCTGGAAAAGCTTCCATTTTCCTCTTCTGGCTGAAATCGCGGATCTGTCTCTCTCACACTGCTTGTCATAAACAGGCAGGTAGCTGGACCCTTGGGTGGTTTGAGCACTCCTAGCCGTGTTTGGGCAATGCCTGTCTCTTGGCAAATGTTAGTAGTTACTTGGGAAAAGCTGTGTTCAGTTTTAGTCTGGCTGAAAAGTTAAGTCTTTCCTGATCCTTCAGAGCTCCCAGGCTTTGGATGCCTGAGGTGTTGTGTAATGGAGATGTCTTGTTTAACAAACAGTGCTGGTGTTTTCACTTTTGGGAAGAGGCAGGTCATCACCACGCTGCTTCTTCAGGAAGGCAGAGCTGACCCTGTGTGGCTGAGCCTCTGCTTCACCTTGAATGGCCAGCGCTGCCTTCTGGCTCTGCAAAGCCATAAAGGGCAAAGCAAGGTCCAGCCTGCTTTGTTCAGCTGCTTATAACCTGACACCCAGGTTGTTGTCAGCGTTTTGATTTTTAAGTAGTTGCCACACTGTCAGGAAGAAATAATGCTGTGACTCTGCAGCCAGCTGTACAGAGCTGTCTGGCAAACTGACTGTCCCTATGGACAGCATCCTGAGCAGTGGGGTTTCAGAGCAGGTAAAAGTGGAAATTATCTGTACCTGCAGAAAAAGTAATGGGAAGAAGTGTGTTCCCAGGGTTGGAGGGGTGAGCTTCTCAAACCACAGGTCTGAAATGGATTGCTTGCTTTGGTCCCCTCCTTCCATCTTCCTCTTTGAATTGCTCACTTAGTGCTTTTTAAGAACAAAGCCTTGGCAGCGACTGGCTGCAGCGAGTCCAGTTCCCTAAAAATAGTTGATGCAGAAGGATCAATTGCATTGTCTCTGTAAGTGCTTTGAGGTGGGTCTGTCAGTTCCTTAGGTCTGTTTGTGCCCTAATGTGAGATGTTCCTGATTGCTTCCTTGAGACTTGGGTTACAGTACAAGTAATTCCAGTGCACACTCAGAGCATCCTTGGCTTGCTCTGAAGGTGACAGAGTGCACGAGAACAGCCTGGCCCATGTGCACTGGTGAAGATCTTGGAATACTTGCATCAGTTGCAGACAAACAGGCAGCCTTGCGTGTGTTGTGGCTCCATGAAAGACCTGGGGATTCCCAGTCTGATGCAGTTGGGCACATGAATGTTTTGCTGCTCAACCCCTGTGTTTGGACCTTGTGGAGTGGTAGTTCTGCATCTGTAACCACGTTTGTGTCTCTGCAGCCCGTGGAGGCCACAGATGATGCCTTTTGGGACCAGTTCTGGGCAGACACAGCCACTTCAGTGCAGGATGTCTTTGCCCTTGTACCAGCTGCAGAGATCCGAGCGGTGAGAGAAGAGTCGCCTTCCAACTTGGCAACTTTGTGCTATAAGGTAAGGTCGGTGCTGCCTTACTCCTTGGTGCTGTGCTAGCAGGGAGGTGTCCCTGGATCAATAGCAGTGTGGCTCCCAAGGGGAGACAGGTGCCATCTTATTTCCTTGTACCACACAATGTGCTTGTTTGTCCCTCTCTCCTCCTAAGACTAACTCAGCCCTTCCTCTCGTGGAAGACACAGACCACAGCTGGCGTTTGATCACTTTGGAGCCTTTTTCCTCTTGTTCCCTTCCTGTACTTCACTCTGTCCTCTTGGGTCTTGCCTGTATAAACTGCTTGCTGCTCAGGGGACTTTGTACCTAGGCTGCATATTTGTGGTGAGGCTGATACATCCGATTCCTTGTCTGCATCAAATTGCATCTCACCACGCACCAGTCTGGCTTCAAGCTGATAAATCCCAGAGGGATGTGGAGACTGTCACTGCACAAGTTCGAGGGAGATCTTAAGACCTTTCGTCCTCCTCCTGTGATAATGGAACATTCCTAATGCTGCTTCTGATGTTGCTACATCCTTGTGTGGAGCACATGGGACATTGAGTCACATTTCCTACCCTGCCAGGTTTGGCAAATTGTCAAGCTGGTGAGCAACAGCCTGAGACTTATTCTGTCTGGAAAAGTGCAGGTGTTAATAATGCTCCTGATTTAAGCCATGCAAAGAGTAGGCTTGAATTTGTATTTGAAAAACACTTGGAATGGCATTTTTCCAGTTTTAAATGGTTGTTGCCATCCTGTTTTTCTTTCCTCTACAAACTGTGAATGAGACCTACTGAATCATAGTGAAGGTACCTCTGACTGTGAATCGCACCTCAGACAAATGCGTGTAGTGGATAATTGAGAAAAAATACAAACACGAGGGAAAATGGAATGATTTTTTCCTAGTATTGTCTTCTGGTAATCTGCAGTTTGGGACTTGAGAAGGGTTTAGGAGACCTGTAGTGACTACGTAACCCCTTTGACTCTGTTTCTTCTTTCCCCCCAAACCGAGACTAAAATATGTACTCTTCTCCCTGTTGAAAACAGATGTGTTGTGTTGGGAGACCTTGTGACTGCAGGACTGTTTCTCCATGAGCCCTAGATCTTGGGATATCAGTGTCACAGGAGCCTGCAGACTCCAGAAGTGCCTTTGGCAGGCTGAGGGCCCTGACCTGTGCCGAGGGCAGTGTGCCACTGCAGTGCTGTGTTCGTGGGGAGCACGACAGTGTGGCTGAGCTGTCGTTTACAGTCGTGGCTGGAGACTCAGGCTGTACAGTCATAAATATGCCTGAAGAAATCGTTCAGCTCAGTCAGAGTAGTGTGTGACAGCCTGGGACAAACAGCACTTAAACACCCATTAATGCAGTGACGCAGGCTGGCAGAGTCAGTGACCCAGGCAGTCTGCCATGAAAATAAGCAGGGGCACATGACCTCATGAATTAAAAAGCAGCAAGGTGAATCCTAGCTAAATGTTTCATTTCCTTCTGTTTCCCCTTGGGATGAGGGAGTAAGAGCGAGTGGGTGCAGCTGTTGGGGGAAGGAGCTACCTTTTTCTGTCTGTGGGTAAAACCTCCTGCCACTGCCTCCTGGGGCTGTGATTGCTGCCTGGTGAGACCTGCATCTATTCTGAAAATCCCAGTGACTCTCCACTGGCAGTTTCAGCAGCGATTGGATGGGCTGCAGTCTCAGCCCAGAAGCTCTTTGCAGAACAGCAGTCCTGTTCACAGGGACAGTGGGGAAACCTGGGCTGCCACCCCCCTCTGTTGCAGGACTTTGACAGACTGGGGGCTGTATCCCTTCACTTAACAGTTACAGGCAGCTTAGCTCCCACCTCCAGAGTCAGGAGAGGTCCCTGCTGTAATCACACCAGCACAGACAGATCTGTCAGACTGTGTTCCTGTGTGATCATCCCCTGCCAGCACCTCACACCGTGCAGCACAGTGCTGCTGCCTTGATCCTGCTGCATCTCGGGTGCTGTGGCTGATTAATCTGATCTGCCCTTTTCAGTGTGTGGTGTCATGGAGCAGTGCTGGAAGGAGCCTTCTGGTGCTCTGGCTGTGTCACGTGGCACCACACGTGTGCTGCATGGATTAGCCCTGGCATTTGAGGTCTCTTGCAGTGGAACAGTAGAAATTCAAGTAAGGTCTGTTTAAGATCATTAACCCTCTTTCTGCAGTTTCAAACAGCAACACTGCCTGTACCATTAGACTGAGAGAAAATGGACTCCTAGTAACGGCTTATAACTCTATGTGAGGGTGTCACCAGCAGGACAGACCTGCCCAGCTCTTGCTACTTTGTGCCCAGGTTAATAATACCTGCCTTGGTTTTGTTTCCTTCAGGCCGTGGAGAAGCTGGTGCAGGGAGCAGAGAGCGGCTGCCACACGGAGAAGGAGAGACAAATAGTTTTGAACTGCTGCCGACTCCTCACCCGTATCCTCCCTTACATCTTTGAGGACCCAGACTGGAGAGGCTTCTTCTGGTCAACTGTCCCTGGGGCTGGCCGAGGAGGGGTCTGTGACTTGGCACTTATTCTTTCTGGAGGATGATGGGGAGGCTGCAGTGAGGAGACACTTATGTACATTTGTCGGCAACTTTATTGCAGTTATTTCTATTTGGTCAGAAATTAGGTGGCATCTTCTGAATTCTTTCCCTTCCTTTGATTCTTGCTGTTCTTCCTCTCACCCTCAGCTGCTTTGTTCAGCGCAGGTTGCTGCATCATCTAAATGTTTCACTTGGGTGTGTAGCTGTTGGAGAGTGCTGGTATGTGAGTGAAGTCCTCTCCAGTATAACTGGAGGTGTGAATTGAAATGAACATGAGAGCTGTACTAAAAGCTGTGTGACTTTCCTAGACTGAAATGACCTTGTTCCGTTACCCAAAGTTGATTTAAGATTCAAGTCAAACTGTAGCAGGGTGTTGTTTCCACCGGTTTTACAATGTCACATTTAAAGCAAACAGTGCCAGAAAAGCTCTGGGCATCATGACTCAATACCCTGCTTATGAGCTGAGTGATAAATTTTAACCAGGGGCCTAGCCTGAGAGATGAAGCCCACAACTGAGCAAGAGTGGTTAAAGAATTAGGTATTCAAAACTACCCCAACATTCCAGGTGAGGCCACCCCAGTGCAGAGCAGAGCCAGACAATCCCCTCCCTGACCTGGCCGACGATGCTGGGCCTGATGCCCCCCCAGGACACTGTTGACCCTCTTGGCTGCCAGGGCACTGCTAACTCATGGCTAACTGGCCATCGACCAGGCCCCCCAGGTCCCTTTCCCAGCACTGCTTTCTAGCATCTCATTCCCCACTCTGTCCATACATCCAGGGTTGCCCCATCCCAGGGCCAGAATCTGGCACTTTCCCTTGTTGAACTTCATGTGGTTTTCCAGTCCTCCAATTTGTTGAGGTCTCTCTGCAGGACCTCCCTGCCTTCGAGGGATTCAACAGCTCCTCCCAGTTTTGTTTCATCTGCAGACTTGCTTAGTATGCCTTCCAAGTCCTGCATCCAAGTCATTTATGAAGCCATTGAAGAGCACAGGGCCCAAGATGGAGCCCTGTGGAAGCCCACTAGTGACAGGTCACCAGTCTGATGTTACCCCATTCATTACTATCCTCTGTGCTTGATCTGTGAGCCAGTTGTTCACCCACCACATGATGTGTTTATCCAGCTGTATTCTGGACATTTTGTCCAGAAGGATTCTGGTTGGTACAGTACAAACTTGCCCCTTGTGCTGCCTCTGCCTGTCCCCTCTAATCTGCTTCACCTGAGGCCACTTCAAGGGGAAGTTCTGGGTGGTGGAAAGGGAAGTCTTTGCTAGTCCTGCTCTGTGATCTGTGATTGGGAGGGTGGTAGTTGCCCATCCTTTCATCTCTGCGGGGGCCGGGGAGTGCTGGAGAGGCTTAACAATGGAGCAGCTCGTTTTGGGAAGCAACATGCAGAGGGTGCCTGGTGCTCTGAGCCAGCCCGGCTGCTGTTACTCCTGTGTTTCTGCTTTGTTCAGCACCTAGAAGAGAGAGTTTCTCGGCCTCAGAGTGCTGGGGTCACCCCAAGGCAATCCAGCCCAGTGCATGTGTGCTGGGCTGGGGAACCCTCCTGCTTGTTGTGCCTCCTGAGTGTGGGTGGAGCTGTTTTGGTTCAGTGTGCTTGGTGTGCTCCATCATTTAACCATATGCAGCTGTAGGGCTGGGATAACAAATACAGCCCTGGGATGTTAGGGAAGCTGGGGTCGTGTCTAATCTAGAGGCAACAACTTTGCTGATTGAAGGCTGATTTCTCTCAGGGAACTGAAGATGATGGTATGGACCATTAGTAAATATGTCTGTGATTATCCTTCACCTGCTTCATGATGCAGTGATGGATGGCAGAGCTCCCAGAGCATGGACCCACTCTCCAAGGGAGTCTGTATTGGGTTCAGATCTCCTGGTTTGTTATGTGTCACCCATTTTGGATGTGGTGGTACCCAGAGCCTGCTGGGATTTTTTCTGGCAGTTGGGGCGATCTTAGCAAAGATCGTTCTTGGAAAAGAAATCCCCTTGCACCCTAATGCTTGTCATTTCACCTCTGACCATGAGCCCAAGCAAAACCATCTTTGCTGGCTCTGTCCACCCTCTCTGTGCCTCTCCTTGCGTCCGGGATCTGTTTGTGGGATCCTTCCTGCTGTCACCGTCACAGCCACACAGACCATTATCTCTGGGAGCTGCCTGCTGTGATTGAAGAGCCGTGTGTTGTGCACAGGCTGACAGAGGCCTGGCTGAGGTAGATAAGCTCCTGCCATTCCTGCTCCCTGCCTTTCCCTCAAGCACCAGTGTGTGGTGGGGAAGGCCTCCCATCCAGGATGTTCTTTGACAGGCAGGATCTGGCAAGGTTTCCCGTGGCAACAGCTGCAGAGGAGTAGCCATGCATGGTTTGAGTGATTGCTTTGAACGCTGGAGATGGCAAATCCTCTCTGCTGTTGTGCCTTCTCTGCCGTGGCGGGCTGAGGTGGCCCTTGTGTGATGCATGGAGCCTCTGCCGGTTCTGTCACCTCCAGTCCTGGGGAGCCCATGCGGGACTTTGAGAGGTTTTACACCTTATTACTGCTGGTTGGCTTCTTCCTTTTGATGGCTCTGTGCATCATCCGAATCACCCTCCTTTGTGACTGTAAAATCCTTCTCTCTGTAAATGCTTCCCTTTCCGTTTGTCTTCAGTAAATCAACCATCTCCATGTGGCAAGGTCCATCCAATGCTACTCTTCTGTTACGTCTCCAGGCCTTTGTCTGCTCAGTTTGCTGTCATTAAAGAGCTTGTTCCTGTTTAGTCACCACCATCCAGGGGAACATTTCTTTCCTGTGCTGACTGGGTTTTTGTGTTTCTCCTTCCTGTTCCTTTGCAACGTCTCGCGTCCCTGTGTGTTTTTGGGGAGTGTATGTTCTCTTGCTGTGTGATACTGGTGTTACAGTGTGCTCTTTGCTATCCCTGGGCTGACAGTGCTGTTCTGTTTCTCACCTCAGGGAGATGAAGATGATGAAAATGCTCGGCCACTGGCTGAGTCATTGCTCCTTGCTGTCACTGATCTGCTCTTCTGCCCCGACTTCACTGTGCAGAGCCACCGGAGGAGCACGGTGGTGAGTTAAACCATGAGATTATCTGCATAGGGGCAGATGAGCTGCATGGTGGGAGGGGTATCCTGGAAAACTCCAGCAGCTTCCTGCAAACCTGCAGGAAGGAAAATATGGAGTTGCTGAGATTGAACCCACAGTGTCTAATATTGATCAGCATATTGCGTTCACTGTGTGGTGTTTGTGCCTTATAAAACAGGTGTTCTGAGACAGCTGGATGAGTCCCAAATGGAGTGGCTGGCAATTACCCCCACAATACAGCTCACCCATCAGGAAAAGGTGGTTGTGCTGGAAAACAATTGCTCTTCTGTTGTTGCCAGCAGAGCATAGACCTTTAGCACCTTGTTCCTTTCTTTGGCAGTTTGGTGCAGCCTGGGGCAGGAAGCATCTGTTTGCCTGAATGAGTAGATGGTCTTTGTTGTGTCTTTCCACCTCCTCTCCCTCTTTATATCATGGCAACAAAGACAAACGTGTTCTGATCTGTATGGTCTATGCTTCAGAGGAGTTCCCTGAAACAGGGATCTCCTACCAGGTGTGCTAAGAACAGGTTATGGTGCATCTACCTCCCTCCTTCTCTCCCATCAGTGATTCTGGTGGTTTTTGTAGATCTGGTCTATAAGCAAAAGTGGGCATCGCTGCTTTTGGTGTAGCTCTGATGTAAACTAAAAATGAGCACGCTAAACCCCTGTGTATTTGATGGCTGCAAAATTCCCTGACAAACCTGAGGTACTAAATTGATTGCTTGAGGTTTCTGAGTAGTACAAAGAGTGTTGAAATCTGTCACCTGAGGGTGAAGGGGCAAGGCTGGATCAGAGCTACCCCTGTGCTAAGAGTAAGTGGGAGTGGGGCTGAAACAGATGGACTTGCTGTCTATTGTTGTCACTTGGGATGGATTGCACAAGTCGGGGTGACAATGTTTATTCCTGGGAGAGCCTCCCCCCACCACCTGCACCTGTGATTTTCACTTGGCAGCAGCCAGACTGGTTTTTCAGTGCTCTGGGCAACTAGAATGAGACACTGAGATTGTGAATGATTTATGTTCCTTGCTGTTGGCTGTCTGTCTGCTGCCTGCAGCCTCTGTAGCCTTTGCCAAGCTGGCTTCCCTCCCTGGGCCTGGTCTGACTTCAGGTTAGGAGAGAGATGGTACCACCACCTCGTGTTCATGGCAGAGCATGTGACCCCAGAGATACAGGTCATGGTGGATGTTTGCTGAAGCAGCATTTGAGTAAAGAGGAGTAAGAACTGTGAGGGAATGGGCAAAGGAGAACTGAGACTCACCCATGTTGTTTTGCTCTTTGTCCTCCCACTGAAGTCAGCCCTTATGTTATGGCTAGAAATGGATGCTCCCTCCATCATGCACAGTGCCTGCATCTCTCTTACCCCTTACTCACCAAGACTGAGCTCTTTGAAGACATCAGCACCTGCTTTTTTTAGGCATGGGAAGATGCTGCACAGACCCAACTGTCTGGATGCTTCTCTGCTGGTTTCTTTGGTAGAGAGAGTGGCTAAACTGCCTTGGATACCACTAATGCTGCCAACTCTGGCTTTTGCCTTCTGTGGTCCAACCTCTTATTTCTCCCACAGGACACAGCAGAAGATATCCACTCCATCGACAGCTGTGAGTACATCTGGGAGGCAGGAGTGGGCTTTGCCCACTCTCCACAGCCTAACTACATCCATGACTTGAATAGGTAAGAGCTTCTGCAAAGGCAGAATGGAAAGAAACTGGCTCAGGAGGGGGAGATCTGGGGGAGATGAGCTCTTGGCTTCTGTGGGTATCTCTGATTCCCAAGGGGCTTTCTGCTTGCTCCTTTCTGAGCTAACAGGACTGGCAACATAGAAAAAACCTCAGCTGACCTTTTAAATAGCTTTTTGTATTATGATATGGGAGCAGAGTGTCTGCAACAGGAACTGGATAAACGTTGCTGTTCTGGAAATGCCTGGGAGCTCTGTAATGGATTTCTCTTTTTGTAAGCAGCAGTTCTGCCGAGCTTTGTGCCAGTGAAAGCTGGAATTGCTTAGGAAATGAAATGGGCTTAGGTCTCTCTGGGGAGGATTTTCTAGATAGGACTGAGCTTTCCTTATGTGTTGTTGTTGTAAGTGATTGTGCCTCCTGCTCCACACCTTGACAACTTCTTCCTTCCTCTCAGGACAGAGCTGCTGAAGCTGCTGCTGACCTGTTTCTCCGAGGCCATGTACCTGCCTCCCTCCTCAGACAGCAGCAACACCAACCCCTGGGTACAGTTTTTCTGCTCTACGGAAAACAGGTGAGGGTGAAGGGTGGGGCCCGGGTGCCAGGGGGGCCATGCCCTTTAGATCTCCTTCACGGAGTGTGTTGGTAATGGGGGACCATAGGACTTGCTACCTCCAACATCCGGGGGCTGTAGCCTGCTGTAGACTGCCTTCCTTTGGGATGGTGGTGTGGCACTGCAGCAGGTGGTTGTGTTGGATGAATGCCGCCCTCTAGTGACATTGTCTCCTCTGGGACTTCCAACTCCTCAGGTGACACTCACCCTGGGAAGCACAGACCTAGCTGGAGGCAGACAGTTTTGTCTTTCCAGGGCCTAGAGAGCTTTGAGGTCCTTTCCCCTTCTCACACTGCTGCACAGGGTTCCTCTGGGAGGCCGCATGGCATTTTTCATCTCCCCTTCCCTCTCAACTGTAGTCCAGGAGACCAGCTTGGCTCTTGTCTCTGGGCTGCTCAGTCATGGGTCACTGTCCCAGGTTAAAGAAGATGATGGTATTTTATCAAGACTCCAGACTCTGGGGGAGAGGGATACCTGTCGCTCCCTAAAGGCAGCACCTTTATTTTCCTGCTTCTGCCTTCTGAAAGCGTTTTCTCCTCCTCAGACATGCACTCCCACTCTTCACCTCTCTCCTGAACGTCGTCTGTGCCTACGACCCGGTGGGTTACGGGATTCCCTACAACCACCTGCTCTTCTCTGACTACCGCGAGCCTCTGGTGGAGGAGGCGGCCCAGGTGCTGATTGTCACTTTGGACTATGACAGCTCCACCAGTTCAAGTCCCACCGTGGATGGCACGACCACTGGCACAGCCATGGATGATGTGGATGTGAGTGACACTGGGGTCTGTATTTGCTGCTCTCCTGAACTCCCTGGGGTCCTCCCACACCAACTTGTATTGAATGTTGAGCTGTGGGGCCCAGCACTGCTCCTCCTCCTGCAGTCTGCTCTCTCTAATCTGGTCCTACTTCAGTCCCGTAGGCCACTAAACACCTGTACATGACCAAAACACTGGATTTTGGTCACTGCCTTGAATAGGGAGCATGTAAATGAAAAGCCCCTGACTTTACTATTCCCTGCAGTACTCTGTCTCCTTGCATTTAAAACTGGATCAGTCAGAGGAAAGCTGAAGTGAGGGACATTAGTGGTCCCATTTTGACTTCCTGAATAAACTTTGTTGCCAGTAAGCATTTCCCTCCTTTTCTTTGAACACAGCCTCCTGGACCAGACAATCTGTTTGTGAATTACCTCTCAAGGATACACCGAGAGGAGGTAATGTGCTCCCATCCTGCGCTGTTTCCTGTCTGATTTCATGCTGATTGCATTATCCCTGGGCCCACCACAGTCTCTTTCCTGGTCTGTTGGCAGGATTTCCAGTTCATCCTGAAAGGAGTGGCTCGCTTGTTATCAAACCCGCTGGTCCAGACCTACCTGCCAAACTCTGCCAAGAAGATCCAATTCCATCAGGAACTCCTCGTCCTCTTCTGGAAACTCTGTGACTTCAACAAGGTGTGGATCTGCTTGTTGCTGGGTTTTGCCCCACCTTGTTTGGTGCGGCTCTGGCTGGACCGAGCCCTGGTGAAGGGCTGTGGTGGGTAGTTAGCAGTGGCTCTGGGGTACTGTGGTCAGCAGCACTGCTCCCTGCTGCAGGGGCTGGGGGTCTGGATGTGGGGACAGCCTGTGAGGGGGGCTGCAGCTCCTGAAGGTCTGTGCTTGAGAAATTATTATAATAATCCTACAAATAACACTAGAGTTGAAGAGCTGGTGCATACACCAGGCTTTTTTATGTTCTTGAGAGACTAATTAGCTCAAGAGTACCTCTCCTGAGTCCTGCAGATGATGCAGGAAACCAAATATGCTTGTGATTGTCTGAAATCCTCCCTTTTCTTCCAGAAATTCCTATTCTTTGTGCTGAAGAGTAGCGACGTTCTGGACATTCTTGTCCCAATCTTGTACTTTCTCAATGATGCCAGAGCAGACCAGTGTAAGTTGGTTGTTTTCAATATTTGGTATGATTTGTGCTTGACAGTGGAGCTAGAATGTTTTTAAGATACTTCCTCTCTACCACTTACATGTGACAGCATCTCAAGTGTGTGTTCCTGACCTTCTAAGACATGGAGTAGAGTGGTTCAGTTAGTTGGGTTTTAATGTTTCTAACAGACTAGAAGCAGGACATGATCTGTCCCATAATATAGGGAAGGGAGATTCTTCCTTAGCACGTGTTAACTCGTATTGAGTCCTCATGTTGAAAACTGTGTCCCTGATCCCATGAGGAGGGAGAAATGAGCAATCCTCTCTTGCCTTGGGAATAAATCAGGTATAACTCTTGTCACTCTGTGGTGGAGAGAAGTCAGATCTTCCCTACTATGATGAGAGGTTTATATCAAGAATATAATGAAGAAAAACATGATCTGTCCAAGGCTTAACACTGTAGTGGCCCCATAAATGTGCTTGGGAAGGACACTGGCACTGACAACAGAGGGAGCTCTGTGGGATGTCCCTTATCAGGATAGTTTGGTCTGTGCACTTTTTTTCAGTCCCATAATGTTTCTCCTCCCTCATCACTGCCCCTCTGTCTCAGGGTTCCCCTGACCTCACTGTGACACGTGGAGTTTTTCTGGTTTTTTTTCCCCTGCAGCACGAGTGGGCTTGATGCACATTGGGGTCTTTATCCTGCTGCTTCTCAGTGGGGAGCGTAACTTTGGGGTTCGCCTGAACAAGCCGTATTCTGTCCGAGTGCCTATGGATATCCCTGTCTTCACAGGGACACATGCAGATCTGCTCATCATAGTGAGTATAGCTCCAGCAGTTCTCCTCTGACCCTCCCAGCTCCTGCTTCATACCTTCCCAAACAATTGTCCTCCTTCAGTGTACTCACCCTCCCTTGACTGGAAGCCCCCTGAGTAGCTAGAAAGTGTGTGGGATGCATCTAAGCACTGGCGGGATCTTTGCACACTGTTAACCTGAAGTGATGTGTCTGGCAGGTGTTTGGTTGGAATTCCAAGAGGTGCAATTCCATCTGCATGAGATGATCCCAAAGAACAGGATTCCTGATGGTGCTGGGCTGGTGTTCAGAGGACTCTGGGGCTGGCATGAGTGGGACGGGAGCATGGCCTGTACCAGACTTGACTATAGATGGGGAAGGCAGGAGATCTGGCTCTGTGCCAGGTAACCAGGGTTGTGTGGAGCACATCTGTCAATGGGAACAACAGTGATACCAAGCTCAGCCCTCCAGCTTTGTGTTGCTGCAAGGTTTCATTCACCTTTCAGTCTGCCCACAGCACTACCTACAAAAGCTGTGTGCTTTGCAGTACCAGCCTTGGGTGGTTCCCTCCTGTCATGTTAGTGCTTGTTTGCCAGAAAAGAATTATCTCAACAGCTTCTCATAAACCTCCAAAAGGAGATTCCCATTAGAAGGAGTAGGAAGAAACCTGTCCACCACAACTGCACTTGACACTATGTGTTTTGCTATTACATTCCATTAATCTCAGACATGCCAGCTAGAGTTGGGAAGGCCAAGATTGGGAATGTCTGAACTGGTTACAAGGCAGTTGAATCTTTCCATGTCAGAGGGTGTAGTTAAAAATAGTACAAACATTTGAGTTAGAAGTTCACGCTAGAATCAACTGTAAAATGATTAATTCTGTAGCATTTCAGACAACTCTCATAAGGGTTCAAAGTCAAAATCCATTGGAAGTAAAGATGTCTCTTACTTCCTGGTGGTTTAGTTTTGTCCCAGGCTGCCTGAACATTGTGGAACAGCTCACAGTCAGTTTCTGTTTGTGGTGTTGTGGGGCCCTAATCATGTTCCCAAAGGATTCCTTGCAAATGAAAGCTTGTACTCGTGGAGCGCGAGTCTGCAGCGAGAGCAGCCTTCCCCACCTGTGTAATTGTGGAGTGTGCAGGGCCCTGCCTAGGAAGGAATGGTGTCAGGAAGCGATTAGTGTGGGGGTGGCACTGGTTTTGGTTGAGAGGGTGCTTTCAGTAAGGTACTACCTTGCTCAAGAACTCCTTCCTTCCACAGGTCTTTCACAAGATCATCACGAGCGGGCACCAGCGGCTGCAGCCTCTCTTCGACTGCCTGCTCACCATTGTAGTGAACGGTGAGCACTGTGGGGTGAGACCACGGCCTGCAGCAGGGACAGGGATGGCTGCTCTCACTCCCCTCTCTCTGCACCCCTGCCTGTGTCCCCTAACACTGACCAGTGCCCACTGCTGGAAGCTCATCCTTTCCAGTCCGTGCTGGAGGTGCCAGATGCAAATCAGGCCTGCTGCAGGGTCAGATGGGGCAGAGGCAGGGACAGCAGAGTCCTGGAGCCCATTTGGGGTGGCAGAAGGACATTTACCAGTACGCCTGGTGCGTTTGGCAGTGCTGTTCCTTTCCAGCAGGGAGTGCCACCTCCCCACGGTGGCAGTGACTTCCCTTGGGCTGAGTGTCCAAGTGGCTTCAGTTGAGAAGCTTTTCAGGAGGCACAGCAGAGATGCCACTGCTAATGTAAAACTAAGCAAGACCCTCTAAAAGCAGCAGTGCCTCCCTTTACTAGGCAATATCTCCGTTTCACTTCTTTTGTATTTGGAAATGCTTCTGTGGAACCCTGTTGGGCTCAGCTTTCTCAGAAGTGCAGGGTGGGAAGGTGATAAAAACAACATATTTAGTGGTGTATCTTTGAGAATAAATACACCTTAGTTCTTTCTCCAGTTTTCATTTGTTTGCCTTCCACAGTGTCTCCATACCTGAAGTCTCTCTCCATGGTGGCTGCTAACAAGTTACTGCATCTCCTGGAGGCTTTTTCCACCACCTGGTTCCTGTTCTCTGCTGTCCAGAACCACCACCTCGTTTTCTTCTTGCTGGAAGTTTTCAACAACATCATTCAGTACCAGTTTGATGGTAAGAAAGTGACTGCTGTGTTTAGTAGGTTTGTACCAGTTTAGTCCAAGAGAACATGAGATGGAAGTTCAGAGAAAGTCCAAACAGATGAGGTGAGAAATGTAGAAATCAGCTACATGGAGCCTTGCCTAGGATTGAGAAGTTGGATTAGTAGTTAATCATTGTTGGGTCCTGACCTAGAGAAATTGTGTTAGAGCAAAATGAGATGACAGCTAATTGTCAGCACAACCTCAGCCTCCTGCAGGCCAGAAGATGAGATGGATAGAGGGGAAGAAGAGGGGAAAGTGAGTGTGTAACACTGAAGCTGTGACTGGCTGAATGCTGCTATGAAACTGCTCATGTTGCTCAGCAGTGCAGGTGATGGGACCAAAACAACTTCCATCTCCTTAAACATTTAAAGTGCTTCTCAGTTCTGCTCTGGGCAGATCACTGGGGCTGAGGACCAAATAGCCCCATCCAAACAAAGTTCTCACACTTGCTACTTTCCAGGAAATGCCTTCTGCTTCCCCTCTTAAAAGCATGACAGTCTTGTACCTCAAAGAAATAATAAAGTGAGGTCCCTAAAGCTGCTCAAAACTTAATGTTTTGTTTAAACCTGCAAATCAAGAATGCCCATTCTGCTTCCCTGATGGAAATCCTGCACGTGGTGGTTGCCAAGTCCAAAACCAACCTTTGTGGGTATAATTTGTGTCTTATATTAGAGGATGGCTTCATTCTGTTCTCTGCTATCTTGCAGGCAGTAAGAATTGTGGCAGTTTTACTTCACTATTTCAAGTCTATTTCTTCTTAAATGAAGTGCCCTGATTTGTTTTGTGAATTCTTTTGAAGATGGAGAAATGTTCAATCTTGGCTAGTAACCTTTTTGTCCAGAATAGGTGCTAATACGTGGTTTCAATGATCTTTTTTCCTCTCAGTTGTTTGAATATCCCTCTCCAAGCCATTTCTTATCAGCCTTCCAGCCTAGGAAGGGTTTCACTGAATTTTCTGTACTGCTTGGTGGTGGACAAGAGGATATTGAGCTCTGCTCTTTCTTCCCTGTGCCGTTGCCTTTGTGGGTGGTAGCAGAGTTCTCTGAGCTTGCAGTCTCTGCAGTCATGCTTTGTGTACCCAGTGAGCTGTGCTGTACTGGCAGAGCTCTTTGGGCCTCACTTCTCTGCTTGTTTTGTTGCTGTGATTCCCAGGGAACTCCAATCTGGTCTATGCTGTTATCCGCAAGCGGAATGTGTTTCACCAGCTGGCCAACTTGCCCACGGACTCCCAGTCCATCCAGAAGGGGCTGCAGCGCAAGAAGAAAACCCCTGAGCCCATTTCTCGCACCAACTCCCAGGATGGGGTCTCCATGGAAGGGTCACGTCCTGCTGCCCCTGCTGAACCAGGGACACTGAAGACCAGTCTGGTGGCTACTCCAGGTGAGCTTTAGTTTACCTTTGGAGCAGGAGAGAGCTTGTTTTCTCTGTGAGATACGTTGTGGACTCACCCTTTCACTGGGTGTGGAGAGATTAAGAGTTTACATCTGTGAATAACTTAACTGCCGTTCAATCCGAGTTTCAGATCAGTTTGCCCAAGCTGATCACAAACAAACTGCCTCGAGTTTCTCTCCTGTCAGGCTTGGCGTCCACGTGGCCATTTGCCCTAGTCTTGACCTATTGCCTCAGTTTAACTATATTTATGTGAATCTATGTTCCCCTTGCATCAGGGAGCATTTTCCTTGAGACAGACTTCTCTGGGGTGGTGAAATCAAGGCTCAGTCTTGCTTATCCAGTTGAAAGGAGAGGATTTCCAATGTCAACAGAGGCATAGGGTGTCTGTGCATCGTAGGTCAGATAAGACCCCCCTCCTTTTAAACATATTTAATTCACTTGTGTTTCTCTTTTGAGCACAGGAATTGACAAGCTCACAGAGAAGTCTCAGGTGTCAGAGGACGGGACCATGCGTTCCCTGGAGCCCGAGGCTTCCCAGCTCTCTCCAGAGGGAAACCCACCCGCAGCCCTGAGCGATGGGGAGCCCTGGAGCGGGGTAAGGCCAGACAGTGGTGTGCAGGGAAGGTCTGGGATGTGAAATGAGCAGAAATGTGGTGCTTAGAAGACAAGGTCTGGTTGGCCCACTGAGGAAAGGCATCATATTAAAGGCAGTGTGGACATGTGCACGGTGCTGGAAAACAACGTGGTTCAGGAGCGCTGTTGCATCATCTTGGGTGTTTCATGTTTGTGCTGGTGACACGAGCTGGGGCACACGAGTGAGCTTTCTCCAATGTGAGCACTAGTAAGCAGCAGCAAGGGCATAACTGCAAAGGCATGTATTCCCGTTCCCGAGGTTTTCAACTCTCGTTCTTACTGCTGCTTCTTTTTCCTCTCCCTTCTGGGATGGAGAGCTTTACCAGAATCTTCTATTAGCTGGTGAACAGTGTGTTCCCATGAGGGCTTGGCTGAGATACTGTCCTCAGAGTGGCTTTGAATAAATTGGAATAAACAGAATATCCCAGGATGAGTTTTACTTACCCTTCCTGGCCTAGCCTGGTACCAGGTGAAGGCCTATGGTCAGTGAGGTATCTTAAGCACACAGCTAATTATGTTGTCATTATGTGAGAACTTGCAGAAGAAAGGTTTTCTTCTTCCAGCAGCCCATAAAACCTAATTGTGGGTCATTCCATCTGTGTCCAGCAGCTGGCTCGAGCTGTTCCCCAGTCAGAAAAGGACTGGCACAGCACTGTCAGCTTCCAGCGGCTTCCAGCAAAACTCTGCCCCAAACTGGCTGTTTCTGGTTGTGAAGGTGATGCATGAATGGGCCCATGCATGTGGAGGTGCAGGATGGCTGTTGGAAGGAAGTGCTGTTCCCATTTATTTTGTAGCAAAGTCAACTCTAGGCCGTAGTAATGAATGGTCAGGGTGCCTTGCTAAAGGAAAAAACCTCTCCATTTTCACCTCATGCAGAGATTGACAGTGATTTTAGAGGGTTATTTCCTTTATTCCTGGTGTGAATATGGAAAGCCAGGTTGAGTGTGTCATTCCTCAAGAGGCAGGAGTTGTTAGGTAGGAGTTGCCAAGAGCCCAGCCTTGGAAAAATGCTCTTTAAGATATTCCAGGATGGACACCAAAAATCCCAGAGATACTCAGTAGACAGAGGTTGGAAAAGCTGTGGCTCTTAGCTCTTTAATCCCTAAGCCAAAAGAAAGAACCATGCCTGAGCTGTTTGTTGTCAGTCCTGTTTTAACTCTCCCACTGTGGATTGTTGCAGCAGGGTGTCAGAAGTAGTGACTTGGAGTTGTGACCTTCCACAGGGTCCTCCAACTTAACCACATCAAATATTGCCACTGCCTGGTTCAAAGTGTATGGATTTGGTGAATGAAGGTCTGGTGGGTTTGATGCGTTCTAGGGACAGGCTGAGCTATCTTTCCCAGCAGAGCTCTGGAAAAGCTGTGGGGAACATTAGCAGAAAGAGGATTGTATTTCTTGCTCTTAAGTGTGATTTGCTTTTGTTTGTTTTTTGTTTGTTTAAAAATAATATTTACTGATAGGAGGCACCACACTCCCGGCGGGATCGAAGGCGTCTCTCTAGTGCATCCTCCAGTGCACAGTGGACTCCAACTCCTGACTGGGTAAGGGAATCTGGGCAGAGGAAATAAATAATGAGAAAAAGAGTTGTGGCAGAAATACCTCACACACCCCCTTCCCTGCCATCAGAAACTCTCCCAGAGCAGCATTTCCTCAGTGGGAATGTCTTTGACTTGTGGTCAAAGCTCCAGAAGTTTACTAACATCTGCAAAGAAATATTTTGTTTTACCTGTTTTAAGCCAATGCCCCACTGATTTCATTGGGTGCCTCATAATTCCAGTGCTCTGGGATTTATTGTATTGCTCCTGTGCAGTCAGTTCATCCACCAGCTTCGTAATTTTTGTACACCTCATTTGTTGCAGAGATTGCAGAGACAGCTGTATTAAAACTGCTAATGCAGTGCACTGATTTCCCTGCTGCTTTCCTACCTATAGGTGATGTCTTGGAAGTCAAAGCTTCCCCTGCAGACAATCATGCGGCTCTTACAGGTGCTGGTCCCTCAGGTGGAGAAGATCTGCATTGACAAGTAAGTAGATTTTTGGAGAGGAAGGGCTGTGCAGTGTGTAAGGAGCTCTGTGAGGCTGGCAGAGTCTGAATTTGGAGAGCCCTTGGGGAAAGCTTGTAAAGCATGATTGAAAACATCACAGGCTCAGCAGAGATGTTATTCTCCTTGCCAAACGTCGTGTTTGTCTGATCCCTTCTCCGCTCTGTTTACAGAGAGGGTGTGTGTTCTCGCTGGCCACGGTCGCTGGCTCTGTGTCTGTGTCTGTTTAGACTGATACTTTGTGCTGCAGCAGTCTTGGGGGTGTCTGTGGGCCGTGCTGAGGATGTTCCTGGCCTGTCTCTTCGCAGGGGTCTCACGGATGAGTCGGAGATCCTCAAGTTCCTGCAGCACGGCACCCTGGTGGGGCTGCTGCCGGTGCCTCACCCCATCCTCATCCGCAAGTACCAGGCCAACTCGGGCACTGCCATGTGGTTCCGCACCTACATGTGGGGAGTTATTTATTTGAGGTAAACCAGCTGGGTGCAGTCTGAGTTGGTCTTTTCCAGTCTGACTTTTGGGGGGCCTGTAGAGGGAATAGCATGCACTTGGCCGGCTCTGGATCGTCTCATATTTACAGGATAGGAAGGTGTTGTTCCCTTGGAAGAGGCTTGGATGAATCAGCTGCTCCAAAACTTTGAGTGGGTGTCATGAAGGGAGTTGTTCTGCGAGTACTGATAGTTTGGGAACTGGCAGCAGCAGGGAATGGAAAAGCTTCCTAGAGGGTCTGGTGCAGAGATTTCATGCAAAGCTCTGGCTTTGTGGGATGTTGTGGATACTGTCATCCCTTTCAGGTGCATTGTCTCTCAACCAGTGATTTCCTTTTATGCAAAGCTGAAGATGTGCTGTGTAGGCAACTGTAATCTTGGCTGGGAAATTTGAATCCCATGTACCTGGCCACAGAGAGTAAAGTGGCTCTTGTTTTTCTCTCTCAGGAATGTGGATCCCCCAATCTGGTATGACACAGATGTGAAGCTGTTTGAAATTCAACGGGTCTAAGAGAGCACTTACCTCTACTGAGAGAAATACACTGGATCTAAGGACTGCGGTGTGCTGCTTCATCACAGCTATTCCTGCATTTCACATTCAGCTGAGAGACCAAAAGGACAATCACTTCATTTACCTCCCTGTCATTTAAAGCTTTAATTGGGACCTGCTTGGACATCCCTCCCCCCAGCTCACTTCTCTTCCCTCACCCTTCACCATGAACCTTGAGTGAAAGATACCTAAGGGATTGTCCATTGTTGTGGTTGCACTAGAAATCAGACTGTTCTTAGCTCCTCTGTTACTCTTTTGCTTCTGGATGTGGTTTGGAAACCAATCTGACCCTGTCCTTGCCCTGGTGAGAGTCAGCATTTAATTGAAAAAGACTAGCTGTATACTGGGTGCAAGGGAGAAGCTGCTATTCCTGCAGGAGACAGGTTTTTGGAAACTGCAGTTACTTTCATGTGGCTCCATAAAGTTTCCAGGGCATCCCTTCTGGCTGCAGGTGTCTCCCTGGTGTCTCAGTTGTATATAGGGAAGTCCTTCCCATCCAAAGGAAAGGAGATGATGTTGAAGGAAAACTTTGTGTCTCAGTTCCAAATCTCTCTACTCCTTTCCTGGAAAGCTGCTTGAAGGGGTTTTCACTGGTGTGACTGAGAAGTTTTTCCTTGGCTTCCAGGCCCAGCAGCCTGTCCTTGATGGTGGGCTGTTGCAGGGGAGCATGTCTGGCTTTGGAAAGCCCTCCTTAATCCATGTGAGCACACAGGGAGGAAGGGACTGGCTCAGTGAGAGCAAGGAGAAGAGACCTGACTGTTAAACTCTTTAAGTCTTCTCCTGTTGACTGAAAGGACACTGTCACCTGGGTTTGAAAGGAACCATATCCTTCCATCTTTGCCTGGCAGGCTGATGCAATGCAGGAGCAGAAGGGTCTTTTGCACACTACTGTCTAAGGCAGGGGTTTGAGGGAGGCACTCAGGGAAGTTGTAGGAGGAATTTGGAAGTTGTAGGAGGAAAAGCATCTCCATGCCAGTAGGGAATGGGGAGTGCTGAGGCAAAGTTTAATTCTTCAGGGCATTTTGCTAGTGACAAAGTTATTGGATCTTGAATGTATTGGGTCCCAAGCATCCCAAGTGAAGTCTGGGAAGCCAGAAGGAGAATTGGTGGGAGACCCACTGTTGTTGGATTGGTTCAGTAATGTGGGGTTACACATTGGTGAGTGGAGACATCCTGGGTTTTGAGTCAAATTTTATATTCTGCTGGGAGGGGCTGCTGTCTTAGACCTGTGTGGTCTTTAGACAGTGAAAAATGAGAGGTGCTGTCATGAACTGAGACCTTTCTCACCAAGCATAGTCCTTGGTGCTCTGGTATTCAGGCTCTTGGGAGGATCATTAGCCGTGAACTGTTTACCACAGCTTAGAACCAGTGCCATCACTGCAAGGAAGCAGGTCCCTCATGTTAAAGTGTGTCACACACTCTGTGACCTTTAAGCCTGGTCTAAGCTTTGACGCTGGAGTGATAACAGTGTGACCATCCTCTCCCAGAGAGCTGCTGTAGTGTGCTGCCAGCTCCCAAGGGTCTGTAGTGAGGTGGTTTCCTTCCTTGGGCACTGAAAGGGGATGGAGTCCTAGGCCAGTAGAAAGCTGAAGTAAAACCCAAACGATTTCCTGAAGGATAAGAAATATGTGACATAGAGAGAGGTTATTCCCCCACCTGCCTCCCATCTCCAACCCACTTTGCCACCGAGCACTACTCCCATCCTGACCCCACCTCTGTTCAGGTGTAAACAGGGTGAGGTCTCTGTTTTACTTGGAAAATCTCTCGTCTATAAGAATGTGATTTGGTGGGGCCAGTCTCTGATTGTATGGCACTCGCACCTCACAGCTGGAATGGGGCATCCCGTGTCCCACGTGCTTGCCTCTTCCCTCCCATGGATCTGCTGGTTCTCACGATCTCTTCCGTCCTCTCTTTTCTGCTTTGTTTCTTTGTGAGTTCCTCTGGAAGCCTTTTTGTTTGTTTCTTGGTGTTTGGAGTCTGATCCTTGTTCTGTGGAAATCAACTTGCACTGTAAACTCTTTGCTTACTTATGGAGAGAAAGATAAAGATTAACTGAAACATGCATTTGATTGGTTGGTTTTTTGTTTGTTTCTTTTTTTTTTTTTTTCCCAAAGGGAGGTTTATAATCTTGTTTGTCTTATGCTGGGGTGACCTGTGCCATTAGATAACCGTAGGCTAGCTTCCTCTGCAGGGGTGATATTTTTTTTGTAATCAGAACTGAAGATTGGACTCTGGAAAAATGAGCCTGAACTGTGTGGTTTTGGCTTTCTGTGTTTATGGCATGAGACATCATCAGAGATCAAACAGGATCAAGTGTGCTGACTTTGTGAACCGTGTGCTAAAACCTTTGTGCAGTTGAGACCTGTCAAACAGGCACCCTGGCCCTGGGGGTTGTTAGGAAAGGACATAGAAGGGCTGTGGGTAAGAGTTAGGGCTGGTGGGCTTCATTCCTGTCCATGCTAATCATGTCTTCAGTCATGTATTCAGTGTCATTCCAAAGTCACCTGCTCTGTGAAGGCTCAGTAACTTAAATCATTGTTTTATCTGCTACACTGCAGATAAAATCCAGGTCGTGGGTTTGCCCTTGAAGTGCCATCGTTGCTTGTCCCCAGGCTGTCAGTCACTGGGAAGAAGGTTTGAGGTCAGACCTTAGCATGTGTCTCCTGTGGATCTCGTGGTACAAACACTGACATGAGAACAATAATTAACTTTATTGAAGCCTAATTTATCCAGCTGTAATTTCTCATGACATATTTCTGTTGACATGGGCCTAAATACAAACACTTATTGGGCAAAGTTCATGCTCATGCAGTCAGTCTCAGAGTTTCACAGAGAGGTGCTATCACTGCCCAAATGCTGAATCCTAATTCTAATTCTACTTCTCATCACTGTTACTGTCTTGGGAGAGCTTGTTTTTCTAGGGAATCACAAAAAAATAGGCTCTGATCCTAAACCCACGCTGCTTCTGGGATTGATTTACAGAGGAACAGAAGCTATAATGAGGATGGCTTTTGTTCCATGCTGCTTTGGCCTTGGGTAAGGGCCATGAAAGATTTTGATTGATGGTAGAACAGGCCTGCTCTTAAATCTCAGAATCACAGACTGTTTTGGGTTGGAAGGGACCCAAGCTCATCTTGTTCCACCCCCTGCCATGGTCAGGGACACTTTCCACTAGACCAGGTTGCTCAGGGTCCCATCCAACCTCTGAACGCAAGAGCGGTTTAATTCAGTTGACTTTTGAGCCTGTTCTTTGGTGAGTGCAGAGCAGACCCAGGGATTTCACAAGACACACATGAAAACTCAGTCTCCTTTATTTCCATTCATCAGGCTCTGTATTTGAGACCCATAATCACAAGCCCCTTGCTCTCCCACATGCTTTCAAAACAAGCATCCCCTGCAGAACACGTTCTAAGGGGTCTTTGATCAGGCACCCCGCTGTGCAGCCCTGTTCCCTTGTGCACAGAGATGTTTGGGAGACGTTTGTGGATGTGCAAAGCAGCAGTGAGGGATGAAGTGTTGGAGGTGGGAAGGGATTCACAGTGGATTTGGCGGTAGCTCACTTTTGAACCAGCCCTGGGTGCCGGGGTGGGACCTTGGCTGGTCCACAGCAGAGATAACACCATCCATGGTAAGTAAAGATCACCCAGAGTGCTGCTGCTTGAGGCTCTGGGGATGCCTGTCAAGAGTGGTAGTGTTTATTCTCAGTAAGGCAAGGTTGTGTTATTGCTTCTGGTTTTGGTGCTGGGAAATGATGCACTGAACTGGTGCAGGTGTGAAGGCCTCTCCTGCCCATCAGCACCGAGGGCTGCAGGAGCTTGGCACTCAGTGGGGCTGGGCCCCACAGGACTGGCACAAGTTGATGTGTCAGATGTCAGCAACAGTAGCAAACAGAAATAGTGCCTGTTCTGACCATTAAAGCAGCTCCGAGCTTCTTTTTGAAAATTACACATAAAAAGTGTACTTTTGGTTCGTTTCTGAATGACTATGGCTGTAGGTGCTTCTGGTGTGGCTGATCAGTCTCTTTGTGCTGCAGGATGGTGGGTTGGTGAGCAATGGTGGGGCTGGCAACCTCTGACTGTGGATTTTAAAGTTCTGTGGAGTGCAGGTCAGTCTTTGTTGCTTTTGTTGAAGGCTGCTCTTGTGTTCTTTTATCTGGAAGATCTCAGTAGGAGCTGGTAAAGTCCCACTTGCTGCCAAACAGCATCCACTGGCAGACTGCTGACTGCATGCATGGTCCTTAGAGTAGTGAGAGTTTGTTTATGGGCTTTGAGTCTCTTCTCTATGGAGAAAAAAGATAATATAAAACAACCACCTCTTCTGAAACTCACGGAGATGGTGTGCAAGGAGAATTCAAAGCAGAAGCCAGAGGGAAGAATCTTAAAAGCTTCCACATGCATATCTGCTGCTTTCTGCACATTTGTTCAGCATCACTGACCCTTCCCAGCCTCTGGGGTGGGGGGCCAGCTTGGTTCAGGCTGTGACATAGACCTCCAGGAGCCCCCCGACCGAGTGCATGCGGTAGAACACACCCAGGGGGAGCCCAAAGTTCACGATCACAAACCAGGTGGAGTAGCCGTAAAATGACCTCTCCAGTCCATTCTCGAAGACGGGATGAGCTCCAAATGTGGGCATGACCCACAGCTGAAGAGGTGGGAGGAAAAGAAACACAAGTCAGAGCACGACAAACTGTCCCCTACCTGCGCCCTAATCTCAGCACTGGCTCAAGTGGTTGTAGGAGTATTTCAGGAGTATCAGAGGAATCTCCTTGCCAGGGAGGAGAAGGAAAATCCCTTAGTTATGCTACTGACTCCTTGTTGTAAGTCAAATCCTGTCAAATTCCTGGAAACCTAAAGACAGCCTCGTTCTGCCCCAGCCTGCTGCATCTTCCTACAGGGTTTCACTGTTTCCTTGGGCAATTTTTCACTGGATTAAGGCTGCAGTGTTGATTCAAGATCCCAGGGCACAGTGTACTTTATTGGGTGAGTTTCAAGCCTGGAGACTCATGTTTACAAAGACTTACTGCTGCTGCCTCACATTTCTCCACCTTTCCCATGAAACACCCTTAATGACCCTAATGGGTTTTTTTTCCGAGGCTAAAATTTAGGAGACAAAGGATTTACTAGCTGTCACCTTCCTGCACTCGGGAAACCCAGCCTCCCCAAACTCTGAGGTTAAAAGAGAGACCTTCTAATTATGAGACTGGGGCATTAACAGGAAAACCTGTCTTGACTGGCCTCACCAGAAGGTTGAAACTTGGTGGGCAAAGGTTTTTGCTTGGATTAGTGGCCCAAGAGAAAGACAAGGAGAGCACGTCTGTGTCACAGGTCATCGTGGCTCAGCCAGGCTGTGACATAGCAGAGAGCACAACACTTACTATGATGTTGCACAAAACCAAGAAGAACGAGATCTCCCTCAATGCTCTTCTCTTCCAGCTCAGGTGAGAGTAGCTGTGGATGTAGGACAGGGAAGCTTTCCGGAGCTCCTGTCCCAGCTCCAGCACGCTCATCCGTCTCTGGTCTTCACGATTCTGCTCTTCTTTAGTATCTTCCTCCTTGCCAGGGAGTGTCTGGGTGTGCTCCTCTTCGCTGCTTGTTGTGGTTTCCTCTTCCCCAGGTGGTTCTACAGCCACCACGTGCTGCCCAGTGGGTCTGGTGTGTTTGGCCTCAGCTGCGGTTACAAAGCGCTGCCGGTGGAGCCCATCAATGATGAAGACGTTCTGGGTGATGTTCTGAAAGATGAGGAGGACAGAATAGGAGAGGATGAGGCTGTTCAACAGGTCCCCGGGGCCAGAGGCCACAAGGGCCACAATGGAGAAGTAGCACATGCCAATTTGGCCGAGGGCTGCCCCCATCAACAGGATCACGTCCAGGCTGCGGGTTGGGTTCTTGAGCGTGTCCAACTCCTTTTTTTCCAGGGCGTGGATGACTGTCCCAATCACTGCACCCACACTCATCAGGGGCAGGAGCACAACGTAGTAGGAATAATATATCACGAAGATCTGGTGGCTGGAGACCAAGCTGGTGACCTGGATCTGGTACATCATGAAGACGCAGATCCCGGTGATCACAGCAGTGGCGCCCAGCAGTGGCCCAAAGACCACCCCTTGGAGCTTGAACTTGGGCTTGGTGTGAGGGGTGTGGTGGTGGCTGATGCGTCTCCCCACATTCTTCCACATGACGTAGAGCACGGAGCAGCAGACGAGGCAGTACTCGGTGTTGAAGGGGTAGAGCAGGATGTAGCCCTTCTGGAAGACTTTGCAGACGGTTGTGTTTGAGCACGTGCACGAGGCAGTCTCGTTGCCTGGAGCATGGGAAGAGGAAGGCGACAATTAAGAGGGAGATGGCCTGGATTTCATGGCTATCTTTGGGAGTTTCTCGTGTGCAGACACAACATCTATTTCTGTGCTTTGAACAGTGGTCAGTAGGAAGTTAAGTGATTACTGCTCAGTCCTCATGGCTGTGAGGATTCAGAATAACAGGTTTAGCAAAGGTCTTTTCCCACCTACGGTGCTGGGTGAGAGACATCTCTTCCTTCACAGTGAAAACACCTCTATCTCTACCCTTGGAATATTAGTCTCCCCTTTTCTTCCCCTATATACTCAGAAAGAAGAGCACTGCAATTACATGAGCCTCTTCTATTCTGGCAATCTTGTGCTTGCAGTTAACAGGTAAAAATGAGCAAAAATGCTAACTTATGGTGGGCTTTTCCTTTCCTAGCCCCTCAGTTCCATGGTTTCTTAGCAGATCCCCTTCTTCCAGGTGAAGATGTTCTCCCCTTACAGCCCATCTCCTCGAAACAACCTCCAATAATATGAAAGTTCAGCATTTGGGAGAACTGGTGATATCTGAATCGCTGAGATCAAGAATTGTTCAGAATTCTGGAAGTCATCTGTGTCAGCCTAACACAAATGAGGGTGTGAAAAAGGAGCCTTGCCTTCAAACCGCATCTCCACCTCACGGAGCTGAGACTCCATCTCCACGTGGAGGTTGTCGTTGGTCACGGCCAGGAGCCAGAGGAGGAGGTTGGTGGCTATGGTCAGCATCAGACCACACCTGGGAGGGGAGACAGGCACTTAGCGGAGATGATTCACAACCTGGGTGCCTACTTGCCATGTGGTGCTGCCCTTTGCTTCTTGCTGACCCACACACAGATTGGTGCAAATATCGTGTGTCGGTGCCTGCCCTGCCTGCGGCCATCGGGGTGTGACTTTGCACACACAGACATGGCTGAGTACATTCCCATTTGGCCATTTCCAAGGGAGCAGGGCGGGCAGTGCCTGGCTCACTGGTGAAACTGGTCTAGGCTGAGGCATCTCCCAGTGATAGGAATGGGGAGACCACCACACTTCATCCTCCACCCTCTATGAACTGGTCCCTGAGACAGGCAACCAGGAGAACATTTGGGAGGAAGGAATGAGCTTTGTGGCAGTCCAAGGCACAAGGGAAAACTGAAGAGATTTGGTGAGCCCAGGTCAGTGGAGGGAGGATGGGTCTGGTCAAGGCATAACTTGGTTCTTGTGTGAGCCAGAGTAGAGAATCTGTAGGATCAGATGAAGACAGTCCTAGCAGGAACAAGGAGTAATAACAGATCACAGGCAGAAAGGAAAAGTTTCTTTAGAGCAGTAGAAGGCAGCTTTTCTCCCCTTTTTTTACCTGGTGAAGTTGTGCTGGACTTGAATGCAGTCCTTAGAGTGGTGCCACAGAAAATAAGCCTGCAAATGGGTAACAATAGTGATGTGAGCAGGGTGCAGTTGGCAGCCGGCTGCACACGCGGTGGAAAGGGACGGGTAGACAAGAAGGTGCAGGTCCAGGTGGGAGCAAACCTGCCTCTGTGCAAGGGTGCAGGGACATGTGGGCACCTGCATCTCAGTGCTGAGGCAGTGCTGGAATCCTTGGGTGAGGGCAGCATGTGTGTGCCTGCACTGAATGTACCTCCTGTGTTCCTCTGCCCTGTACACGTGGGCATTTGCTGCTGAGGTGGGAACTAGTTTATTTTTCAAATATGGCTTTGGGTCTGGAAAGAAGAGGGTTGGTGTTGAGGTAAAAGGTGCAAATGGTGTGAGATATCTTTGTGTGCAAAGGATTTTTGGCAAAATACAAAGAGAGGCTGGGGCTTAGACTGGTGCAAACATCTCTGGCAAAATCTGGAATTCTCTCTCCTCTCTCCCTACTTTGATTCAAAGCAAATTCCTCTGGATTCTAAGGTATGTCAGGTATCTCTTGGGTAATTTCTTTCTGAATCTTACTCCTATGTCTCTCAATGTGCTACACAAGGAGTGCAGATAGCATTTGAAGTGGCATGTGATACTTTAATACCTTCAATGCTCATGACAATGCCTCGTTGCACCCACTTTCCCAAGTCTCCTCACTTCCCCCCACCCCTTGGGCTCCCAGGAATTGGACAGAGAGAATAGGTAAGCTTCCAGAAGAGTAACATGCAGTACCTGGGTGCAAATAAAAACGATTTCAATGCTGGGGAACACAATTTCCACCTTGGATTTGCAGTGGATGAGGATTGTGGTGTAGCCGATCTCAAACACGTTCAGGAGGATGCTGCAACTGCCAAACAGCAGCACTGACCCTGGGCAAACAGCAAAGCACCAGTAAATAAACAAAGACATGCCTGTGGAGCATCTGGGCTCAGCTGGGGACTGGAGATGTGCTTCTGGGATTTGTGTGGAGCTGGAAGCATTCCTGCCTGGAATTCTCATGATTTTGAGAGAAGGAGACAAAGGAGAGCCTGATTCCTGAAGCTGGTTGTGTGCTTTGACTGGTTTAAAGTGTTTGGACAGTGCAAAGTATTTTCTTGTGCTTGGATACAAGGTGGGAACAGGGGGTTTGGGGCTTTGCTGTGCAATCTGGAGTGACAGAGGCAAGCTAATGGTGGGTGATGCTTTCTGCCTTGTGGAGGAAACCTGAGATGAGCAGAGGTCTGTTCAGGCTTGTGGCAGCACAGTCTGCAGGAGCTGGGACACTTCGAGTTTCTCCCTTTTGCCTTGGACATCTCTCTGCAGCTTTAGGTACTCTAGTACCTTGCAGCTTTCTTCTCTTCAATTCTCCACGCTTAGTTAACAAGACCATGCCTAATTAAGAACCCAGTAATAGACGGGAGGCAGGACTGCTTGGAGAAATGTGATTTCTCGAAGCGGGGCAAATACTGGTGGGAAGTCTCCCAGGAAGGCTCGGGTGTCGCTGGGTTGTGACTCACTGGGCAGGAATCCTTCCTTAGAAACGAGGCTGGTGTGATGTTAAACAAGGACAAGGGTGGCACGGGGCTGCTGACGCTCTTGGAGGGTAAATATGGTGATTCTCCTCTTGCTTTGCAAAGTGCTCCTGCCTAAAACCTTTCCTACATCTTTCCCACAGTGCTTAGTTGCAGGGCTGTAGGTGGGATATGCCTGGATTGTTCTTAGGGAAGGGACCACAGAGTGAAGCTGGACTGGAGGCTGAAGGGAAGCCCCATTCCAGGCTTTCCTGGCTGCTCTGGTTCCTCTCTGTGGCACGCACTGTGCCCCTGACTTCCCCCAGCCTGACAGGGCACTGGGAGATTCCCAGTGCCCTAACCATATATTCTATAGCTCTCTAATAGTAGGGGAAGAATTTTTGTATCTTCCAAGCTCTGGGAAGAAGTCATGAGATGAGAAATAAAAGCAGACCTTACCCCTGATCCAGATGGCCCCAGCGTGGGAATCCCGGTACAGCACAGCGTGCGGCTGCTGGCTGGTGCCCAGCAGGTAGTAGATAATCCAGAACAGGCACAAGACCTTGAGGATGGCCATCAGGACCCAGACATCTCCCAGCGTGATGTACACGCGGTTGAAGATCATGCTACTGATGAAGGCGCTGCCCAGAAACACGACGTTCATGGCCAGCAGCCCCGAGAAGAGCTGCCCAGCCTTCTGGGCTTGCCTGTCCCTCTGCTGCACCGAGGAGCAGTGGCGGTACAGCCAGGACTTCTCATAGTGGATCTTGGAGGTGTCTGTTGGGGCAGATGCTGACTTGCTCTTGCAGTGATGGCAGGGCCTGGAGACTTTGTTGCCAGGCATGGCTACTCTGCCTGGGGGTCACCTGCTGCGGTGAAAAAAGAGGAGGTTTAGAGGGGGGACGTGCTGAGATGAGAGGTTGTGTGCTCTGCTGTGAGAGCCACTTGTGTGGTGACCTCCTTTCCTTGCTTTGCAGCTTTTCCTTCCCTCTCCAGAAGCTGGATGAAGGGGAAAAAGAGGTTGGTGTTTAGCCCAGGTTAGGCATTAAAAATTTCCTGATGGACAGTCAATGCAGGGCACTGGGGAAAGGCCCTTCTGCCAAAATCTCTAAACCTCTCCAGAGACACCTGCATTAAAATGGGTGTTTGATGTTGCTGCTCTGCCCCACCAGTACTTGGAGCTGTTGGGACCAGAGGTGGTCAAACAGTTCCCACCCTCACCTTTCACACCTTCTCCACACACAGCCCTGGATTCAGGTTCTCTCCTTTCCCTTTGTTGCCGTAAGGATTAAGTGGAAATACAAAGCATGCTCAGACCTGCTCTAAAATTCAGAGCTGTTTGATTTTCAGTTGATGGGTCCAATCTCTTCCTTGTGGTTTTGGGCTTTGAGAGTTGCGCCACACTCCCCGAACGGTCACACAAACTGTGACAGAGCTGGAGAGAATAAATAGAGAGTCTGTAAGGTTTGATTTAAGCTGCTGGGAAAAGATCCGACCTCCCACCCACATGGGCTGACATTGGGACACAGTTAATACCCAGTTTTCTTTCTTATTCTACTTGCAGCACAGGGCTGTGAGCACACTGACACAGAGGAGTGCGAGGGATTGGCTCAGGCAGACATCCTGAGCCTGGGAGCTTTTCCGTCCAGCTTTTAGGAAAATCTTTGTGGGACTGTATTGCTCATGAGAGAGAAACCTCTTTGCTCACATACAGCAACTGGGCCAAATCAGCCTCTCTATGGATTCAGTACACGGAAAGGTGCTTTCACTCCAGGGATTGACTCTGTCTGCAGTGGGGAGTGACTGGAGTGAAAGCAGCCCCCTGAGATGTATTTGAGGTGAGGAGGAACCTGAAACATTCTATGTAGTTTTGGGGGTTTGGGGGAAAAAGTGTTTGAAAAGGGGTTGAAATTTAGTGTTTGTCTCTTCTTTTGCATGTGTGCTGAGGTGCTCTGCCTGCCCTTGCCCTTGGGACTCTGTGGGGAGCTGATCCCCCGGGTTCTGTGACTGGCAGCATGGATTCAGCATTTCTGTCTGAGTTGGTGAGTTTAGAGGGTCAATCAGGACCTCTCCATGGAAGGAGAGGACTTATGTGTGTGTCCCAGGATGAACCCCCAAGCCCTGAGGTCCTTGGTACTTCTGTTAGCAGAGATTGATCCTAAAATCCTCCCCATTTGTCTCCAAAACTCTCACAACTTAGCAGCACAGGAGCAAATTCCCTCCCCTCTCCTAGGGCCATAACTTCTCTGCATCGGAGGGAGGGGAGAGGTCATAAAATCAGCAGGATCAGGTGGAAACTCATCCAGGCTGCACCAGGAGGCACCCAAGTGCCCAGACAAGGCTGCATGAGAGATAGACCCAACCCCTTGCCCCCGTAGCTGTGTGGGACAGCCAAACCCAGCCCTTACCTGCCTGCAGCCTCCTGCTGCCTGCTGAGAGGGATCCAGTGCTCGCACAGCCTCGGATGCAGCCAATCTCACACCGGTGGCTGGAGTGGCACTGGAACACACAGGAGTCTCCAGTGTCCCGGGTGCAGACAGGAGCTGTCAGGACTGCTCCTCACGAAGTGCGGCCTCTGCTCCCAGCCCATTGATTTATTTTTTTTTCCACCCTGTTTACTTTGGGTCTATTATTGTCATTACATTAATTACTCAGTGAGAAGCTCTCACATCTGCCACGGGCAGCCAATGGGGATCAGCTCCTTTATACACCTGCTGGGTTGCCCCATGTCAACGGCCTCGGCGCAGGATGTGCCAACTGGTAAAACCACAAGCAGCAATGACTAATTTGTGCCGTGGCTCAGGCAGGTGTAGAATTAATCTCCTGGCACAGGCTTGTGCTGGGAGTGCTTACCCACACTGCTTCAGCCAAAATCCACTTGAGTTCCCACTCCCTTTTTAGGGAGTTTTTAAGTTGTTTTTAGGTAGACCCTGAGATTGTTTTTCTCAACTGTACCACTCTTTTGTGCTTTTATCCAGGGCACAGATACCCAAACTGATCCAAAAAGCAAGGCTTACAGTCCAGCCCAGGTGCAGGGATGACACCAGATTGATGCACTTCTGGCAGAAAGGTGCTGCTTTTGGGGGTGACAGCTATGACCTATCAATGCTCATTTCAGAGCAGGAGCCTCATGTGCCAACCCCACAGGCTCGACCATGCAGGTTGGGGATGCTTTAGGTCCAATCTGTTCTGGCCCTGATCATTCTCCTGTTGTAGGGCAAACTGATTCTGTCTTGGGACTGTGGTGAGCTGATCCTCCTGGTTTTGTGGCTGGCAACAGGAACTTGGCATTTCTGGCTGAGCTGGTGAGTCTAGAGGGTCCATCGGGAGGGCACGGACCTCTCCATGGAAAGAGAGGGCTTACCTGTGCGTCCCAGGATGAACCCCCAAGCCCTGAGGTCCTTACAGCTGGAAAACACGTGATTTGGGAGTCCAGAGCCCTGCAACACTTCCCAAGGAGCTGATTAGAGGGATGGGAGTGGGTGAGGGAGCACAGGTTATCGTGTGTGGGGATGTGACGAAAGGGGTGGAAAACAAGACTGAAAGGGGCCCATTTCTCCTGGGTGAGAACACCCACTGTGTGCTGGTGCAGCCATTGTTTGATGTCTGCCAGCAAAAGGGTCATGTTTAATGTCTGACAAACCCTTGCACTGCTGTGGTGGAGTCTGGGAACTCTGACCCGGGCAGGTGTTCATGAGTACCCATGGCTAGATTTGCTCTGCCTTCCCCCAAAGCACCAGCATCTCACAGCCTGCTTGGACAATTTGCTTGGATGTCTTTGCTCTCTTGCTTTCATGTTCTGGGATGCCCTGAGTGCAATCGAGATCCTTCAGGTGCCTGGCTCTCCTCTGGACTCTGTTCTAGAGCTCAGCATGGAACTGGAACCTCCCAAAAGCTATTTGGTGGTCTCTTTGTTGACCAAAGCCAGTGATTTCTGTACAAGACATTAACAAACCTGCTATTTTTCAGCGTTGTGGTCCTAAATTGGGGTGACCATGCAGAACTGGGAAATGGAGGCCAGGAGTCTGGAATGTATCCTGAAGATTGGGTGAAATTGGAGCTTTTTTCTTCTAAGATGGACCTGAAATAAAATGTTAGTGCCTGCTTGGCCCCAGTGGCTTTTCCAATGTCACTGTGCATCTGTGCTGCAGAGATGAGAGATCTTTCCTAGCCTGACTTGCCTTATCCTGGCCTTGGAGCTAAAATTGGATGCAGAGAGGTTGTAAAGCCCGGGGAGACTGGTTAATCCTCCTAATTTGGTCTTTATTTTGAAGAGTAGCAGCTGTTTAATTGGAAAGTATTGACAAAAGTTTAACCAAGTCATTGAGTAAGCAAATGTGCAGGAGAGGGGCAGGGAGGGAGAGGATGAGTTGAACCAACTGGATCGATGGCAGAAATCACTCCCCTGGCGAAGCTGCCTTTACTCAGAGGCTGTGAGAAAGCTGGCAAACGTTAGGAGTGATGTTTGCCCCTCTGCTATCACCAGTGTGTGCTTATTAATGGTGTTATCTGTGCACTTAGCAGTCCTAACACCCAGGCTGGGCCAAGCGGATCTGTAAACAGGACCCGGGAGGAAGGAGGTGGGTGCCCAGCCGCTGTGTTTGCCCAAAGGCCACCCGAGGAAGGCCGTGCCCTCACATCTCCCCGGCCAGCCCACGCCCTTCCTTCGCCGCCGATAACCGTCGGTGACGTCTCCTGTGGGGGTGGTGAGTGAGAGATTTGTGGGGTGACTGCAAAGAGCAGCCTCATCCAAAATGGGTGAGGGGGAGCTGTGCTGCATCGCCCCAGCTCCGTCCCTCCGTCCCCTCTGGTGGGCTCTGTGGGTGTGTGCTGGCTCCACTCATGAGTGTGGCTCTGTGTTTCCCCTGCTGGCCCTTGGTGAAGGTCCCTTCGACCTCCTGACACCTCCTCTTTTCTAAGGACCACTGTCTTGCTCCCTGGGAAGTGCCTCCTCCTGCCCTGGCTCTCAGAACACCCTGACCCTGCTCACAGGCTGCACCTTGCCTTGTGCTGCAATCCCATCCCTCATTTCCAGCCTTGTGACCTTCTCAATCCATCCACTTTCCATCTGCTGCACTGACAGATAATAATTATCTTGGATTCCTCCCCTGTCCCTGACACACCTCAGGGAAAATCACCCAGATAAAAAGTGTATTGTTATTTTTTCTTTCTCTAATAAAACAAATCTCGCCCTGAAATAACAGATGATTAAGAAGTGAGCAGTGGGATGATGCCTCAGTTCTGGCCCTGGCTGTGGCCTTCCCTTTTCTGAGCAGTGATCTCTGCTCTCCTGCTCTGTCTCTTCTCCTTCTTGCTGCTCTCCCTTGCTGGCTCTGACCCTGTGTGCCTCAGGTCAGGGTCTGAATCAGGACCTTTTTGACCCTCACACAGTGTCTCAAGTCCTGGGGCTGGGGCTCCTTAAGTTTGACCAGAGCTGAGCTCTTAACCCTGGCATCCCCTGAGGAGTGACTTTTACTGGTTCATGTCTCCACCAAAGCCCTGTGGCACAGCTGGTCCTCGGATCCCTGGGAGGCCAAGGTAGATTTTATACCAAGGCCAGTGAGACTGGGAGCCCCTGGCAAGACATGAGAGCCCCAGGACAGCCCTTTGCTTTCTGTAGCTCTTCATTTGTAGTGACTACCATTTAAACAGTCACCCTGAGGCACATCACTATCCCATTTCCCATCCCCTGCTCTGGATGGGATCTCTGCTCCATAATGATGCAGTGGCAGGAGCAGTCAGCAGGATGCTGCTGGTGGCCTTGGGGCCAAGCCTCATTCTCTGCTCCGACAAAGCCTTTCTGTTCACCCAGCTTCCATGCCTCAGTTTCCCTCCTTCCAGGCACAGAAGATCTACCAGCAGTGCTTTTCCACAGGGATCTGTCACAAGGACGTGTACAAAGGACCAAGTGGGATCCCTTCATGTTACTCAGGTATTCTGTGTTCGGGGTGTTCTTCCCTTCCACAAACTCTCCATCAGGGAGAGACATCCCGCTCTCTAACTGGGCTGTGAGGAGCTGTGCCCCAGGTCTGAAGGGAAGGGGGCAGTGATGCCTCACCTGGAGTGCAGAGTCCCAGGCAAGGGCATGGATCCATGCAGTTAGGATGTGACAGTGCCTGCTCCAGGCGTGTACCCGGGTTTGGGGGACATGCCTGGGATACTGGCTGTGCTGAGGAGCTGCCCAGGGATGTTTGGCTGATTCTCCATCAGCCTTGGAGCACATCCCTTTGCACATTAACTGGCCATGATCTGATACCTTCTAGAAAACGATCCTTGAGCACACGAGGGTTTACACAGTTTTCTTAGGGTTTGGATTTTTAGGCTTTGGATTTTTCTTTTTCGTTTTTTGGACTTGTGTGTTCTGACTTTCCCTCTGTCTGTCTGTCTCTGTTTGTCTATCTATCTATCTATCTATCTATCTATCTATCTATCTATCTGTCTCTATCCCCCTATATCTATATACCCCTTTTCTGGGTATATAGATAGGATTCACTCTCTGTTTCGCAGTCTACTGCCTGTCCCAAGATGTGTTTTTGTGGCTGGAGGGCAGAAGAACAACTCAGCCCTTGGCTGGAAACTCTGCCATCCCCACACTTGCAGCCTGGAGATGCCTCAGGTTAGCCAGGGATCCTTGCAGAGCTTATGCTGTCCCCAGAGCATGTTGGTTTACCCCAGTATGATTGTTTGTGGCTGGATGTTGTGGTTCCAGCTGACCTACCACCCTGGAGCGGTTGATTGGGATTATTGCTTCTACCAGTGCTGCTTGGGCTGTCTGGGAGTTCTCCATACACACATCCTGAGTTTATTTAGCCTCAGAAGTGCCCCTACAGCCCCTGTCCAGGACAATAGAGCAGTTGAAAGTCTGCCCTGCTTGACCCAGTGCACCCATCCCTGGGAACCTGGGGCCAGGTACCAGGAAGAGCACGTAGGAGGAAACCTGGTGTGCCCCCCAGGAAGAGAGTAGGTGATTAAAAGTGTTTTCTTCCCCTGTGTGAGCTCAGCAGCTTGGGGCTCAGACAATGTGTTGGGCTGTACATGGGACTGACGTCTGTGCGCCGTTTGCGTCTCTTTTCTGACTTAATTTCAGCTGTGGGAGCCACAGAATAATAAGGCTTTTGTTTTATGAAAGGTGAAGTTTCTAGAGAGAGATTTTATCTTTACCAGATCAATGGTAAAAATAGAACCAGGCCTTTCCAGCGCCGGTGGGGCTGGGAGAGACCTCTGGGCTGGTCACGGGAAGCATTGTCCCACCTGGAGATGCTGGATCGGTGCAACCCTCTGGGGGCAGGGGGAACTGGGGTTTACCCCCTCTTCTACCCACCCCAGGGAAAGGCTGCTGGCAGGCAGGTACAGTGGTGTCAGACCAGCCAGAGGCACTGGTCCCTGCTGGTTTGGTGATCGGGGTTTGGAGGGGAAGGTGGTTTGAAACGCGTCAGCTTGGGCTGTCAGGTGGAAAATTGCACCACTCCGTTTCAAGTACCATGATTTCCATTTATTGTTTTCCCTCTGGCAGATGAACACACGTCCGTAGGAGAGGGCTTGATGATTACTGCCACCTCTGTAGTGTTTTTTGTTGGAATGATAAACTCTGATGGAACAATAAGCCCTTTATTGGAACAGTTAAACCCTCATGTCTCAGGATGCAGACAGAGCTCAGCTGTGCCATTTTGGCATCACCCTCCTGACCTGGAAGCGTGGGCTTTCTGAGGCTCTTCTTGGACACTGGGTACAGCAGAGGGGCCCATTTCAACTTCCTGCAGCCCAGGATTCCTGCTCTGAAAGCCCCCTCAATCATACAGTGGTTCATGGAGGGCTGCAGGCACCCAGGAACCTGTGTCAGGGCCCCAGGGTCTGGGTGCTGGGCTGTGCTCACAGCCTCAAAGCACACACAGGCTTGAGGGTGCAGCACCAGCATCCCTTCAGGGCATGGGAGATCAAAGTGGCCATGGCATTGCATTGCTTTCTGTGTTGTAGGGTCCCTTCAGGAGTTCAGTGTTACAGTGAAAATCAATAAATAACTGTGCGTACAAAAATGTTCATATTTTTTAAAAAATCATTATCTATTTAAAAAAAAAAGAGAGAGAGAGAAAAAAAAAATCTCTTTATCATCCCCCAGACTGTATTGCCCACATCATCTTTATGATTATTGAGCCCTGATTCAGGAAAGCTGAGAAATAAAGTGTGCTAGAGCAATCCCATATCAGGGCCAGCCCAGGACCACACACAGAGCTCTCCTTAAGAAGAGGAGGCTGCAGTGATGCCTCCCTGGAGAGAAAGGAAAACAGTAGGGATTGGTACAGGGAAGGGTCAAGAGGGCCCATATCCACGGGCGATACAGAGAGGAAAGATTAAAATGATTCCCAAAGCCTTTGGTGGTCACCAGTTTGTTTTTCACATCTCTGCAGGGGAGTGATTTCCGACTGGCCGTACCAGAAGATGAAGTGCTTTCCCTTTCTGTGCCTTCCAGGCCTGTGTCAGCCTCTCGTACCCTCTGGATCTCTGTGCACAGGCAGGATCTAACTGCCCAAGAGTGATAAGCACCCTCTGGAGAGTTCATCAGCGGCATGGAGTGAACAGGCTTTACAAAGGAAGGTGAGTCTCTGCATGAACCAAGGTTAATCACCATGATCCTGCTTTGGACACCTTCCTTTTTTTTATGTGTTTTAAGTTTGAAGAACTTCAGACACACACAGGCACATCCACACACAAGTAGCAAAAATAAAATCTGGACTATGTTTGGATGATCTTCACTGACAGTTCATAAATGCCCCAACACTGCTGGAGACCCCTCGGGACATCTGGGCAGTCTCCCAGCCCTGGGGTAGGAAGAAGGTGGGTTGCTTGAGGAGGATCTCGTCTTCCTTGTGAGGGAGTTCTTTAGGACACGATGTAGACCTCCAGCAAACTGGCCACTGCGTGCATTCGGTAGAAGATTCCAAAGGGCAGGCAAATGTCCACGATGGCCGGCCACATGGAATCGCCATAGAAGTTCAGTTCTGTGTCATTGTCAAACTGTGGCCGGGCACCAAACGCTGGCATGATCCAGAGCTGTTGGAGGAAACGGGAATAACACCACGGTGAGAAATGTGTGAGGCACAGCAAAGCACCTGCAACCACAGCTACCCAGGGGCGGGAAAGGAGCGACCTTCCGAGCACGGGACCTGGGCCAGGAGCCAGGCTCTGCATTAAGACCAAGTACAGTCTAGTGCTGTACCCTAAGACCAGTCTTGATTCACGCTCAGAGACAGGCTTGGACCACGGGCTGAAGCACTCACTGGGTAAGAGCTCGAGCGTGTGGTGTGTTAGCATGGACCTGGCCTGTGCCAGCTCCGTGGATGGAACAAATGTGGGAAAGACTGAGCTGGGAGCAGCTTGGTCTTCCAGGCCAGGATGTTTGGCTCAGAAGCCCAACCAGCACATGTGCCTGCTTGCATGGGGGTTGTCAGCTCATCCTCTGTGAGTTTCTGTGTGAAATCACTTGAGGACAGGATGTGACTGACTAGCTAGGGACTTGGTGTCTAGAGACATAATATGCTTGGCTTCTTTGGAGATGCAGCTGTGATCCTACATTCCTTTGGCAGGAAACTGCAGTCCCCTGACTGCTCATGAAACCCCAGCTGAGGTTGTCAGTGTCCAGTTTCTCTTAACAGCAACTGGGATCAGCAGTTGGGCTCCTAAGCCTGAGTTTTGAGAAAAGATGCACTGCCATTCCTCAGGAAAACCAAGATTTCACCCCAGGTATTTGTCACTTTACATCCTTTCTCTGGGGGTGAAGGGAAGGGCTTAATGTATTTTATTGCTTTCAATAAGCTATTCTACATATCCATTGATACATAGTAAAAAAACTGAAACAGATTCTTCTCTTGTACCCACCTCTTGTGTCTGACATTCCGGCAATACCTAACAGGTCTATTGGTGTAGCCTAAAACATCTTAACTTCAGGGCAGTTGCTCTTTTTTTTTAGGGGACAGAGGAATGACAACTTATAAATATAACTAAGTGTGCTCTCTGTACAGCAGAAGCACAGAAATGACTGTTTTTCCATGAGGCACATCCTTTCCTTCACAGACCCTTCTCCCTTGTGCTTGCTCCCCTCTCCCTCCCCCCTTCTCTCTGCATGTACTCACTATGACATTGCTCAGTAGGAGGAACATGGAGATCTCCCTCAAGAACTTCCTCCTCCAGTTCATCTCCCTGGGGGCGGTGAGGGACCGCACGAGGTCAGAAGGACACACGGCTTCAGTGCCAGAGGCAGCGCCAGGGGCCAAGGTGCTGCCAGTGTCGGGCACTCGGAGGGACACCGCGTTGATGTTGACAAAGGTGAGCCCGTAGAGATCCTTCTGGTGGGAGTCATGCTTGTAGTCTTCCTTGGGGGGCTGCCGGTGGAGGCCTTCGATGATGAAGATGTTCTGGAAGGTGTGCTGGGCGATCATCAGGAGGGCGTAGGTGAGGTTGAGCGCGCTGATAGCGTCCCTTGGTGTGCTGGCCACGATGGCCACAATGGAGTAGTAGGAAATGGCGTATTGTCCCAGGGCTGCCCCCATCAGCAGGGCCACGTCCAGGGTCCTAGTGGGATTCTTGTGCCGGTCCATGTCCCTCTTGTCAAAGCGGTAGATGACAGAGCCACCGATGCAGACAAGAGACATCAGGCTCAGACAAACGATGTTGAAGATGTAGTACATGGTGAGTGCTTGGCTCTTCTTGCTGGACTCGGTGTTGGAGTTTACCTGCACCTCATAAAGAATGAGGACTCCCAGACCACTCACCAGAATGACGAGGCCCAACATGATGCCTACAAAGAAGGTCCTTCGGAAGAGCCTGAACTTCAGGCGTTGAATGTGGTGGGAGTGGTGGTCTATGAAGCGTCCAACGTTCTTCCACATGACATAGACCATGGCAGAGGCAAAGAGACTGTACTCAATGTTAAAGGGGTACAGCCAAAAGTAGCCATTCTTGAAGATCTGGCAGATTTGGCTGTTGCAATTGCATTGGTCAACTGAGCTACTTCTCATTCCCACTGAAACAAGATAAAAGCAGACAGATGCAGTGGAATTAAAACAAGGAGGCAACACTCATTAGCAGCCCTGAAGAGCTGGATGCTCAGGGTCAGTGAAAAACAAGACCAGTGACAAAAGAATGTTCTGACCACTTTGAAAACAAGGACACTTCAACCTCAGCTTTCTGGTGCCCATGTTCTTCTTTAAGAATTTAATTGGCAGGTTAAATCTCCCTTTTTTTCCCCCTTCCCTTCTTCATTGCCACCCCATTTGTACACAGTCTTCCACCTTTCTGACTCCTCTGTGATACAGGTTAAGAAGCGAACATCCAGACCTGGCTTTTAACATACCAGCTCTGCCAAAGGCACCTCCAGCTCTAGACAGACCCTCCAAAAAGGGATAAAACCTGACTTGCTGAACAGTTCTACCTCACTGGCTCCCTCCCTGGACCAGGTGACTTCACAAATGGCCGGATTACCTCTCAGGAACCACCTGAAGAGTTCCTCTGTCATGTTCTTCTTCAGCTTTGAATGTGCTTTGTGAACAGACTCGTCTGTCACTGCTGACATCCACACCGCCAGGTTTGTAGTCAGTGTCAGCATCAAGCCACACCTGCAGAAGGAGGAGAAGGTTCTTGAGATTAAAGCAGTGGCTCTAGGCCATGTTGCTCCCATCCTGACCCTTGCTTTGCTGCCCTCACTCTCCTCTCTTCCTACTTTTTATCCTTGTTCATGAGAATTTGCAAAGCCTGGTTCCTGTTGTTGGTTTTAGAAGAGCTTCTCAATAGTGAATTAATAGATCTGGATTGGTCTCCAGTCTTGCAAAAGTGGACTAGATCTTATTTTAGCCTGAGGCTTGCCCACTGAATCATTATCTTTTCCAGGGCAGCAAAAGTCAGCTATGAATAACTTTATTTAATGATAATTATTTATTTAATCTGCTTTGAGTAATGCTTGCATTCTTGAACTGAATCCCAACCCTGATATATCCACAGGTCATTAACCTCAACTGTTTGAGCTGGGATCCAAGGCCAGCTGGAGCCACTGATCAGGTTTAGTTTTGGGCAGCATTAAGGGAGATGAGATTATCTCCTTGTTGCATCTTAGCTGTGTGAGAGAGAAAGTTTGTGGTGGCTCAGTTCTCCTGGGCCAGTGGGGTTCAAAGAGCAGCAGTGCTCACCTGGTAACATTCAGGTGCACGTGGATGCAGTCTTTGGCAGAGACCCACAGGAAGTACGTCTGGCAGGGGCAAGAAAAGGAGTTATTTCCAACAAAACAAGAAAGCAAAGCACATCATCCTGAGAGAGGAGCCTCTTTTGCTTGTGTCCATCTGGGCCCAGCCTAGGAGCCCATAATCCTGGCAATTTGCTGAATGTTCTTTCTTTGCTCACACTGCCATTGTTTGCCCATGGCCACTCCCTGTTCCTGTCTAAATTGTCCCTGTCTGACCTCTTCCCTTCTTAGCACTGTCCCAGAGCAGGTGGTCCTCTGTGCAGGACCTCAAACTGTAAGGCAACCCCTGCCCTGACTGTCCTTCTCCTCCTCTGTTCTTCATGGAAAAGGAGACCTGGCTGGATGGGGGCTGCTTAGAGTTTGTGACAAGCCAGAATGTCACAGGACGGGAACAAATTTAAGTCAATGCCTTAAAGTGAGTTGCCCCAGGGAGGGAGAAGATGTGGGCTGGGTGGGGCTGAGTTAAGCCTCTGCATTTGCTGTGGGGGCGGTTGAACTATGTTCATGAGATCAGAGCTCTTCCACTGGTGCCTGTGTCTCTCTACCCCTCCCTGAGACTGAGCAGAACCATCTCACCTGGACGACCACGAATATTGCCTGCACGATGGGGTAGATGATTTTGATTGCAGACAGGCAGCTGTAGAAGCTCGAGTAATATCCTATTTTGAACACGTCCATGACAAGGCTGAAAATGGCAAATAGAATCAGGCCTCCTGTTGAGGAACAAAAATATCTGTGGTTGGACAGATATGTGAACACATGGGCTAATGCAGATAGATGAGAGGAAGATGAGGAACTGTTGTCATGGAGGGGTTTTGCTTCTACCACTGTTTCTCCTTTCCCAGCACCAACAGAATCGTACAATTATTTTGGCTGGAATGGATTTTCAATCAACCCTGTACTCTGGGGTTAACAGCTCTGGCAAAAGCTGAGAAGGATCTTAGGCTGGGAAGGATCCTGGTGTAAATTACCAAGAGCCCTTGTGGATACAGGGAGACCTGGCAGTGAATCCAGTGGAGGGAGCAGGAGCTGACCTGAAGCAGGGCATGGTGCCATGCCCCAGAGCAGGAGGAGGCTGTGCCCACATGGTTGCTGCTTCCCTTGTAATAACTGATGCTCCCATGAACTCTCCACCTTGTACCTCCCCTCCAACCCCAGCCCCCGAGAGCTCCTACCTCTCAGCCAGATGGGCCCAGCGTGGGAGTCCTTGCACAGGATGGCACCTGGGCACCGGGAGGTGCCAGCGAGGTAGAAGATGATCCATATGATGACTATCAGCATCATGACAGTCAGCAGGAAGAACACATCGTAGTCGTGCACGGCGATCTTCTCAAAGGCCCCGCTGCTCACCAGCGTGCAGGCCAGCAGGGCCAAGTGCACGGCCAGCAGGATGGAGAACATGCGGCCGCCCTTTTTCCACACTTCCTTGGAGGCAGGAGTGGAGGGGGCCTGGTGGCTGAAAGATGCTATCTGGCTCAAAGCCAGGCTGGCTTTGTCGTCCTTGTGTCCGCAGCCCATGCTGGAGTTGGGGTGTCCGGTCTCGCTGTCCTTCCGCCTGGGCTCTTCAGTCATGGTTCAGCCAATGCTCTGTCTGAGGGTCAATGCTGTTGGGAGGAGAGTCCCATGAATGAGAGGTGCCACTTCATTTGGAACAGTCCAGGGCTGGACCAAAGCAGGACACGTGATGAGGAGGAGAGGACATATCAGAGGAACAGGGAAAGCTGAGACGGGGACTGCAAGACAAGGGATGAGCTCATTCTCAACCTTTCCTTTCCTGGTTGCCTGAAGGCTGCTGTTGCTTAAGATGCTTTTGCTCGGGGAGATCCCAGGTCACATATCACATTTACGTGTTTATTGATGCAAGATACCGGAAAAGCACCAAAAAGTGCTCACGGGATCAAATATCCTGGGGCAAATGGCCAGTGTGGTTTTGATTTCTAAATGCCAAATACTAGACATTCCAAGAAGTTGTTATACTTCCTGGCTGAAGAACAGGCCAAGAAAAAGGTAAGAAACCCCAGAATCTTTGGACCATCACATTGTAATTTTTACCAGTTCCTGCAAGAAGGGTGTGAGCTCTCTTTGCTGTCACACCCTCTAGAGCCCCTTGCCCTTGCCAAGTTTAGAAGTTCATTGACTCTCAATGAAAAGGCTGAAACAAAGCCATTTCACCAACCTGTTTTGCTGCCTGGGATCCAAATCTCTGCTCTTGCCAGGCTGAGAAGTTTCCCTGTAGCTGCAGCTTGGTCAGTCGAAGAATTTATACCCGTTGGGATGTCTCTGTGATTTATACCATGTCTGGAGCTGACAGCAGGGCTTCGTGGGCTTCTCAGAGAAACTCATGTGATGCATTTTGTGCAATAGCTGATTTTGGGGAAGCTGGACAAAGACAAGGAGATAAGGGTTATTTACCCAATGAGAGCATGAGTTGACAACACTGCTAAGCATGGCATGGACCGCTCGGTCGCAGGGTCAGGGTCACCAGAGAGCAAAGCCACCCCATCAAACCCATCTCCCTGCGTCCATGAGATCTCTTCCCTTGAGAGAAGATGGTTTAGATGACGAACTTATCTTTGCTGATGATGTGGTGCTTGGCTTTCTGCTTAACTGAGCACAATAAATATTGTGCCTCGCCCTGTCTTATTCAAATCAATCTGCTCTAGGCCTGGAGCGTTTTTGAGGAAAAAGGAAGAAATTTGCATTTGCATCTGTTCAGTGCCAAGGGTAATGTAATCCTTTCCCACCCATGATGGCAACAATGAGGAAGGCTGAGCACTAGAGCAGGGCAGGATTTGGGGACTGTAATTCGTGTTCTTCGACTTTGCTGACGCACCGCCTTTGATTTTTCAGGGTGGGACCACCTTTCTCTGGCCCTTTCTCAGAAGCTTAACTCCTCTCCTTCCAAGGAGGAAGTCATGTTATAAACCACAGTGCAGATGGGATTCAAGCTTTTGCCAGGTGAGGTGAGAGCTTCTGCTCAAGGTCTCTTTCTCCCCAGCTTATGTTTCATGGAGGAGATGGGGAGACCCAGGGCAGTTCTCAGTGGATGGGGATGAGTTTTAATCCCTGAAAATGCCTCTTTTAGAGGTGTCCCTACCACTTTCCCCCTCTAGGGCCCAGCACTGAGGCTGCTTGCTGTGTGTTTTCTCAGTCCTGTTCCTGCCTGCTCACCACCGCGCTCCTTTGAGCACTGCAGGGACAGCACCAAACTGAGCTGCGTGGGATGGTGAAGGAGAGCTCAGGATCAGATCTCCATGAATCCCTCCCGTGCTGCCACCAGCCGGCTGCCACCAGCCCTGGGTCTGCCCTGCTGATCCTTAGGGCTTCCTTTCGGGATGAGTGGTTGAACTTTCCTCAGTCTGTAGCCTCTCCCAGGGGAAGCCCAGGCCTCCCTGAAGTAAAACTGAGTGGATAATGATGTTTTGCAGAAGGCAGAGGTTCAGAGGCCCCTCGGGCTAAACGCACTGGTTTATCCTCCCTCTTTTGTCCTTAACAGCCAGTAACAGAGGAAAGAGTGTTTACTGCCTCGGGCAATGCTCCCAGTCCCCCGGCAGCGACCTTAGAACACTCGTTTCACGACAACAGCAGAACAAACTTAATTAATAATAACACGAGAATCATTAAATAACCTCGGTAATGAATTGCAGACGTTACTGTGCTGCTTTTTCACCTGGAAGGATCCCATCTACAAATACCTCCGTGGCTACTACATCCATCAGGACTCACCTGGGGAGGCTGAGCTGGCACAAGCAAACCTGCCAAGGTGAGCAAACCCTGCAGGGAGCAGCAGACCCTGCCTGGGGCACTTACAGGTGTCCCCAGGCAGCCAGGACAGTCACTCCATGTCTGTCACCCAGGGGTTAACTACTGCAGCTTGTGTGGGTGTACCTGGCACTGCTTTAGGGCCACCCTCCTGTCCTGGGGCATTTTTTTCCAGCCCTGGAGATCTCCCATTCCCAGAGTCAGGACATGACAGGCAAAATGAACAAGGGAGCGGCAGGAAATTGCTCCCCCACAACAGCACGTCCCAGGGGATACAATTCACCAATTCACCCTTGGGTGCTGGGACAACTGTGTGCTTTGGTCAACATCCAGGCTTGCCTCGATCTTTCCCAACAGCAGAGGGTGCCCGGGGCCCGGGAATACTGTGCTGGAGGCATTGCCCGGGGTTGTCCAGCTCCCCGAGGGTCTCACCCAGCCAGGAATTCTGTGTCAGCATAAAAGACACCAGAGGCCAGACACTGCACCCCCATGCACTCACAGTGAAGCACCGAATTACAGATGGGAGTAGGCTTGGTGTTGTTTTACTCTCCAGAGAGGAAAACAGGGTGAGGAAGGGGATTTTCCCAGCCTATACAAGTTTCTTTGGTTTATCAAGGATTCCTGTTGTGCAGTTTGTTGTGCAATTCCCTGGGAAGCAGAATTCTGTGGGTATAGGCAGGGTAGAAGGGGGACAGGGATAGTGACTGGCTCTGCTGTTATCTTCCTAGTGGCACTAGGGATTTATATATGGATAGATAGATAGATATAGACCTACTCCTCCTCCTGTGGTTGCTGCTGCCCCTCCCTTGAGGTGGGGTAGTTATGGAGAGGGGCATGGGGGGGTATCAGGCAGGATACAACCTATGAGCCTTTCTGGCAGCCTGCTCTGCTTTGGGGACGTGCAGACCTGGCGAGTTGTCACTGTGTGACCCTGTGCCCAAGTTCTGGGCTGAGCCCGAAGTGATGCTGCTTAATTGGAGCTTTTAATGCGCCGTGGAGCTGGTGTGTGTTACAAAGAGCCGTCGGGGCCGGAGGATGCTTAGGACCCAGGGGAAGCGCTGTAGAGCCTGGCTGGCTGAGCTTGGAACAGCTCCTGCCTCGCCGGCCGGGACTTCTCAGGTGTCCTGGTACTGCGGAGCTGTGCGAGGCGAGCGGGGCCCTCCTGGCAGCTCCCCCTGCCTCACACCCATGCCCGTCCCCTGAACCCCCTGGGCACCCATGTGCTCGCCCGGGGACCGCTCCGCACCATGAATGACCAGTACCACCGGGCCGCCCGGGACGGCTACCTGGACCTGCTGAAGGAAGCCACCAAGAAGGACCTGAACTCGCCGGACGAGGATGGCATGACCCCGACACTATGGGCTGCCTACCACGGCAACCTGGACGCCCTGCGCCTCATTGTCAGCAGAGGGTGAGTGTGGGCGAGTGCACGGTGCTGGTCTGGGGGGTGGAAGAGCCGGGACCCCCATCTTTCCCCCTTCCCTGCTCACAGGTCAGTGTGCCCCAAAAAACGATGCATTCTGTCCATAACACCCCTGCTCCTGTCCTCCCCACCGTTATTTTTCTCTGCTTGTGGTGCTTTGAGTCTAATCCAGTGCTCCTGATAACCGCTCTCTGCTTTCCCAGCTCCTCTGACCCTATAACCACTCCTGCCCCCAGCCCTGTTTGCAGCTCCCCTGGTGAGGATGGGTCCCCCCTACAGGTGCTTCATGGTCCTTTACACATCCTGTAAACACAAGCACATCGGGACACTGACATGAAAAAAGCCCTTTTAAATGAGGGGGCAGAGAGAATAACTGCTCCTTCTGTCCCAAGAATGCTCACAGAGAGATGTGCGCAGTGCCTGCTGGCAGTGGGTGACCCTTGTCTGTTTTACCCGAAGCAAGGTCTCAGTATGTGACCCCTGGGCAGCCTGTTGTGCACCTGGAGCCCAGGAAATTCAGGAGCAGGTTTTCCAAGAGCAGATTTCTTTAAGCCCAGTCTCCCCCACAGGGGTTGCTCAATGCTCGTGTGTCTCTCTGTACCTCACCCTCGGCTGCTAAATCTTGGGGTTTCTGGCTCTGTAAGAGTGGATGTGGTGGAGAGGAGGGAGTGGGACTGAGGAGACTTGTCAGACTGGTAGGATTTACACCCTGGTGTTAAGAGGAACTACTCTTGAGCAGTATGTGGCCCTCCTGTTCTTACCAAATCCACATGCCAGTGCTTCCTTCCACTCTGGTGGCTTTTCTGAGCACCTTACCTAAAGGCACCCAAGGTTGAGAGACTGGTGGTAGTGCTGATTTTGATTCATGTGTTTCTAATATTGAGGAATGGTGCTGAGGGAGGTCAGCAGCAGCCTGGATGTTCATCGTCCATCCTTGGAAGGGCTTTGCTTCTCCATGTTGAGCCAGGGCTTGGTGGGGCTGTCAGCTCCCATCCAGGGACTTTCTGTATCCAATGTGGGCTGTGTTAGCAGCTCTTGTATTTGGTCATTCACATCTCCACTGTGCCTGTTCCTGGGCTCTCAGCATCTCCTGAAACTCTGGTTTTCTCGTATAAAACCTTCATCCAGCTCCACAGCTGCACTCAAAGGCAGAGCTCCTCCACCCATTGCTGTCCTTCAGTTATAAAGCATTTCCTCTCAGATCCTGGGGTCAGAAAGGCTGTGTATAGAGTTGTTTTGAGAAGTCCTTGAGCACCTGATGCAATAGGAATGTGGTCAGGAAAGGATTATTTCCGAGTCCAGAAGGGACAGAGCAAGACATTGCTCCGAGTGGAGCATTCCAAGATGGTCCTGGGCTGAGAGTCCCGTGATGCTTTCCTGGGTGGGGGTTGTGTGGCTCACCGTGCACCTCCCAGGAAAGATTGTGCCCAGCAGAAACTTTCCTTGAGATCCTGCTGGGAGGGGAATTGCCATCCAGGGACAGAGAGACATGGGCAGGAGAGCTCTGGGCATGAGATCCTGAAGTAGAAATGGTTCCAAAGACTCTTTGATGGCCAAAAAGTTGATCTGAAAGGCCCATGCTGTGAATGAACACTCCTCCAGAAAGGCAAAGCTGTTCAGACTGACTTTGTAACCTCTTTATATCACTGTATCTCCTTATATTGCTCACCTACATCACAGGGCACCCTGCAGCACCATTGCCTGCCCTGTCAACCCCCATCCAAGCCAGCGGTTTCTGCCACCCCACAAAGTCCAAGGGCTGCTTTTTCATGGACAGGCCCCTTTTATAAATCCACATTGGATTAAAAGGTCCTTGTGGGCTCAGTCGTGTCTGAGTGCAGCTTGGCTGCTGTTTAATTAACAGCCTAATATACATTTGTTCCTGACAAGGAAAATAGCCTGGCAAAAGCCCAGTGCCCTTTACATGATGGATAGTGTAGCAAACTGTGCAGCTGTGGGACTGCAGGATGTGTTTGTATCCGTGCATTCATCTCCATGTGTCAGATCCTTGCCCAGGGCCACACAGAGACCAGCGAAGTGCTCGGCATGGAGGCAGGCATGTCCCTGCTTCCTGGAGCAGGAGAGGTGGGAAAGCCCCAGCCTGGGGACAGGGGTGCCAGAGAGGTGAAATTGCACAGGACCCAGGAGAGCCTGAGAGCAGAACCCTGTAATTTTCTGCCCTCAGTGCTTAGGAGGATGTGCCACGGTGTTCGAGTCTTGTTCAGAGATGAAATGTAATGTGTTGTATGTTACTATCACACCTGCACTATCACAACTGGGAGGCAAGAGGAAGGATTCCTCAGTATCCCAAAATGTCAGGGAATTTCTCTCTGGCCTCTTCAGCGAAAATATTCCTCCTTTGGTACAGAGAGCCCTGCACTGCGAGGTAGGGGAGTGTGGGACCATGGCATGGAGTGGAGGCTTGGGAGCTGGGCTGGCTCCATGCAGGAATGAGGTGGGAAGCAGCTTCAGGGTCTGAGGGGGCTGGTGAGCCTCCAGCTGGGTTCCAGGGGGATGCCAAAGTACAGAGAGTGATGGGAGAGTCCCAAGGCATTAAGAAACATCAAAATCTCCTTGCCAGAACTGGGCAATGGTACCTGTGCCCAAACAAGCCAGGAGATTGAGTGCTGGGGCCAGGCTGTTATGAAATGTCCTAGTGAGGGTGTCCAGAGGCAGCCAGAGAAAGAAGGGCTGTGGGAAGGGGCTAAGGGGGCCAAAATTATGGCTCTGATGGTCACGCTGGGCTGAGGGACACTTGGGGTTACCTAGGTTCTGTCATCAGTGGAGGAGACTCATCCATATGCTGTGTTCAGCAGATTGTGGGGCTGGGCTGAAATGGAGAGGGGCAAAGAAAATATAATAAATCAGTTGATAGATCCTTGAGTAAAACTTGTTGCCTCAATGCACAGGGAAAGGGTAATGAAGCAGCTTATTGCTCTGTCCATAGCAGCTGGTGATGTGTCTGTGCCTCTGTGCCCCCTTTGCAAGGGGATGGAGGGAGGCTTTGGGACAGAGGGATCAGCAGCGGCTCATCCTTCTTGTCTGCCACACAAAAAGCCTTTTTCTTCCTCCTGGCTGGGCTCCAGCGAGGAAAACAAACTCAATTAACATGATGGCTGGGAAGAAACAGGCTAGCTGGCATTTAGCACTGCAGCTTTTCAGAGGCAGTAATTCTTCAGCACGGTTCGTTATGACCTGCCGGGGCAGTGGCTGGCACCAGCCCAGCTCCAGTTAGCTGCAGTTCTGGGGGCCTTGAAGGGGAACAACCAGGACTTCTTTGGCTTTGACCACAGGAGAGGTGAGGATGTGTCTGCAGGTCCACGCTCAGCTTTACCACCCAGCATTCCTTTGCAGAGGTGCTCCTCAGTCTCCCTTCTTACAAAGACGGGGGTCATGGATGCTTTGGATGTCAGTGGCAGAGGGGACAAGTGGCTCAGCTGTGGGCTGGGGGTGACGGTGGCTCCTGACATCAGCCAGGCTGCTCCAGGGCATCCCGTCACCCTGGCTGGGGCAGGATTGCAGTGGAGGTTGCAGCAAGGCACGTGAAGGTGATGTGCATCCTCTGCACACCACAGGGCTGGAGCGGCGTGTCTGTGTTGGTGGGGACCTTCCCCTGGGCAATGACCAGCCAGGAAGGTGAAGGAGCAGGGTGGAGCATTCTTGCAGCTCCATTGCTTCCGGCACCTGAGCTGTCTGCTGGCAGTGAGGGTGAGCCCTGGGCATGGTGCTGAGCCAGCAGACGTGCCCCCGGGCACTGCCACAGCACTAACAATCACCAGTCACAGTTACTGCCAGCCTGGCTGTTTGCTGGGACAAGAGGCAGAGAGTCCTGAGATGACCCTCATCTGTGCTGGATTTTTGGGGATCTGAACTTAGGGAATAGCTGAATTCTTGACCTACCACCACCTGGGCAAAACTTGGGATACAGAACCCAAAGCTCTGCTCTGAGTCCAAAACCTCATCTTTTCTGCTCATTTCTATGCCTTGCTTGGGTCATTGCCTTGACTGGCTGGGCTGAAAGTAGTGAGGATTGTTCCTTAAGCCACAAATTACTTTTTTCCCCCTCTTCCTCTATCTAAAAACATTTTATGGGAGCCAGAGACACGCTGCTACCAGCTGGCTCCCGGTCCCACAGCCCAGTTCCTCACACACACCCATGAGCCAAGGGTGAGCCAGTCTATTGCTATTAGAGGAACTCCACACACGCAGCCAGGGAAGAACATATGTAAGTGCCACTGGATTCCCCGGCTAATTGGGATCCCATGGGAGAAGTGGAGGGGGAAAACCAGCAGGAAGGGAGTGAGCGTGCATGTCATGGTGCAAACACAGTGACTCAGGAGATGCACACGTCCACCTAAGGGGCCCAATTAACAGTGTTTTTAATAATGATTATTACAGTTGACTCAGCACTCGAAAACGCCTTGAAGTCGAGAAGTGCTACACTTTACACCTGTTATTAAAATACGTTCCCACTTAGTGGACCCTGCAGTCAGCATCTCCTCATGTGCAGCGCCCCGGAGGTGAAGTTTTGCTTAGACAGACACCTGCCAGAGGGAGGGCCTCATGTTTATTATCTGAGCTGGATCAAACATCCCTACTTTGCAAGTCACCATTCTTCTTTCCTTCTGATGCATTTTTAGCGCCTGCGGCAGACATTTATGGGGCAAAGGCACTGAGATAACTAATTTTTGCTCTAATACTCTTGTTTCTAGACACTGGAAATGTCCAAAGAAAGCTGGTTTTGCTGCTCTTTCCCCTCACTTACTCTCTGATGAAAGTAGACCTTAAATACGAATCCCCCAAGACCTGCCTGGATTTTCCCTCTGACCCCTGAACTGGACAGACACAAGAAATAACCTCCAAGATGCACTTTACAGTTTGAGCATCCACACACTTGGCTTGAGGAGCAAAACTATTTGCAGTGAGTCCACTGCTCAGTCACTGTCCACATCACGAGTCCAAGTATTTGTCGGGACCCTCGTGGTGCCCTGGCTCACCTGCCCACATGTCAGGCCCATTCAGAGCACATATAAACAAACCAACAGCCCTTCACACGCTCCAGTCCCACTGCCAGCACCAGCAGTTCCAGTTTCACTGGCTCTTTAAATCCAGCTCCATCAATAATTTATTCCTCTCTTGCAATTCATCAAATATTTATCCTCCCCATGCATTTCCCAGCCTGGACATGTCACTACGAGGGTAGAGGCAAGGGCTGGGGAGTTACCACTCCTTGAAACTCAGCATTGATGGAGCACTGGCAGCTCCTTCCTCTCCTTTTTTGGCTTCATGGCTCCTCAACCCTGTGATCTCCTGCCCTCCTCCCCATCACCCATCTTTGAAGCCCTTCTCTGCTTCTGTGAGAGGTGTCAAAGGCTCTGGCTACAGAAGTCCTGCAGGGTTTGTGGGTCTTTTTGGCCCTTACACAGTTCTGAACCTTTTGACCAACTTGCTGAATTTGCCAGAGGGCTCAAGGTTGTACTTACAAAGTTTCTGTAAATGTTGTTAAAACATGTGGATGGTGGAGTTACTGCTCATGTTCCCACAGGGAAAGCTGAATGCACCTTGTAGCAGCTCTCAGGGAATACAGGCAGGAAGCTCATGCTCTGGGTCCAAATAATCTCCAGTTTAACCTCTGGACATTTCTGAACAGCCTGAGGATTGTCAGCTCGGTGTTACACCGGCTGGGTGGCTCTGCTCTGGCTCTGTTGTTCCCTGGACAGCAGGGTCCCAGGTGGGCAGTGGGGTCCCTGCCTTCAGTGTGGGGGTGAATGTGCTGAATAAGGCTGTTCCTGGGGCTTGTGTGTTGGCACTAGTGAAGAAGGTGCAAGGCAGCAGGGGAAAGAGGTCCCTCTGCTCCTGCGACCTCCTATTCTTCTTCTGGAGTAGTTTTCAGATCCTTTGAAGTGAGACAAGCCATAGCACAGAGCACGTGGTATTCGGAAGAGGTTTCTGGCCTCTGCTGCTCCCAGCTCTTGCTGACACAGATTCTAAAGCAGCAAGGAGTTAAGTAACACGGGCTGAAGGTCTCAAGTGTGCATTTCAGGAGCTGGACTTGATGATCCTTGTGGGTCACTTCCAACACTAAATATTCTATGATTTGCCTTCTGCACTCCTGGTGTCACCATGGATTGGAGCTGAGGTCTCTGTGGTGGAGAAACAGTGCTCGGTTCCTCTGCAGCTCATCAAAAGGGTGGCACAGAAATGGGCAGGAGCTCTGCTGAGCCAGAGCTCTGCCAGGGCCCTGCTGCCCACAGGAGTAGCTTTTGAGGGTGGTGGAGCTGCAGAGCCTTAATAAAAGGCTTTCCCTTATCCATGTGCACGGAGGGAGAGTGCCTTGTTGACAGATACTGCTGCTGGCTGCATATCATTAGCACATGCTCAGGAGAAGGCTGGTGCCAGCAGGGGTGTGAACTATCTCTTGTTTCACCCCAACACAAATACAGAGGAATGTCAGGAGGAGAGACTTCCCTTGAATCCCAGGTTTGTGTCCCTCCTGTCATGGCAGGCAGGAGACGTGGGCAAGCGGTTGTGTCCTGTCAGCAGCTTGCTGAGGCAGGGGCTGGCACGGTGTGAGAAGAGATGCTAATGGCAGTAGTCGAGTGCCCAGCTCTTGAGGAGTGCAGAAACCTAATCTCTACTTTCTCTGAAACTGGATTCTCAGGATGTGCTAATACCAATGTGCTCCAAGCCGTGCAACCGAGACCAAGCACAGTACGGCAAAATCCCCCACAAAACCCCCATGCCAAGGCCAATGTCAGCAAATTCACTCTTATTCCCTACTGCCAACGGGCTCCTTGAGCCCCAAATTTCCCCAGGCACCAAGGAACAGGAGGGTGGGAAGGTGCAGCAGGTGGTGGGTTTCAGAACCATTGCTGAGGAGTCTCACAGTGGTGCTACTGTGATGGTGGGACCCCAGGGTGTCCCACCCAGGATGTGGGGTACAGAGAGCCACTTTGGGAGACCCCTCTGCAGAATGTGAATGAAGCCAAGATCTGAAGATAGAACCTGACTAGAACTTAAAAGGACATCTGAGCTTTGATATTTTATAACAATAAAATATTGTTAGGCCTGAGCTGGAATCAGCCCCACATTTCAGTTCTGGGCTATTCAGAAGCTGTCTTGCCTCCCTCCAAAAGTTGTTTTAATGCAGGAGCATATTTTTCCTGCAACCTAAATTCAGGTCACGGGAATTGCCACAGATTTGCATGTCAGGCAAAATGATTCCATGTCACTGGTACACCCCTCCAGAAGACCCCTTTAAAATTAAGCTGTGGGGGTCAGAAGAGTGTAGCTTCACATTTCAAGGAGTCAGCACTTCATGGTACTGATTTGTCTGTCAGCTGTGCCCAAATGCTAACTGGTTGTTTTTCTTGCTGTCTAGGGGTGATCCAGACAAATGTGACATCTGGGGGAACACCCCTCTCCACCTGGCAGCAGCCAACGGCCACCTGAACTGCCTTTCCTTCCTCATCTCCTTTGGGGCCAACATCTGGTGCCTGGACAACGACTACCACACCCCACTGGACATGGCAGCCATGAAGGGGCACATGGAGTGTGTGCGGTACCTGGACTCTATTGCTGCCAAGCAGAGCAGCCTCAACCCCAAGCTGGTGAGCAAACTGAAGGACAAGGCCTTTCGGGACGCGGAGAGGAGGATTAAGGACTGTGTGAAGCTGCAGAAGAAGCACCACGAAAGGATGGAGAAACGGTACAGAAAGGAGATGTCGGATAATTCAGACACCATGAGCTTTTCCAGCTATTCAAGCAGCACCTTAAGCAAGAAGTTCCAGCACATGTCTATGGTGACCTCTCTGCCATACTCACAAGCCACCATCCACGGCACAGCCAAGGGAAAGACGAAAATACAAAAGAAGCTAGAGAAGAAGAAGCAGATGGACGGGACATTCAAGATCTACGAGGATGGGAGGAAGAGCGTGAGGTCTCTGTCCGGCCTGCAGCTGGGCAACGACGTCATGTTTGTGAAGCAGGGCACGTACGCCAGCCCCAAGGAGTGGACTCGCCGTAACATCAGAGACATGTTCCTCACGGATGAAGACACCGTCTCCCGTGCCATAAGTGACCCGGGCTTGCACATGGACTCGGCCCACTCAGAAGTCAGCACCGACTCTGGCCACGAGTCCCTGTTCAACCGCCCCGGGCTGGGCACCATGGTGTTCCGGCGCAACTACGTCAGCAGTGGGCTTTTTGGGATCGGCCGGGAGGATGGGGGCACGCTGGGAGAAGACAACACAGACGGGATGGGCGTCAAACTGCGGAGCCGCCTGCAGCGCTCGCCAAGTCTCAACGACAGCATTGGCAGTGCCAACAGCCTGCAGGAGAGGAACGCGGAGGAGCTGCCCTGGGACGAGGTGGAGCTGGGCTTGGACGATGATGATGAACCAGACACCAGCCCCTTGGAGACTTTTCTGGCTTCCCTGCACATGTTTGAGTTCATCTCCATCCTGAAGAAGGAAAAGATTGACTTGGAGGCCCTCATGCTATGTTCAGACAACGACCTGAAGAGCATCAATATCCCACTGGGCCCCAGGAAAAAGATTGTGGATGCCATCCAGAGGAGACGACAAACTCTGGAGAAGCCAGATGTCATTGTAGACACTGAACTGTAAGTAGGAGATGGGGCCTCTGAGCAGTTAAACCCTTCAGCAGGTGGAGATGTGGATAATGTAAGGTCTTGTTTTCAACCCGCTTGGAAGAGTAGGAGTCCAGGTAACCTCAGCACTTCTGTGTGTGGGCAAATTCCTGCTCGTGTGGAAAGGATGAGAGTTTGGAGAGGTGGCAATAGCGTTAGCTCATTACTCAACAGCCCTGATGTGACTGGGCAGGACGTGAAGCCCTTGTTTCATTTCATAACCGGTATGAATGCTGACTGCTCTGTGGTCTGATGCTTCTCTGTCCCTGTAGCTGAGATTTTCAACCACACTCAGGCTTGTCCTGACTCTTCACCTTTTGAAGACATTAGGAAATCAACTGCAGTTCCCGGTGGGAGCAGGCTGACGGTCGTGCCCAGTGGCATTAGGAATCCTTCCCCAAATGCTTGAGATCTTACTCAGACCTCTGGAGACTGCATATCTGGGTTGGAGTTGTTGCTCTTTTATGGTGTTTCCAGAGTTTGGTTGGGTTGGGCTGAAGGACCATGTGCCTGAACAGAAGTGAGGGAAGGCATTGGTGTGGGTGTCCCCACGTCCACTGACACAGTAATTCACTGTGTTGTTTGGGCTGCCCAGCCTTCAGATATCCACGTGCTGCTTTTACAGGCTTTCAGTACAGGTCTTGGATCCTCTGGGTGCTTATAGATTTTTCTCTTTCCCTTTGCAGATAGCATCAGCGCCTTTTTATTTTTATTTTTTTTTTAATGCTCGAGAAACAAACCCAGTTCTAAGTTGCCAGAAAACACAAGCCAGAGACTCCCTTCCTGGGGCAGCTGAAAGCTACAGCCATCCCCACCAGTCCTGCTGGACTGCTCCCTTGCTCTGCTCCCTGTCTGTGCGATGCTCCCGGGCAGTACCTGGTACGGAGGGACGACTGCTGAGATTGGACCAGGCAGCACCAACGTGCAAACCTTGAAGGGACCATGGTCTCCCCCTCACTGGAGGAAGAAGTGACCTGCACAGCTGGCTGGGACACTGCTGTCACAGGCTGTGAGACCACATGAAGCCATGAATGGAAGGAGATAACGTGATATTTTCAAAGCGACCCAGAATAAATAATTACAATCTATTCTTTCTTGAGCACGTGGTTGTTTTGGGGTTTAGGCTTGAGGAACAGTGGGATGGGGAGTTCTGTTCTCTCTCCTGGTTCTCATTTGGTGAGAAGCATCACCTTGTTTGGTTCTGTGTTTTGGTAAGGGAGTTCTCATTACTTTGGTGTGGGGCTGTTCAGCTTGAGACACACCAAGCCTGACTTCAGCCAGTAGGTGCTCAGCACCTCTGTGAGTCTGGTCTGTGCTGTCTTGAGGGCAACAATCTGAAATGAAATGGTGGTTTGAACATGTTGATAGTTGCTGTCTAGTGGTCAAATGTCTGTTTCACAGATGCAACGTTTCTGTCCCATCTCTCCAGGGCACTGAGCTGTGTCAGCAGTTTGTATGTGAAAAACCTTGACTTTTGCCTCAAGGTTCTTCCCAGGACCAAGCATAACACGGAGCTGCAGCCCAGAGCCTCCTCCAAGCATCCCTGATGCATCAGTGCTCAAAGCACCGCTCTGAACCACAGCGTTAGGTGTTCCCACACACCCATCACGATCTTGCTGACCATTGCACACTCTGAGCCCTCAGCTCCCAGCTCCACTGCACCATCTTCCATATGTGATCTACAGGTGGCTTCTGGGTGGCACAAGTGTTTCTGGGGTGCAGCAGTGGGATGGGGACCTGGACATATCCTCATGGCTCCTTGCCATGGGGTGCCGGGAATGTGCCTGTTCAGGCTGTGATGCAAACTGCCAGATCAGAGAAATGCTGCAAGTTGTTACTGGCACTGCTCATCAACCCTATCTCAGGGATGCAAATGATAAGGAATGACCTCTTTATGCTCATCCTGGGTCAGGCTGGGATCTGGACCATCCTTGTCCCTTTGGAGATGTGGAGGCTGTGGTTTGCTGCTTGGAGGATGGGGATTTGTTTGGTGTGAAGCTGTGCTGCTCCCTGCCTGTGCTTGCCCTGGGCGTGTGGGTGTAGGGGAGGAAAATTACTCTCTGCAAGTTAGAAATACTCTTTGCGAGGTGTTTCTCTGCCCTACTGCCCCCTGAGTGGCTGAAGCCCCATTAGGAGAGGTGTAGGGTCCCAGCCTTGTGCCACTGCACACAGAGGTGCTCCGGCATCAGCAAAACACCACTGAGGGTCTGAGATATTTCTGCACAGATGTAAACTGATTAGCTTTTAAAGTAATTTTAGAGCTAACAGTGCATTTACATTTTAAATTACAACTTCTGCACAACTCTTGGCTCGATTTCCAGGCAAAAGGGGGAGCAATCAGATGTGCTGAGTCTGCGAGTTTTCCATGAGGGCTGCGCAGGGCTGCGGCCCCGCCACTGTTTTCTTTGGTCCCTCTCCAAAGCCCGGGGCTGCTGTCCTGCAGGGAGAGCTGTGGCTTGGCTGATGTCACAGCTCCCTCTGCCGGGACCAGGTCTGGGAGAGCAGGATAGGACCCACAGCCCACCGGGAGACAAGGACTGCCACCAAGTCTGGCTGCAAGCAGGACCTGTACTATAAAGGCCAATTTTCAGGTGAGGTTACGATTGCTACATTCGCCCTCTTCCTCATGCACATGTGTGACTACACCCAACCCCTCTGTCCCTGCTCTGATGACTGGCAGAGCACCAGCTGCTCACCATGAACCAGTTCCCCGCCTCAGTTTCCCCAGGTCTGAACGGCGCCTTTGGGTCCGTGCTGGACACAGGAGGGGAAAAATGTGCTGTGGCTCACATTGCTGTCACTCCAGTGCAATGGGAACCAGTTTATCCCAGCAGATGACAGAGGCAAGTGGATCTATTGGCTTGGCACACATCAGAGCCTTTTGAGGGCCAGGCACTGGGCAGTGGTGGGTATTTGGGGGCTGCCAGGCAGCTGGGGTTTGCATACTCCCTAACTTTTTCCCTTAGAAGCACCCAAGCAGTTGCTGATGCTGGCAGAGATCCTTTCTTCCAACTTGTCTTTCCCTCAAAGAGCCAGTGAAAGGTTTTGGTGCCATGACAATACCCAAATGCAGGACATTTTCCCACACAGGTAAGACCAAGCCCAAAAATGCCACTTAGAATCACCAAGTCCTGAGACCAACGTGGTCACCTCCAAGATGCAGGGAGAGACCAAAGCTGAGCTGTGGCACCAACACAGCCTGGCAGAGCCCAAGAGATGGGTTCAGGCCCATGGCTGCCCCAGGTGAGGTGAGGAGGATGTCTGTGGCCACAGGGATGGCTGTCAGAGGCACCAGCAGCCCCAGAGCAAATACCTGCACTTGGAGCTCGTGCATATTCCTTGGTTTTAGGTTTGGTCCTTGGTTTCCAACCAGGTTGTTTCCCACAAAGTGTGGGGCCACAGCCCTTGCAGGACACAGTATTCAAAGCCCTGGCCAAAGAGATGTTTCTTGTTTTCCAAATTCCCCTGTCCAGCTGGGTTGCTGGACTGGGTTCATGATGGAGCTGGGCTCCTCTTGCCCTGGGCATGAGGAGGGGACATGTCTGTCCCCAGGTTCTCAGCACAGGTGGCCCTGTCGCTGCTCTGCCCATTGACAGCCCAACTTCCCCAGGAAATTTCGTGATGCTCATTACACTCCACAACCGAGAACAACAAGCTCCTTTCGGAGAGGGTGCTTGTGAAAGCAGGGTGGAGGCCAGGGCTGGCACACCCTGGAGAACACCCTTAAATACCCTGCCAAACAGAAACCCAGCCAGGCCACAGGTTTCCCCGACCCGCTGCTGCCAGCAAGCAAACACCATCCCTGTCCCTGCCCGTGGCTCCCGAGCAGTCAGACACGGGGCAGGTCCTGTGGGCACTGTGGCAGTGGATGGCAGCATCTCCCCATCAGGGAATGAGTGATCCTTGGGATGCTCATCCCTTAACACCCCAAGCCACAAATGCCAAACTGTCCTGTGCCTGTGTTAAATGGGGCTTCCCAGTAAAACCAGTCCCTGGTTTAGCTTACACATGTATTTTCCTGTTCCCAATGGTGCAGGAGGTGGTGTGTAGGGAGCAGAGCAAGGCCAAGGGACTGTGCCAGCAGTCTAACCACTGCATGGACACCCTATCCTCGGCCAGACATCCCCAGCTCCTCAACTTTGAGCATCACTCAAAAGTGATACTGAGTCACAGGCCATGCCTTTATTTTCTGGCAGCTGCTGCAAGGATGGAGGCATTGGCACTCATTATCACTCAGATGCTTTTATCTCCCCATCCTTAGGAGCTGGCTGGACCTCCAGACCACAGTCTGGAGGAGGGAGAAGGCAGGGAATGTTTTGGGGATGTCCAAGGTTGTACGGTGGTTCTGCTGGAGATGCAGGTTTGCAGGCATCAAGTGAGCATTGCAGCATTCCTGCTTGGCTGCTGGGTACCACATCTGGCCCATGCGGACACAGCTGCTTCCCCAGGCTGATGGTGGCACGGTGATTACTGGCTGCTCCCCTGGGATGGCACGTGTGCTCTGCCATGTCACATGGGACTGACATGGGAACCGAGTAAGGACATCACCCACAGAACACCAGGTAGGTCCTACAGGCAGAAGGGACCAGGGGGAGGAATGTCCCTTGGGCTGGAGCACCTAGTCCTCAGCCCTGCCTGATGTTCCTCTTTCCCAGCCTTGCCTGGAGCTGGTGACAGCCACAGTGCCCACACTGGAGGGTGACGCTGGGGTCCGGGACCTGCCAGGCCAGTGCAGGCCATTGTACCCCACTTGCTTTACTATTTCCTGCCCATCCCATCAGGGATTCATTTCCTGGCCCAGCAGCTGAGTAACACATGGCTGTAGGAAAGTGGAGGGCCAGGACGAGAGTGAGGGGAAAGGGGGTCCGCGTGTGGCACCCCTGGCATGCCCTGGCTTTGCTGTGCCTTGCACAGTGCCCCCAGCAGCCCAGTACAGGGCTGGATGTGCCACCAATACAACCTGGTATGGATGCAGCACCTCGCCTTGAAACTGCTTTTGGGACCCTCCATGGCTATTCCCAAAAACAAAGTGCCCCAAAAGGCAGCAGCATGGACACAGATCAGCGTGTCTGTGAGAGCACTGCTGGGCGGGCTGGGAAAGCAGGAGAGGTGGAGGGTCATTTTATTTTAATTCTGGCTTTAGGTATTAACAGGACAAATAATTTTCTACATTTGCTTAATGCAATTCAAAAATAGGAGCAAAATGTCAAGCAATGACATAGATTCTGCCATCAGTTTTCTCAGGGCTGGAGCAAACTCTCTGGTACCCATTGTCCCGTTACCCATCGCCCCAGCTTGCTCCCAACAAAGAGCACAGGGACACATCTGCAGATGGCACTGAGCATCCCAGGGGGAGCCAGGGCAGAGCAGGGTGTGGGGCATCACTGGTACCCCAGACCCATCTGTCTGGATTCATCCCACTGAACACTGACAGTGCTGCTGGGAACAAGTGTATTTTGAGCACAGGCACTGCCTGATCATTCCAGGTCATTATCCAGATCATCATCATCCCCAGCTGCTGAACGTCCCTGGTCCCCCATGACACTCAAACTCCTGGCTTGCTCTGGCACAGCCCCGAAACCAGCAGTGAGGATGGGGTTGTGCCCAGCACTGCTCATGAAAATGCTGAAGCTGGAGGGAAACTGAAACCAGGAAATCATTTTGGGAGGACTTGAATCAAGCCCAGCGATGGAGCTGGCTCTGTGCCACTCCACATGCTGGGGTGACGGTACTGAGCAGCCGGATACCCCAGCACCACAGCATCCCCTATGTGAACGAGGGATCAGCTCAGCAGTTCCAGGGGTGACAGATCAGATCAGCAGGGGCACATGGGTCCCAGGGGGAATGGTGAGTGGGAAACTCTCAGTAGCTGGGACAATACTGACACCAGCTCCTCGGTAGCACCACTAAATGGGACCATGTGCTCTGCTGGGGCAAACCCTGGCACTGCAGGATTGATGCCCTGTACATCCTGTCCTGGATGCTTTGGTGGGAGAAAGCTGGGTGGCAAAGGCACAGAGGAAGCTGTGGGACCCTCGGCTGGCGTGGGAGTCAGGTCAGTGCCTGTCACTGCATGTGGTGCAGCACTACCTGCCCTCTGGCACCGGGGACCCCGCTCATGGAGAGCCCTGCAATGCCAGCCTGAGTTCTGGGGCAGCTTGAGGGGAGTAGTGATCTCAGCTTTCATCATTATCTCTCACTTTTTTGGAGTGACAGGGACAACTTCCAGCTGCTCCTGCTGACTGATCTCTGTCTCCTTTCAGGATGTACTTTGACAACAGCTATATTTTCCTGTTGCAGGACACCAAGCTCTAACACATCAGCGCTCTATGAAGCCAGCAGAGCCCAGGAGGTCCTGGTGGGACCTGATGGGAGCAGCCATCACCAGGGGAGACACACGGGTGAAGGCTGGACTACCTGACCCACCGTGGAACTGCACCGGCTGGAGCAGCAAGTGCAGGGCTGCCAGGAGGGCATCCAGCCCAGAAAACACCTAAACCCAGACAGTAAGTCCTATACAAGCACAGGTGGATTTCCCAAGGGTCCTGTCCCCTCTCGGGTGAGCCTGTAGCCACCAGTGCCTGGGCAGAGGTAGCAGCAGGCACAACACCACGCTGCTCTGGCCCAAGGACAGGCTCTGCCCTCGCAGGAGGCGCCAGGGACGGACCTGTCTGCCACAACATCCCTTTGTTACCACCCATTATCTCACTGCCACAAAGCAGCAAAGCTGTGCTGGGACAGCCGTGTCCCAGCAAAACTGGGCACCAGCTGTGGGGACCCTCGCCCACACTCATCCCCCTGAGATGCCCTCTGGCTGTGTTTTGGAAATGCGCCCATGGCAGGGATGGCCAGGCTTCCCCTGTCCCTGGAGTTTGGTGCCATCAGCTGTGGGCAGTGATGGTGACCAATGCAGAGGAACCTGGGGGAATTTGGGAACCAAAAGGCCTGAACAGGGTAGAATACAGATTCTGGCAGCTGGCCTGGTGCTGCCTTTTACCTCTGCTGTGATAAACCCACAGCCTGGCCCTTCTCCACAGCCACAAACAACCCCTGAGCGTGGCACTGTGGCTTGGCAGGTATGCCAGCACACGGGATGGCTGCGGGCCACAGCACTGGGGTCAGCCAGGGATGCCAACCCCAAACCCTTCCATGTCCCTGTCACTGTAGACCTCCCATACAAACACCCCTTATTTCAACCACCCTGACCCCACTGGTGTTTCAGGGCATGGGGCTCCCACGGGGTCCCACGAGGCCAGGGAAGGCTGAGCAGCACGGCCGCCCACCCGGCGAGGGATGGGGAGATGCACGGGGCATCCATGACCCCATCGGAGCCGCTACCTCCGGGGCAGGGAGCCCAGCCCTCGGCCCCGCTCAATAACCGAGCTAACGAGAGCCGCTGTCAACAAGTCTGCAGCTCCCCAGCCGGCGCAGGAAGGACGCCTGCTCCAGGGATCCGGGAGGAGAAACCTGTTTCACTGACCTTGCTCCATCACCGCCTTCTTGGTTGCGCCGTGGGCGTTTGGGGCTGCGGTGGGGGGCGAGCGGCTCGGCCGCCCCTCAGGGGCACGGCGAGGAGGAGGAGGAGGAGCGGGGCTGGGGCCGCATCGCCGGCGGGCCGGGGGTGTGGGGGGACGCGCCGGGCGGGAGGGCGAGACCCCGCTCCGTCGATGCGGTGCCTCGGCGGGGCTCCTCGCCTGCCTGCGGAGCCTCGCTCCACCCCTCTCCAGCTAATAAAGCCTCCGCCGCGCCGGTCCCTCCTTTGCCACTGACTCACAGGCTGACCCAGCCCAACCCCCGAACTGCCCCGCACCTCCATTTTTTGACCTACAAAGCCGCGCTCATCCCCAGCGCTCTCCTGCTGCCTTACATAAGAGCAGCCAGCGCCAAACCAAACCCTGCGGCACTCGGACACCCGCGAGTGATGCCCGAGGGGCAGCAGTGGGTGCTCGGCGGCGCGGTATGGGCTCGGTCACCCGTGCCCAGGGGCTGCGCAGCCCGCGAGGGCACTCGCTGATGCCCCAGACAGCATCTCCCCAGGGGCTTCGCTCGCGTTTCTGGGGGTGGGAAGAGGAGGTGAACAGCCGGTGTCGTTCTTGGCATGGCATCCTGCCTACTCTGGTGCCAGGGAATGCCTTCACCCCGCTGTCCTGGTGCTTTGGCATCCCTCCAGTACCCCGAAACCCGGCCGGTCGGGTTTGCAAAGCAGGCCAGGGACGGCTGGGAAGGTGGAGCCTTTATGGGCACCGGTCGGGCTGTGATGGTCTGTGCTGGACTCATCTCTGCTGGTCAGGGAGCAGTTCTGGCCACATCCTGCCCCTTCTCCTCTGCCCAGGGAAAAATATAAAAATATCTTCATTTCTTTTTTTTTTTTTCCAGTTGCTTTCACAGACAACACACTGCTCCATGTGAAGCAGGACTGTGCCCCAAAGGGTCCTGAGGTGGAGGATGAGCATCTTTGGGTCACAGCAGGGACCAGGTGACAGCACCCGCCAGAACCCCTGCGGGAAGGCTGCTGGCAGAGGGGCCCATGGAGCACCCGGCAGATGCAGTGAGACCCAGGAACTTTGTGTTCCAGGACTGGCCGCGGTGCCGGGCCAGGATGGGCAGGGAGAGAGGCAGGAGCCGGCTCAGCCGCGGCCCAGCGCTGCCTGACGTAAGAGGTTATACAAGCCCGTGCGGGCAGGGTGCTGCGAGCAGCATCGGCATGTCTGTGACTTGGAGCCCTGCTCCGGCTCCAGGATAACGCCTACAGGAACGGGGACAGCCCTGCCCCGTGCTGGGCATCCCTCAAGAAAACCCAAGATGGCAGTGAGGGCAGCCCGACCCTCCTCAGGAGGCATTTGGAGGTGGCGAGAGGGGCCCCTGTGTGCCAGTGGAGCAGCACATCTCCTCCCACTGGCACCAGGTGATAGATCAGCCCTCGGTATTCGAGGCAGGCGGCAGAAGGTGTTACTCACCTGGCCCGGGGCTGCTCGGCTCCGCCGGGCAGGGATGCCACGTGCTCAAACCGCCTTTCCCAAGGGAAGATCAGCCTCCTGGGTGGCTTTCCATGCCAGGGGGGATGAGCAGGTCCCCTGCCCTCCCCAGGCATCCCACGGCACAAGGATCTGGAGGAGGTGACACGGGATGGGTGCCTTCCTCTCTGAAGGTGACCACAAACTCCCTTTCTCACCACCTCAGGGACAGGTGATGCCAAGAACTGTCCCAGCCTTGACAGCAGGATAAGGTTGTGCTGGGACTAAAGGCCGAAAGAATCACCTTTTTACACTATTTATTCCCAAAATTATTGTGTATGTAAAGAAGGAGGGGGAGCTGGCACCACTGGCTGTCTCTCCTCATGTCCTCCCCACCCTGGCTCCCCAACAGTGCCACCTCCAGCAGAGCCTTCCCAAGGGACTGAGGGCAATGTTCCATATGGCAGGGGATGGGCATGGGAACCCACACGTGATATCACTGTGGACTTGTCTTCTGGAAAGGTGATTTTGTTGACCACAGGACTTTTTACTATGGGAAAGGGACACCTGCTGTTAGGCGGAAGCAGAGGTCACAGGGATATTTTTTAGATGTCTGAGAGAAGGTTTTCTCCCACTGTGGAGCAGATGGAGTGAATTCCTGTGTGACAGGGTGTCCGTGGGCTGGGAAAACCCATCGATCCATGTGCAGGCCGAATCTGGGATTTCCTATCCTCTCCAAGGAGACTGGTTTCACCCCTTTTTCCAACAAAACAAGAGTCTTAGTCATCCCTCTTCCAGCAAGTCTCCTGGTCTCACAGAGGCATGACCTTTGCCACGTGCCAGAAGGCAACATCCTTGTTGGGAAGCAGACCCAGGCTGGCCAGCGGGGCTATTCCCAGAACTGCCTCTGGCCTCTCTTGGTAAATCCTGCTATCAGCTCCCTGCCTGGCTCCAGCTGGCCATGACCCAGCCAGGGATGTGGTCATAGGACGGATTCTGTGTTTTCCAGCAGATCCGGCTACCCTTGGGCTCCCCGGGCTGGCAGCTGCCTGGGAGGTGCCAGCAGCACCTTGTGAACCCTCCATGCGCTTCGGAGGAACACTCCAGGCTGTGCCAAGGTCCTCGTGACGCTCGTTGTGCCACAGCAAGCGCTGCAGGAGGCCAGACTTATCTCCACCTTGTGCCAAGCTTGGCTCATTGTTGATTGTTCGCTCTCCAAACAGGAAGAAAGGTAAAAACAAACCCTACTTTTTTTCTGCAGAACTGCCCTCTGGGTTCTCCGTTCCTGCTGTGTCAGTCTCCAGCTGCTCCAGATGTGGCACCTGTGGGGCAGCAAGGGCCCTCTGGAGGGTCATGGCCATCTGATGGACCAGAAGAGCCCTCGCAGGATGAAGTGATGGCTTCAGGGTTGAGCTCTTGTTAATTTTGCACCCAGTCTCATCCCTGTGGTCCCTTTCTCCCTGTGCCCTCCAGCCCAGCAACTTCTAGAACTCGGGGATTGGAAACCCTGAAAATTTGGTGAGGAATGCCGAGTATGGCTCGGAGGCCCTCAGGTCCCCTGGGCTGGCAGAGCAGGCAGCTCTACCTGCCGCGACAGCTCCTACACCCACAGTTTAGCCCTAACCTGGTTTCTATTCTAAGCCCTATTTTTTTTTCATAGGCCTCCTCCCTCTTTTGCTGTGCCCCACTTTGCCCTCCCGCCAGTGAGCTCCGGCTGCCGCTGACCCCGATCCCAGCGGGACCTTGTCAAAGTCGGTAATAAAACACACTGGTGAGGTGAGGTTGCTCAGGTCAGGGGTGGCTCCTGCTTCCCCAGGCTGGGATTAAGGAGCAGCACCTTGGATTTGCCTGCAACAACTTATGGTGGGAGGGGAAAAGTGGGAGGAATGGGGCCAGGGGGATGTTTCTTCCACAGGAAAACCAGCTGGAGGATTAACATCTTTCCTGGTGTTTGTGTTTTCTTAGTAGGCTGCAAAAATGCCAGTTTTCAGGCACTGGGGATAGAAAACGGCTCCTTCACCCAGTGGTGCTGGCAGGACTGGGGATAAAGCCATATGCCAGCCAGAGCTGACCCACAACCTCCTCTGGGCTCCTTCAGATATTCCCTTGGTGGACTGGGATCCGGAGCACCACTGCTCCAAAGGTATCATTAGAAGAGTCGTGTTTTTCCAAGCTAACTGGTTGTATGGGTCCGGCCATGCTGATGAAATAGCTGCCAGGCAGCGTGTGAGTTATCCCTCTGGATGGCAGGGAGCATTGGGCACTCGCCTGGAAGAAGAAACAAAAACTGCCCTCGGTGTGGTGGCCAGTTCGGCAAGGCTCTGGTGAGCTGCCTGTGCCCACTGGGAGGGATGTAATGGACAAGGTGGACACACTGGGTACTGGCTGGGTGAATCCCCAAGCCTGGCAGGGAGATGGAGCTGCAGCAGATCCTCTCCCCATGCCCTCAACTCAACCATCACCTCCCCACAGCAGCTGAAAGAGGGAAAATAGGTTCTGCTTTTGCGAGACCTGCAAGGTGGGGGTGCGTTCTTGGAGTCTGGCTGGATTTGGGCAGCCCTTTGGCTCCCGACCAAATTTCCAGCCCAAATGAGTGACACAGCTCATTGGCTTTCCACCCTGGCTGGGTGGCTCGCTCCCTTCCAGGCACTGCCTCCCAGGCACGGCAGGTTACATCATGGCCCCAGCTGTCCTCACCTTCCCTCCGGCTGGAGCAGCGTGGGATCGGGCACCTGCCCGGAGACCGTGGCACCTAATTGCTGTTTGCACCCAGGGTGGCACCAACTCATCATGCCAGGGAAGAGCATGGACCCGTGCCTGGCAGAAGGCAGTGCCCATCCAGGTGCAAGGGACAGCATCGTGCAATCCCTCCTCTTGCCAGTTAAAGATGTCCATGGGCTTCTTAATGAGCAGGGAGCTTTCTGTCTTGCAGGAATTCCTGGTTTCCATGAATTCAATGTATCCTGATCCCACCAAGAGCAGCAACAGAGTCAAGACCCAGGTACTGGCTGGCACCCACATTAGACTGGGCAAACACAGCAGCCCCAACAGAGCCTGTCCAAAAACTCCTGGGAGAGAAGATAAAAGAGACTCAACCCTGAGTCCTGCTCTCCCTCCCAGCCCCTTTTCCTTCTGGCATGTGAATCCAGCAGTGGAAGCTGGCAGGGAGACTTGGCCCCCAGTAGCAGCCGTGGGTAGTGGCACTGAGCCATCCCAACAAACCATCTTTGCTGAGCCATGGCCCCAGCCCAAGTTGGCAAGTGCTGGGTAATGCCATCCTGGGCCCTCATCCTCCCTCCACATGCTGAGGAGGTTGGAAATGTCCCTCCTTCCTCGAGAGGGCAGAGGATGGAACCTGGAGTTACCCTGCCTGCACCCAGCACTAAAAATTTTGTGTGGGTGTCTGATGGGGAGCTGCCGGGCTGGGTCCCTGCCCATGGGGACATGTGTGTGGCTGGCCCTGGTGGCTCTGGCTGAGGACCAGGAGGGCACCTGGAAGGGCTGGGGTTGGGCAGTGCCATGTTTAAAACTTATTTAATTTTCAAGGACTAGAAGTGTAGTGTTGTGCCCAGGAGCGTTGTTCCAATAGCTGGCTGATGACTGGCACTGGAGCAGCGGCTGGTTCCCTCCTCAGGGCCCGTTGCTGCCAGGACAGGACCCCGCAGAACTCCAGGGTCACAAAAGAGCTGCCAGGCCAGCAGGTGAGAAGACTCAGCCATCCCTTGGTGGCACCATCGTCGGCAGGCTCAGCATTTTGGAAGCGGAAAGGGACGGAGCCCACGGCATCTCCACCGCACTCCTGCGTTGGGTAACACCTGGCCAGGCAGTGACGCCAGGCACAGAGGGGTGGGGGCAAGCAGTTTCGGTCGGGGCAAGAGCAGAGGCACCCAAACCAGTGATTACCTTGGCCCTGAGCTGCTAAGTGGAGGAAGTCTGTGATTAGTTGACACCTCCAGCCAGGCTTTGGAAATTAAGCCGGGCTGGAGCAGGGGTGGATGACAACTGCTTTATTCACTGCTGATATATAAAACTGAAAACACAGTCTGGGTACGGTATCAGGATATTCTGGTGGTGGACATACAGCGAGTCCCAGAGGCTTTTGGGGTGCTCATGGGCAAAGGTGGGTTTTGGTGCTGTGGCTTTGATCCCTGGGCTGGGATGTCCAAGGGCTCAGTTACTTTGTGCTGGGTTTGATTTTCATGTGCATTGAATGAGCCTCCATCCATCAGCCACTGCCGCGGGTCTCACCCAGCCTTGAGAAGGCAAGGAATTACACCTTGGGGCTTGTCCCTGAGCTTTGAGTTTCTTGTGTTTAGAGGAGGCTACTGGAAAGGGGAGAAGGGAGGAGGTTGTGTTTCACTTCATGGTGTAACTCAGACCAGGCATGTATCCAACCCCACACAAGGAATAACTTCCTGCTCTGTCTGGCAGTCCCATGGATCTGTCACTGCTCTGCAAGTGGTGGGGTGCTTGTGGTCTATCCCTGCAGCACAGCAGCATGCTGGCCTGGCCAGGACCTGGAGGACCATCATCCCAACCCCAGAGTGGGGAGCATTCAGGTTCTGTCACGCCGTGCAGCCCCTAAAGCTTACAGGAGCAAGGAGTTAGGGTGATGTCTCCACACCTGGCTGCTGCTGGCAGGTAAATCCCAGCTCCTCTCACCCTGGAGTGAACATCACTGAGGTTTAGCAGAGCAATTCCCCGTGTCTGACCTCTGCAGCACTCCCATGTGGAGGTGAAACAGAGGAGAAAAACATGGCAGCAATGGAAAGGATGATGTGGATGTCACTGGGGGTGTGGGGCCTGCACCCCCTTTCGGGCTGGACAATGCCCTTTGTGGGGTTTTGCCATTCAGCCACTTCCCAGAAGAGGTGCTGGGGCAGCGCAGGGTGGCACTGGAGCAACACAGAGCCTGGATAAGACCAGGCCTCTGTCCACAATGCCTCCCCCGCAGCCGGTGCACGACCCGGCGCAGGGCAGCCTGGCTTTGCCCGCCCCGTCTCGCTGTCGTCCGGTCTGAGCCACGCAAACAGATCGCCCAGATTAGCCAGTGCTGGCATCCAGTTTCTTTCCGGAGCTACTGAGTGTGAGTGGGAAGTTTTCTGCTGCCCAAAGTGACCACTTGTGCCCTGCAAACAGTGAGGTGTCCCGGGAACGGTGTTTATTTAAGGTTTAAAGCATGAACTTGCCATGTCCCGGCAGGGCTGGGAGGACATGGGCTGTCAAACGGCCCTGGATAGGTCTGGCATCTCGCTACCCCTGTCAGCCCTGTCTCACTTGGGCACCACTGGAGCTTAGAGGAAGGCTGTGGCTGCACCCAAGGTCTTGATCTGGACTTTGCCCCCCATGGGATGGGGCTCGATAGCTCTGCCCCCCAACACCCAAAGGTTTCGTCCCTGGGAGGGGACTTTGCACCCCCTGGGCCAGGGCTCCGTGGCTGTGCCACCCCCAGCACCCACTAAGAGCTTCTTGCCCTGGCACATGGATCAGGCTGGGTCTCACATTTTGGAAGCCCACCAGCCCATGTCTGAGCATCCCTTGGGAATCCACCAGCCCAGGGCAGAGATTCTGGAGCTTTTGGCCAAACGACAGTGCAAGCAGCTGTTGCACGGGGCTGTGACTCCCTCTGGTGCCTGCCCCAAGGCTCCCAAGCTTGTCCTTCACTCTTTCCTCATCCCACAGCCCCAGGGATGGAGGGTTTGGGGTGTCCCAGCTGGCCGTGGGACAGCCTTGGGATGGGTGGGTGAGTGGAAACCTGAGCTAATCTCCCAGCTTGGCAGCAGCTGTGGGAGCTGCCCGGCTGTGGAACTCGGGATGTGCCAAACACCCTTGTGCTTGAATTTGGGGGATGGAGCCGCTTTCGGGGTGATGGAGGCAGAGCTTTGCCTGCAGATGGAGCTCCTCGCTCGGCCGCTGGGCTCAGGGAGAGGGGCGGGGCAAGGTAATGAATCGGGAGAATTTCTCCTTTTTGAGGACCTCGTGGCTCTGCCAAACCCCAAAAGGCAAAAGGCATTGTGCTTAAATTCTTCCTGCTGGGCAGGGGATGGTGGTAATTAATCGTTCATTAAGTTAATTACCCAAATGTGCTTGGACTGAAAGAGGTCGGGGAGGGGGGGGGGAATCACACCAGGTATTATAAAAGTGAATCTCTGCAACCCCAGTGATGCTAGGGTGAGGATGGTGGTTTTGGGGTGTCTGGCTGCAGCAGCCAGGGGAGCTGATGGTGCTCCACTGCCAGCCTCTGCAGCCTGCTCCTTTGTCCCCTGGGAGATGAGGGGGGTAAGCAAGGTGGGTGACTGTAAGGATGGAGGGGCTGCTGAGGAGGCTCTGCCCCCCCACCTCCCAGTGTGCAAATACTGCAACTTTTGCAAACTCCTGGATTTGGGGCTGGAAACAGCACTTTTGGGGGCTGCAGCAGGTGCTGCCCCATGGGCTGGGAGAACCCTGGGAGGGGTCAGCAGGAAGCACCTTGCAGCCACTAGGTCCTGCCAACCTGGCAGGCGTGCCCTTGTGCCAGGATAAAATGGCCCGTTTTCCCCTTGTTTGGGAGCAGGGACATGGAAGGAGCCTGCTGGGGGGCAAATTCGGCCTTTCCAGAGGCTGGGCTCAGTTCTGGGGGCAGAGGGATCAGATGAGGACAGTGGTGGGGACCTGATCCCCAGTGGAATCTGCCTGTGGGACCCCCATGCTGCCTGGGGCGAGGGGCAGTCATGGGGTTAGCAGCTGCTGGCAGGAGTTCATTGCTCCAGGGATTACAGTGATCCTCTCCAGATGCCCTGCTGTGTGCTGAATGATTTCTGAGTCTTAAATATGTTTTTCCTGCTAAATTGGAGGTGTTTGTGTCCACGGTGCAAGGGCCAAGTCAGTGTTTGCTTTGATCCCTAAAATCTCAGCTGGTCAGGGGGGATTTTGTGATTTGCCCTGTGTGTGGTGGAAAATCAGATGCAAATTGATTTCTTTTGAAAAAGTTTCTTTTGAAAATGGAGCTCTGCAAGGCAGCAGATTCAGGGCTACAATCCTGAATCTTCTGCCTGTCCTTTTAGCTTTGCAGACTCTCCTTATGGTTTCTGCTCTCCTGTCAGCATCGTGACTCCCACCTTGGCTGTACTTTAAAGGAAGAAGCTCTTGTGGGTTCAACACTTTTCCCCAGATGCCAAAACTCAGCCTCTCCCATGTAGTTTTCAACCCACTAATTGTTCTCTTCTCCCAGGTGGTCTCTAGTCCCGGTGACAGCAACAGGACCAAGTGATGCCACGCACCTGCCTCTGCCCGTGCACACTGGCATGCTTGCTGCTGGCTGCAGAGAGATCCTGACAGATCATGTTGGTCTTGGATGTGTGGTTGATCCCCACCTCCTCCTCCTCAGCCTCCGCCACAAAACCAGTTCTGCCCCCTTGTGCAATGGCAGCTCCACCACCGCTCACCTTTGGCTCCATGGAACGGCAGCGCCGTGCCCTGGGAGCAGGGATGTCACTGTGCTGCCACTGTCCCTTGTGGTGACATCCACAGTGGGTAATGAAGAGGTAATGAAGGTGTCACTCAGAGGCAGCCCCACCCGATGCACCTTTGGATCTGACACCCACCTCCCCTGGCCTGGCAGCACCCACGGGTGATGAAAGCCATGCTGTGTATCAGAATGAATCACTGGCTGGGCTTCACGCTGTGATTCCTCAGTGCCCCTGGCTCTGGAAATGGTCTTTCCTAATACAAGCTCTTGCAGTGGAAATGAAACCTCAGCAGGTCCCTGATGCACCCTTGGCTCTGCTGCTTTTGCAGCTGTTGGGTTTTTTTTCTTAATTGTTATTAATTTTTTCCCCCAGGGTATGATGACAATTCCCTGGGGCTTGGTGCAACTTGGGTGTGAGGTTTGCTTTGCTTCCCTGCATGTCACTGCAGTGATGTGATGTTACTGGAGGTGCTGAGCCCATCCCATTTTGGGGATGAGATACCCCAGCGTTGGGTATAGCAAACCAGCCTTGTTTGTTGCAGCTCCATAGGGATTTGCTAGATGTCAATGTTCATTAAGGTTTGGGTAGATCAGTTGAGCTGATTTGGGTTTTGGTAAGGAAAAATAACAAAGCAGGAAGAAATCCAGTGCCACAGTGAGGAGTGATGTTGTTTTAGCCTTCCTCCATAAGGAAATGGGGCTCAGGAGGTCCCGGTCTGCACATAGGCATCCCCAAATCTTTTGGATGCCTGTGTTGTGTCTGGGTGATTAGTCAGGAGGCAGCGACTGAAAAGGGAGGAAATCCTTACAGAAATTCTGGAAACAGCTCAGAAGAGAAGAGGGACCCTGTAGGGGTCAGGATTGGGTGCCAGAGCTTCTAGGGACAGATTTGGGGTGACCTGGTCCCTGGCAGGTGCCCCTGGGCTCGTTGTGTCCCCCAGCACAGAGGAGGGAGGGAGCGGCCCCGCAGCAGCAGCGGTTTGGGCAGGCACAGGCAGCCGCGCAGCCGTGCGCTGCCCCTCCTTCCCAACGCCGGCTCCCTGCTGTGGAAAAGGCCGTTTTTCTCCCCAAAACAGCTCCCTCGAGGGACAGGCGGTGTGTTGCTCCCTCTCCCCGGCAGAAGCGAAACCCTATCCCTGTCCTCAGCGCTCCGCTTGGGTTTCTCAGTCCTATTTCAGGCACTTGGCTCCTCTGCCTCTCCAGCGTTTCCACTGCCTCTCTCCATCTTTTTTTCCGCTCCTCCGCTGCCGTCGCCTCCCCGTGCCCCCGCCGAGTGTCCTCCCCGCGGCCCCGCCGCCGCGGCTGCTCCCCGATATGGGCCACCAAGGCGGATTATTGCCATCGCTAATCTGCATTCGCCCTCCTCCCGGTCCTCCCCTGCTCCTCCCTTCTCCAAATCGCTGCTGTACGGCGCCGGTGTGCGGTGCCGCACGGGCGGACCGGCCACCCTGGAATGGCCAGCGCCGGGAGAGCCACCGAGCCGGGACTGCCGTGAGTAGGGGGCTGTGGTGGCCGGGTGGTGGCCGGGGTGTCCGTGCGGCGGGAGGCTGGGTGGCTCTCCGGCCGTGTCCACTGGCTGCGTCCTCCTTGGATTGTTTATCTTTTTCCATCCCTGCCCTTCCCGTGTCCTTCGGCGGCAGCGGGAGCCGGGAAGCCCGTCTGCGGTGGGTCGGGGTGCTGGGGTTGATCCCCTGTGGGTCATACCCTGCGTGGCCTCTGCTCAGTAGGGAGATGGCGATGGAGAACGGGGACACGGCGGGACGGAGGGGACAGCAGGTCAACGGTGAGGTCAGCGGTACCCCCCGGCTCCGGGGGATGGGGGATCCCCTGCTCCGGGACACGACAGCACCTGACGGCAGCAGGACAGAGGTGATGGCAGCGGGCTGGGAGCCGGGACCAGCGCTGGGTGACGAGGATGGGACCCCCGGGGGGGCCCCACAGCGAACAGGGCAGCAGGAGGAAGCCCTGATGACCGAGCTCTCAGAGCTGGTGCAGAAGGTGGTGAAGAGCAGCAGCTGGTGGGAACGGCACGGCGTGGACATCAGCATCCTTGCCTGCAGCTTCCTCCTGCTCCCGGCAGGTAACTCAGCTCAGCCGCCCCAAATTACAGCCAGGGGGTCCTGGGGGGGTCACACCGCCTCCTCATGACTGTTGCACTGCTGGGAGCCTGTTAGCACTTATTAAGGCTGTAACAAAGCCGCAATAACCCCTTCACTCCGTGACATGGGGCACCCGGACCCCAATAGAAACCCATAGCGGGTGACGATGACACCCAGGGTACACCCTGGGGTGAGGGGATGGTGGCACCTGGGGTACAGCCTGGGGTGAGAGAATGGTGACACCTGGGATACAGAGGGGTTGATATCTGGGTGGATGGGCACAGTGCAGGAGAGCGAGTCATGTGACCCCATGCCCAGCCATGGGACAGGGAAACCCTGGTGGTTTTGGTAGCAGTGGCCACCAAAAGTGGTGTGTGCAGGGAGACACAGCTGAGCAGGGGGTCTCCAGTGGCATGTTTGGAAAGCTGGGACCTTCCCTTGCTTTTGAACTCCTGGGGATGCTGAAATCCTGGCAGTCTCATGTCACCAGTGGGATCCCAGCCAGAGCTGTGGGGTGGGATCTGTCACCAGCAGCACCCAGTGCCATCGCAGCTGGAAGTGTCTAAACCTTCAGTGTGATGGCCTGAGGGCAGTGAGGAGGCAAACTCCCTGGCTTGGGTGATGTAAATATCTGTCATCATGGCTGAAGAACAGGTTTAGGGCAATGGCATGTTTGGGTGCAGCAACACCTCCAGCCTGGCTCAGAGGGCTGCAGGACATGTCCGTGCCCAAACTCCTGCCCGGCTGGTTTCTCCACAGGGTTCCTGTGCCTGCGGTCAGCCCAGACCATCCCTTTCCTGGCGGGTGTCCTCACCCTCGGCGTGGTGCATCACACCCTGACCGTCAAGGGCAGCCACCTGGCCAGCCACAACGCCTTGACCGAGTCCAAATCCTGGGGCAAAGTGTGGGCCATCTTCTTCATTGAGGTGAGTGGGGCTGGGGGGCGTGGGTGGCAGCCCCCCAGAAACGCCCCATCAGCACCTTACCATATTGGGGAATGGTGGGAGTGGTTTCTAGTGCTTAACTCCAAAAAAGTCCATTTCCAGATGGGTTTGGAACCCATGGGGTGCAGAACGTCTCCCCTGGGTTCCTCTCCCACAGGCCCAAGCCAGGCAGCGCCCAGCCCTGGCACCATGACTGTAAGCACCACCTCTCCTTTCTCTTCCTGCCCAGCTCTGCTCAGCTTTCACAGTCGAGCAGGCCACCTACAACCACGTGAAGATCCACCACGGCTACACCAACGTCATCGGCCTTGGGGACTCCAGCACCTGGAAACTTCCTTTCCTGAACCGCTACGTCTACATGTTCATTGCCCCTCTCGCAGTGCCCATCTTGACCCCTCTGGTTGCACTTGGTATGTGTCCCAGCCACCCTGGGACAGGGTGCAGGGAGCTTGTGACTGTTCAGGTCTCACCCCACCCAAGGGTCCTGCTTGCTTTGGAGGCATCACATTAACTACACCAGCCCCTGGTGGGACAGGACATCAGTCTGCAGCAAAGGCAGGAGATGCTGCACTTGCCCTGGGGCAGCATCTGCTGCATCTCCTTTCTGCTGGTGCTCAGAAAACACTTTGCCTTTCCCTGTGTTGGATGTTGAAAGCTCTGGAAAAAGCCACTATGAGCCTGAAGCACTCAAAATTTGCTGTCCTTTAACTCAGACCCTCTGCCATTGTGGGGTTCAGTGTCACACATGGGTCTCAGGATGGTCAGAGCATTGCACGGGGTGTGTTTGATGGCTGCGTGTGGGGTGGAGGGCGTGGGGGCTGGGATGCAAAGAGCTCAGGCAGGCAAAGTGGTGTCTCTGGGGAAATAATGGTGCCAGGAAACGATCAGAGAGAAGAGCTCAGAAAGCAGTGAGAGCCTGAGGAAACCCAGCCCTCTGGGCTGCACAACCCAGCTCTGGGCAGTGCCGAAAGCACAGACAATGACTTGACAAGTTGTAAGAAACAAAGATGCATCTGAATCCCTGATGTGATGATGCACAGCTGGATCAGCTGCCCTGAGGAGGCTCTGGGACCCAGCCCCAAAAAACAGCAGGTCTATGGGATTTGGGCCAACCTGGAGGATGGGGAAAGGGAGATGATGGGACAGGTTGTAGGGTTATTGGCACACTGGGTAGCCTGGCTGCTGGTGTAGCAGTGGGGCAGGGAAGCATCAGCACCTCTCCCATGTGCTGCCTCTTCTTCCTTGTGCAGATTTGTTGAGGAATGTGGAGTGGAAAGCAGCTCTCCGGACTCTCTGCTGCATGTTCCTGGGTTTTTACTGCCATTACTGGCTGCTGCTCCACGTCTCAGGCTTCCAGTCGCCGTGGTCCGCCCTGCTCTGCATGCTGCTCACCCGCTCCCTCCTGGCACATCCCTACATCCACGTCAACATATTCCAGGTAGAGACCTGAAGCTCCAAGATATCTCAACAGTGCTGGAGATAGACCAGTGACCATCCAGTGCTGGTGACATAGCCTCAGCTGTCACCTCCCTTGTGCTGATGTTGTCACTGGGAGGATCAGGCTGGTGGTGCTGGGTGGGAAGCGGTGGTCCTGGGAGAACATCAGGCCACGTGGGTGTGAAGTACAGGAGGGTGATGTTGTCTGCAGTGGCTTTCAGGATTGGGAGGGTTGCTGTGTTTGCAGGTGTTGGTGCAGGTGGTGTTACAGGTCCTGGGATGGGAAGAGGCCTGTGGCTCAAAGTGTGGGTGAGTTGGGGGAACAGAGCCTGGGAGCTCCTTGGTGTCCATGGACAGACAAGCACAGGATGGAATGACTTTAGGGACAAACCCAGCTCTGGGGTTTGCAGTCAAACCTCAAAATGTGGCTCAGCCTGGCCCACGCACTGCCAGGGCTGCCATTGGCTCTGCTGGGAAGAGTCTGGGGAGGTGACGGGTGCCACAGGGTCCCCATCCTGCCTGTCCCGCAGCACATCGGCCTCCCCATGTTCGCGGCCGATCGCAAACCCAAGCGGATCCACCTCATGAGCCTGGGTGTCCTCAACCTGCCCCGCAACGCCCTCCTCGACTGGTCCTTCGGCCACTCGCTCATCAGCTGCCACGTGGAGCATCACCTCTTCCCCAGCCTCTCCGACAACATGTGCCTGAAGGTGAGGCAGGCCTGCAGGGTGGCTGAGAGTGTTGGGAGGTGACACGGGGACGAGACCACCCACCTCCCCACCACCTCCTCTCCCTGCCGCCAGACCTCTCTGCGCTGCATTCCCCCTGTTCTAGAGACCTCTCACTGCTTTTTGGCAGCCCCTAACTGACCTCCCTCCATCCCATTCCTGTTTCTCCTGGGTTTCTGCTCCCTGCTCCTTCTTCTGGTCCCAGTTCCAGCCCAAAGCAGCCTTCCAGCAGTCCAGGATCCTCCCAGCTCTTCTGCTGGGAAAGTATCCCAAGTGTTGCGCAGTCTGATTTTTGGTTCAGCCGGCCTCCAGGCAAACATCCTATAATTTTGGTCATGCCCTTACTTGTTGCTCTGAGGTGTGGAGTGTGTTCTAAAGGGGCTCTGAGCACTTCCCCAGCTTGAGGGGATCCCAAGACAGGTCCGTGTCCTTCAGCACGGGATCGCCACTTGTTTAATACTGTGCCCTTATTTTCAGTGCCCTTTGCTTGAGCTCACGGGGCTGGCAGGACCTGTCTCCCACACAGACGTGTTGCAGAGAAGGGGGTAATTATGTAGTGGCACCTCCCAGACCCGCTGCCGAGCCAGCTGTGTGGGCACATGGGATAACTACGGGTGTGAGTGCCGAGCATGCGTGGCTGGCTCTCATTAGGGCACCTCTCCTAATTCAGAGCCCTACAAAGGCATTTTGCCAAGGTGAACTCCCTGTGTTGCTGCAACTGGAAACCACCTTCCTCTTAATTTTCATGGCAAAGGTGTTACGGCTTGGTGCTGCCTTCTCCAGCCGTGCTTTGGGCATGTGGGATGGGTTTTCTGGGCTCCTTTTGGGGTGCCTCAGGCTGGGAACATTGTCCAAACACCAGGGTATCCCACACAGAGGTGACATTGCCTTTTCTTTTGCAGATCAAGCCCATTGTCTCCCAGTACCTGAAGCAGAAGAAGCTGCCCTACAACGAGGACACCTACGGCTCCAGGCTCCGGCTCTTCCTCCAGAGATACGAGGAGCTGATGGTCCACGCTCCCCCCATCACAGAGCTGGTGGGCATCCAGTGAGGGCTGCAGGACTCGGGGGGCTGCTTCCCACGGGGACTTGCAGCAGGGATGGTTTTAGCAGGATTGGGGCTGCACAGACCAACACTTCCACAAAGCCATCGTGTGGGAAACGTCCCTCCCCGATGTCTTGCTTTTGGCTAGAAAACAGTGCACAGAGACACTGCAGGAGAGCCAGGCGGTGCAACACCAGGGGCAGAAGGATCAGGGTCCCCCCACAGTTATTCCCAGCCAGGGCTTAGTTTTATCCACTCTGCTTTCACGCTTGGGGAGAGGAACCCCCCCTCTGTGAGAGATGCAGCACTGTGTCCAGGACATCCAGGACTGATAACCACCAGGATCTGCAGGATGGAGCTGCCACTGTGTGGCTGGGGGCTCAGGGAAGGGATGGATGGTGGGGAGGGGGTTGTGTCACTGCTGCTTGTGCTTTGCCTGACTTTGGGCTAAATCAGTCCCTTTTAGGAACATGGTTTGGCAAATTCAGCCTTAACACTTTGAGGTGGATTTTCTTTATTATGTTTTGTTGCTGTAACAAGTCATACAGGTATTCCATGGTGCCTGGGGTGGGGCTGGGGGAAAGGCCCTCACCCCATGGGGGTTGTCTGTATTGAGGTGCTGGAGCTGACTCCAGACTTGGTCATTCCTATTGCAGGGGAATAACCTGCTGGATGCAGGTAGATGTCCAGGGCTTGGGAGACTTTCCCTGTTTAGGGAGGGTGAACTCTGCCCACAGCACTGCTGCCAGGGGCTGGGATGCTCACGTGGTTGGTTCTAACCCCCTCTGGGTTGCTGTGTCTGGCTTTACCAGGGTGCTCTGCTGTCCCAGACCTGCAAGACCGATGACAAAGTTCAGCCCAGCGTCATGGTGGGGAGCTCGCAGCAGAAAGGGCAGCTGGCCAAAGTGGGACCAGTGTGGCTTTGTTCTGAGCCTGGGGCTTTGCTCCCTGATTTGGGCTGTTCTCTCATCTGGGCTGGACCCCGACAGCCTCACAGCCGAGATTTATAAGGCTCCCTGTTGCAAATGTGTCCCAAGGCACAGGGATGCTCTGGCCCATGGCAGGGTGATGTTTGCAGCAGGCAGTCCATGGTGTTTTCCCTCCTGTGGGCATCACATGCCCCCTTCTCCACCACCAAGTGCAGGGACATCCTCAGACCCACTGGGAAAGTGTCCCTGTGTGGCCACTGTGACTTGGGGCCAGAGCTGGTGTGCCCATGGTGTATCCTGTGTAACAGATACAGACTTTTGGCAGGGAAAACTGGCCCCGGATCCATCCAGTGTGACCCCTTTGGCATCAGAAATGGGGCATTACTGATTTGTCCTGGGCTGGTGACATTGCCACCTCTATCTGGCCCCACGTGGGTTCATTGATCCAGGATATTGTGAAACATCCAAAGGGCAAATTCCCCTTTAGGCAGGGGTTAGGCTGGGTCTGTAGGTGGGGAGAAATCTTAGGAGGGCTGGATGAACCAAATGGCCCAAGAGTTCCTGTGGGTTGCTCAGGGGTGGCAGAGACCCTCCCCAGAGCTGCCCTTCTGCCCTGTGATTAATCTCTTAACTGAGCATCAGAGCTCAATTAAGGTCAATGTGCCAAGTTAAGGTGTTCCTGGCTCCAGCCACGGGCTGAGTGAGCATTAGAGGTGCTTTCGGTTCAGGCGGGGTAATCTCAGCCTCACGTGCTCCCGCTTGTGGGCACAAAATGCTCTTTATCCTCTCCTGCTGGAAAGAGATCCGTCCCAAAATGTTTCCAAGCATTGGTCGGAGCAGCAGCCCTTTTCCCAGCTGGACTCCATGGGTGTTGTTTAACGCAGTGCCATCTAAAGGCAAGTGCTCGCAGGTCCTTCAGCCAGCGGGAGGCGACTTGTGGTTTGGGAAATACGTGGATTATTCCTTGTCAGAAGAGGCGGATATAGAAGTTAATGAGGGAAAGGGAGAATTCTGGGGGGAAAAAAAGAGTATTCTGACCCGTAATCAGACACACCCCCCCAAATTTAAACTGAACCGTTTCTGTGGATGACACCTATGGTGATATTTGGAGCCTCTCTGGGCAGTGGGTTGGTGATTGCTGTGCTTGAAGCCATCGGAAATCCTGGTCCTTGCCCCAAATCCCCCGAGGGAGCGGGAGCAGATGGAGGCACAGGGCCAGCTGCCGTTCTCAGCATGCCTTTGCAGAAAGCCATCAACCAATTTCCAAGACCATGAGAGAGAGCGTGTGGGGTTTATGACCCGTATTACAACCAGCTTCCAGCTGTAAACTCCTCTCGCTCTTAATTGCATTTAAAAAGCCCTGTCAATGCTCGCCTGCGTGCCCTGGCATCTGTCCAGCTCTTAAACATCTCCTGGACCCGCTGAGATGGTTTTCCTGACTGGTGCATTGTGCAGGGGCTGAACCAGGACGGGGTGATGCTCATGCACGGGAGGTGGGAGTTGTTGCACTTGAACCGTGCTGTGATTGGGATTAAGGAGGAAATAAAGCAGGGACCGTGGTGGAGGCTGGATTTTGCCGCTGCCTCCGGCACTAGTGTTTTATCCTTTATCGAGGGGGTGCAATGGGTTTCTCCCAGCAAGGGGCAGGAGGAGGCTCTGCAGGGGGGTGGTTAAAATCGGTTTCCCCCGGCAGACCTTGGCAGTTGATCTCTTTGAGGGAATAAAGGGACGCCGGCAATTAACCCCCGCGGGGATGATGATGATGATGATGATGATTCGGGAGCGGGACGGGTACCGCGGAGGCCTCACCATAGAGAGCAGCGGCGCGAACGGTCGCGGCACGGCCGCGCCTTCCCCGCCTCTCTATGGTACCACTCACTTCCGGGCAGCCGCGGAGGGGACAGCGCGCCGCCATTGGCTGGGGGCGTGGGCACGCAGCGGCGGATGGGCGGGGCTATGCTAATAACAGCGCTGTCCCGACTCACGATTGGCCTGTGGGAATGAGGGGCGGGGCCGGGGCGGTGAGGGGCGGGGCTTGGCGGCGGGACCGGCGTTGGGCCGGGGGGACACGTGTTGGGAGCGGGGGGCACCGGGACCGGGACAGCCAGAGAACCAGGGCCGGGGACTGCGACAGCCGTGTCCCGCAGGCCCCTGCTCCAGCCCTGGGCGAGTGAGGGCCGCGGGACCCCTCGGGCCGGGCGCGGGGCCCCTCCGGAGCTCGGGTTAGGAGGTCTCAGTGGTGGCGCTCCGGGGCAGTTGACACCCCCCGCCTCCCTCCGACCCCACCGACCCCGGCCTGGCCGTAAGCGCCGAGGCTGCCGGCCCTGCCCTCGAGGCGTTTCCGCCTCCCCGGGCCGGTACATAAAGCCCGGCCCCGCCGCGCTTTGGCCGCGGTGATGGCAGCGGGACGAGCCCCGCTCGGTGGGTGCCGGGCTCCGGGGAAGGGCTGTGGTGGCCCCTGGCAGGTGGCAGCTCTCGTGTGGCCTCATGCCTTCCCTGTCGTTCTCCCCTGCAGGGCTGCGGCGGTGGCTGTCCTCGCCCGCCCCGGCGCCGCGGGTCTGCGTGGTGGGCAGCGGCCCCGCCGGCTTCTACACGGCTCAGCACATCCTCAAGGTACCGGGGTGAGGGCCGGGATCTGCAGCTGAGGGAGGGAGCTGGTGGTGCCTGGCTCTCAGGGAGCTGGGGGGTGGTTTGGTGGGGTCCTGGCCCTGCCCCAGCCTGGTCTGTGTTGCTGGGGGACTGCTCGGGGCAGCCCAGACCCCACAGCATCCTTCTGGGCCCTTTGGCTGGGGCTGCCTCCATCCCTGCCCTGACCCTGGGCCGTCCTCACCAGACCCACGTTGGTTGCTGCGAGTTCAACCCAAGTGATTTTTCTAGAATCAAATAAGCAGCAGAAATCTGCCTTGCCGGGAGCTGTTGTCACCCAGCAGGAGTGACATTAACCGTGTGTTAAAAGCGGATGTGTGGGACCTGCTCTCCTCCCTCATCCTCACCCAGCTGAATTAAGACACGTGGGTGATGCTTTACCTGGTGTCAGTGCTCTGGGCGGTCAGGTCTGCTGGGAAATGAGACCTGAGCACAGCACTGGGCTGCTGGCACCCACCAGAGATGCAGCAGCTTAACCCCGTCATTAAACCATGCTGTGTTGTCTCTGGTACGTGTTGGAAAATAGCTGTTACTAAGCCTCAGGGACAAATTTCAGGGCTGCTTAATCTCCGGGAAGAGGCTGACTCAAAATACAAGATAACAAAAGCCCTGCAGCCAAACATCTGTCTAAAGCTCCGACCCTGATGTGACTCGACCCCAGGGGATCTCAGGGCATGGGCATCTCTGCTGGGGGCTGGCAGATGTCTGGAAGGTTCCCCAGCACTCAGGGTGCTGCACTGGGTGCTTCCCACGTGGTGTGGGGGCTCTTTTGATCAGCCCCCTCTGGGTACTGGACAGCCACCAGGTTAGTGTGGAAGAGGAGGTGGGTAGGGCAATGGAGCCCTCACGAGATGTACTTGATGGTGGTTGGGGTCACTCTGCCACACACCCTGGGATCCGAGCTGGCAGTAACAAGCACACCATCATCCTGTGCATGGAAAAGTCTGGAAGAGGCTGATTCTGGCTATGGAATTGTGGTGCAGCCCTCCCTCCTGCCCCATGTTTCCCCCAGCAGCAGATGAATATTACTGGGTTCCTGTGACTTCTCTGTCCTCATCCCATAACTGTGACTTTCTTCTCCCACAGCACCACGGTGGGGCCCAGGTGGACATCTACGAGAAGCTGCCCGTTCCCTTTGGGCTCGTCCGTTTTGGGGTGGCCCCAGACCACCCTGAAGTGAAGGTTGGTGCTCCCTCCCCTTGCCCATGTGATGACAGTGGTGGGTGCAGGCGAGGCAGTTGCTGTCCCCAGGCTGTGGTGTGGAGCTGTCACACTTGGAGAGGTCCAGATCTCCGTGCTGAGGCCTTGGCCTGGTGATACGGGATGCCTGGGATATCTGGCATCTGGACAGCAGGTCAAAAACAGTGGCTTGTGATGGGAAGTGCTGCCCCCAGTGCTGGTCAGCCTGGCGTAGAGCAAGGCCAAGGAAAACCTGGATGGGCTTCTTTGTACCTGGACACTATGCCAGCAGGATCTTGCCTGCTCATTGCTGCTGCTGTTTGCCCTTCCTTAATCTGTACTTGTTCTGGGAACACACAGATCTGCTGTTAGGGGTGGTGGAACTGGGCTGTAGGTGCTCACCTGGGCAAGGAAAAGTTAAGCCAAGGATTTCACAGCCATTTTCCTTTGCCTGGCAGTGAGTTGTACTCAGAGGTGCCTGCTGTGTCTGACCTGGGGTGGAGGTGGTTGGAGGGGTGGGACACAGGAGATCCAGACATGGGAGATCCAGACACAGCAATATCTTGCAGTGGTTTCCTCTAATCCCTGGAGATCCAAGACCAAAATGCCTGGACCCCTTTGCGCTGAGAGAGGCAGAGTGGACCTAACAGATGTGGGCTTGGGTCTGTGGTATCTGTCCTGTCTCCAGGCTGAATCCAGCTGGAGCTGCAGGAGGAGAAGTGGTGGTTTTACTGGGTAGCCCGAATTACTCAGAAGAAAAGACTGGATGCCATCTTGCCCTCATCCTTTCTTGAGGAAGTGGTTTTTGGGAAGGGTTGAGATGAGAGGCTGGCAGAGGGGGCTGGCGGGCAGCACCCTGGATGGAAGGTGGAGCTGGTGGGGCTCCCTTGCAAGCCTCACCTTTGGGAAGGAGTTTTCCCCTGCAATGGGGTTTATTCCAAGGGGCCGAAGGCACTGAAAGGCTCCTGTCCTCCCCAGGCGGGTGTAAAAAATGGATTTTCCTTTCCAAAGAGGGCAGTGCAGAGAGTGCCAAGTCACAACTGTGCTTATCTCCCTGTGACTTATCTTTGGCTGTTGGGAGATAAGAGTCTCAGAATAACCAACCGCGGCAGGGAGAAGCATCTCAAGGCTGGGAGGGGATGGCAATGGGGATCTCCTGTCAGCAGCAGACCTTGGCCCCGGCTGTGGCTTGGACATAACTCCAGGTTCTCTGATCTCTGCAGAATGTGATCAACACCTTCACGCAGACGGCGCACTCGGGGCGCTGTGCCTACTACGGGAATGTCACCGTGGGCAGGGACGTCACGGTGCCGGAGCTGCGGCAGGCGTACCACGCCGTGGTGCTGGTGGGTACCTGGGCTGCCTCGGCGTCCCAGAAATCACAGAGGAGGTCTGCAGATCCCCGCTGGCATCTTGGGAAGAGGATTTGCATTTCCGGGTGCCTTATATTAGCATGGGAGGCTCTTCCCAGCTTCGGGACAGCTCAGATGCTCCAAGGCTCGTCCGAAGCCTTGCAGGGAGCACGTGCTAGAGCGTGGCATCAAGTGCAGGTCTCTGAAACCTCTTCCCTGTGCTGGCCAATGCCTGTTTCAGCCCAGCTCAGACTGTTCCTCCTGCTCAGTCCTCATCTTGTCGTGCTCTGCTTTGCCCCAGGGAGGTCAACTTTGGCCCTGGAGCCCAGGGGGATGGGATGGATGAAGCCCCTGTGCCTGGGCTGTGTTTAGCCCTTCCACTGACTATCCCAGTCTTTGGGAAGGGTTGGCAGCCGTCCAGTGTCCCCAGCAGCAGCTGGATTTGTGTTTTGGTGTCAGACCCTGCACACAGTGACATCTCTGACTGTGTCTGCTCCCTCCCCAGAGTTATGGTGCTGAAGACAACCGGGTCCTGGGGATCCCAGGGGAGAACCTCTCTGGTGTGTATTCGGCCCGAGCATTCGTGGGCTGGTACAACGGGCTGCCTGAGAACCGGGACGTGAGTACAGCCGTGTGCTTCCCTGCCCTTCCTCCCATCCTTCCTCCCATCCCAGCAGACATTCAGCTCCAGATTAAGTCCTGAAAGGCCTGCAATTGGAAAAGATTAGCAGGAACCACGTTAAATCCTTCTTAGATGGTAGAAATGTGAACAATTTGCACATCAGTGAGAGCGGATTAGCTGGCTCTGTACGTTGGCAGCATATTTTGGCTGGGCCAGATGGGAACCTGGAGGGGTGATGCTCTGCATCCTGAGGAGGCTTTTTGGCCAAGACACCTCCTGCTCCCAGAGATGCCATTGCAGGAAGAGTGGGGAGAGGGATCAGCTGGAAGCATCTGTGTTGCTGTGTCTGCTGTGGAGTTTCCCCATTTGCATCACTCTGGAGCAAAGAGGGGTGGAAGGGAATTTGGATGGTGAGGGGCTGTACATCATGGAGACTGTGTGGATTCACTCACTGCTGGGTCTTTCTCTCCCCACAGCTGAAGCCTGACCTGAGCTGTGAGGCGGCGCTGATTCTGGGCCATGGCAACGTGGCGCTGGACATTGCCCGGATCCTCCTGTCCCCACTGCAACTCCTCAGGGTGAGTGACGGGTGCTCTGCACCATGAAGGCAGCCCAGGGCCCAAATCCTCTCCCTGCTGGAGTTCCCACCCATCTCAGCAAAACCTCACACTCCTCTGTCTTTGGGATCTTAGGGAAGGCTGTTGTCTCTCGGGTGCACCCATGGATTCACAATCTGTAGGGGAGTGATCCAAGGCTGTGACTGTGCCTTGGATAATGCTGCAGAGCTCTCTGGATTGCTCTGCTGGTATCCAAAAAGTTGGAAATTGAGCTTCATCCCTTCCTTTTCTATGAGAGGCAAAGGAAGAGACACTTTCCCTCTTCCACCAACAAACTAGAAGCTTCTCTTGGGATATGTTTTTTTTCTACTGCAGCTGAGGGCAGCAGCCTCGTTTTTACTGGTGGCACTGGGCATACTGGTGTCTGGTCCAAGCTGGTGGACCTCTCCCCTACAGACAGCTGGGAGCTGGTGTGCACCAGCTGCTCCACAGAGCTGCTGCCCCAGATGTTGGCAGCAAAGGTTTTCCCTCCTGGAGAAATGCCACGAGGTTTGTTACATCTGTGCAACAACTGCCTGGATTAATACCTAAATTAAATTTAAACACTCCCCCCCCAAACCTGGAGGCACTGGAACCAGTGGCTGAAGCCAGCTGGGAGCAGTGCTGCAAAGGATGTGGCACTGGGAATGACTGCCATGCTGGACAGGCACTTTTCCTTTTAAGAAAATTGGTCTGGAATGGTTTATCCTGGTGTCCCTCCCATCATATTTTCTCTGGAAAAGATCTTGCAATCTAGATACACACGCACACATAATTGAAACAGAGCACAGGGTTGCTGCAAGGTGCCAGTGCCAGGTGAGCCCTGGCCATGCTTGTGCTTGTGCTGGAGCTGCCTGGGGCAAGCAGGTGGTGATTTGAGCTGTGGTTTGCAGCAGGTTTCATCCACAGCCTGTATGCCTGGGAAGTCACCCAACAGCATCTGCGGGCACCTCAGAATCAAGATCACTGGAAGGCTTTGCTCTGTTAGCCCCAAGGTGAACCTGCCTGGGTGGATCCCCCGAGGCAGTCTCACGGGGTGCTGGCTCGTTACCTCTGGTGCATTATGGCCTCGGAAAGAACATTCAGTGATGAGGGACCAGCTGTGCAAATAGCTCTGTGCAAAGGGCGATGACTTGTTTTCTGTCCTCTCCCAGGCTCTCTGCATGCACAGCCAGCTTTTCTGCTGATTTTTCACCTTCAGAGGCTGTGCCTTCCCCCCAGCTCCCTCCAGATCTGCCCTCATCCCTCTCTCCCGAATCTGTTTTGCAGAAGACAGACATCACTGACAGCTCCCTGGCAGCTCTTGCCTGCAGCAAGGTGAAGCGTGTCTGGCTGGTTGGGAGGAGGGGACCTCTCCAAGTTGCTTTCACTATCAAGGTGAGGCTGGAGGTGCTGCAGGGCAGCTGTTTCCCAGTGTTAAGCCCCAGACTGCCCATCCCAGTTGGGAAGAGGTGGTTTGGGGGTGGGAGTGGAACCCAGGCATCTTCCTTCCTGCACCCATTCCCTGGCTTCCAGCCCAGAGTGCTGGGGAAGGGGGCTTCAGGCTGTTGGGCGACCTCCCTCTTCTGGAGGTAACATCTTCCTGCCTGCAATTCCCAGGAGCTGCGGGAGATGATAAACCTTCCTGGTGCCAGAGCTGTCCTGGACCCTGCTGACTTCACAGGCCTCGAAAATGCTGTTAAAGGTGAGGGAAGTGTGCCATGCTCCTCCAGGCAGGGACTCAGCTTGGCAGACAAGCATCCAGGAGTGATCTGGAGATGTTCAGGGTGTACATCAGAGAATCTCTTGTCCTGTGCTTAATGCCTGGCACATAAAAGCTTGGTGACCATGGTGTGTCTTGTTCTCAGAGTGCTAGGAGGCACCAAGAGAAGGGAACAGCTTGTTTCTGTCTTTGTGCAGCCACTTTGCTGCATGGGAACGGTGCTTACCCTCTGAGTGATGAGGGCATGAGGTTCAGGAGGGCTGAGGGGACCTTGCAGAGGAGATCGCAAGGCTGTTGATTTAAGAGCTTCCTGTAGAGCTAAAAGGAAATCACTGAGTTCAAGGGTGTCCAGAGACCTGCTCTTCTCCACAGGCTGCTGCCTCTGAGCACCAGCAAGACAGGAAAATTGCAGGATTTGATTTGTGTGTCCCACTGGCCTCAAGCCTCAGGGCCTCTCCTGGTCACTTTGACTTGAAGTTTGTCATCTCAAAGGCGTTGGACTCCCATCGACGTGACAGACTCACAAACCGAGACTGCCTTGACGTGGCCTTGGCTCTGTGCTGTGTCCCGAGGGGCTTTTGCTGACTCCTGTCGTGAAGATCTCTCTTTTTCCTCTTAGATGCTCCCAGGCCCAGGAAGCGACTGACTGAGCTGATGATCAAAACAGCCCTGGAGAAGCCCAGGGAGAAGCCAGTGGAGGCACAGGCAGCACAGGCAGCAGCCTCCCGGGAGTGGGGGCTGAAGTTCCAGCGCAGCCCCCAGGAAGTGCTGCCCACCCCTGATGGGAAGAGGGCGAGGGGCGTCCGCATGGCCCTGACCCGCCTGGAGGTACAGGCTCAGGGGGGCTGGCATGTCCCTGGGAGGCTGCAGGGATGGAGCAGGACACTGTTGCATCCCTCAGGAGTCTCTCCAAAGACAGCTTTGTGTTCCTGTCTGGTTGGAGTGGCTGCTGGCAGGCTCTGGGGGAATCTGGTACCACCAAGAGCTTTTCCCCTTCCAAAGGGAACAGCAGAACAGCCTTTAGCAAATACCCAGGGATCAAAGATACCAAAGAGGACTTGAGCAGACTGCTGTTCTGCAGGGGTGACTGTGGGGATCAGCAGCCTCTTCCCCCTTCTCTCAGGGCTCAGGTGACTCTGCCAGAGCCATCCCCACTGGAGAGGTGGAGGAGCTGGAGTGTGGGCTGGTGCTCAGCAGCATCGGGTACCGGAGCCTGCCGCTGGACCCGGCCGTGCCCTTCGACACCCAGCGTGGCATCATCCCCAACAGCTCGGGCAGAGTGGAAGGTGTCCCAGGTCTGTATCCGCAGGGATTTGTGTGGGGCACGTCGAGTGCAGCTGGTGGGTTGGGGGCTTTGGGGTTGGAAGCTCCGTTCACCAAGGGCAGGGATACAAGGCGGTTGCACACCTTGGAGAGTGGAAACTGGGGAAATGAGCTGCCTCTATCAGGGGTTAAGAGCTGGCCCATCCCCAGCTCGTGTTAGGGGTGTCCAGTTTAGCACAGGGGCGTTTTACTGGGCCTTGTATCCTGTTACTAAAGCGACACAGCCCATATGGCTGCTTAGAACTGGTCTGCAGGTACACAAAGTGCTGTGACAGCACCATCCAAGGGTCTGTTCCCACTGCTAAGGTGGGGAACAGGACAAGGACTTGCAGCCAGGAGGGTCCATGGCCACGTGCTGACCTGAGCCTGGCTGCTCCATGTGCTCTTGCAGGTCTGTACTGCAGCGGGTGGGTGAAGAGAGGACCCACGGGTGTGATCATCACCACCATGAATGACAGCTTTGACACTGCCCAGTCTGTGCTGGAGGATCTCCAAGGGGGTGTGCTGGACACGTCCCCCTCCAGAGAAGGCTTTAGGGCCGTGGAGAGCATCCTGCGCAGCCGAGGTCAGTGTGGGGCAGCCAGCAGGAAGGTACAGTGCAGCCAAACTGCTCCTGGATCTGGGTATCCTGGGGCAGTGAGTCTTGTGAGCCACTTATAGGAGCAGAGTCTGAACCATGGGAATGTGTTTTGCTGCTGTTTCAATATTCCAAAGCCCAGGGAGAGCAGGACTTGAATTCCCTCAAACCGTGTCATTGCTAAGGTTAATGACCACTTTCTGGGAAGCAGACAGACCTTGGGTAAAATGTCACTGTCAGCTGCCGAGACAGTGAGCTATTGCTCTTGAGTGGTTTTCCTAGTAATCCTTCCAAGCAAGTTAAAGGAAAGATTAAAATGCCCATGAGAGTAATTTGCTGTAGCTGTGTTTAAAGACATTCAATTAAAGTGTGTGTGTGTGTTTTGCCTCTTAAACTGGCTGAGGTTTAACAGTGAACTGGAAGCATTTTGTCCCCTGAGGTGGTTCCATGCTCGCCGTTGTTACGGCTCGCAAAGGTCTGACTGATCCAAGTTGACTGGAACCTACCATCCCTCTCCTCCCAGCATTAGAAATTACTTCTCCTTTGAGAGGTTGAGGTCAGAAAAGGGCAGGTTTGCTGGCACATCAGCTCTCTGCCAATGGGGAGGTGAGGCTGAGCTTGTATTCACCTGGTTAAGTTCTCTCTCCCATCTGTCGCCGTCACCCCAGGGGTCCGTCCTGTTTCCTTCTCGGACTGGGAGAAGATCGATGCTGCTGAAGTGGCAAGAGGCAAAGCTGCTGGCAAACCCCGGGAGAAGATCGTGGATCCTGCGGAGATGCTGCGGCTGATCGGTCACTAGGGCAGCAGTGGTGGGAATGTGGCACTGCTCCAGTGGAGCCGTCCTGGGGCAACACCAGCGGGTTGTGAGCAGAGCCTGGCAGCACAGGGCTTGTGCCCAGGGCTGGTGGCCGCTCTGGAGAGGTGTGTGACACTGAGGCCTCTCTGGTACGATCAACTCTGGGTTCCCAAAGTGAATGTCCTCAAGACATGAGGCTGCTGGCTGGCCCTGCGTCCCTGCAGCGGGGCTGTCATTTCTGGGGGTGATTCTTGTTGTTTGAGTCCTTGTAGCATTAATGAATCATGCAGTGCAGGTGAGGGGAGGTGTGTGTGCACCTGGAGGAGTCCTGCCAGCCTCTTTCCTCATGGCAAGTCACAGGGAGATGTTTCCCTGTGTCATGCTGCCTCCCCTTTAAGCCGCAAGCCAAATGGCTTCATTGCCTTGTAATTCGTGCCAGAGCAGGCATCTTTTAATGATAATGGTTTTTTAAATAAACCCTTCCATCGAAGCCAAATTGGACCTCCTGCTTGAGTCTGGCTTCTTTGTCTGTGACTGCCTTAACCTGGAGAACAGCTAGCCCAGCACTGCAGCTACTGTGACATGTCCCAAGGCAAGGCAGCTCCACACAGGGAGGGACCAGGTGCCCTCCACTAGTTGTGAGCTCTGTGCAGGCAGAAAAGGGCATTAATTTGCTTTCTGCCTCCTACAGTTAAACCCCAACAGAGCCTGGGTTCTATCCTATGGGGTGGATTGGGATAACAAGCATGTAATTGCCTCGTTCCGGATCATGAGGGATCCTGTGTCCATCAGTACCTGCCAGCGCTGACTGGTGCAAGCAGTGCCTTGAGCCCTTTCACTCTATTCACTGGTGGGGTTATTTTTTTGGCCTGTGTGTTTTGAAGCTTATTAAATGCTTCTCTTAGCCCAGATTGACTACGGTGACGGTGTCAGGTTTTAAGCCAGATTACAAGCCGTGAGCTGTAATCTCCTCTTTATCCGTGGCGCAGGGGCAGCGTCAGCGGGGCCCCCTTGCCTGGCTGTCCCCAACCCCCCCGTGCTCCCTGCCAGAGTGCTGCAGGATTGCAACCCCTCCTCTCTGACCTGTGTAAATGATGACAGCAGCAGTGGCTCTGTGGTGGAGGCAGAGGGAAAATTGAGCCAGGGCAGCAAACGGTGGTTTGTCCACACTCAACCTCCATCTCAGCCCAGCCCTCTCCCATGGCAGAGGACTTGCCCACAGGACACTGTATTCCCACCCCATTGCTGTCCCAGCCTTAAGGAAGGGAGGTCTCTGACTTCTATTTTTGCCTCTTTTTCTCCTATCCTTTTCTATTTAAATCTCATTTGCAGGCTCATTAAGAAACTCGGGAAATGTGATACTGGGAACTCGTACGCAAACGAGCAATAAAGCTTTTGTGGAGCAGCTGCTTGTGTGATGTGGCTCTCGTTACGTCTCATGGCTGATGCAGCCTTAATGCTGAACTCTTGAGCGGGAGATTACATCAGCTCTGGGTTTTGAGGTGAATCAGAGCTTTGGGAAGGGGGTGTGGAGGTGAGGAGGCTGCACCCAGTGTAGGGAGCAGCCATTTGGGTTGAAATGTGATGGTGAAGGGGTTGTTGTGGCTTCATCAAATCTGAAGGTTTTGGGAAGAGATAAGCCGGCTCTTCCCGAGGGTTTTCTTCCACGTCGCCTTGAATGTTGATGTCAGGGTGCTTTTGTAGCTGTGGTAAAGGCCACAGTGCTCCTGCTGAGCAGAGCGAGCGGCTGCTCCCAAACTGAGGATGCTTCAGGGTAGTTTTTGGGCTGTGATAACAGATTAAGGGCAGCGTCTGTCCTTGCTGAGCTCAGTGACCTTGCTCAACCCTGAACTTGGCCAAGGCCCTGGGGTTGATGCTGATCTGTGGGAAAGCCATGGGATGATGAAGGTCAGTGAAGGGCAGGGATGGGGGACTGAGCCTCATGGGCAGAGGAGGGATCACTGCGATCATGTAAATCCTTATTCAATACCTCCAGCTCCCCCTTCCTCTGCTGCCTGTGCCCCCAGGCCGCAGCCATGTGTCCCGCTGCCTCCTGCCTCCCCATCCCTGCCCCTGCTTTCCATCCTTCTCGAGAGAGACCGGGATGTGTCCGGTTTTGCCGGGAAGGTCCTTGTCCCCGGCCCGTGTCGTTAGGTGGCGCTGGGAGGCCGTACCGGGGAGTGGAGAGGCTCAGCGGGGATGGAGGGGTGACCTGGCATCTCTGGGGCTGGGGCGTCCCAGCTCTCCTGCTGCCTCCCCGGGCTCCGGGCAGTCGGGCGGGTGGGTGGTCCTCGCAGGCTCCCGTTCTCATTCGGGTTCTGCTTTTAGGCATGAATAACCTCGTGTTTGCTCCAGGTCTGTCCCCACCGCGGTGGGCTGAGGGGAGAGGGGGACACTCCTGCCAGGCAGCCACCCCCTCGCCCTCTGCTCTCCTGAGCTGCCAGAGGAGCAGCTCCAAGGCCGTTTTCCGACGCAGGTAAGGAGCTGTGAGTGACACTCGACTCCTGTTGGAAAGAGGCCTGAAACGCTGGAAGTTGTCGCTGCCAGCTCTTCACGTGGACTGCCCTGCTTGGATGAGTTATGGCTCAGCTTAGCTTTAATGAGGCTGCACAAAGCTGGTGGAGGTCAGCATCTGGTGAGTGATGGCCTCGAGAGCGGCTGGACATGGCTGCACGGTCCTTCCCTGTGGCTCCCTGCCCCACATTCTCCTTGCTGTCTGTGTGCTGCTCTGCAAGGCAGCCAGGCTGGATATGGGGCAGAGAACTCGTCATCGCCGGGGTGATGGCACAGGTTCAGTTGGGTCTTTGCAACCTCCTCTTGCTGCTTTGCGCTGCTGTGCCTCGGTTTCCCTGGTCTGAAGACTCTTCGCTGCCCTGAGACTTGTAATCCTGGGGAGACAGGTCTGAGACACCCCAGAAGTTCCTGTTGATGCTGCATTTTCCAATTACTCCCAGAAGACAAGTGCAGAGCTCCCGCTGGCTTTGCTAGTAGGCTGCTTGATGAACTTGGCCTTTTCCAACGATCGTTCAGAGTCCATGAAGTGGGAGGTTTCCTGTGCTCTGGAATAAGGGAAAAACCAGCTTGAGTTGGATCTCTGGCCCGGCAGTGAGGAGCTGTGTTGCTGTTTAAAAGCCAGCTCACGCGACCAGAAAAATGGTTGAAAAGGCTTTTCCCCAGCGTGCCTAATACACGATTTTCCAGCCCCGTCCCCGGAGCCGGAGCGGCGCAGAGGCGGTGTCCGGCTTTACGCCGTCCCCTCGCCGCATGAATCACCGAATTGCGGCACCCGCTGCCGGGGGCCGGGGCGAGTCCGTCTGCGCCGGGGCTTCGCCGGGAACAGATGGCTCCGGAGAGTGCTGACTTCAGCGTGTTGGCTGAGCACGGCATCGGCCCCTGCCTCTGCCCACCCTCGCCACTTGCTCTCCAGGGCATGTCTTCTCACACTTCATGTGCTCTTCCCTCCAGATCCATCCCCAGCCTCAGGCAGGGATGGAGAACAGGTTGAGGTACCAACCTCTGGGTCACTGGAGTGGGTTATGAGCCGTACTGTGCCCAGGGAGCCACTTCCCTCCTGACATAACATCACCCTTTCACCCCAAGTAGCATCCTTGGCTCCATATCCACCAGAGGCTCGTGGTTTCCACTCCAAGTCTTGGAGATCCAACCTTCCCAGGGTTCTGCACTCACCAAAGTCTGGCTGGTGGTCAGAGGATTGTGCTGGGTCAGGCAGTGGTGCTGTAAGTCCAGAGGTTTTCCCTCTGCTTGGGATGAATTACTTTGGAAATTGGGGCTGCATGAGCCCAAGGTCAAGAGAGGAGCAGAGGTGAAGGAGATGTAAACTCCCAGCAGTTACTTCCAGGAGTTATTTAGGGATATGACAGCAGCAAATAAAGTTGTTGGAGGGTGATGGAAAGAAGCAATTTCCTCCCTTCTTGGGAAATTTCCATTTCCAGCAGCTTTGTCTGCCTCATCCCCAACCTCTGGGGCAGCCCTGCAGGCACACATCACCCCAAGGGGAGGAATTATCCCTGCAGGGATGAAATCATTCCTGTTTATTTTTGTTCCTTAATTACTCTGAGGGTAGGACATGGTGGCAGCAGAGCGGAGCTGTGCCAGGCTGGAGCTGTGCCTGATCTGTGCCAGGCATGTACTACCCATAGCACCATCCCCGTGGTCTCTGCCCTACCCTTCTCCCTGCTCTGCTCTGTGCCTCGATTGCTTTTATGGCTGCTGGGATCCAAGATACGGGCCAGCTCTGTGTGGTTGTTTAAGCACCAAATTCCTGAATTCCCCATGGGATGGAGGAGACAGGGGAGGTGGGGATGGTGGGGTGGCCCTGGGAGTCACAGAGTGGGAGAAGGTGATCTACACCTGTGTTTACTTCTTAAGTGAGACCCAGAGGGACAGGTGGGTGCCCAGGAGTAGGAGCAGCTGGGCTCAGACCTTCATGATTTTTGGCCAGACTTCTTGGGAAGAGGTTAGCAATCAACAGACAGGACAGGGATGGATGCAAGACTAGTACAGGAATAGGAATGGGTGTAAGCCAAATCTCAGGAGTCGCAAGTGTCACCTGCAAGATTCAGCTCTGGCAGAGGGACCTGAGGGCCTGGTGCTGTGTTTGTCCTGTCTGACGTCAGATGCCATTATCGAGATGCAGGTGCCTGTGGGAACAGACCAAGCAGGCTGTGTCACCCAGATGCCACCCTGCCTTTCCAGGGACAGCTCTGGATTTGTGCTGGCAGTGCACAGATGCAGGTCCTCTCCTTCCCAAAGTCCTAGTTTAGGATGCACGTGGGTTAAAAACTCTAAGCTGATTTTTCTCCTACAAACAGGAGGCTGACGTTGGGGCACACCCTGCAGGGCTGGTGTTGGCCTGGATGGGTCTGTGCAAAGCTGGACTAACATCAGGCTTCCAACATGGCCCTTCCACGCCCCCTTGGCTCCCCTGGCCTGGCTGCCAGCAGGCTCTTCCCTGCAGGATGTGGCTGCACACCAGGAGCTGTCGGAGCGCGGCGCCTTGCGTTTATCAACCTGCTCACAGAGCCTCCTGCAAGAGAAGATGCCAGAGAAAGGTAACGAGGCGATGGAGAAACTGGCTGAGCTCCCTTTGGTCTGGGCTGTGCTGTGTTTGAGGGACCAGCTGGGATGCTGAGGGTCCCTCCCTGGGGCACTATTGCAGCCGTGGGAAGGAGGAGGATGAAGATGGGAAAGGCAACTTTGTGCCCGTGTTATCTCCATCCAGCCCAGAAAGCCGGGCAAAGAGGGCACAGCACCCCCAGAGAGGGTGGTACTGAGGGGCTGGGGAAGTCAGAGGAAAAGTCCAGTTGCATCTCCTGGGGTTGTGGGCTTCATCTTGAGGTGCCATTGGTGCTTCTGTTTCAAACTGGACCTTTGTAGCCATCAGGGTGTCTATTTTTTTAAATGTAAAAAGGACTTTAGGTGTTTAAATGCACAGATAAGGTATTTGGATGACTGCAGAACAGCCTCCACAAGCTGCATGGTGTCTGGTGGCCCAGACCCAGCAGTAGGTTGGATCTGGGGATTTGCTGCATTTTACCCCAGAAAAATGTTGTGGGTTTTGGTTTTTAAGACACTGAAGGACTTTGCCAGTGAAACTGCAAACCTGGGGTCGGGCTCTCAGTGCAGAAGCCTGCTCACTGTGAGCCACTGGCAAGGCTTTAGCTGATTCCCAGTGCAGAGGAATTGCCAGGCTGGGGGGGCCTGGCATGTGTGTCATCATCAGTCCTTGCCCTCCACTGCTTGTCCCCACTGCAGACACCCTCCAGCTGTGCCCAGCTGTGCACCAGACCTGGCTTTGTCTCTGTCTCATGTGTGGGGTTTGGGCTGTGATGGGGATTAAAATGTCCCATGGATGGAGATGCTGGGGAGACATGAGTGTGATGGGGGATTGTCCCAGGTGGGGGTATTGTCCCAGTGTGATGGGTATTGTCCCAGGTGGGGGGTTGCTGTTGCCCCCCTCATCCTACCTGGAAAATCTGCTGGGAAATATTTCCCTCATAAAACATCATGGGGGCTGAAACAGTTGTGAGGAAAGACCTTCTGAGGGCTCCCGTCTGGGGAGCAGCGAATCCTGTGAGGGATAAATGAGGGCCCTGAGCTGCTGGGGGAGAAATATGGGCATGGGACCAGCTGAGTGTTTCTGTGCCAGCCCCAATGGACTAGGTCCCTGGAAAGCTGGTCCCCCAGGCCCTGTCACACTGGACCATGAAGGCAACAGAAGGGGTTAAATGCAGCTGCTGCCACTTTTCAATGTGAAACCCAAGATTGGCCCTTTTGTTGTCCTGGGAGAAGAATATGTGGCATGGAGGACCTGTTGCCAACCCTTAGATCTCTCCTTGGTCGAGACAGAGGCAGTGGTGGGCAGCCTGAGGCTGAGGGAACAGGTATCCAAGACGGGTGTAGGATCCTGCATCCCCCATTGCCCCGAACCCCTGCACTGCAGCAGCCTTGGAGATTTGGCTGAGCTCTTCTGCAGAGAGAGCGGGTGTTACTTTTACAGGGATTAAAATATAGCCCTAAATACATTTTCCCCTTTCCTCATTCTTTTTGGCATCTCTTCCACCCCCAAGGTGCCCCGAGGGCACCCACAGCACCTGGGCAGCAGGCGGCCAGGCTGCCTCAGGGACCAGGGATGGTGAGGGGAGGCAGCTCGTGCCTAACCACAGACAGCATGTTTTTAGGCAGGCTGAAACCTCTCTGGAAATGGCCTTTCCAGGGCCAGCAGCCACAGGGATGCTGTTGCAGGTGGCTGAGGTGCCAGGTTGGGTGGCAGCCACCCAGCAGCCCTTATGGGTGGTCCTGTCCCCAAGCCAGGCATCAGCCCCCGGGGAAGGCAGAAGGGCAGCACCTGGGCACGTGCTGCTGGCACCCAGCTCTGTCAGAGTGGGCAGGTGCTCTCAGGGTGATGCCTAGCATTTCAGTGGCTCTGAGCCAGGACATGGGGAGGTTTCGGAGCAGCTGCCCCCCTGGTGAGGCCTGAATTGGGCTCTAACCCCTGCCACCTCCTGCTGGAACTGTGGTCCCTCTGCTGCAGCCACTGGCTCGTTTTGGGGCAGAGTGGGCACCCGGCCAGGGACAAGGGGACCCCAGCAGGGCCTCTGCCTGTCTCCCCCCCTCCTTTTCTGGATCTCCCCCTTCTCCCCCCCTCCCCAGTGTGGCTTGCTCTAAACCAGTGCTGTGGGATCAGCTGATGCTTTAATACTGGCCCTGGCAACAGCTGGAGGATGCTGCTGCCTGCGGGGGCTTTGCTCCGTGTCAACCCCCCTCCCTGTGGCCGATGGGGACCCTTCAGTTGCCCTGCACTGTCTGGGGGGCACAGGGTGGGCACCTGGCCAGTGCCCACCAGTTCAGTCAGCAAAGCGATGGAAGATGCTGGTGGGAGGGAATGAGTCCAACCGCACTTCTCCAGCCCTCCTTGGGGCTGGGGACGGGCAGTGCCCGGGGAGGGGGACTCTGTCATTTTCCCATGGGTTTTCCCTCCTAGAGAAGGAGGAGAGGGGCGAAAGAAGAGGGTCTCTTCTCCTCTGCCCTCCCCAGCGCTGGGGCTGGCCCCGGTGCCAGGGGAGGCGGGCCGGTTTCGGGAGGGAGGGCTGCCCGTCCCCCGTTCCCCCCCTCCCTTTCCCCCGGGGCTGGCGGCCAGCCCCGAAGTTGCGGCGAGGCGGGAGGACACACGTCCTGTCCTTCCACCGCCCCCGGGCCCCCCCCAGCCTCCATCCCCGCATCCCTCCCCCGCGCTCCTCCCGGCCGTCCCGCCCGGGCAGCCCCGCCGGTCCTGGGGCGGGGGGAGATGGCTGCCGGAGCCCGGAGGTCGCCGAGACACCTGCTGCCACCGGGCCCCCCCCCGTGCACACCCGCTCCGCGCCCGCTCCCTCCTTCCCCCGCTCCCGTCCCTGCCTCCAGCCGCCGCTGCAGAGCCGCCGCCGCCGCCGCCAAGGACGAGCCGGGACCGACGGCGGCCGCCGGAGCCCCCCGCCAGCCGCGGCGGGGGCCGAGCCCGCCCCGGGAGGCTGCCCCGCAGCAGAAGAGGGTTGAGAAGAGCAGAGCCCCCGGTGGGACGAGCCCCGCCGGAGCCGCGGGGCATGTAGGCACCGAGCAGCGGCGGTCCCGTAAGTACCGGGCGGGCTGGGGGTAACCGGGGCCCGACGGACTCCGCTGTCGCCCCGCCACCGCCGCCAGCAACTTTTAGGGATGGGGTGGGGGTCGTTGATTTTTTTGGTGGGGGGTTGCCTTGGTCATCTCCCCCTACCTCAGCATCCCCTCGCATCCCCAGAGCTCCCGCTCCTCATCCCGGGCACGGGACGGAAATGAGCCTTAATCCTGGGCGCCGTGCTGGGGGGTTTCTGGGGGAGTGGGAGGCAGGAAAAATTGAGGAGACCTCCCTGGGTGCCACCAGCCCTGTGTCCCCCCCCGCCACCTTGCGTAACCCAGCGGCAGGCAGGACACTTGGCGTTTATTTTTGGTTAATCCATATTCGACCTTTTTAAGCTGCGTTTGGGTGCGTGCGTGTGCGGGGCCCTCGCCATCGCCCCGGCCCGCAGCCCCCGGCCCGCAACTGTTGCTGTCGGAGGTGCGGGCGAGGAAGGGGAGGGTGATGAGGAAGAGGAGGGTGATGAGGAAGAGGAGGGTGATGCTGGCTGGTGGAGGATGAAGGTTGAAAGGAGACGGTGCTTGCCGGGGCTGCCAGTGCTTCTCCCTCCCGAGTCATCCCCTTCCTGCATGGGGACAGGGATAGTGACGAGTTGGCTTTGGGGAGGTTTTGCTGCTTTCTGTCCTTCCGGGGGGCTCCATCGGGGTCTTCTTGCTCCACAGGGATGTCCCCATGGGGGCAATCACAAGCCTTGGCACGTCCCGGTGCCCTCCCTTGTGCCCCCTCCCCTCCCCGTGTGGCTCCCGCCAGGTTCGGGTTCGCTCTGTCCTTTCCGTCCACCAGCAGCAGTTCCCCATTCCCTGGCGCAGGCTGTGCTTTCCCTCTCATTTCAGGCTCGGAGGTTCTTTTTGGGGGGATAAGGTTTCTCTTTCCTGAGTGATATTTTGCATTTCGGGATTTTATTTCTGCCTTTCCTGAGGTCAAAATATCTACATGAGCATTTCCCCTCTCAGACCAGGGAAGGGAGGGAGGGCAAAAAAGAGATTTAAAATTAGGAGCAAACTTTCCCTGTTGCATTAAAATGACATTTCAGGGGCTGGGGAGAGGTAAGGGCTTGATTGTGCTTTTAGCAGGAGGTTTCAATGAGTTTGTTGCACCAGGAAGGTGTGCCTAGGAAGAGGGTTAACCTGCTCAAAACTGCCCCAAAGCAACAGAAAACAAGTGCCGAAGCAACTGAGCAGCTCTGTGGTGTCCTCTGGTCCCAGGGGAGGCTTCCAGGAGGTGGCATTGCCTTGCCCAGGCTCCTGGCCATGGCCACCTTCCTCCCGCCCCAGCCTGGCCACTGGCCCTTCACCCAGCTGGAAAACCGCTCTTTTGGGAAGGTCTTTTCCCACGGGAGCAATTCCACAGTGCTTGCTACAAGGGGTTGGAAAATGCAGATTTTCTTTAAAGTCCATGGGGGCTTTGCTATGTCGTGCTGAGCCCAAGAACAGCCCGAGCTTTGGCAGTAGCTCAGGGGTGGGCTCGGTTTCTTCCTCAGCTTCCGCTACTTTTCTGCAATCTGCCATCCCCCCCAAAATCCCACATATTCCTGCACCCCTCTAGCTCAGTCGTAGAAAAAACAAACTGGAAACAAACGGTGTTGGCTGGGCTGGAGGAGCTGGCTGACCTTTCCTTCCCAAATCCGGCCATTTTGGAGCAGCCCTGGCTCCGACCTGTGCATGGAGCCCTTGCCAGCCACGGGCTCTCTGGCCCTGAATGCTGCCATCCTTCTCCATGTCTGCCAAGGGCTGTGGTGAGCAGCCTGGCTCTGGATGGTGGCACTGGACTCCTGGGAAGGATGGAAATTCATTCCCCTGGTTGCCTCAGCACTGGCTGAAAGATGTGATGTGCCTATGCCCACCTCCCCTCTGCCGCTGCCATTGTGCTCTGGCTGTGAGGGATGGGGATGCTTTCCACCTGCTGCTCGGTCCATGGGGAACCGGATCCCTCAAACCTGTCCCCAGTCACAGCCAGGAGCGGGGCAACCCCTTTGGTGACAGAGCTTGGCATCACAAGAGGCGTTTACTGGTCTCTGCCTGGATTATTTGGTGCTAGAAGAGGTTCCTGAGCATGGGGAAGAGTTGTGTTCAGGAAGAGGAGGATACGGGCCTGGGATGGGTGAGGTGCCAGGACTGGCACAAGCAAACCCAATCAACCACCATGAGGGCCCAGAGTATATTTAAATGTCCTTGAGGAGGGCTCAGACGGACAGTGCTGCTGCAAGAGTGGTTCTGTTTGTTTTGGGTGGTGTGTTGCTCCTCTTCCTCTCTGCTCGGGTAGCTGATGCCGGATTCCCGATGAATTATTTATCATGGGACTAAAAATACTTGGGAATTCGCAGTGAGGAGCAGGCAGTGCAGGCTGCCCCGCCACTGAGCTGGCCATGCCAGAGCGTGGGACGCTGCCAGCATGGCATGACTCACCTGCTGCCCTCTCTGGCCAAGGGGCCCTGGCTGCAGCCATCGGTGTGGCGTCGTGGCTCCTGCGGCTCGGCCGGCTGCGATGTGCGGTGGGGTGGGGGATGCAGTGAACCCCCTGGATGGGTGCTGGGGGTGGATGATCCCCTGCTGAAACTCAGATCTGGCTGAGAGAGATGCTGCCCGGTGAGCATCAGTGCCCAGACAGGAGCCTGAGCCTTCCCATGGGGTCTAGGAGAGAAGTGTGGGGTTTGTGTTCCCTGTCTCTCCAGAGGTGCTCAAATCCACACCGAGCAGCTCTTGCAAGGTGCCCAGCCAGGCAGCCCTTGGGTTTATTTCCTGCATTTTCAGTCCAACACGCCGGCAGTGTTTTCGCAGCGTGCCGAGGGTTTGTCCGTCACTGCGGCACAGCGGGATGCTGGGGTGCAGCTCCCCGGGGCAGCCCAGACCCCAAAACCATCCAGGACCCACTCAGCAAAGAGGCTCCTCTGGCTGTGCTGGGGACACGTTAAGCAACAGCAGCTTTTAATTGCAAGCGACGTTTCCGAGCACCAGCTAGCACCTTGCTGCATGGAGTGACACCGGTGCGTGGCTGGTGCCACCGCGCAGGGCTGCTCATCCCCCTCCCCGCTGCCCAGTGTGGCACTGGGATGATGGCCCTGGGGACAATGAGGCTCAGAGGGGCTTGGATGCCCCTGGCTGTGGGTTGATTTTACCAACAGGCTCTGAGGAAGGGGTGAGCTCCAGCATGGGGGTGCATCGCTGTAGGCAGGGATTTGCCCCCCCCTCGGGGGATTGTCACCCCACCTGCTGCAGCATGGGCACCCAGTGGCAGTGGGGAATTGGGGACCTGGCAGGGAAGATGTGCCCACAGAGCCCCTGAGAGCCTGGATTTGGGGTGCAACCGGCAGAGACGCAGTGCAGTGAGTGTCCCAGCCAGGTGGGCAGTGCCAGCAGGGGACACACACCGGGGGTAAAGGCAGGAAGGAGGAAAGCTGAAGGATGCTATTTAGGGGGTAAACTTGGAAATAAGAAGCCAGATGGGTGCTTTGTTTGGGATTTTGTGTCAGAGAAGGGGCTGAGGTAACGTGATGGGCGAGGGACAGGCAGGGGGACAGGCAGGGTGACAGGCAGGGGACCGGCTGCCCCTTTGACTGTGTGGTTTGCAAAATCTCAACATGGGGGGTGAAGAGCTGAACCTTCCCTCAAGGACAAAGCCTTTAAATATTGAAGGTGGCTGTCCACTGCAGACAGAGGCACCAGGGAACTGCTAGCCCCTCCTGTCACCTCTTGCCACTGTCCCTGTCCCTGGCTGAAGGGATAACATGGACCATTGTGGCAGTGGCAGCTTTTGGATGGGGTGGGAGGGCAACGGGAGGGGGACGGTGGTAGGGATGGGGAGGGGGTGGTGGTGGGAAGAGGGGACTGTCTCTGAAGGCTTAGTGGTTGATAGGACTGGAGACAAGGCACATGACACTGGGGTGTACAGTGGGTGGTGAGTACAACCCTGTGGTCATTCCTTCACCACACCCAGCATCCAAAGGACGAGGGTCCCCTCTTTCTTTGGGGTCAACACACACTGGTGATGCCCCAGGGCAGTGAGGAGGGCTGGGGTGAGTGGGGTGGGGGTCCTGGTAGGCAGCTGGATGCGAGGGGCTGTGTGCTGTGCCAGCAGGGACGTGGCGGTGGACATGGGCAGAGTGCCGGCGCACACTCTGCTACTGTCGATGGTGCTGGGCTGCTCGGCTGCCTTCACGGACCTCCTGCTGCCGGGCCCCGAGGAGCCGGTGGTCAACGTGGCCGTGGTGTTTGGGGGCACGTCCTACCCCCTGCACATCCGCTCCCGCCTGAGCCCCCAGAGCTTCCTGGACATGCCCCTGGAAATCCACCCCATCACCGTCGTCGTCAACAACACCAACCCCAGCACCCTCCTCACCCAGATCTGCGACATCCTCGCCAGCCACAAGATCCACGGCATCGTCTTCGAGGACAACGTGGGCACGGAGGCCGTGGCCCAGATCCTTGACTTCATCTCCTCCCAGACCCAGGTCCCCGTCATCAGCATCAGCGGGGGGTCTGCAGTGGTCCTGACCCCAAAGGTGAGGCACTCACTGGGGGTTATTTCCAGGGGGTATGAGAGAAATGAGGTGTTATTAGAAAGGGGTAGCTAAGGGATGTGGAATGCTAGAGGGCAGAGGAGCTGCTGTGCTGTGGAGTGTGGGATCACGGGCAGGAGTAGGCAGTGGCTGTGGCAGTGTGGCCAACGGGTGGTGGGATATAGTGGGAACTTCAAAGAGGGGCTCTGTTGATGGGACATGGGAGAGGACCTCAGTGGCCCCTGGAGGGACCTTCCCTGGTGTGCTGTGTCCCATCCCCTCCAGGCTGTGCCCACCATGGAGTGCTGAGCTGGTGGCACTGGGACTATTGGGGCAGTGTCAGGGTTGTCACAACACCATCCTCCTCCTGCCCTGCCGGGGCTGGATCCAGCCCTGAAATGGCCGGGTGGGCAGCATGGAGGAGCCTTGCTTGGCTGTGGCAGCAATCTCAGGTGCACCACACCCAAAACAGGATTTTTGGCTTCTCTGCTCCTCGCTGGCATCAGACACTGTCAGTCACTGTCACCTGCCTGCTTGGAAGCGCTGGTGGCAGCGAGAGCTGGAGGCAGGCTGGAGGGTGCTGGGCATGTGGTGATGGGCTGTGGCAAAGAGATCTGGGTTATCTCCTCGTGGCTGCTTGTCCACCCTGCCCAGCCTGGGCACTGGAGGGGTCTCAGTGATTGCTCTTCCCCATGGCTAGGGACTCTGCTCCTCCTCAGGCATGGCTTTTATGCTCTGCTTGCACAGTGGCTTGGGGTCCAACCCCGCTGGATGGCACCTTTGCATCCCTGCCTGCACCCACTGGTGCTCCTGGACCACCTTGAGCTGCTGCTCGCTGTGGGTGGGTGGCTGTGGGTGCAGTGGGCTCGGGTGGATGCAGTGGACTTGTGTGGGGGCAGAGGGCTCAAATGGAGCCCAAGCAACTGAAAAATAGCCATGGTTTGCTGTGGTCTGTGTGTTTTTCTGCAGCTTTCTCCAGGGTTTGGGTATTTTGGGCTCAGTGGAGGGACCTGTCTGAAGGCTCGACCTCCTCCTCCCACAGATCCAAAGTCCCCAACAGCCCCTGCTTTCTGTCTGTGACCCCCTGGGGCTCACCCCAAACTACTTCTCTGGAGGTGGAGGGGGTCTGGGCGGCAAAACCCTGCTGCCTGCACGTGACCTTCGGCAAATGCCATTCGCTGAATCATTTAAGACAGAATCAGATCAATTAAGGTTTGCTAATGAGAGGCCAGATGGCCGGGGAGGTGGGGTGGGAGGGAAGGAGCCACACAGGCTCCGGCTGCAGGTAGTGAGTCGGAGCCGGGATGGGATTTATGCTCCTGGCAGAGCTCTTGCCCACCTTCTTCTCCTGGTTTAAGGAGAAATTGCTGATCTCCTTTGGAGGATGGATGAATTTTTGTTTAATAAGCTGAGAAACAGATGTGAAGCCTCAGGACTTGAACCTTTACATGGGATGAGCTTCCTTGGAGGTGGATGAGTCCTATTTTGGGTGTCTCCGGCCCATGGACCACACCAGTTAATGGCACACTCGAACTGGATCACAGTGCCAGTGCAGCCCCTGACCCCTTCTCCTCCCACAGGAGCCCGGATCAGCTTTCCTGCAGTTGGGTGTCTCCATCGAGCAGCAAATCCAGGTGATCTTCAAGGTGCTGGAGGAATACGACTGGGGCTCCTTCGCTGTCATCACCAGCCTCTACCCGGGCTACAACATCTTCCTGGACGTCATCCGCTCCTTCACGGATGCCAGCTACTTTGGCTGGGAGCTGCAGGAGGTGCTCACCTTTGAGATGAGCCAGGAGCAGAGCAGCTCCAGGATGCAGCGGCTCCTGCGGCAGATCGATGCCCAGGTCCTCATCGTGTACTGCTCACGGGAGGAGGCCGAGTACCTCTTCTCCATGGCAGAACAAGCCGGCCTTGTGGGGCCAGGATACGTCTGGATCGTGCCCAGCCTGACAGTGGGCAACATGGAGGTGCCGCCCGCCTCCTTCCCCGTCGGCCTCATCAGCGTGGTGACGGAGAGCTGGAAGCTGAGCCTGCGGCAGAAGGTGCGGGACGGGGTGGCCATCATTGCCATGGGGGCAGCCAGCTTCTTCCGTGCCCATGGCTACCTCCCGGAGGTGGGGCGGGACTGCTGGACCCCCCCCAGGGCCACTGCCACCAACGCAAGCTTCTACCGGTGAGGCTCGGGGACCCCCTGGGATGGGTATGAAATGCAGGGAATGGGGAAATGGAGGGGGAAGGGGCAGGGGAGGAGGGGGATGGAGCTGGTGGGCAGAGGGGGTGATGCTGGCTGTGGGCTGCAGCTGGTAGTGCATGCCTCTTGGTTGGCTTTCTCCTGGAGTATCTCCACAGCCTTTTCTCATGCTTCTCTGCAGCTCGGGACCCTCGGGAGGCTCAGGGGGTTTCGCAGCTCTGCTTTGCAGTGCAGAGGTGGTATCTCAGGGTGGCTGTGGCAGCCTGTGCACCCTCAGCCCTGCAGGGGACCATCCTCAGTGCCTCCTTGCTGGCAGAGCTTTCTCCAGCTCCTCTCTGCCCCTTGAGTAGGGGCTAAATCTGGTCCCCAGCTCTCAGCCCCACATATCTCCATGAGACCTGTGGCAGCTCAGCTGAAGCTGGAGGAAGAGGAGGAGGAGAAGGAGGAGGGCTGTACGTGGGTGGGCTGCACAGACAGGGGCTTACGGGCTCTGTGTCCCACCAGGCACCTCCTCAATGTGACGTGGGAGCACAGGGACTTCTCCTTCAATGAAGGTGGCTACCTGGTCAGGCCCACCATGGTGGTGATCACACTCAACCAGCATCGGCTCTGGGAGATGGTAGGACCCCCAGGCCCCCCGGGACAGGCACTGTGGGGTGGCTGGGAAGGGTGAGCCTGGGGCCATGCACAGGCTGAGGTCCCACCCTGGGGTGGGTTGTCCCATGCAAAACCCATGGCTGGTACTCAAAAGTACCCATGGTGGGCCTTTGTGGCAACGATGGGCACGAAAGCTCTGCCAAGAACTGTCAGTTTTTTCCTGCAGTTTCTCTGATAAGTTCCAAAAAAAGGCAAAAATGCAGCTGCCCACCTTTGGAGAACAGCAGCCAAACACCTAGACCTGAAACAAGCTGCACGGAGGGGGGGTTTTTTGGTAGTCTGAAAGTATTTTGTGTGAAGTTTGGCCAGGTTTGTGCTCAGTCAAATGTGATGCTTGGGGCCCAGGAGGAACACTGTGTTCCATGGGTGTGTGGGGAAAGGGATGCTGAGATGGGCATCACCGGGGTATGGGGAGGATGGAAACGGGACCCTGTGTGACCCCCACAGCCCCTCGCCAGGGTGACTGTGTTCTCTCCCTCGTGGGCAGGTGGGCAAGTGGGAGAAAGGCATCATCCACATGAAGTACCCGGTGTGGCCCCGCTACGGCTCCTACATGCAGCCCGTGGTCGATAACCGGCACCTGACAGTGGCCACGCTGGAGGAGAGACCCTTTGTCATCGTGGAGAACACGGACCCCAGCACGGGGGTCTGCGTGCGCAACACGGTGCCCTGCCGCAAGCAGACCAACTCCTCCCACAGGTGAGCAGGGGGATGCAGCTCGGAAATTTTGGCCACTGTTTCCCAGGCATGTGGGGAGCCAGAGGGGGCATCAGGGTGCTCAAAGCATCTTTGATTGGTCTAACCCCCTTTTCCCGGTGCGGTTCCAGTGGCGATGGCCTCGTGGATCCCTACACCAAGCTGTGCTGCAAGGGCTTCTGCATCGACATCCTGAAGAAGCTGGCCAAGGCAGTGAAGTTCTCCTATGACCTCTACTTAGTGACCAATGGCAAACATGGCAAGATCGTCCGTGGGGTCTGGAATGGCATGATTGGTGAGGTAGGGCTGGGCATGGCTTGGACCCGCCACCTCTGACCCTGACTCATCCCTGACCTGGGGCTTTCCCGATGGAGGTGGGATCAGGCTGTCTGTCGTGGGACTCTGCGCAGGGGAGAGCTTGGCATGAGCTCCTCCTCAAAGGAGGAGTCAGACGAACATTTACAACCCCACAGCAGGTTGTGTTTGTGCCACTGATCACTTAAAAAGCTAATATTTTTTTTAAAAAAGGCAAAAATTAAGGTTGGAGGTGGAGATGAGGGAATGCCTGGGGAAGGTGGTCTGGGTCCCTCTGCTCGTCCCTCTGCCCATCCCGAGCTCATCTGCCCCTTCTCCAGGTGTACTACAAGCGTGCAGACATGGCCATCGGCTCCCTCACCATCAACGAGGAGCGCTCTGAGATCGTGGACTTCTCCGTGCCCTTCGTGGAGACGGGAATCAGCGTCATGGTGGCCAGGAGCAATGGGACTGTCTCCCCCTCCGCCTTCCTGGGTGAGCTGTGTGTGCCCCTGTCTGTCTGCAGGTTCATCCCACGCTTCCCACAAATGCAAACTGGAAATATTGTTCAGTTTTAATAACTTTTAAGAAAAGAAAAAAAAAAAAAAGCCTAAGTCATAAGGGAAAGAGATTGTGCTGCCGGCTTTGGGGCTTCCTCCTTCCCTGCCTGAATAATCCTTTTATTATGGAGATGGAGGCTGGGAGGTGGAGGCTGGGCTCAGTGGTTTTCTCCTCTTCATTTTTTTGTGTGGAGGAGGGAGGACAGGGTGCTGGGGGGATTTTCCACCTCAGAGCCCTGCTGTGGGGACCCGTCTCTGCCACCATCACCAGGACCGGTGGTTAAGCTGGGAAATCGCCAGTGCTAAAAGTTTTATTTAACGAGTTTTAAACCAGCAAAGCTGCAGCCTTGGAAGGGGAGGAGACTGGTCAAGGTCGTCACGAAATTCAGCCTGAGTGCTCGGGCAGGGCTTGAGGCTCTCGGCAAGGGCACAGCAGCGATGTCCCAGCTCAGCCGGAGATGGGCTCCTGTGTGGGAGGGTGTAGGTGGGTGCAGGTGCCAGGGATGCCGTGGGAGGTGGGACAGCACCAGCCTGGGCACATCCTCCCCCTCCTGTCCCTCCCTGATGCTGCAGGTCTGACCTGCCCCCGAAGCAGGGTCACCTTCACTGGACATGGGGTCAGACGGAGCATCCTGTCCTGGTTTGGTAGGGCTGGGGTCTGCAGTCCCTGTGTCTTCTGCTTCTGCACTAATGAGCCGCATCCCCATCAGGGGAGGCCTCTCCTCCCTGACAGCGAAGGACGTGCTGACAAATGAACTTCAGCAGCCGCATGTTGATGGCTCGGATGCATCCCCACTGCTCCTGCTGCTCCATCCCAGATCATCCTGGGCAGGCAGGGGGCTCACTGCCCACCCCAGCTCACGGGGGGCTTTCACAGGGGCTGAGTGAGGCTGGGAGGCTGATCCCATGCCTGATGAAGGCACAGTGCTGTGGCCTAAGCCATCACAGGGGAGAACCTGCAATCCCATGGGAAACCCTCCTGCCAGTGACTCTGGAGATGGGCAGCATTTTGTTAACATCTCCTTGTTGATGAGAGCCTGATTCTGCCTAGGCAGGGAAGCGTGGCTGCATCCCCCCATCCCACAGCATCCCCTTTCCCTCCTGATTCCCTGCGGAGCTGCTTGGCCATGGTGTTGCTAGTCCCCATCTCCTCTCCAAAGAGGGACAATATTCAGGAGGACGAGCCCCATCCATTGGGGAGGGCTCCTGGGAGTCCCCAGGGAGTGTCCCAGGGGGCTGACAGAGCCCCACTTGCCTTGCAGAGCCTTACAGCCCGGCTGTGTGGGTCATGATGTTTGTCATGTGCCTCACTGTGGTGGCCATCACCGTCTTCGTGTTCGAGTATTTCAGCCCCGTTGGCTACAACCAGAACCTCACCAGTGGCAAGAGTGAGTTGGGGAGGTGGGAGCTGGGTGGGGGGACACATCCCCAGCCCAGCTGATGGCTGTCCCCTCTGTCCCATGTCCCTGTAGGGCCAGGAGGTCCCACCTTCACCATCGGCAAGTCGGTGTGGCTGCTGTGGGCTCTGGTCTTCAACAACTCAGTGCCCATTGAGAACCCCAAGGGCACCACCAGCAAGATCATGGTGCTCATCTGGGCCTTCTTTGCCGTCATCTTCCTCGCCAGCTACACAGCCAACCTGGCTGCCTTCATGATCCAGGAGCAGTACATCGACACCGTGTCGGGGCTGAGCGACAGGAAGGTGGGGCTGATGGTTGGGGTGGGAATCCTAAAAAATCCCTAAAAATAGTAAGTTTTTTTTGAGGTGGGGGTTGCTGTACATCACTGCCAGGCGGCTGGATGGGTGGAGGGTTGGCTGTGGGGAGGGAGGACATGGCAGGGACATGGACACCATGTGATGCCACTCCCTGGGGCTCCCTGTTGCAGTTCCAGAAGCCGCAGGAGCAGTACCCCCCGTTCCGCTTCGGCACCGTCCCCAACGGCAGCACCGAGAGGAACATCCGCAGCAACTACCCCGACATGCACACCCACATGGTGAAGTACAACCAGCGCTCTGTGGAGGACGCCCTCACCAGCCTCAAAATGGGGTATGGTTCCCCCAAAAAGGGTATGGTTCCCCCAAATGGAGTATGGCTCCCCCAAATGGAGTATGGCTCCTAGAGCTGGGGTACAGCTCCTCAGAATGGGATACAGCATCCCCAAATGAACTACAGCTCCCTGGAATGGGGTACACGACCTTCCAGGTGGGGTAGGGATTCCTCAACCGGGGTACAAGCCCCCACAAGTGAGATGTGGGCCCCCCAGGCTGGGTACAGCTCTCCCAGATGGGATATGGCTCTCTGCAGCTTCCCTGCGTGGGATACGGGACCCCCAAACAGGATACAACCCGTTGAAGATGGGGTGCAGCTTCATACAGCTCCCCTCAAAAGGGATGCAGCCCTTCCCATATGGGGTATGGCTCCCCCATATGGGATACAGCCCCCCCAAGTTGGGTGCTTCCCCCCCAAGTGTGGTTACAGCTCTCCAAGACCCCCAAAGAAAACTCAACCCCCTCCAGATGGGCTACAGCTGCCTGAAAGGAGTGGAGCTCCCCCAAGAGAAGCACAACCCCCCAGAAAAGGGCTTTCAGACCCCCCCCTCCCCCTTCCTCCCAGGAAGCTGGACGCCTTCATCTACGACGCGGCGGTGCTGAACTACATGGCGGGCAAGGACGAGGGCTGCAAGCTGGTGACCATCGGCAGCGGGAAGGTGTTTGCCACCACGGGCTACGGCATCGCCCTGCAGAAGGACTCGCGCTGGAAGCGGGCCATTGACCTGGCCCTGCTCCAGTTCCTGGGAGACGGTGGGTGCCCCATCCTCGCCCAACCCCCACCCTACAAATTAATCCAGGGAGCAGGGTTTTGGTCCCCCAAACTTGTGCGGCCTCCATGGCTCCTCACAGGATGCCACTGAGGGGTTTCTCCACCACCTCCTCTCAGGGGATATTAAATTCAGTGGCATTTTTCCAGCTGGATGCTGGTGGTGGCGGGGGGGGTGTGAGTAATTCCATCTGGGGTAGTAAAATCTTGGAGATAGCTGTGCACAAAATCCAAGGGTCAGAAGGAGAAGCCTGGGAAGGGGACAGCAAGCACAGCTGACTGGCACGTGGGAAACAGAGAAAGGCAGGGCCTGGAGAAGGACAAGTGACTGGTGGGATTCTCAGGCCAAGGGCAGCAGCAAGAACAAGGCTATTACACCTCCTGGGGCTCGGGGGTCTCTTTCTCCTCCTCCAGCCACAGTGGGGTGGGGATGAGCAAGGGATGTGCTTGGGAAGATGACTCCTGTGGGTGGATTTTCACCCCCATGCTCCTGTGTGTGTCCGGCCCCAGGTGAGACCCAGAAGCTGGAGACAGTTTGGCTGTCGGGGATCTGCCAGAATGAGAAGAACGAGGTGATGAGCAGCAAGCTGGACATCGACAACATGGCCGGGGTTTTCTACATGCTGCTGGTGGCCATGGGGCTGAGCCTGCTGGTCTTTGCCTGGGAGCACCTCGTCTACTGGAAGCTGCGTCACTCCGTCCCCAAGTCCCACAAGCTTGACTTCCTCCTGGCCATCAGCAGGGTGAGGGATGCTGCCAGGATGAGGGGCCCAAATGTCCCCACACGGTGTCACGTGGCTGGGCATGGTTTGGTGGGCATTGTCCCTTCGACCCACACTGAAGGGACTGGAGATGTTTGTGCTGATGTGAGCGCTTGTGGAGAAAAGCCAGCTGTTGGGGAAAGGGCTTAGCCATCTGTATTAGCATCCCTGGGGAAATGGGTGATGGAGAATGGTGTCACTCTCCCTGGCAGTGCTGAGGATGATGGGGAGGGGACACCAGTGCTGTCAAACCACCTCAGCCTCAGCAGCATGAACTCAGCTCAGCAGGGTGGGCTCAGGGGCAGGACCCCATTGACCTTGCTGATGGTGGGGGTCCCCCCACTTCTCCCCACAGGGCATCTACAGCTGCTTCAATGGGGTGCAGACCATGGGGAGCCCTGGGCGGGCACCCACACCCGACGTCACAGCCAGCTCGGCCCAGGCCAACGTGCTGAAGATGCTGCAGGCGGCCAAGGAGATGGTGACGACGGCCAGCGTGGGCGGCTCCCTGGAGCAGGCCACCCGCACCATCGAGGACTGGAGCAACCACAGCGAGCGCCTCCAGACCACCTTCTCCCTGAGGACACCCCAGCTCGTGGTGCAGAACAGCACCGGCGCACACCGGGCCCCCTCCTCTGGCCCGCACCCCACCGAGAGGATGGGGAGAGCCTACACTCCCAAGGGTGCTCCCCTGGGGCTGCCGCTGCCCCAGCCCATCCCCGTGGACTCCCGGCTGCATGGGGAGGAGAACTGGAGAGGGGCAAACGAGCACCCCCGCCTGCTACACCCCGTGAAGTTTCGGGGTGGCTGTGCAGGGGATGAAACCCTCGCGGGATTCCCCCACCTCCTAGTGAAGACTTCCGCAGGGGGGGATTATGGGGAGCAGGTGCTGGTGGGGAACCATATCGGGGCTCCCCTCCCGCCCCCCACGTCCCCCAGGGACCTCCCACCGCCGGACATCTACAGGGAGCACAAGCGGCCGTCGGGACGGGGGGACCGGCTGCAAAACAACCCCCTGCTCCAGGGGGACGGGGGACACGGGGGCTCGGGGACACTGCCCCGGCTGCTCTCGTCAGCGGAGAAAAAGCGGGATGTGAGCAGCCTGCCTCCATCCTGCTCTCGCGGAGCCTTCCCGAAAGTCACCAGGACTTGCAGAGCCAGGGGCGAGCCGGCGCGGCTGGAGGCGGAGCGGGAGAAGCTGAGCCGGTGGGCGAGCTCGGCCAGGGCTCCCGGGGAGCGGGGCGAGAAGCGGCGTCCCGGGGGGCTGCGGCGCTGCGGTGCCACTCGCCCGCCCGCCCGCGCCGACGTGCCCGACCTGTTCCCCGAAGCCGAGCCCGGCTACGGCTGCAGCCCCCGCTGCCCGCAGGCCGCCGGCCGGCTGGCACCGCGCTCGCCCGTGACCAGGCTGCCGTCCTACCGGGAGGCTTGCCGGCAGAACCCCCGTGCCACCGCCGCCGCGCCCCACGCCTGCATGAACTCCTACGCCAACCTGCCCTTCTTCGTGGGGCACCTCTCGCGGGGGTCCTCGCCGCCCCGGGAGCACCCCGGGCTGTACCCCTGCGGCCGGGGGTCTGCGCGCTGGGACGGCGGCTGCAGAGACTGCGGGAGGCGCGGGGAGCTGGCCTTGCTGCGGGCGGTGGGCACGGAGAGGAGGGACCCGCTGGTGGCCCGCGGGGTGGCGAGTCCCTGCGCCGGCGGGTCCTGGCGGCGGGTCTCCAGCCTGGAGTCGGAGGTGTGATGGGGGGGACAAGGGGGTGCCCGCACCCCTCTGCCTGCCTTTTGCCCGGGTGTCCCCACGGGCCAGCCAGCGGCTCCCGGCCGGGCTCCTTTCTCCCGGGGTCCTGCACCGTCGGCAGTGGGATGCTCCAAGCGGCTCGGCGGGTCCCGTGCGCTTTGGGAGGGTCGGAGGAGCCTGGCAGGGGCTGGTACACGCTGGCTCGGGCTCTCCCCACAGGCAGGGCTGGCATCGGGGACGCCAAACTCATTGCCGCCTGTGTTGCCGTCACGTTTCGTTTCATTCAAAGGGACTCGAAACGCCATGTTCAGGTCATTAAAGAGACATTTTCAGCTGGCTGGGGACCCTTCTTCCATCCTCTGATGCTGAGCTCGGGGCTGCCCTTTGCATTCGTGGTCCTGTGCACCCTCTCTCCATCCGTGTCCCGTTACTGCTGAGACCCGGCACAGGCTCATCCCACCAGCGGCAGAAAAGCAAAGGAAAATGGCAACTCATTAAACTGCGCTGAGGGATAATTAGGAGCCGTCAGACTGCGCTGAGGCTGGAGCCGAGCACTGGAGGCTGAATTCCTGCCCCCTGCTCGGGATTTGGGGTGCTGGGCACTGATGGCCATGGGTTCGGGTGAGTGATGCTGCAAACGGCAGCCTGGTAGGGATGCCCTGCTTGGTACAGCAGCACCGGGAAGGTGTGCTGTGGGGAACGAGAAAGGGAAAAATTCCTCCCACCTTCTGAGGGCTGATGGAGCCATAAATCAGGTGTGATAGATGAGCCAGGTTTAATTCTTCTCCTGATGTACGTCTGACACAGCCCTTTCCCTGCTGGGCTGGGGCGCGGGCAGAGGCGGCCGTGACTCAAAGGCAGCCCCGGGCAGGGGAGGGGGTCTTCGGGAAGTGGGAACTGAAGCCTCGGGGGCCCCGGGCAGCAGCCAGGGCTTTGCCAGGCAGTACCAGCCCCATCCCAGAGCAGTGCCAGGACTAGACAAAGCCGCCCGTGGCAGGCTGTCCCAGGGAGATGCCAACGCTCAGCCCCTCTTCCCAGCTGGTTTGGCATCGCCTGCCTCCATGAACGACTCCCCAAGAAGCTGCTCTAAAGCTACATAATTTTTTTTTCCTATTTCAAAGCAGCTGTTGGAGTTGCTGTCAGCCAGCACGCAGCCGAGTCTGGTAACAGTGGGATGATGGCAAGGGCTGCTCGGGGACAACCAGCCCTACCCCAGGGACGGCTGCAAAGCCCCGGGGAGGTCAGGAAGGACCTGGCCACGTGTATTTCAGGCTCAAAAGCACTGGCAATGTCTGCCTGTCCATCCATCTGTCCATCAATCCATACACCCATCTGTCTGGGGTTAAATCCAGCCAGTCCCCCATCCCCCCAGCCTGGCTGCCATCACACACTGGTGCCACCGCTTTAATTCCCTTTACTTATTTATCATCGCAATTGTCTCTTAATTGCTTTGGCAGCCCCTCCAAGCCTCCTGGTGAGGGAGGGAGGTGCTGGTGTATAAATAAAGGCCATAAATAAATAAACCCAGTTGACAGCAAGGGGATCCAGCCAGGCTGCCCCAGGAGACAGCACCCATTTGCCCCAAGCAGCTCTCCCCATATGTGCCCCAGATGGCCCTGGAAGTGACAGGCTGGTCCCCAGGAAGCTCCAATGTGGCCTTGGGAACTTCCCCCAAATCGTGGCTTTCTGGCCCAAGGAAACCAGCACACACAGCTGCAACCAAAATTGAGCTGGTGTTGGGTATGTGAGAGCAAGAGGGAGCAGAAAAGGGAAAATCAAAGAGGAAATATCAAAAATCCCCAACCCACATTTTAAATTAATTAATGATGTCCCTGGTGACTCAGCAGAGGCCAAATGGATCTGCTTCATGTTTTATTGAAGGATTTTGCTGCAGGAGGCTGAGGACAGTGAGAGACAGGGCAAATGGGGTGTTGAGGGTGCTCCCAGGGGAGGTGGCCCTGGGGTTGGGTGTCAGCATCCAGTGTAGGGCCAAAGCTGTCCTGGGTGCCTCATGTGAATGCCCAGGTCCCCTGCCACCATGGTGGCACTTGCATAATCATCTTTACATGCTAATTGGGATGGAAAAGCACAGGTTTTCTCCCATTCCTGGTGCCAGGCACTAACCTGGGCACTGCTGGAAGAGGAGGTGTAAGCAGCCCAGAGCAGGCAGGACCCTCCAGGACCAAGGAGGGCCTGGACTGCTCCTGCAGCATCCCCTTGCCTCTGGGTGCACCAGGGACGAACCTGCAGGGAAGCAGCAGCCTGGAAGCACCTTCTGGCTGGGCTTTCCAAAGAGGGGTTGGGTAGTTTAGTGCTTAACAGCCGCTGAGGGATATTATTTCTTTTTGGTGAAATTGTCTAATCAATCACTTTTTAATTCAGCCGGCTCTGGCACCCGGGACGCCCCAGGACACCGTGGCCTGTCTTGCAGAGAGAAATATGGCTGGATCACTGCTGGCCATCCACCTCCAGGGCTCAGCCCCACTGGGGGGACAGGCAGTGTTCCCCAAACCCACCCCTCACCTCTGTCAGCTCTGAATCCCCATGGCAGGTATTACTTTCACTGCCCCCATTGCTTTGCATCGTGAGACCCATCCTGCTGAGGAGAGGGGGAACAAGGCAGGCCAGCACAGGTCAGCCACCAGGAAGAGGTTCCAATGGTAAGGATGTGCTGGTGCTGCTATGGGGAGACAGTCAGGGCAGGGGGAGCCGGTTAAATCACAAATCAGAACAGATTCAAGGCCAGGAAGGTGCAGGTGCCAGCACAGGGACAGCAGGGCACTGCCTTGTCCGTGTTCAAGGATGCCTGAGGGAGCAGCAGGAGCAGCCACCTCCTGGTTCCTGACTCCTGCCAGGGCAAAGCCATGGCACGAAATCTTCCCTGGCCAAGCCCCTGCAGCAGATGCCCTTCCCCAAACCATCAACAGCCCCCGGGATCAGGGCCTGCTGCCCAAATCCATCCAAGGGATAACATGGTAAGCACTTTGTCCCTGAACCTTCAAACAGCTGAATCCCCTCAGGGACACGTGGCTCCTTGGTGATGGTCAAGCCTTGCCTAAACCTTGTCTAACCCTGCCTCTCAGGCTGGAAGTTTTTCTATTTCTTTCCCTGGCCATTGCTCTTCCAAGTGTTGCAATAGACTGAATCCATCCCCGATGCCAGTTTGGCCTCAGATTTATGGCCCAAGCCCCAAAATCCGCCGCCGCTTGTGAGGTCCTTCGAGAGAATCACAGCAGAAAGTGTTTATTTCCATCATAAAGATCTGCTTTAATATTTTAACATAAATCAAGCTGCGCTTTATGGTGATAATAAATTCGTTGGCAGAAACTGCCTTTGCAGCCCGAGGCGGCGGAGCAATTCAATTTGTTTGGTTTTAAGTGTAAGGAGCCGTAATTGAGAAGGGGAAAGTACAGATGTTTTAATTGAGTTTGCAGCTACCACCCAGAGTTGCAGGAGCCTAATAGAGAGGAAGAGGTGAGGGTCTCCATTAGCCTCTCGGCTTGCCATTTCTCCTTGGCCTGCAGCCCCATCCGTCACGGCTGTCCCCGCCAGGAATAGCTACTCCGTGCCTGCACACGAGGAGGAAGGGGATGGAAAAAGAAGTCAGACTAAACCAGATGTATAATGTGCATTTTATTGGTTTTAATCCCTTTTTTTTTTTTTTTTTAAAACTAATTACAGTCAGGACAAGCATCACGTGTGAATCTGTAATAATGAACTGTTAGTGCTGATAATGGCCAAATAAAAATAGACTCAATTCGCGATGGGTGAGAGGAGGGAGCTCTCCCCTGTGTGACCGCACCCAGGGGTCACACAGCATCCCTCCAGCCAGCGCTGGCTGCACTGAGCCATCCCCTTCCCGCTTTCTCCAGTAATTTTTAAGGCATTGCTCTGTCATGTTTTATATGAAAAATGTTCTCTGCCGTAGAGCTTCTTTCCGTTAACCACCCCAATTCCTCGGATATATTTGTTTTGCTGCTGTGCAAGGACGATGGGTGTCTGGGAATTCGTGGTTATTTATTTGAGAAGCACTCATGCTCCTTTGGGGAGCAGAGTCCTTCCCAGTAAGGTACTACAGCAAAGGCTGGGGCCAGGGTGTGAGCCCCTCAGTGTGCCACTACATCCAAAACCCGGATCCAAGCAGCTCCTGGAGGTACAGCCCCTCAGAAGTCACTGTCACACACTGTGTTGAGGGGGACATATGGGCCAGGGAAGAGAAGGCACATCTGTAAATGTAAGAGGTGGCAGGAAAGGGGAGGGGGTGTCAGGCTGGCGCTCTTCCTCCCCTATCCCAGGCAGGGCCAGCGGGGAAGCCCTGAGAGAGGAGGGGAGGGCGAGAGGAGATGGAATAACGGAGAACAGCCCCGTTCTCTGGGTGCAATGAAATGTGAAGGCAAGAGGCTGAAATGGGCATGTGGAGGGCTGGGGCTGAGCCTTGCAAAGCACGGGCAGCCCAGGGCAGAGAGAGCTCTCAGTCCCTTCCATGAACCCACACCTGCACACTCGTGCAGAGGAACAGCCCCCTCAGCCTCTCCAGCTTCCAAAGGCTCATTTCGTCAGCATTAAATTCCTCCCTCCAGCTCTGCCCAGCTCCCAGCTGCCTCGCAGGTGGCTCCCAGCTCAGCTGCCCCACGAATCTGCCCTCCAACCTACTGCTTCCTAAATGAGACACCAGCACCAGCTACCTGTAAAATACCTTCTTAATTTGGTACTGAAGATGCCACATCAGCTTCTCAGCAGCTCTTGGGGATGTTTAAACTCACTAGCAAGGGCTGCCAAAGCCTGTTTAGGATCAAGCTGCCGAGAAGACAAACAGTCCCCCCGGATCCTCTCCAGGCAGCTCCACAAGGACACAGTGGCAGTGCTCAGGCTCGAGAGGTGCAGGGTTTTGCTCTAAAAGCCATGAAGTGGTTTTATACAGCTCCAGGTACTTGCATATTCCCCCAGGAGGAGCACTTCAGGTCATATGGAAACCAGAAAGTCCTACTTGAAAACAGAGCTTGATTAAAAAGAGCTGCAGTTCAAAGCTTGCTTTAGTGAGTGGTGACATTTAATACTGCAGCAAGTGCAGAGGGCAGGAGGATCTGACATGCACCTGGCTTTGAACCTGCTTAGATAACAGGGGGTTAAAATATTTCAGGTGAAGACTTTTAATGTTCTTCCTTTTGTCAGGAAACCCCATTTGATCTGTGCCCAAGGGCCTCAGAGCACAGGACTTGGTGTTGTTTGTCACTGTGTGGTGTTACAGTGACCACAATTGCCTTAAAAGCAGAGGCTCACCTAGAGCTGCCTAAGGTAAGAGCAGCCCCATTCTCAGAGCAGCAGAGCAGGAGCAGCCCAAAGCCCACCTTAACCCTGTGCAGAAGGAGAAGAGGGGGGATTCAAGCCCAGTTCCAGCACGGTTTCAGGTTTTGCTGCCCCGTTTTGGGAGCTGTGCTGCTGCAGGCAGGACTGAGCCAGGACACGGCCGCTTCCTCCTGGCACCAGCACATTCCCCTGAGTTAACACCCACCTTGTTTCAAGGCTAATTACCCAGCACGGGGAGCTGGGAACGCATCACTGTGCACAGCCGGAGCTCCGCGGGCCTCTCGCGTGTCAGGACTGGGTAATTAGCACCTCCCCAGCCCATTCCCGATCCCCACCGCTGGAGTCAGGGCCTGGCTGCTTGTAGCAGCCCCGTGCAAAGGGGAGAAAGGGACAAGGGCTCTGGCAGCAGAAACGCCCGAGCCGTGTGCTGTTGCCGATTGTGCAAGGCTGATTGCCTTTCCAGGGGGAAGAGCTGTATCCCTGCATGCAGAGGGGGTATTGCTCTGAGCAACTGGGCTGCCACAGCACAAAAAAACCAGGATGGAAGTGTTAATGTAAACTCCCGGGCTGGAGAAGTCCAGCTCTAAGCCACAGATCCCAGATCCCAGGCAATCCATGATGCACAAACAAATTAATGACTCTAGAAAATGAAAATGTAACTGCAAAAAATTATGTCCTTCTGAATTAGGTCTATTCCCACTCTAATTTCTTCCTTCAGGTGGCACAGGAGGTTGGTTTGAAGGAGTCTCAGCAGAAGGGAGACTCAGTTCTCCCAAACTCCTGGTGGATTCTGCACAGCACATCCCTGCCTTTGGGAGAAGGGACATTTAGCTGATCAGTGCAGTGAGCAGCCGAGGCTGTCTGCTCTTCTGTGTGCCGAGACCTGCAGCACTCAGAGAGCCACTGAGGGACAGAGAACGTGCTGCTCCGACAGAGCCGAAGGCAGAAATGGCTGGACACTGGTTAATGGTGCAGGCTGCCAAGGGCTCAGCCCCAGGGCTTTGTCTGAGAACCACGACTGTGACAAGGCTGAATCCACTCCATCCACACCCAAAATGGAGCGAAGAAAGTCTGTGTCCAGGTCTGACCCGTGTCACCAAGCCAGTGGCCTGGAAACTTCCCTTCACACTACCTCTCCCCCACTGCACAGTCCCAGAGGGGGAGCTGAAATGCTGGAGTCTCTGGAGCCCCAGAGGGAACGTGCTGCTATCCCCCATCAGAGCTTTGACTCGCTCAGGACAATGTTTGCAGTCACAAACACAAAGCAAGAAAAGCCCCAAATGAGCACAAACACAATCCAGAAGGTGTGCCTGAAGGGGGAGAGGTGCTTGTTCACCGTCCCGCTGCCGAAGACGAGCTGAGTGTCCTTCCGACTGCAGTATGCGAGGAAAGCCGGGATGAGATACTGGATCCCATTCCCAGCATAGGCTCCTGTGATCCCCACCAAGGACTCCAGATCGTGGGTGCAGAAAGCCACCAGCACTGGGGGAATCAATGTGATGGCAGGAAAGACAATCCTATCCACCACCCACGGGTAGGTCCCCCCTTCTCTGTGGAAAAGGGTCTTCCAGTTGTTGCGCAGGGTCACTGCGATGATGGGGAAGTTGGTGCTGATGGTGAAGACGGGGAAGAGGCCCAGGAAGTACCGAATGAAGGCAACGTTGATGATCTCACAGTTGGTGAAGTTGAGCGTGTACATGTCCATGAGGGTGTCGTTGCGGAAGCAGTAAATGGCAGTGAAGGACAGGAGGCTGTAGAAAGCCAGGATCAGGATGTAATCGAGCAGCACGAGCTTGTTGACATGCTTCTTCTTGGAGATGGGTGTGATGAGGGATGGCAGGGAGTGCTGGCACATGAAGGAGTAGACGCACACCCCAAAGAGATTGCGGATGCCCGACAGCTGGGCCATGGACGGGTGACCTTCAGCTTGGCCTCTGCTGATGCGGATGAGGGCCAGAATTATCATGAGGATGAAAGCTGGAGAGAGAGAAGGTTTCAGGTCAAGCCCAGGCCCGCACTCCCCACGACCCTCCTCCCATCACACCATCAGTCTCGGCACCAGCTCTCTCTCCTGCTATGCAAGAGCATCTCCTTATCTCTTTGATGTACCACCTTATCTGAGGGTGGTACATCAAAGGTAAGGTGCACAGGAATTAATTGTGATTTGCTGTCAGTGCCAGTCAGCAGATAAGGTTATGGGCTCAGGCATCTCCCTCCAGTCTCCTTCCCACAGGGACTTGTCCTCCCACCCCCAGGAGCACAGGGCTGCCCTGAGCTCTTTGGAAGCATAAGGTTAACATGGCCGGGGAGCCCATCACCCTCAAGGCTCTCAGTGTATGGATGCTTCTACCACACACAACTAGCTCAATATCACCATTTAAAATGGCTTAAGAGATGTTTGAGCTTTGACCTCTAAAGAGAGACAAGATTAAATCTGGCTCCAGTCAACCTCAGAAATATTTCTACACAGTTGCAACTGAAGTAATGTTTCCAAGACCTCCCCTACGTGCACAAGAGCAGCAGCTACTACCAAGTTTTCCTGTCCCTGTGATCTGTCGAGCATGATAGAGCAAGAACTAGCCAGCCATTTCCTGGGCAGGAGGAACAGGCTGTCTGTAGCTAATCCCAGGGTGGAGAAGCCAGTCTGGAAGGGACTAAAGCAGCACTGAAAGACGGCTATTAAAATTCATCACTTCTAGGCACAAAGTCTGCTCATCTTTCCCCTTCACTTATGTCGGGGAAGAGCCTAACAACATTTTACAAAGCTTATCACAAACAGCAACGTGCCAGGGACAAAATGAATTGAGGAGATCGGGCTAATGCCCTTATTTACTCTGAGGGTCGAAATTTGAGCCAGCAGCAGTTACTGTGAGACTCTCATTCCTAGCATGGCACATAAAACCAGCAGAAAACTAATTCTGGTGTCACAAAAATCGCATCAACCTGGGAAAGATGATCATCAGCTGCTGGAGTTAACAAGCAACAGAGGGGGGAAAGGACCCGCCTGGCAGGGCAGCAAGCAGCGAGATTTACAGTCTGGTGCTGGCAATGGATGGGCCACTGTGGCTTGCACAGAGCTGTCTGTGCACTCTGTGAGGGAACAGAGCCGTGAATTATCAGGTAATGAAAAAACAACAAAATGCTGAGACTACTATTACAGACAACTTTGAATGTCATAAATATAAATACAGAGGAATTAAACTGAACAGTGCACAGTCCAAGCTGGGAGCCAGGCAGGCTCGCTGTGGGGTGACAAGGACACTGGCTTGTTCCGTGCCCAGTCCTGCTCTCCCTGACACAGGCAGCTGGAGATGGGGAACTCTGCCAGGGATGGGACTAGGGAAGGCAGTTACAGACCAGTTAGTGAACGCTGCCTGTCCTGTGCCCAGATTAACCTTACTAAACATCGGTTCCTGCACACCCCCAGCGCTCTTTGAAACCCAGTTTCTCCTCTCTCAGTAATCCTCTTCCTCCTGCTGCAAACACCAGCTCCAAGCTGCACGCCACATTTCACCTCATGCTGCCTCAGGAAACCTCTCGCTCCCAACCGTTTCCCAGTGACAGGGCACATCTAACAGCCCTCCACAAACACTGGACTGATGGCAGCAGATCCATTCCTTCACAGCACCACGAGGGCTCGGCTGCTTTGGGAGAGCTGGGCTCTACTGACTCCCCCGAGAGCTATCACAGAGGGCTGTGGAAGGCAACAGCTCTTTGCTCTGGGGGTGTGCAATTCCCCTCGCCTTCACTCAAGCCAGTGAGCGAGGGGCACTGCGAACACAGGTACAGTTTTTGTGCCTCCCCCACATGTCCCGGAGGGGAGATGCCTGCCAGCCATATCTGCTCAGCAAGAAAGCCGGAAAGAGCTGTGTTCCGGGTGATGTGACGTGGCTGCGCTCCCCAGGGCTGCACAGCCTACAAGGAAGAGGAGAAGATGCCCTGAGCAATAAGACAAAGCAGGTTGGGCAGCTCTGGATATGTGCCGAGACTGTTCCTTTCCATCCTGGGAGAGGTGGTTGAGCTCTGTGGCCCAGAGCTGAGCTGGTCCTGTATCTGGACGAGGTAAGACTCAGAAGCCTTGCACCTCTTCCCCTGCACACCAGGCAGTGAATCTCCTTGTGCTCTGCTCAGCAGAATGATGAGTGACCTACTCTCACCATTGGCTCAAAGTTCCACTTTCTGCACCAGTGCCAACAGGACCAGTTCAGGGGAACTTCAAGGTGGGCACCTCACCCTCGGAGCACCTCCCATCTCCTCTGCCCTGACATGTGCTTTTCTGGCAGGGAGCACTGAAGGAACAGAATTCTTGTGCATTCCCTAAATGATAGAAAGAAGTCTTTGGCTTAAGCAACTAGAATTTAACACCTTTGTTTTTTCTTAAATACTCATTTCAGAAATTAAACTTACTAAAATTACAAGGAGTGACAATCTAGTGTTTCCAGCAAGGCAAGTTCTGCTCCCCCTGCCCGAGCACTGGTGTTCTGCAGATGCAAGATCCTTCAGAGAAATGGTGCTGGGTAAACTGGAAACCTCCCCTGCACAATTCCAGCCCTAGAGGACAACAGCAGCCCTGCCCCGATGGTTGGTTTCTCTCCCTCCCTGCAGCAGAAGAGTTTCTCAATTCTAGAACCGGAGAGCTAAAACATTTGCATGTCAGATTTATCTCTCTGTCCCTGGGAGGAGGCAAGCCCAAAAATGACACTCTGAAACCTAGATATGGTTTGGATGATAAGTCAAGATGAAAAGAAGATGACAGACTGACTGACAGGCAGCTTTGAGCAGAAAAGAGGCAGCACAGGATCCTCAGGCACACAAAAAGCTCCCACTCACTCACTCACATCCTCTACCTGGGACAGCAGGCTGAAGGCACTCACACAACAATACTTACAGCTGCCACATCAACTGTCCCAACAGTGTTCCTTCACCACAAGGATCCTGGTGAAGTCAGACATGGGTTCATAAAAAAACCTCTTGATCTGTTCCTCTCCACACAGGACAAATGATGCTCCAGGGATAAAACACCTTCAGACACCATGACCAAGAGCACCCAGAGCCAGGTGGGCAGTGATGCCACCGTGGATTGTTAGTTGCTTACAAGAAAACTTTGCTTTACACCTTGTTTTATATAAATGCTTAAAAAGCAATCGAGGATTTTGCTTGTCCTGATTTTTCCACAGTGTCAGACCCACTCCAAACCCCCAAACCACAGGCTTGGCTCAGAGGCACTCCTTGTCTCATTTTCTCTCCTCTAGATGTTCGAGCATTATTTTTGGTGTAGGATGGAAATGAGCCTGTGGAAAAAAAATAAAGAGGGGCTACGCCATAAAGGAAAAGTTGTGATGAATCTCATCCCAACCATCCGACTGCCTCCCCTGCAGACTCTCTTTGCTCCCATCACTCTTTGAGCAGCAAACACTGGCTCTTCTCAGATAAAGAAGACCTTGCAGACAGCTACTGCTGCCTCTCCTGCTTGACTGAGATGTTGATTCAGAGACAGGGCAGTTCTGCTCTGGTTCTTTTAGGTGAAATAAGGCTGAATATGGATGAGCAGGCATCCAAAGAAGTACACTTTGGGAAATATGGGAGTCAGGGGATATTAAGAAATATATTTTTGTGCACTTTAATAGAAGCATAACAGAGCTGCAGAGAAGCAGTGAAGATAATTTAGCCATTCCGAGTTTAAGGATCGTTTTGCAGAGCCAGAGAAAACACCTTTGCAAATGAAAAATGCTGTTTGTACACGAGCTTCATCTCTCTGCAGAGAGGCTATTGCAGAAAAGAAAACAATAAGTCCAAGGCTAAAACACATTTGTTTTCCCCCCATCATGGTAGGTTCTTGGAAGAACTGATGCTCAGAATGCGCTTCTGGCTTAACCCTCCCTTGCATCCCTGGAAGACACTTTATTTGTGAGATGGTCACGTCTTCTCCAACCCTGTCCCTGCTCTCATTCCTCCTTCCACGAGCAAAGCCCGGAGCAAACATCACCGTACCTGCCCGCTGTCCCTTCCAGGGACCCAGAGGGGCAGTGGAGTGCAGCCACCCCACGCCTGGCTGCTCCCCTGCCCCCCAGCCATTAGTCTGAGCCGGTGCCACGCGGCGCTGCCGACACGTTTGTGGCAGGGCCATCCGTCACCGCCGGCTGACGCCGTGACAGAGCTTCCCTGTCGAAGCAGAGAATCAATATGCCAGGAAATAATGATAATGAATCACCCTTTCCCAACACGTGCCACTTGCTTCCCTTTTCATACATTAGGTGGCAAGATGGATTCCATGAGGGAGATGTTTTCAGGAGCTCCCTGAGCCCAGTCTCTTTGGAAAGAGGAAGATCTCTCCCCACCTTAACCCTGATCCTCCATCAAGCCAATACACAGCAGACCACTCTTAAACAGAGGAACAGATCTCATTTAGTTTAGTGTTAGGCAGCTCCTTCAGGAGAAAGGGCATAAATGCAAGAGCATCTGCTCTGTACACACTGAATGGCCCAGCAGCACATCAGTCAGTCCCACCTTCTGCATCCCTTCCCTGTTGTCTCCTTCCCTGCTGATTTCTTTCTAGGATGCTGGTGCCCTCCCCCTCAGAGCCAGCTGCCTTCCAGCAGTGTTTTGGGTAAGCTGAAGAGCCCACTGTGACTCTGAAACTGCCAGGCATTATCGATACTGTGCCATTTAAACTATTAAAGCATGGCTGGAGTTCACCATGCTGGCAGAACAAAGTATCTGAAATTAAGACATTGATTTTTAAATTTAAAACTCATTTAGCCAGTTTCTCTTGCAGAAGCTATGTCCTGCCACTTGTTCATGACCTCCAGCTCTCTGTAAACTCCGGAGCAGCAGCTGATAAATTTCTCCAACCTTCAGAGGGGGTTTTTATATGAATTGACTGTAAAGAGGTAACATGAAAACCAGGTTTGCTCCATCAGTTGTGGGAGCTGGAGTAGTTAAGGATCACATTTGACGACGACAGACCCTAAAACACTGTCTCTAGGAAGATGAAGGATTTATGAGTGCAGAGACTGTGAGGAAGCAAGATGGATATGCTCATAGAAGACAGCAATTCTCTGGAGAGAGATGTCAGAAGGAAAAGAGGAGGGAAATTACTTCTCAGAAGAAGGGTATGAGCAAAAGTTGTGGAACATGTGTGGCTCCTTCCTCTAATGTAGTGTTACCCTCCCTGCCCCAAAGCCTGAGGCAGGTCCACCTGGCAGGGGACTGTTGCTCATACAGCAGGGGAGGCACAGCCACATGTTGGGCAGGTTAAGATCACAGAAGTGTGACACATCTTACCGGGAGGGCAAGAAAAAGCCTCTGAGGCATCTCCACTCCCCCAGCTTTGACTGGCTCCTGCTGCAGCCGTCTCAGACTCTGCTGCCTTGGGCCAGGCAGAACCTGTTTCTTTAACAACGGGAAACTTCATTAAAAAGTACCATCAGGACTTTTTGGCAGCCAAAAGCGGTTTAGCAGGGCTTCTCTGCTATAAGGGCATCATTTCCCTGCTTTTCTTCATCAGGTTCACAATGCAATAACCAAGGTTTACAAGTAGCCTCCCCTACCATGGTAACAACTCCTGCTGTGAACCCGTCGGAGCTGCCCCCTCTCAGCCCACCTCAGCTGGTCCCACAGACATCTGCACACCAGCAACAGTTCACAGGGAGAAAAACGGCTCTGCACTCGGGTGTTTATCACGGATATTTTATCTCAACATATGGGAAGGAAAGAGCAGCCAGCGAGGCTTGTTTGCTTCTGGTGGAAAATTACCCGCGTAGTTTATTGTCCTCTCTCCGCTGGTCACCCTTTGCAGAAGCACCATAAAGCCTCTGCAAGCAGGACTCTGCTCTCAGCTCTGCTATTGACTTGGCCTGTTAGCTCTGACAGTCACTTCTCTGTCCGTGTCAGAATTTATTCTTCTGTGAGAAGGGAATGACACACATTTTGGTGTCACCATGAGCCTGAGCTACAGCTGCGTGGAAGCACTGGGTGCAGAACACCCACATTCCATGAAATCCAGGTGCTTTGCAGCCTTAACCACATCATCCCCATCCTGCTTTGGGCCCTACCCAGAAAAGTTTTTTATCAGAGCAGCTTTTCATGCCACACCCCCACTCTGAAAACCTGTGTGAGCACTGTCATCCAGACCCTTTAGCAGGGCTAAATGTGTCCTTACATTTCCAGCTCCTCTTCTTCAGCTCTCAGACCCATCAGTGTCTCCTGCTGCATGGATAAAGTGCTCTTTTCAGGAGCATCAGCTCCCCAGGCAGGATATGAGTTGTCCTGTCCAGCACTGCATATCACTCTCCATCTGCATCTGAAGCTAACAAGGCTCTTTCCCTTACACAGGCACTGCTTCTCACACTGCCCCCCACAAACAGGACTGAAATGAGCTCCTCAGCCGACAATTCCAAAAGCAGGCATGACAGAAGCACAGCATTTTAACTAACTCTTCATAAATATATTCACTTCTCTTAGTGAATTATTTACCCTGGGCTCCAGCAGCAGCTTCATCTGCTCCAAAAGGGATATAAGAACATGAAGTAACTTTGTTGAAGCAGCTTGTCAGAATAAACATGCAACAGTGTCCTGATTTACAGTCCAATTCCCTCTTCTTCCTGTACGCCCTGCACTGTGGGAGGGAAGGGGCAGAGATCAAAATGGTCCCTCCTGAAGGTGTTTGCAGGAAGCTCCGTTTCTGATGTGAAAAGAGGCCACCCACCTTGAGGACCGTGGCATTGGCAGACTAATCTCTCTGCAGGAGACTGGAAACACAGGACTTCAGATAACTGTCACCCCGTCCTAAATCAGCCTCCTCTCTAATTCTCAGTCCCAGCAGCTGAAGGGACATAGCAGAGTGACTCCAGGTTTCTGCACTGAATCAACTCCAGCACAGCTGGTTCCACTGCTAAGGATGGCAGGGACAGTTACCTGAGACTGCTCACAAGGTGAGATGGTCTGAGACCAGTTTTCTGCAGAGCAGTGCTGTAAAGAGCAGGGCTCTGGTGGAGAGAGCAGAACTACCAGAGAAATCAGCAGATATGGAAAGTCAGCCCCACTGGCATGCTCTGGAGAAGGCTTCCCCAGAAGCCTTCTGCCAAGTATCCTGGAAGGGGATGGGGTGGAGAAAAAAGGGCTTAACACAGACTTCCAGGCTATTCTTGTCTGATTTCCCTCTGTCTTGCTGGCCAGGGGAAAGAGCTAGGGGATAGATTTTATTCCTGGGCATATAATTGTGAGATCATTGTTTGGGCAGGGTTGGGAATGCTCTGTCTCAGGGGCTGCAGTCACTTGAATAGATATAGTACGATCTGACTGTGCTACAGGGACAGACAACTGAGCCTGCAGCAACCAAACCCACAAGTTTATTCCTCTATAAAACATCTCTTTATTAAAATACAATACTTTCTAATAACTACGATGCAGCATCAAGAGCAGCACACACTGCAAATGTCCCACGTGGGAGCTGTCTGGGAACATTTGCCAGAGACTATTCAATAACAGCAGTGATAATCTTGCTACCAATGTCTTTAAAGCCAACAGTCCTCACCTATAGAGCTGGACATCTCAGGCTGCAACAGGCTGCAACTAATCGGGTTAGCTGCTTAATACACAATAGCCCAATGTTTGCTGCTGAGCTCCACCAAGCCCTGTCCTTTTGTTATCTTTCCTAATCCATATCCTATCCCATGACGCTGCTAGACAGTTATTATCCAATATTATCCAACAGTAAAGAGGTAGGGCTGTGCCCCAGTGAGCTGTGTCCCCTCTGCTTTGAGAGGTGCATGGGACTTGCCTGGCTCAGTCCCTTTTGCTGCCCTTCAGCAGCTCACCCCTAACACCACCCACTTAATCAGAATTGAAGAAATGAGGAGGAAAAAAAACCAGCTAAATATTCAAGTCTCTTTAGAGAACAATCCATCACCACCACGGAGTTAAACCCTCCAGGAAAACAAAAGAGCCTTAGGTCCAAACAGCAGAACTGAAAATACCAACAGGTCTAATTTGTTGACGGCTTAGTTGGTGTAGGCTTCTGTGAGAGACTCCCTGCTCCAAGAACCTTGTAAAAGACCTGGAAACAGGCTCTAAAACTGGTAAAGGACTTGGGCTAATAACAGCTCTACACTTTCACAAGACTAAAGTGGAAGGGAGATGAAAGGAAGGAAGGAATTACAGTCTGGGGAAGAACCCTCCTCACCCCATGGGAATGATTCATACTCACCTGGCCCCATCTCTGCTCTTAATAGAGCTGGGTGAGCCAACAAGGTTCTAACTCAAAACAAGGTTCATAACTCAAAACAAGGCTTCACTGTAAGCACCGCTGCCAGGACTTAAACCAAGTGATTTTTCCTGACTAGCCCTTTCTCCAGGGAAGCACAGCAGGCAAGGTCCTTGTTGTACCCCTTCGGTTGCCTGTGCTCAGTCTCCCTGGCAGTTTAGGTACCAGAGGGGCTTTTACAGTTGGGAAAGGGATCAGAGCTTGTGTAGGCAAAGCCTTACACACCCGCCAGCTCCTGGAGAACAGAGATCTCTAAGCATGGATAAGGCCAGCAGTTCAAGCACCAACTGCTGCACTGAATTTAACCACTGGCACTCACCCACACAAAGGCAATTGGTTTTGCAGCCAAGTGTGTAAGCTGTTACTCTTCAGAAGACTGCCAACAGCTCAATGCCTCTGGAAGCCCTCTCTGCCACCAGCCCCCCTCCACCTGGAGACACAGATCCACCCTCTGTGCTCCTACCAGTCCTGGCAGGGAAGTGCCTCACCATGCCAGCCTTGTTTCCAGATGAGCTGTCCGTGATCAACAGGCCCAGACAAGGAGAGCCCATCTGTCTGGGCTCTCTAGCAGTACAACACTTGGGCTTGCAAAGCTCCTCCTTCAACTTTCTCCCTTTAGAGGCTTCAAAGATGCCTGTCCTGCCTAGTCCCTTACCCAGGGAGGAAAAGCACAGCCACATGAAGAGCTCATCCCTGCCACATCTCCATTTTTAATTTCCAGTTCAGATCCCAGTGTTTACGACTATTTTCCAGAGACAGAATGAAATTGTTCTTGTCTGCAAGGTGTGGAAAGAGACTGCTCTAGGCTTTGATAGCCAATGTGCTGCCAGCGATGAGCATGAGGCTCTGGAAGAGGCTGGTGACATTTGATTATCACTTAGATCAGGAGAAAGAGGGAAAGCAACTTCCAAAGGCAAGGCTGACACTGTTACAAACGCGAGCAGAAATGACCTTCACACACAGCTAGCTCTCCCTGCTGCCAAGAACCATCCTCTCAGCCGCTATCATCTGAATCACCAGTACACCTGGGGCAGTGCTGCTTTACATCAGCTCCAAAATCCAGGTGCTTTCCACCGGGCTGGGGAAAAGGGTGTGCAGTGGGTCCTGTGCAGCAGGCACACTACAAAGCCTGTACTGACCTCCCAGCTCAAGGAGGCTTGATTTTCTCAAATCGTGACAGAAAGCATGGGTCAGCTTCCCATCCACACCAAGATAACGGGCATGTCTAAGCTGAAGCAGCCGCTGTCCGTGTGGGAAGTTTTTCCCAACACAACAAACAGGCAGGCTGGCAGCTCCAGTGTTGCTCTGCTGCTCAGAGTGCTTTGCAAGAGAACCACCCTCAGCACCCATGGCTAAAAACAACTCAAGGAAAGTGAAGAAAAGGCACAGATTATATCAGGACAAAGAGTTCAAAACTGGCCATTGGCAAGCAGGCAGGAAAAGTCCAGGAGACCATAAACCACCATCCAAGACCATTCTTTAGGATCTAAACTCTCTAAGCACCAACAAAAGACCAGCTCATGTTTAACTCACAGTCCTGCATTGGGAGGAGGGGACAGCAGTGATGTAAGGACATGGGAGAGGCCAGCTTGATAAATCTCAGCAGTACAGGATCCATCCTTACCCCAGAATCTGCAGCAAGAGCTTTTCTCTATTCCCTGCATCACATGGCTTTTTGATAAATCGTCCTTCCCAATAAATCTATCCCTCATTGTACACATACGGAATCCATTGCTCTAAGTAGCCACTGAGGTGCTGTCAGGGTCATTAACTATCATTATCTGGGGCAGCTGTTCCCCAGTGTGCTGATGTAGGAATCAATCAGGCTAAAGCATGAATTTCTCCTACACTTCTCCAAACACTGCCTTTGTCCCTCTCCATCAAGAGGTGAAAAAGAGGAACAGTTCTGCCTTTATGCCAAGGTTTAGCAGTCCTCATACTGGAAGGAGCTGGCTAAAGGGAAACCAACAGCAGATGAGGCAGGCATCAGGCTGTCACAGAGACAGGATGAGCTCTGACTGATGTCTTTACCAGGAAAGAGGAGGCAGGGTGATTGGAAACAGGCCAGTCAGCTGAGCAGAGATCACTCTTGGAAAAAAAAGTAGAAGGAAAAAAAAGGACCCAAAACTTCCTCATCCTTTAGTACCCCTTAATGAGATAACCCTTCTCTGAAGAACGGGAGGGCTTTCAAACCTTTCATGTGCTCAGACAACAAAGGGGAAAAAACAGACATTCAGGATTTTCACACCATCCAAGGTCAGGATTTGTTAAATCAAGCTGTTCAACATCTGAGGCTTGAGAGCTCAAAATCCAACTTCATTTTCCCGGGTGACAACTGCTTAACCCCATCTCAGGAGTTCTCTAGAACAGAGGATCTCTGTTCCTCTCCAGTGACTGCCAGCATTTCCAAACAGGATGAATTCATGAAAAGGGATGATACAGGATGAATTCAGGAAAAGGGACAATACCCAACTGCAGTCAGGTCAAGAGTGTGTGTGGTGGGAAATACTCAGAGAAGCAGCTTTTCTTCTTATTCCAGGTCAGTGATAGGTATAAACAGAGCTAATTCTGTGCTTGAGTGGTCTGGACTTATGAACCAGGAGACTGCTGACCTGCAGAAATGCTGGTTCTTAACCTGCAGAAATGCTCTTTATTAGCCCTGAATATCAGTTAGTCTGCCTAGGTTACACAAAAATAGACAAACCTGAACATAAGCCTCCACAACACACACACACTTCTCAGCCTTTAAGGGCATGTAGACACACAATTCAGACACGAGGCAGCTGCATCTTTGAATGACAAAGGCATTGGAGAAAAAAAAGGAAAAAAAAAAGAAAAAAAAGGTAGTGATGTCTTATTTCTCTTCAGGGAATGACCTGTCTTCCCAGAAGTTCTTGGCAATAAGATTTTAGAGAGAACTCATGGGAGTAGGGCTTCCCAAGGACAACACACATTGGTTTGGGGGTTTCCAATGCAGCACATCCTACCATAAAAGAAGACCCAGGAAAATAAAATGCAAACAGATGATAAAACTAAGGGTGGAAAGTCTGACAGAAGCACCTTTTGTTCTCTGATCAAAACAAAGATTCTTCAAAGTCTGTTGTACACATGCTGTGAGAATGAGAAACTTACAACTGGTGGATATCACAGACAGCCCCCATGAAGGAGACTCTTCCAAACCCTTTCTGCCTCTCACACAAACCAGACTAAAACTTCGTCTACCTGCCACGCCTGATTGAGAACACTTTGTCTTGCTTTAATCAGAAAATTCATCCTAGAATAAAATCCTTCTCCTCAAAGATTTATTAGGCCTGCACAATTGTCCTCAAAGAGGTTGTTTTGAAAAGCACTTGCTTCCAAACAGGAACATCTTGCCAAAGAGAAGCGTCAGTGGCGTGACTCAGGTTCCATCAGTGGTAAAGAGGTGGCCGGGACTCTGCCAAGACTCACCTATCCATCTCATGAGGGACGTCATGATTTGAAGATACTTGGTCTTCTGCACATTGAAGAAGGTGAAAGGACCCAAGAGGAGAGTGAATGCTGCCTGGAAGGACAACAAAAACACACACATTAGATTAAAACCCAGAAATTCTGCCAGTAAGACAAATTTATTAGTAGAACAAAGCTTGCACTGAAGGTTCACCTCCAGACATGTCCGTTTGTCATGAAACTTTCTTTTGTTGCTTAATTTTACAGCTAAGTTGGCTGACACACAGGGGGTCAAGTGAGCTGTTTGGTATCAGAGAACATGCCTGGGGCAGAAGTAAAGCTCAGGATCCTCTTGGCTCTTGGCCACTTGCTATCACTGCTCCAGCACTCCTTTACTGACACATTTCAGTAAAAGCTCTCAGTGCAGCCTTACGGAACATTAAATATTAAACTGTGGCCTCTTTGCCCGGGTACATGCTCAGTTTAGGTCTGAATAGCAATAGCCCTGACCAGTCTGCTTGCATTAACATTGATGGGGTGGCTTCAGGGTATCCCAGGCTCAACAGCAATGAGCCAGGTCTGCCTGGAACTTTTTTCCCCCGAGCTTTAGGTTGCTTGTATAAAAGATATAAGTTTTTTTATATATGGAAAAACATATAGTGGGAAGCTATAGTGTAACAGTTCAGCTCTTGACTTGCAAGCTTGGACCTGTGCAAAGTGAGGAAAAAAAAAAAAATCAGAGATATTCATAAGAAAGAACTTAATTCAGTGTGAAAATTAAAGGTTCTGTCAATGAAGAGAGACCTTTCTTGACTGCCCCCTTAGATGTGTATTAAGAGCATAGAATCACAGAACAGCTTGGGTTGAAAGGGACCTTAAAGCCATCTAGTTCCATCCCCCTGCCATGAGCAGGGACACCTTCCACTAGACCAGATTGCTCAAAGCCCTGTCCAGCCTGGCCTTGAACACTTCCAGGGATGGGGCAAATTGAACTGGGGTTTGCTGCAGCACCAGTCTGTTGCATCTCTTTTAGCTGGGTTACAAAAACATCCAACAAAGATCCATCCTAGAAATTTGGACTACACAGCTTCCCACGTGAGTTTCTTCTAGCACTCTCCTAGAGCACACAAGGCAACCACGTTGCCAGCCCATGCCCAGAGGTGATGTCCTCTGCAGCACTGTCACCTCTCTCTGGGCACCAAGTGGCACTCAAGCCCCACCTACCCCAGAGAGAAGAGAAGAGGCTTTGCTGCAGGAAGAAACAGGCTTTGGCTGTGGTCTGAACATAGACTGAAAGAAGCTACTTGTGACAGGGAGACAAAACAGGTGTTACAGAAGAGAGCCCTGCCTGTCATCCATGGGATAGCACCAGCTAGTGATACACTAACAGGTCCAAACACTGTAAGCAGGCAGTGTTTAGAAAGCCACAACACACACAGACCAGGTTAGTAGAGCATCCCAAAGGGATTTTTAAAGACAAATATTCAACATTAATATTTACACATTGCTCTTTTCCGTGACTTCTTAAAGCAGTTCAAGAAAAGGTGTCACCAGAAGTGAAGAACTGGGACTCAAAGGGGCAGGCTGCCGAGCCTCAAGGTCTCTGTCGACCCCAACAGAGTCAGGGACAGAACAGAATTCAAGCTATTTTAAGACCAGTACAACCCCCAGAAACCTTTTTTGAGACAGTTTCAGAATATCTGCAAGGCAAATTGGAAATGCCTCGCATCACAAGTACTCTCAGACGACCAAAGTAAACCCAGAAGGGGACCAGGGGAGAGAACCCTCGGTTTGACTCGTCACTTGGTGAAGACATATCCTGATCTGAGGCCATCGCTTACACCAAGTCTTGTTTTTTCTGCTTGGAAAAAAAAAGGAAAGGAAGCATGCACAGAATTCAGATTTGTGAAGCAACTGATGGCTGTTGGAGGAAACACTGAAATCACACAGAATACACCACCACAGGCATAACTGGCAAAGACTAGAAGCTAAACCAGCATTAACAGTTATGATGCTTCCAGTTTTAACACAGAAGCAAACCAGCCAGTTAAAAGCCTCTCTCGTTTGTTTTTTTTTTTTAATCTTTTTAACCTTCTCCCTCTTGTTCCTTTCTTCTAATCAGGAGCTTAACCCTACTCTCCTGCTCTCTACAGACTGCCATTCTGTCCTAGGACAGCACACAAACCCCAAAGGACTAAATAAACTTTAGACTGAAGAGCGATGTAGGGCAACAACCCAGAGCAAACCATAGACACCAACTCTCTTACTGAAAATTATTCTTGAGTTTGTGACTAATCTCTTTCAACCTCCTCTCCCCCAAAACAGACACTGCTCAACACAGCCTCCCTTCAAATCACGTTAATAGCTCCTGTGTCAGCAAGCGCTGAAACACAAAGAGACGGACGAAGGATGGTGATAATTAAGGAACAGGTGTCTGCTGCAAATGAGAATGCACCAGAACCAATTGGCAAAACAGCCCCTCAAACCATAGCAAGGATTGACACAGCACACAGCTGTGTGTGAAATCCAGATTTGTCTCACACACCGAGGAAAGAGCTGTGTTAAGGTAGAGGTGGGACTGAAAAGCACCAAAAGCATCATTAGGTGCTGGAAGAACCTGTGTCTCTTACATGCTCCCCAACATCTGCTAAAGAAGCAGAAAGAATTCTTCTGATTTACTCTCCACCTTTTGCAGTGATTCTCCAGTCCTCAAAGCACCCTAAAAAATTAAATCCATTGAGCAAAGCTTTCAACTCTGCTCCTCTCTGGGCGTTACTGCTCAGCTCTCCGGGAACAGGCCCAGGTTGTTGTGCTTGAATGGCTGGATTCCCCTCCCATCCTTTAGCATGATCAGTATCTTCTGCTCTTAACAAGATCCTGGAGTTGGTCCAAAGGAACCAAGTGAGAGATTAATTCTAGTGCAATAAAAATTTATTACCTTTTCCACTTGATGTCCATTAGTGATCCGAGATGGATATCCATGGATCAATACAAACAATGCTAAGGCCTGCAATGAGATAAGGGTGCCCTGCTCTATAGGGATTTGTGCCAACCACTTTTATGAATGGAGGCCACAGCACACACTGGACTGCTTAGAAGGAGAAAGGCTGGGCAGAACAGGGCAGTAAACAGCCAGATTAACATAATTTTGAAGTGCAGTGGTGTACAGCTCCACCGGATTGAGCACAGGGCAGGACAAAGGGGTCAGCTCCTCACCAACAACCAGGACACAAGGAGCAAGGACTTAGTCCTTGGATTAGAACTAATCTCATCATCAATCCTCAGAATAGTCCCAAGGCCAGGAACCCTATTAAAAACATCCCTAAAAGCACGAGAAGAGACCACAATGCTTAGCAGGAGGATGTCTACTTTCTCTACCTCGTTGTGCCAGACACCTCAATGCTCTTCCGACCCATTAAGTTAATTAGTTTCATAACTTCTCCCTAAGGAAAAAGTAAATCCAAATAAGCACTTCACACACATACCCAAACTTTCCACCTGATGTTTCCCAACATCAGGTCTCTCCCAGAGGGAAATAATTTACAGGGTGCTTCACTACACATGTAATTCAAACTATCTAAAACCTACATAGAAACCTGCACCAGTCATCCCTGCCAGAAATCGAATATGCAGATCCCCAACACATCAAAAAGCTCTCCCAAGTTTTCCAGTTCACCTCTTGAGCCAGCCAAGATATGTTCTAGGAGTTTATCATTCTCTTCCTAAGATTCAGCAAATTAACCCAAGGCAGAATGACCGTAGTCTACTTTGATTAAAGATTTTTCTACTAATGAAGTGGTTTCGTATTAGAAACAAACAGGCACATGTGGCTGATTCATTGCTAAACTCAAAGGAGGTAAAGGAATGCTTCCCTTGGCTAAGGAGGAGAATTGGACCTATTAAATACTGTTCATATTCACAGGATGGCAGAGAGAAACCTTTACAGTGCTTTTGCACAGGGCTGCCTATTAAGAGTGATTCCCTAATTTCTGTCCAAACTCCTCCATTGAACAGGAAAGGCCAGAAAAGTCCCCAGGCTCATAGTGGAGGGTATGTGGAACCCACACATAGCAAATAAATGTAAAATCCCTTCTTTTTCCTTCCTTTCTTATGCTGAAAAACAGCATGAAGATCCAGCATGCTAGTGTCTGAAAAACCACTGTTTTTCTTGCTTTTACTGACATTTCCAGTCAGAAAATGAGAAGCCAGTGAGGGTAGAAGAAAGAACAGCAGCTTGTCACCCTGGATTACACTCTTCCCTGCAGGTTAGTAGGAGCCACAAGCAGCACACCAGCTTGTTCAGCCCCTGGGAGGGTCTTCAAATCCATTCCTCCCACCAAGCCAAGCCATAGCAGTACAGGCACCAAGGTTTGGGAGCTTCTCTGAGCTGGCAACTCAGCTGACACCACTTTCCCAGCCTCTGCACCTGTCAGCTCTCAGTATTTCAAAATGAAAAAGCAGGCTGGTCAACTCGAGTCTTCTTGCCACAGGGGAACTAGCTAGGGCTTACCATTGCCTGGAATATATTTTTATATATATTTATATATTTCTAAAAGTATATTTTATTAAAGCTCTTATGCTAAAACTTGGTTATGTAACCTTGTTTATTGGCTTATCTTAAAAAAGCAAAGAGTAAGATCAAGCGTTAATAGGACATCTGGCTGGTTTTTATCAGCTTAGTTTCAGCCAAGAGGACCACCAAGAGAGCTCTCAACCACTAAGTGATGGCCAGCTAATGCCAAGAGTCTTTCAGACCATACAAACATGCCTCAAGCCAGTCAGAGGGCTGTTTGACCAAACAGGTTCTTTATTGACCTGAAGGGTCCATCCATCACTCTGAACCAGTACAATTCAATAGCTTTCATCTGCTTCCCAGCATGTGGCTTTTACAAAGGCAGCCAATACAGCTCAGGAAGCACAATTAGCATCCCAAACGTGGCTGATTCATGTATTAGATGCAGTAGTTACAGCATTATGGCTAGTGCCTGCATACATTTGCAAGAGGACCATCTCAAAAGCCAGCCTCATTCATAACTGTCATCAGAACTTGCTTGTTTTTATGCTCCACAAACTCATCTGTAAGAATTGCATCTGTCTTTGGTGCTTGCCAAGTAGTGAATTAAAAACAGTAGCTATTGCTTCTTCTTGATTCAGAACCTGGAAGTGTTCAGACAGGTTGGGTAGAAGCAGGATATTTACCTGAGCAAAGTGAGACCATGAAGATTAATCTTGTTAAATACAGCAAATGCACCAGGAGCAGAGCATAAAGTTTGACAGTTTTTGAATAAATGCATTTATGCAGCACAGGGCTGTCATACCAATGAGAAGTTAATAAGTTCCAGATAACAGGGCAATGATCCCTCAGTTTTAATGTGAAGATAAGAGGTAAAAGAGATGTTGTAGCACTCACTCCTTAAATATCTATCTCCCTTTGGGCCCCAGCCACCCTGCCTTTTCCTTTTCTCCTCCTTTCAGCCTTCCACACCCTCATTCAAAAACAGAACCCAGCCCAAACCAAATCATTCCTTGGAGTTCTTGTTTACCCCCTTGACAGAAGTGACAGTATCTCAGACAAGCTTCATTTTAGGATGGTATCAACTCCATCTCTGCAGATACCGATGTTTAGATTTCACAGCTGTTGAGCAGTAGTACCTCTGTCCCGCAAGACAGAGCACAGCAATAACCCCACTCTGATGGGGGGCAAGCTGACATCTGATGAGAAAGTCACTGGTTTAACAAAATGGATCACTCTCCTTGGTAGACTATGACACCTTGGCAGAAAAGCTGAGGGTTTGGGTGCTTGATCCAGGACTGTGGGTACACAGCATTCCCACAGCAAAGCATGACTCTGACAGACTGAACAAGCACTTCCCAGAGGAAGCTTTGTTTGATTCAGAGCTCAAGGAAAGTCTCCTTGAGCACGGCAGGAAAAAGCAGACATTTCTTACATGCTGTCAGAAGTGGCAACTCTGACACCCGCTCTGCTTCTGCAAGACGTCCCCGAGCTCAGAGCTATTTCACAACTCAGATGAGCCCTGGAAGGGACAGAGGAAACAATCCAACAAAACCAGACTGCGCAAGTACAGAGAACAAACGAGATGTCAGGAGAACAGGGATGCTCTGTTCCCACCTCAGGTGCTTTCCACTAGAGTGTGTCACATCTAGGGGGAAAAAAAAAAAAGCCCAAAAAGCAAAACTTGATTTATCAGCATGGACACAAGTCAGAGGTTTTACCCCTGGTTGGAAGGCTGAACCAAACCTATTGTCTTCAGTAATTTCTTAGGAATGAGTGTCTATTCACATCCTCAGAGAATTTTTAGGGCTGACTTTGGAGAGAAATATTAAATGCAAGGGGCTTTCCCCACACCTGTTTGGGACTCCTAGATAGAGAAAACAGCTTAATCACATTTCAGCAGCTCCAACACACACCTGCAGCCTCTGGTAGCTCCTCTGCATGCACTTCAAGTTGTGCTACCCCACAGTAGGCTCCAGTCACTGCTGCCACAGCCTCAGTCCTTTTCAGATAAAACATATCAAGGGAAAAGGGTCTCGAGCACTGTGTCCCCTCTGCCATCTCTCCTCCCCTTCACTGGGGTGACAAGGCCATGTTTCTGTCCTGCATGAGCTCATATCTCAAGCTAGAGAGCCAGATGGCCCATCAGTGAGGGCGGCAATCCAAGCTTTCCTTGGTAAAGCTTTACCCCTTGCAGTGGACAGTACAAATATAAATACACAAAAAGAGTCTGATTGTTCAGGAAGGAGCTTTTTAGAGAGATGGGGGAAAAAAAAAATAAAGCTGAAAATCCACAGCCTCTCAAGGCTGGAGGCAGGGCTGCAGCAGGGGCCGTGGTGATAGGCAGCAAGTTATCAGCAGACAAGCTGTTATGAAGCTCAGAGTTGGTTGAAAAGAGATAAACCAGCTACAGAACAAGGATTGCTCAAAGAAGTTGGGAGGCAAGAGGGATTTTAACCTCCAGATCCCCTGTAGAGTCAGGAAGTCACAATGGAGGGAGGATGCAGCTGCCAGACATCCCACAAGGAATATTTATAGATAAAGAAACAAGGGCAGTAACGCTTTGGGTACAGCAGGCATCTGCTGCCACAGCAGCTCCGGTAATTAACGTGCCGCTCTCGGGACACCTGGCAGAGGTTTATAGTCATAACTCACAGGAGGCGTATTCCTGGCACTGAGGAACCTTCCCCCACCTTTTCCCCCAATTCCTTCAGGCAGGGAGAAGATATCCTCCAGGAACTAAGACCTCAGCTGCTGCCAGGCTGGTTTTTGCCAGCGAAGTGAGTGGCTTTTGACCTACTCGCGCTCACAGTACCCTTTAAGCTGGATGCTGCCTGTCATGGTTCCAGTGCTACAGTGATCCCAGAGCCTCTTCCCAAATGGAAGACCTTCTGCCAGAGATGGAAAGAAGGATTTGTATCCCCAAAGCTACTGACTTCAGCGGATCTAAATATTATTGATAGATTTTCAAAGGCTCCAGCCCACCACCAGGGTTTGATTTTGACTGCTCAGCAAGCAAACAAGTGTACTTGTCCCAGCTCCTTACAAGCTCTGACCTTGCTGGGCATCCAACACAACAAGCCAGCATCTGAGCAGCCTCTAAGTGCAGCTCTGGGAGGCCAAGGCAAAAGCAGCCCACAGACAGCAAAGCAGTACCTGAGGGTGCTGCTCTCCTCTCCCTTCCCCACCCTCACTGAGGGCCACAGCCTGTTTCTGGAGTTGGCCCATCTCTGAGCACCAGAAACTTTCCATTTTGGAAAGAACACTCTGGAATATTGAGTTCTTCCTCCACTTAAATTGAAGGAATTCAGGCACAAAGTGTTTTCAGAAAGTCATTCAGCGCAAAGATTGCATTCCCTGGCACACCTGGGGTGTGCAGGACCACAGCCAGCGGCAAGCTTGCACTCTCTGGGGTAAATACGCTTCCATTATCATTTTTCACAACAAGAGAAAGATAGAGGCCAGCAATAACCCCGAGGTGACTGGCATCTAATTTTTCATCATTGGAGTATTTATGGCACAGCCGTTTGCAGCATCTTGTAATCACTTTACCGCCTCCTTGACCCCTGGCTCCCCCTTATTCTGCATCTCCTAATTGCATCTGAACAAGCAGGAGGGAAGCAGCAAAGTGGATGGATGCAGGAGAGCTGAATGGTTGGGTTGTGATACTTGGAAGGGCAGCAGAGATGCTGCAGAGCCAAGTTTGGCTGTACCCCCACCACCAGCTTGCTTTGATCTCCCACAGGGTAGGAAAGTGGAGCTTTCCTCCTTCCTGACACTGGGTGACCTTGAGAAGCTGTCCCTTGCCTGCCCAGTTTATTAGCACTGTACAAGAGATTAATGAGTTCCCTCCAACAAAGTGCGAGGGCATCATCTTTATACACGGATACTTCCCGAAATTCCTGCATATTCGTAGCCTCTCCTGGCAGGGCATTGGCAACTACAACAATATTTATATTGACTACAGAAACCCCTGGGATAGACAGCACAAAGCGAGGAAGATGTGGACCAGCGTGACACAGATGCACAGAGGGCCCTGCAAACATATCAAGCTACAAGCTGTCAGGGGTAGGAGGTACTTGGGCTCAGCAAGGATGAATGTTCCTGAAGGCCACTAACCCCTTGTCTGCCACAACACCTACAGTGCCCCCACAACAAGGTCGTTATTTTCCCTCTTTACTTCTTCCCCTACGAACTTCTCAGTTGAGTTTCACAGGGTTCTCCAGTTGCCTGGAGGATTCAGCTTCAGGGACAGCATTAACCGGCTCACTGTGTCAGGGAGGAGTTGCCTGAAGGGAAGAAGGAAACATCTCACACTTTGTAGCTACTTAGCAGCAGCACAAAAGAAGATATAAAGCTTTGGTGCCTGGGGCTAGTGGGGTGTCTGTTGCCCTGAGCCTTCTCCTCTGCCTTCCCTGTGCAGTGCACACCAAACCTGTGCAACAGGCTTCAGAGATCAGCTCTGCCCCAGAGCATTATACCGACTTCAACTTACAAGATAAATCCCAGCTGCATTATTTGTATTTATAGTCCTGCTTACAGAAGCATGAGCCACGTGTGGGATTTGCTGATGTAGTCCAAAAATCCACATTTTTGGACAAGAGCGTCAGTGATCTCACCCAGACATAAAGCACAATTTAGGATGATATTAAGAAGTTGCAGACTTATTTAGGAGCATAAAGATATACCAGTCTGTCCAGAGCTCTTTCATCTCCAGCCGCTGGTAATGTTTGAAGAGGCATAACTGCACAGTTCTCCAGCCCTGGTGCTTTCTACCTGCACATTAAGGAATTAAACTATCATTTCAGGGGATGAGAGATCCAGACTGCTGTCTTACTCGAAAATGCTGATGTGAATCAGGCAGGCAGCAAGGTCAGACCTCTGTTTAAAAACAAAGCTGATGTTAAAGCACCGAGCAAAATACTGGAAAATATGCTGTTGAGAAAAAGGCTTATACTGCATTTCCCAGGGGAGTGTTTAGCTGACTTAACAGGTCTTCTCCAACTCTGGCTTCTAGGATGGTGTCGCTACCACAGCACAAAATAACACTGCACAGGGGATATTTACTACTTATTTTCTACAAGTGTTCTGAAAATGAAAGATTTGTGAGTCTGCTGAAACAGTCTAGTCCAAGAAAGGAATTTTAAAAGGCCCTTTTTAAACCGTTACAACTTGGTGTAGGGAGCGGGTGATCACAAATATCAGTTCTGACACCTGCCCTATTTGGGAGAGATTGGTCTCCAGTATCAGGAGAGAACAGTGTCAGCTTTGGTGCCTTGCTGTCCAAGTGAGCTGACTCCAAAGGACAGCTTTATTCAAGGAAAGCAGCAGCATGGCCTCTCAGCCTTGCCAGGGTGGCTGTGCTGGGAAGAGGGGCTGTGGTTTGAGCCCAGTACCGCCACTGGTGAGTTCCCACCTGCAGCAAGTGCCCAAAAGCAAACAGAGAAGTGTGTCTGAGCTCACCAATGGTCTCTGCCCATCACAGCAGCCACGTTGCTTCTCTTAAGGGCTGGTAGCCCCTGCAGCACACCTGGTCAGGCATATAAGCAGCAGCACAGCACCGTTCCCTTTCAGACAGCCTTTGCCAGCCTGCTGGAGATGGGACAGGAGAGGGACAGGATTGGGCCTTTGGAAAAGCTCAGCATCCAAGTGACAGCACAACCCAAGCTCCACTTAGGAAAAACCCACTTCTCATTGTGAAGTGAACAGACAGCTCTGTACAGAAAACACATTCCAGTCCCCTGCACTATTGATTTTCCAGTGAAAAGAGACAAGCTAATCCATTAATGCTAGTTGCTTCAATCCGTGGTCTTGCAGTTGCTTCACTCTGGTACCAAAGGCTGACTCTCCCATCCAGCCCTAGCAGCAGGGAGCTTTGCCTTCTGGCTGATGTTTCTTTTACTCAAAATGCCATCAGTTACAAGGAAGCAAGAAAAATCACACATCAGAAGCTGAACTCCAGCTCTTAGGTCACTAGTACAACAAGTTTATATTTCATTCTCACAACACCACACTTGTCTGCCTCTCCTCCTGCCAGCTCAGGAAGAACCTCTTAGTCACAAGGCCAGTTATTATCTGAAGTTTCCTTTGCATCAGGAAACACAAGGGCTGTGGGAACCTCCAGAAGAGCCAGTTCATCTGTCACAGGCATATGATGAGCGAGCAGCTGAAAGAATTTATTGATGAGCCCACGGAAGAATGGACCAGGATGAAGGAGGCAGGATTTATACCATATTAACAAGGCTGTGTGCCAATTTCAACCTATTAGTTGCACAATAAAAAGAGCTGAGACTTGCCTTCCCATCCCACATCCAAACACCATTTATTTTAGCTGAACTTGGCTCTTGTACTACTTCAACCACTTCAGACCAAAGCAACAACTTAACTGACCTCACTTTTTGGAAGCTGACTAGATGAGAGGCATGAGAAGACTCCAATCAGCCCCCGAGACTGGGCTTTTCGCCAAGCAAAGCTGTATTTCAGAGGCACCTGTAACAGTTAGGGCTACTGAAATTTATGCTTAATGCAGTTCTAATTCGTCTCCTGCCAGAGCAATGGCTCAAAACTCGGGTGCCTGTGTACACAGTAATGGCACAATATTCTGGATCCTTGAGAAGCTTTTCCCTATTTTGAAGGCTTTCAGAACTGCATCTAATGCACAGAAGTAACAGCTGCCTTTTTTGCACATTTGTTTCTATTTCTAAATCAGTATCATAATAAACCACATCAAAGCATTTGTGGTAAGGAATATAATGTGGTATTTTTGGCAAGAAGGTCTTACCATGAATAACTTCTTATAGGATATGCAGGGTGACATGCTAATTCTGCCCCAGTCCTGATGCATCCTTACTGCAAGCTGAGGTAACCTAGAACACAACAATGCTACAGTTTAAGCAATTTCTTTAAACAAGGTGATGGCTTCACACCATCAGGATAAACTTCCATCAGCTTTTCTTCCTTTTTACTGGCTCACTCTGGGAGCCCAGGACAAACACCCCAAGCCTTTTTCATTGAAGTGCTGCGAACTCAGCCCTCCCTGCTCCAGCCAGTGAGGCAGGTTCCTTCCCCACCACTGGTTCTCAAGGTCTCTAGACACTGAGACCTGTAAGAATAAATATCCAGGAGATAGCAGCTGTGACCCATTTATTACCGGATGCTGCTGCAGGGCACAGCTGAGGAAGGCAGGGCAGAGGAAAAGCACTTGCTGCAAAGGGAACAGCAGAGCAAACCCAGGTGCCCTTGGAAGCAGCACTCTGCTCGCAGCACTGCTCCAGCTCTGTTGCTCCAGCTCCCAGTTGGCAAGAGACAGCTTAGATCAAGCATGGATGTTCAAGTACTGCCATGAGGGTTCCTCTCATAGCACTGCTAGGAAGCAAAATATAAAGCAAAAAAACCCACAAAAAAAAATAAAGCTACAGAGGCCAGAAGGCAACCACAGACAGGCCACAAAAGCACTGCGCGCTGAACAAGCCGATAAAACTGCCCTAGTGCAGGTAAACACATCTGGAAAGATCCGTTTTGACAACGAAAATCAGAGCTTCCTTTACCCAGAGCAGGGTGAAGGCACAGCTGGGAAGGAGAAACGCTGAGGAGGGAAGCAGAGCACGTACACCGGCGGCACAAAGCACGGCGCTCCAGCCCAGAGCCGGAGCGGGCCGGGAAGGCAGCACCGCGCCGCGGCGGACGGGATCTACATCAACACTTATCAGCACAGCCCTCACATTTGCCAATTAAGTTCTGCTGGCACTGAGCAATTGTACGTGTGTCCTCAGACTACCTCCTCCTCACCCCCCTGCACAGCCTCCCGCAGCTGCAGCCCAGCCCCGCTCTGGTCACTGATCAGAGCGTCGGGCCGGGGTGACATTGTCCCCTCCTGAAGAGGGATGGTAAGCGCCTGCGAGCCCGCTCATTTTATTCACCGCACAAGCACATTTCCAACTGGGATAATCTCCATTAAACCATCTGCACTCCCATCCTCGCCCGGCCTGCACCCGCTGGGCTGCCTGCGATACTGCAGCATCTGTGAACCGGCACAAGCGGATGCCGCGTCCCTTTCCCAATCAGCTAAAAAAACCAACGGAGACTCAGACAGAACAGATGCACCTGGGAGCTTTGACGCGCTACCGAGCCAGGCTACCAGGAGTACCTGTGCCAGTGCCTCTTCTCAAAGGCATACGGCTCCCCTTGAGAATTTAAGCCATTTCCTTTCCATCATGGGAAGGCACCATGTCCCAGATTGCCAGAAGAGGAGGGCTGAAGAGAAGAAAGGTTTTAACTTCAACAGCTGCCCTGGTGCAGAAGAGAAGCGTCATTTGCCAGGTCATGAAAGCAGTTTGGGTCAGACACTCTGAATGGCTGCTGATCCCCAGGATTTAATCTCTTATTTATTTCAGTATCTGCTTTCTAGAAACAGAGGCTATCATGTCACATTTCTACATCACTGGAACAGACAGACAAGAAAGTATTATGACGAAAGATCTGCAACTGAAATCCACTGCCCCTGCCCCACAGCCTCCACAGCAGAGGCCCCGTGGACCTTACAGAGAGCATGATAAAGTGACTGCACTGAAGTGTGAATTCAGCAGGGAAAGAACACAACCCCGTCCTCAGCATTGCCAGAGACAGCCAAGGGACTTGGGAGTCACTCCAGCTGTCGAGGACATGACAGGGTGGTGATGGATCTGAAGCAAAGATAGAAAGCCATCGATCTGCTCTAACTGTGATCAGTGCTTGCCTTCAACAAGGTCGCTGGGCTGCCCAACACACGCCTTCCTTCCAGCCCATTTGCCCTGCGGGGTCTTGCCCTCGCAGGCATGGAACAGCATGGGAAGGCTCACCCTGTAAACGTCCCAAAAAGGAGGCAAATACTAGCAGCAAGTGATGGGACAGGAGAAGAAGTCTATTTACATATTTCCTGCACTTGCCTTCACTTATTTGTTTTGCAAACCTTTATTTTCCAAAGCAATTTATAAACAAGAAGCGAGACAACCATTTGTTCAGACAAAGGTTAATAGGGGCCTAGTGGTCTCTGAAGACTCTGCAGTCACACTTAGGTGTGAAATCCTGGAGCAGCAATAAAGATGCTGCACAGACAAGGAAGTCTCAAGAGAAGAATTTAATCTGTCTAAATATTCTCATTATGTACATAGTTTTCAGCTTCCATTCACAGTAATCAGAGCAGAGACAGCTTCCAGAAGCCTTTTTGGACAATAAGGCGTGAAAAAGGATTTTTACGTCAGTCATTATTCCTCTCTCCATCCCCAGCTTGAAGAGTAAATGTTTGAAATTATTTTTGTTGAAAAGAAGACACAGTGTTGGGAGAGAAAGAGTCAACAGGAGGAAGGCAGCACAGGTCTTTGGCAGACTGGTGGGACTTGGCACAAGACAGCTCCCATTGGCATCATTTGCCCAGAAAACCTCAAATAGATTATTTCTCCTGGTAGTCCAAAATAGGTTTTCTGTGGGGTCATGCACGGAGTATGAAATATAACACTACATATTCAGAGAACTGCTTCACTGGAACGGGCAAGAGGTTCCAGTTACATCCACCCATCTTTCTCCTAAAAGTCATTTTAACCTAAATACAGTACTAGGACGAGGTAAGAAAACTAGAGGCAGACATCTAGGACAAAAGGGCTGATCCAAAAACTCAGCTGTTTTCTTTTGGGATCACAGTGTCCATCTGTCCCCTTGCCACAGGGGAACTTAGTCTGCAAAAAGAGACCTTGTTTGTCCACTGAAACGTGGAACCCAAATTATTCCATCAAGCAAGAATTCAAAAAAGAAAGTTAAGACAACAGAGCAAGTTCTCTGTGGGTATGATCCTCTGGGACCAAGGGAATAGCTGTGCTCTTGATGCATTTCACCCCTCCTGTCATGTTGCCTTTTCCTCTTCAGACAAGCAAGGTTCAGCTTTACTTGCATGGTCAAAACTCTACTTCTATACACGACAAGCTTGGACAAAATGTGTAGAGATAATGACAATGGTTTACTACTGAATTTTTTGCTTGAAGTCAAGTGACTTCCTCCCCCTGCCCTCCCATGCCCAGGTTTCTCTTAGAAAGTTCAAGAGTTCAACTGGTCACTAGTTGTCCACATTGCAAACAGGACAGTGGGGAAAATATTAACCAGGATAAAGGGGGAAAAATATGACCCATCACAGCCACTTGAGAGGCAGCCCAAACTCAAGGACGTGGTCAGTACTGTGGTCTGAATGCTTTATAAATGATTACATCTCTTACTTCTCCCTAGAGAAGTCACCATCATCTCTGTTTTCTGGAGCATGAAAGCACACAGGTCAAGCAGGGAGTGGGACTAGCAGAACTGGAGGTAGAACAAGTCCCAGTTTACTCCCATACTCGCCCAGTAAGAAGCATTAGAGACCTTAAGAGAAAGTCACTTGAAGGTAATGCTGACACCCAGCAGTCCCCTGAAAATAGTTATGGTGAGAATTGCCCCCCAGCAGTAGCCCCCTACAGACTGGTCTGTTCTCCCACAAACAACCCCTCCGTCCTTCTAAGGGGGAGCAGAGGAAAGCACTGAAACCTCATCCCAGTCACTGAGCAGGAAAGGATTAACACTAGCGAAGACTTTGCAGATATTTATTCTCCAAATCCACAAGACAAGCAGAGGGAAAAGCTCCTCTGAGAGTTATGTACACAGACTGCAAGTCTAATGCTTACACAGTCTTAATTTTTTTAATTTTGCAAGTCCTAACAACAATTATCTTCATGAATTATAGACATAATATCCGAGAGATGCAGGCAGTAATTAATGCATGTCTGCCTTTTCTGACTAGCTCCTTCTGCTGGGTCAGGGAGAATTATTGAAATTCAGGAAGGAAATCTTCAATCTTCTGGAAGTTTTAAAGAAACAGACCAAAACACAATTTAATAAAGCAATAATATTTCTCTTAAATTATTAAGTAGACTTTGACATTCACTTATATTTCCAAGGCCCAGCTCTTACTTTTGCAATAACGCTGGTACAAGTGTACTCAGGGATGTGATCCACTGCACATCCAAAATGTACTTACTGCAAAATTGCCTCAAATAGTCTTTACCTCTGGATTTCTCTGTGCACACACAACCACCCTCACTCCCTGCACTCCTTGTTCCTGAAATTCTCACCAAGACCCTTAACAGAAGCCACACTATCCAGTACTGGCATCCCATCCTCTTTTCCTTTTGCCCTACTGACATGTCTCCAGGTAGGAGCACTCAACACTCCCCAATATCTAGAAAAGCCATTTCATCATCCTTTGGGAAAAACCCTGGTTTCACAGCAGAACCCCAGCACAGTAATAGATGCAATAGACAATCCTGAACTAGACAAAGCTATTACTAAAGCAGCATATAGCACTGGATGTTGTCTAAGCTGGCTGTTTCCATCATCTTTTAAACAGCAGATTCTCCTGCAGCATTAACAATTTTATTCACATGAAGAATGGACTCAATGATCCTTGTGGGTCCCTTCCAACTCAGGATATTTTATATTCTAAAGCAGTCGAGTGAGCTTAATATACTTCAGTATCTTGACAACAATTACCCCCAAGTGAATATTACTTAGCCAGCCACTAAAAAACCCACTGAAGAAAAGCCCAGCCTTTGGCAAGAACATCTCACCTGCTTAAGCAATATAAAACTACAAAACAAGACGGACAGAACTCAAACTCAAAACCATAAGGATCATTCTGATGGCCAACAAGTTCACACACAGCCATGTCATCAAGAACAGGAAGGAGGTATATGGCCAAAAGGGCCAGATTGAACTAAAAGCTTCACACTGTGTTGTTCACTTGAACCACATTATCTCTACAGGAAAAAAAAATCTTTATAACTAGAAGCAAAGTTTAAGTGGCAACAGTGGTCATCCCAGTTCCAGAAACTCACCAGGTACAGCCTGTAAGCATCAATCCGTCGAATTGGCCCCCAGCACTTGTCTGTGTCGTTGTACTTTGTGCCATCTCCAACACTACAAGAATGGTTGCCAGTGACACTGCTGGGAAAGGAGGGAGAACAAAAGACAGTAATTAACTCCTAGCAGATGTCTTCCCCTCTCCTGCATTCAAGAAGGAAGAATGAGCAGAGGCCATTCCTCCCCTCCCTCCCTGAACACTCTCCCTCATTCTGCTTTCTGGACTGTGTAACAGAGCAAGTCACTGAGTACTGGGCATTTAAAAGCAAATTCTCGAATTACCTGCAGTTATTTGCAAGATTGGTCATTTAGTCATCAAGCTGGCGGGTTTAGGTCATATGGAGATCACTGAGGTTTCCCATTTCCAAGACACAAGTCCAAATCCAGCCCATCCCAGATTTGATCAAACCACTCTTTTTCATTATCTGTTTCTTTGAGAAAGGCATCACTCTCAGTCCAGTGCGAAGTCCACATAACATCATCACTCTCTGGTCTCTGACTTAATAAGTATCACACCTCTCAGCCCTCACCCAAAGAGACAGAGAAGCTAAAATATTGCAGAGTATTGCAATCAAACTTTTGAGCAACAAGTTCCATGTCTACAAGTGCTGAAGCTGGAAGTGCTTCCCACCCGAGGACTCTGGAATCAGGTCGGCTACTTTGCAGGCACTCGGGTGGGGAATACAGAGCAACTTCACCTTCCCACCCTCAAGAGATGAGCTGTACTTGAGTCATTTCTCCACTTCACTCTTCAGAAAGTAGAGCTGATCCTAATGAGGTTTATAACCCCATCAAATCCAAAGCCTGCCCTCTTCCCTGTTAGCATCCAACCCCTCAGCAATAAGCACACTTACCAGGTCACCTGCATGAGAGAGACTGGTACTGCTGCTGCGTAGATTGCCAGATCTCCATAGAGGTAGATAATTATGCAGAAATAGAAGAGGTTGACACCCACTGCAGAAAAAGGAAATATTATCCAGATACTGCAGAGTACACAGAAACTCTTGTACTCTGCAATTCAAATATACAAAATTTTTAAGATCTTAAAAATCACCATTTGCCTCCATAATTTCCTTCCTTCTGCAGCAAACTCCACCCAAGCTCAGGGAACTTACCACGGCACAGGATCTGATGGGGCATGAGGGGCCTCAGAGCTCCACTCTGCTTCCTTCAATACCTGGCACTGACACTAAACCCTCTAGTTCAAGCCCATCCTGCAGTCAAGACCAACAGGTCTCACATAAGTCACCTGCCAGACGAAGCTGTCAGCTTGGAACAGCCACAGGCAAACATCCAGCTGATGCTCTCAGACTCGGTGTGAGCACAATCTGACAAACAATGAAATGCAGAGAGAAGATGCTTTTAGTCTCTGCTGATTCCAAATCCTCTGCTTGCAAATCTGCAAGACCTTCACATTAGGGACTTGGCCCTGCAGAGCTCAGACTCCACAGGGCTGAAATGGAGCTGCTTTGGAAGATTCCCTACCAGTGGCAACTTGAGCCAAGGTATAATTCTGCAAAGCTTTAAAACTCTGTATCTCAGCCCTCTTACCCTTCCACCACCATATATGATGTTCACGCCCCTACTGATTTTTTGGATTTTTTTTTTTCTTTTTGAAAAAAAAAAAAAAAAAGAAAATGCTTGCCCTGCCTTCACCTAGCAGATTAAAAAAATCTTGCACAAATTAATTGGGTGCACAGAACAGCCTTACTGGGGCACAAGAAGATACTGCTGTGGAGGGCTAAAATCTGCAGGGACAAAGAAACACTTGATGAGACCACAGGATTCTCTTCTTCCAAGCAAGTCTGTATAAATCTCACCAAGGAAAAACAAATTGGAAGACATTTTAGTTCAGAGACAGGTGAGTTACAGAAAAAAAGCCTCACATTTGTTTCATTTAGGAAGTTGACACTGAAGGAGAACAGCTCAAGGAACCTGCCCATACTTTCGAGTTGTGTGATGCCAGCTGATGCTTAATCCTAATGCAGCTTGAGCAAATCAATTCACCTGTGCAAGCCTCACCTAACACTCACAGCTGTGACAACTACCAACAAGGACAACACTGCTGCAGGAATGTGGACTCATATTTCTACAGCTTAGATGCCCCAAAGTTTTCTCATGTTTTGCCATCATACTGCCCCTGGACCTCAGAATGTTAGGAAACATCTTCCTTCATTTAAATGAATTATTCAATATGCTGAGCCTACTTAGCATAAAACATTCCTAAAAAGGGGCTGTATCAGGAAAGCAGCAAGAAAACTTTCCTGTTTCTGTACAGCAGCACTAAGTCAGTGCTCTAGACTTGTTCCTGATTTGTCTAAAAAGACAAATGGAGATATTACAGAAATTGTCAGATCATTCCATATAGTTTCCCCCTTGTTTTCTTGCTCTGTGAAAGATTGAAGATGGCTTCACAGTTAAGGAGTCTCTGCACTGTTCTGGAGACAGCAACAAACTACGTACCAGTCTTCCCCAGTTTCCCATTAAAAAGGGTTGAAGGTTATAACAAAATATCTGAAATAGGACAGAAACTGCAGACACACTAAGCTTAGTACTGCAGACTCAGACAGATTCTGTTTTGGGATCTCCACTGGTCTCAGGCCTCAGCTGCCCTCCCCACACAAAATAAGGCTGACACAACCACAGCAGCACCACCCAGTACCAACAGCACACACTATATCCCTGTTTCAGTGCAGACTTCCCTGTCTGTAGGAAGTCCAGGTGATAGTCCTCTCCCAAACTCATCTTCTCAAAGACAGGAAGACTTTACCATCAGTTCTTTTATAAACTGCTGCTGACCCTCCCCAATCAATACTTTCATTACTGGGCACAAAACAGAGAGAAAAAAGAAAATCAATGACTTCCTGTGAGGAAACAGTATGATAGATGTGCCTGCAATCTATTACTGCAATAAATGACTACTTGGTCCCAGAAGAAAGCACCCAACACTGCATATTAAAAAATAAAAAAATTAAAACAAGAAACAGAGCAGTTCTTCAGAGCCAGCTCTTTCAAAAGAGCACACAGGCTCTTCACAGCCTAAACCTAAGTCAGCTCCCTTTAAGAAAACAGACAGTCTGAAATTGAGATTTATCCCCAGCTTACCTCCTAGGACTGCAGATTCAACTCCTGTCAGATTGCTGAAAATAAAAATCAGTCAAGGGAAAGGAGCAGAGATCTCACTAGAAATCAGAGGCTTTGAGGTCTATGGCACAGCTTTCACCAGCCTTCACTCTGAAGGCTGTAAAGCCCTGAGACAGCCTGGGTTTGGATCCACGCTTCGTATATCGTGAGTGAACACCCACCCAGACATTTGTGAGCTGTGAAACCACATGGGTTGGTGCCTGGAGCTGAGAATTCCCCAGTGTGGCCCAGTTTCTCAGCACAAGGCAGCAGACACTGGTCACTGAGCCCTTACTGAAGGCCCTTCTGTGCAGCCATCGCGAGGGAGCACCTCAGCACGGATCTGCAGAGGGAGGTACTTCACTCCTCTGTCTCTGCAGCCGCTCCCAGGCCAGAGGGTGTCTCTGAACCAGGACTCAGCAACAGGAATGAAGCCTCATTGCTGAGCTCAGAGGAAAGAAAAGCAGCAAATGAGTTACAGCTGCCCCAGACTCTTCCCATCTGGAAGTCACCAGTTAAGTCAGGCCGTGGTCTGCAGCTGTTCCAGTGGCCTTCCTGCAGACAGATTCATCCCTTTGCGATGGGCTCAATAGACCCTGGGGAGGATCCCTAACACAGAAATCAGATAACTGTGGCTAAAGCAACATTAAGAAGAGGGATTAAGATTTAAGAGTACTAAGCAGTTTATTTTACTTTGCTCGGAAGCTACATTGGTGCCGGCAGAGAGAGGACACGTATTCCCAGCACCCTCTAGTGTCTGAGCACCAGAGAGGTCCAGAAGGCACTTGCCCAACACCTGCCTGGTTTTGGGGCATCCTTTTCAGCTCCCCTTTGAAGCATATGCAAAGAAGGGGCCTCCTGGAACTTGATTATGAGGACTCTCTGTCTCCCGTGACCCCCCAGCCCTCCACAGCCGAGGCCTCAGAAACACGGCTAAACCCCATTACCTGCTGATTGCCCTCAAAGCACTTCCAAATATTACTCCTCAGAGGAATATTGAGAGACAGGGAAGTGTTCACAGTGTTTTATAGATAGCAAAGCAAACAAGGAAAAACTTCTCTAAGGTCAGAGCAACTCAGTGCTACAGACAAGACCAGGAACAAGACGTTTCTGACACACTTCTCTTCCCTGACTAGAAATGTGGCAGCCTGATCCAAGGTGGATTATTCTGATGGTCCTGTGTGATTTAAATCTGCAAAAGCCAAGAAGAGGCATTCATGAAAATTAAAAAGTTTTTTTTTCCAATTAGACTTTAAAATCAGAAATAATAGTTCATAGAATCTTCACTACTTAAGCCCAGCTGTCCTTCAGAGGCAACAGCCTTACGCTGGCATAATGCTGATGTAACGTAGTGGAAAAAACCAGCCCGTCACCTCTTTGCAAGGTGGCCAGTGAACAAGGGAAAACATCATTTTCCACAAGAAATGGGGCCTGACAGGTTCAAAACTGCACAGCCACGGTGTCTGATGATGTTCTGGCTCTGCACAGCATTTCACTGTACTGTTTCACAGGTTTCAGAATCCCTACCACTGTAGTTTGCATTTCTGTTGCACACAGCAATGGACAGGGATGTATTGCAGTACGGTTACAAGTTTGTTCCCTGGCATACAAGCAGCATTTAAAAACAGAAACACAAGCCAGCTGCCTGTCATATGCTCAGCGGGGACCCTTTCAGCAGTTCATGTCCCAGCAGCTCTCTTGATGATTCCCCAGGCACAGGCAATTCCCAGAAGCTCCCACCAGAAGTCTTTCTCCTTCAGACTGATACGGGGCTCAGGGAAGCCTGAACGTCTTATTCACAAATACTACAACCAAGATGGAACTGGCAAACACTGCAGCTGGGCTTTACTGCTTTAAACAGTGGAGATCACAGAGGACAGATGCAGTTCAAAGGCAGGTGAAGGGCAGTCAGAAAAGGCACTGACTCACACTTGCCTGTCTCGAGAAACTGGGCCCATAACCTGCAGTGTTTTGCTAGTTCTGTGCCCACCACAGCAGGTTCTGGCCCACTTGGCCCATAAATACTTCATAGAAACATCACACAGGAGGATGAACACAGTCCACAGAGAGAAGGAATGACACTTTTGGGTGGAATTATCACAAACTCAGGATGCAAACTCACACTGAAAAAAACCTTGCAAACTTAAGCAACAGCCATACACACAATGTCCAGGAGGGCCTTTTGAAAATATGCATCACTTACCTTTATTGAAGAACATGGAAGCCATTTGGCCCATTTCCACCCTCTCAGTGATTTCAAAGATATTGGGTGAGCCACGTCTCTCTGCACGATGGAAAAAAGAAGCGTTTCAACCAATCCCTCCAGTAAACCCAGAGGCCAAACTACTTGGACACTTGGGAAGCCCTAGCAGCAGTTTGAAGGACAGTTTGTACAACTCCACAGCTGCAGAGTCACTGGTCCAATTACTCTACCAAAGCTAGGTTAAAAGTGTTTAGAAAATAAGATGTTCTCATCTTAGTGACCTAGAAGGAAAAGATCTTTATCAGACTGCAGAAGGTAAACTGAATTCTCAATGAGTCTTATCTTGCAAATGTTAAGGACTTTGGGATGTGAGCACATGGAACTAAGGGTGAAATGGACAGAGGAGTCCACACTTGTGGAATTCTCTGGGACACTGTCTGCAGAGAAAAGGTCTTGGAGCAGCAAAGGCGTGAACTGGGTACTCACGAACTGACAGGATAGGCCGTGTCTCTGCTCGCTCGTAGCCATCTGGGAGGAGAACATCACTGTCAGATACTCCAGAGGAAGAATCTTCATCCTCATCATCCTCCTGGATGAAAAGACCAGACCACTGCTGAGATATGTGTTACCCACAGTAAAGGCTTCGGCACCACCAGTGTCACGGTCACTTCCAGACACTCAAAAGAAGGTCTCAAACAGGGAGGGCAGGACATGCAAGCAGGTAAGGTAACACCAGGGAGACCTTGGGATGCTGTGGAGGGCAGAAGAGGGCACTAGCAGAGCAGGCTGAAGTGAGTGACAGGCTCTGCTGTCCCAGCCTGAGGTCACGCACACAGCAACAGTGCCCAACTCCTGTAGTGATACGTGGCACAAGGAAGTCAGAAACTTCAGGCAGATCTGCAGCGCTGCAGAACTGGTAGAAAAAAACATAAATCTAAACATATAAAGTCTCAGCTAGTCAGAGCAGGCAGGTCTAGCCCCTAACTCCATCCCACTAAAACACAGGCAGGGGTCTAAATCAGTGCAAACAATTATGCCTCCCTCTGATCCAGAAAAGCCACAAGTAAGCTTTACAGGAAGGGCATAATTCAGAACTGTCCACTCCCTGGGATACAGCCCAAGTAACAGCAAGGACATTCCAGCCTGTCCCAGTTAAATGACCTGAGATCAGCAAGGATTTATAGTCCTCAGCACACTCCAAATAGCACCAATATATTGGCTGCCACCTCTCCACATTCACTGAGCAGCGCTTCTGGGCAAGGAGAGCACGATCAGTAAGAAATGTGAACAGCACAAGAGATTTTTCAAAGCAGGAGCAGAAAATCCTGTCTTTAATGAGCAACCCCACAGGGAACTAACAGCCGTATTTTATATGGCAAAGTTAAGTACAGTAGAAATTTATTTCTTTAGAGTTAGTAACGAGGCACGGCAAAGAATCAGAGGAATCCCAGGCAAATCCTACAGGATAGAACAACACAACAAAACATAAAATTAAACCCCACACAAACCTTGCGTTTTTCCATTCTCTTCCATCTCAGCTGGGCATTTGCAGCAGCCATGGCTTCCACCACAAAGGTCGTAGTCATATAGCTACAGAGAAAGGAATTCAATTGATATCATCAATAACAGTCAAGAACTGTCACTGAAGAGAGATGGAGAATTATTCCCATCTGTTTGTAGGAGCAAAAAAACAAACAAAACCAACCCTTTTGCCAGCTCCCCACACACTGTTTTGATAGTGTTTCATCTCGTTTTATTGCTCCTTTCTGCTCTTGAGATTCAGGTGTTCAAGCAGACCACAAAATGCAATAAAGTATAACACGCCTTCAGACACAATAAGACACTTTAGATATTTGGAAGGCACCTTCCTGGTGTTTCTGTGGGTTGAAGACAGCAAAAGGACTTTGCCCTTTGCTAGAAAGCAAGTTTCCTTCCTCTTTTTACAGCCTAGGATGAGCACAGTACTATTCTGAAACTCATCTATTAGGGCCTGTGGCAAAGGTACTACAGTCTCTTAAATAATCTTACAAATGGCATCAGAAGCAAAGCAGCAATAGAAGAAGGAGAGATCACACATGCATGCAAATACACTTTGCTGGAGGCCAGGGGAAAGGCTGTTCAGGGAGACAGCGAGAGCCTGATGGAAGGAATATCATTATCTCAGCTAAAAACTGTCCTCTGATATTAATAAATTTAAAAACCCCCTCAAATCAATCTTATTTAAGGCTTTAAAGTGGTTTCTCACTGCTTTAGGAGCCAGACTCGCTTATCGAGCTCAAATGAGAGATTAGTTTTGCAAGAATAAAAGAAAGTGCTGAGGTCTGTGTGGCAATTTCCGCCCAGACTTTTCCTGCACTGAAGGTGCCCAGCGGGCACGAGGAAGTCACAAGCACCAGAACAAAAGCCACAGAGCAATGCAGCTCCCAAGGCACATACTCCTTTGAGCTGCACCTTTTCAGTTTAGTCCAGTGCAGTTCTGGTACACAGGTTTGGAGCTTTGTGCTCTTCTGCTGACCTTGAAGGATTTTCTGCTGGTGCTGAGCTTCATACATTGAATTTATGCTTTTATACTAATGTAGCTAAAAGGAATTGCTTACAAAGCTCCCAGTTACTGGTATCCCCACAGTTTACAGCATCCAGCTCAGAGGTGAGGCACTAAAAGCATTATTACAGCCAGTAATGACCATACAGTTCCTCTGTTTAGCAGCACCTAACAGATCCCAAAGGCTCTGGCTCAAAAGGCATGTTCAGGCTGAGAGAGCTGGTTATTGACAAGGCTGGGACTTCAAAATTCCATTCTTACAAATGGCAGGAGGGGATTTTGGTTTTATTTTAAAAATTCTTATTTTTATTTTAAAACCAAGCAAGAAGAGATTCACAGCCCATCAGAAGATGGCAATTCTATCAATAGCTCCTCAGACACCAGCGCTGTATCCACAGCCTTCAGCTCCATCTGCTGCTCCAGCATGGAGGCACCTGGGCAGGAGCTCATGGTGAGCCAGTGGGAAAATCAGGAGAGCAGCTCCAAGGTCTCAAGTAGTGAAGGTCTGGAGGGGATAAGATAGGCCTGGCTATACATGAATTTGTTTTCCTGACGCTCTTGCAAGTGTGAGAGCATTGCTAGAAGCCCAGAGAAAGCTCACACACCTGCATCACATCTGTAAGTCACAGAACAGAAGCATTACCCCACGTCACCAGTGACACGAGTGGTGTTTGGGCAACTGATCCATGACAGAGGCAAGCATGGAACATATCCACAGCAAGGACAAAAAAGGAAACTGGGAGAAAGGTCCTAGAAGACTCTGCACTGGAGGAAAAGTCTTGCCCATCAGTCAGGAAATGGGATGTAGCACCATACTGCAGGCAGTCAGGAAGTGCATCCCTCCAAATCAGGGCAACACCACTGCAGAGACCAATCCTCAAGGAGCAGAGCACAGGAAAGCAGCAAAAGTCAACACTGTCCTCAGAGCTCCACCCAGCTGAACCCCCCCCCAGTCCCCCAGGGACACACACTCGTGTCCTACCTCATAAATCCCAGGAACATGAGGAGGATGAGGCTGACGAGCCACCCTGCTGTCGCAAAGGCCTTTGGCATCGTGAGGGCTCCTGTCCCGACGATGAGGTTGAACATGTAAACCAGGCCAACCTGCAACCAGCCACATGATCCAGCATCAGAGCGTGCCAGGAATCACCCAAAACACCTCACACATGCACTGACTCACACAGAGAGGGCAATCCTTGAGCGGGCAGGGTGGGAGCAAGAAATAACTAGAGGAGGGGACTGATAACCACAGGGAACAAAGTGAGTGTCAGCACATTTCTGGAAAAACTGATATTCCTCTCCCTTTTCCTAATTATTTTAAAATATTTTTTCTTTCTATTCTAACTCTTAAAGTTAGAAAGTACACGAGCTTTTTATTTGTTTGTTTTCAAATCACTGCCTTCTACCAAAAGCTCTACACTGTGGGTTGGGGTCTCTCCTTGTTTTCAACCTGAACCCAAGCAGTTATAACTGTGCACCTGAGTTATCTTTCAGAAGTGCTTGTTCTTCTTTATTCTTAGTCAAGCAGGAAATATCCAAAAAGAATTCTAATTCAAAGCCTACTTGACATTTTACCAGTAAGCAGCTGAGCACCTTCTGAAGAAGGGATTTTACTTCCTGAAGGGAAAGGATTTTATCTTCTCTGGCAATGAGCTTTTTTACTGCTCAGGGACAAAAGAGAACTCTGCACCTGGACAGGACCCCCCAGGCTATGCATTTAGCTGAATTCAAGATCAAAACTTGCCACAAAGTTGTTGTGCTTTGGGGGTTTTATTTTAATATAGGTCAGAATCTCTCCAGAGGAGAGCCAGTAAAAAACTGTCTCTGAGCACACTTTTGTGGGCGTGGAGCAATTACCATCAGGAGAACTATTCCCCAGAGACCCTGCAAGCACTTCACTGGCATAAGCACAGCAAATTCATCATGTGCTGAACCTCCCAGAATGGTGATTTTCCTTAACTTTGGTCAAGCAGACAGAGACAAGGATGATGCCCATGAGTTCAGTCTGGTCAGACATCTTCAGGGAAAGGGAACAGTCACAGCCTTTGAGATTACTCCAGGAAATTCATGCAACACCAACTTAACAACATAAGAGCAGGTGACACTAATCCTTGAGGGTCCAAACGTCCCAGTTACTGCCTCAGTTCTCCATTTTCTCAGCTGTGTCCTATTTCTGCAACCTAATATCCTGTTCTTCTAAATTCAATCCTTAACATGGGGATGAAAGTTTTAAAGCATTTAAAAGCCAGCACACAGATTTCAGGGCTGATTCTGTATCTAGTGAGTTCACTTCAGAAAAAAAAACCAAAACATGTTTGCAAAGCTCTGTTTTTAAAAGCTGACATTTTATGAAGACTTGTGGCTATGAAAACCAGTATTTCCAGTAACATAGGGAAGCAGTAATTGGCTCTGGAGTTGCACCAGCCACCACATTACAGGAAAGAAATATCCTGACTGCTAATTTTAAGTGAAGTGGTTTAAAACAAATTACTGCAACAGCTACAATTAAGTAAACTTTGAGAAATTCAGGGGAAAGCTTATATAAAGTAACAAAAGAGAAGAAAGTGGCATAGTTTCAATGTCACAGTTCCTCCAGTTTATGCTGCTTCACATTACGCTGTGGATTGAGGAAAACAGTAATAAAATACAAGGAAAGTGGGTAAAAGGATGGAAGAGCTGGTGTGGGACATTAAGCACTTTTTAATCTATACTTTAGGCAGACATCATCCCTTTATTTCAGTTACAGTAATCTCTGATATAAAAAAACCTCCATTAACTACCAACACTAAGCATTTTTAACTACCCTTTGACCACCATCATCTCCTGAAACACTGAGGTTACGCCCATGGGGAAGTGGGAACTGAAAACACAATGCTGAGGGAAGAGTATTTTGAAAAAAAGAACAACTTGTGAGCAAACCCACAAGCAGCAGAACTTACATATGGAGAGTAAAGCTCTCCGGTGTCAGTGATGCCCCCTGCCATGATGGAGACGGAGGGGAGGCCCAGAGCACAGCCAGGAGGGTGTTTTCAACTTCTCTTCCCTTTAACCTGGGGAAACACCAGAAAATTTTGTTATTTTTGCTAGAAAGAGGAGGAACTCACCAGTCAGCTTTTGTACATCAGTCTTCTGGCACTTTAACAGACTTCAGCAGGACCTTGCCCTTCGGACAGACCCCACTCACCAGCACCACTCCGTCCAACACTCTGTGAGTTTTCATACCTGTTAAACCAGTTTAAAAGCAACCAAAAGGCCCTGCCCTTTCACAGCACGTGATGACCAAACTTCACCTTCCCCAAACAGCCAGAGGGGCTCTTTCATATACTAAAACCTCAAGAGGAAGAATGACTGCCTTGAGGATGAGCTCACACTGCTGCTTCTCATGCAGCTACTACTCTTTTCAGGCACGTGCCTACTGCACATCAAACAGCAAAAACCAGCCTACAGCCTCTCCTCATAAATCAAGTACAGAAATAAGCAGACAAATTAAAACACCGCACCTATTAAAGACATGCCAAGATGTTTTTCACGTGCCAAGGTTTCCAAAGCAGAAGTATTTGGAGAAAGAGAAGAAAGTGGAATAGTTTCAATGTCACAGTTCCCCCAGTTTATGCCGGTTCACGTGATAATTAAGGTTGATGAAAACATTAATGAAACACAAGGAAAATGGGTAAAAGGATGGAAGAGCTGGTGTGGGACATTAAACAGTTTTTAGCACTTTTAGATCTATAGTTTAGGCAGACATTGTCCCTTTATTTTATTGAAAGTAAACTCTGATATAAAAAAAGGTGGAGGGGAGAACCAAAGCCTCCTGAAAGGTTTCAGTGTGAGTAATTAGCCATAGTAGAATTGTTTAAGGGCTTCACACATCTACACGTGCTCCTACTCAGCCACACAAACTGGGACAAATCATCAGCACAAGCTTCCCAGGTAAGAGCACCACTAAAAAAACAAACAGTTGTAAGCTGGCACACACGCGCTGGATGACAGAAATCACTCTGGCAGCACAGCTCAGAATGGCCATAACTGGACCAGCCTCAGGGAAGAGGCCAAACATCATCTTTTATGACAGACCTGGGCTCAAAACGCAGCAGCCGAGCTTGGCAGACAGGCAGCAAGCAGCAAGAGCAGGGGTGTGCTGACAGACAGCCCGGGGCACGGCCGGGACAGGAGCCCGTGCAGGGCCCTCACCCAGCCCGGGTGGACCGACCCCAGGGCCCGGGACCCCGCGAGGCCTCCAGAGCCCCCCGGCCCTGCCCTACAGCCGGAACGCCGCTCGTCCACCCCGCCCTGCCCGGGGGACCCCCCCCCGCCCCACAGAGCCCCCACAGCCCGCGGCCTCCTCACCCCGCCCGCTGCACCCCCGCCCCACACGGGACCCTCCTCCCCGGGCCTCTCTCGGCCCACGGGGCCCCTCCCTAGCCCTCGCCCCCACAGTCTCTCCCCGGGACGCCCCTCAGACCCCTCGAGGGCCCCGTCGGCCCTGTTTCCCCCGGGTCCCGCCCCGGGTCGCCCCCGCTCCCTCACCGGCGGCGGCTCGTGCCGGCGGCCCCGCCCCCGCCGCGCGGGGGGCACTCACGGCGCACGCCCGGAACCTTCCGCGCACGTGACCGGCTCGAGGGGCGGGGCGGAGAGGAAAGCGCCGAGCTGCGATTGGGTGACGGGAGGGGGCGGGGCTAGGCGGGGGCGCGGCCAGAAAAGGGCGGGGTTGCGAAGGTGACGGGCGGGGCCTTCTTGGGCGTGGTCTAAAAAGGGGGCGTGATCGGGATGGACAGGGGCGGGGCGGGAAAGGGCAGAGGCGTGTCCAGGACGGGGCAGGGGCGGGGCCAGGGTAAACATACCGATAGCTATTGGCCCGTGGGAAGGGGTGAGGCCGGGTAGGGGCAGAGGCGGGGGCAGGAGGGGGCGGAGCCAGAGAGAGGCGAGAGCGGGGTGGGGTATGGTGGAGGCGGGGCCATGCAGAGGCGGGGCGATGACGTAACGCCGTGTGTGTTGGCTCTGCGCATGCTCGGAGGGCGGCGCGGCAGATGCGCGTGACTGGCCGGTGGCGGTTCCCGCAGTCCCGGAGCCCCCCCGGCCCCGGGATCCTCTCGGGCACCCTGGTGTGGGGGATCGGCGTGACCTGCGCTCCTGAAAGGCTCCAGGCAGCGCTGCCCCCTCCCTCGGCCTCGCCGCAGGGTGCTGGGGTTCTGTCTTGGTGCCGAGGCCATGAAGATTAACCAGGACACGGTGCTGCGAGGGAAGAAGGTGGCGCTGGTGCCCTACACCGCCGCACACGTGCCCCGGTACGTGGCTCGTGTCCTGCTCGGTCTGATTTCACTTCTCTCTCTGAAGCGAGTGTGATGGTCAGAGAGGGCTGGGCCTCTTCCCCCTGGGAATCACTCCCGGGAAGGCAGTGAGTGTGCCCTCCGTGCCCGGCTGTGCTCTGTGCCGGCTCTACTGAAAGGGAGAACTTTATCTATGCCATTGAGTATACCCGTAGAAAAGGGGAAATACCTGCCTGTCAGTGAGTGAACACCAGCGGTTCTCCTGTTCGTTGATGCCTTTCCCTACTGACAGTGTAAGAGCAAAAAAAACCCACAAAACTTAAATGTGTGGATGTTTGATACATTAGGTGTGTAGGTTTGTGAAGTGCTGGCCTGGACAGCTGCAGCCTCAAAGATGCCAGTATTGATGTTTTTGTCAGCGTCCAGGAGGTGTGGGATCATCTCACTCGGGATGAAATGCACCGGAACCCAGTGCTCTCAAAAACACCCAGTTTGCATTGGGCACTCTTCAGGCAAAGCCACTGAATTTCCACAGAGAGCTCTGATTCCTGTGTTAGAAAAGGGAGAGAAGGCTGTGGGCACTTTTAAGTTGCCACAAAGGCTGGGCTGATGTTTCCAGAGCTGGTTTATGCCCTGATCCTCAGGTTGTTGGTGGAGATCCACCCACAGTGCTGCAGCTGGGGCAGTGACGTGGCTCTGGGTCCCTTGTCAGGTACCACGAGTGGATGCAGTCGGAGGAGCTGCAGCGCCTGACAGCTTCGGAGCCCCTCAGCCTGGAGCAGGAGTACGAGATGCAGCGCAGCTGGAGGGAGGATGCCGACAGTGAGCACCTGAAATGTTCTCTAAGGAAGGGTGGGAGTGGTGGACAGGTCATTTCCGTCTGACCCACAGTGAGCTGGGAGTCTCCTATGAACCAGAGGGGATGTGAGACCCTCTACAACAGCAGCTTTGAACTGGCTTTCTGTTATATATAAACCATGTCAGGGAACTAGGGAATGTCCAGGGCTGTTGGTGTCCTTTTTATGCAGTTTTTTAAAGATTACAGTGAATTACTTCCCACGGCATTGTGTGCTGAGCTGATCCTGCACAGCCAGCACTCCCCAGGTCTGATCATTATAAAAAAGTGGAAAGAAGTTGTATTTTTCCTTGAGAAATCCAGTGATTTTTATAATCATCTGCTTGAAGCAACTGAATTGGTTCCCTGACTCACCTACAGGTAACGAATCCCTGCCCATAAAAGCCTGATAGAAATATAGTGAGCTGGAAAATACTGAAGCTGGCAAAGACCCCAGTCCGGAGTATTTGTCTTACTCAAAGCATTAAAAGCCTTACTCAAAACAGTAATAACATGGACCAGATGAATCACTAGGTCTCAGCCTCTTGTGCATCAAACAATTCTTTGCCCAAACTTGCTGCTGAGTGAGGCAAGGCAAGGAGACTTCAGACAGGGGATGGACGTTTTCATGCTCCTTAAAACATGCTGCTTCTAGTCTTGGTGTCTTTGTCACCCTCGCAATGGGTTTTCCCAAATATTTCTTACATTTCTATGGTTGGGAGCAGGCACACTTGGCGTGGGAAACGCAGTTATTAGCTCTTCCTCGCTGTTAACGTGTGGAAACTGTTGTTCCTCTGACCATTACCTGCATTTAGTTTCATTCTTCGTTGATTTGGGGATAATGCTCAGCATGCCCTGAGAATGCTGCCTCTTTCTTGTCTTCCCCAGAGTGCACCTTCATCGTGCTGGACGCGGCGCGGTGGCCGGGACAGGCGGAGGAGGAGTCCTGCATGGTGGGGGACGTGAACCTCTTCCTCACCAACGCTGCGGATCCGACCCTGGGAGAGGTTGAAATTATGATTGCAGGTCAAGTTCTGCTTCATAGCTTTGTTTCCACAGCTAAAGCCAGCTGCAGGCAGGTGTTACATACAGCAGCTTTTTATTCTCATGCTTTACAGTGGCTGTTTGGCCCTGATGAGACCTTTGTCTGTCCAGGTCACAGTCTCCTCTGAAAAGTGTCTGGTGTGGCTGATTTGTCTCCCATAAGTGGATGCTGACTCTGTGACTGTCTCTTTCAGAGCCCTGCTACCGAGGCAGAGGGTTTGGCAAGGAGGCAACTCTGCTGATGATGGCCTATGGTAAGGGTGGCTCAGTGCACAGGAACAGGAGTGCAGGCAGCCTGTGATCCAGAAGCACATACTCCTAGTGATTCAGACGGGGTAGTAAGGGATGCATCTGCCTCAAGACTGGAGTCCTGTGCTTTTATAGAAGCCAAACTAGTAATAGAAATGCTTCTCTGATTTCTTTTGCAGGAGTGAGAATCCTGGGGATCACCAAATTTGAGGCTAAGATTGGTCAGGAAAATGAAGCCAGTATCTGCATGTTCAAAAAGCTTCACTTTAAGGAGGTGCAGTAACAGCCCATCTTCTACCCAGAGAGCATGTTTCCCCCATGACTGGTACTGAGCTGCTTTCCCTCTGTGTGATGCAGGTTGCTGTGAACAGCTTTTTCCAGGAGGTGACGCTGAAGCTGGAAGTCAGTGACCAGGAGAGACGATGGCTCCTGGAACAGACAAACCACGTGGAGGAGAAGAGCTACACTGAGCTGAAGCGGCCAGTTGGAGTGCTGGAGACCTGACAGACACATCCAGACACTGGCTGGGTTTCCAGGGAGGAGCTGGACGCTGTTGCAAGGTCTGGGTGTGGAGGACACCGCTGAGCCAACACTGCACTTGACTGTTTTCAGTTACTTTGTCATCTTGTCAACTTTGCACTTTGCTGCGCCAGCCAGAATTACGGCCTGAAGTTTGGACCTGGAGAACAGCCACTAATTCACAGGTTTGGCTAGGAATGACTATAACCTTCACATGCCGTTCCAGCAGAGCCTAAAATCACCAGCAGTTGTTTCCTGGTGCCACCAATTTCTGTACAAGCAGTAACTTCTCCCACTGCCCTTGGAGCAGGATTCATCTGTTTGGCAGACATGGTCTCATACGCTGGCAGCTCAGTTTGTTTACTCTTGAATAAAAAAAAAAAGACAAAGCTCTGAGGTGCCTGAGCACAGTGTGGGGCTCAGCTGCTTGCTTTGGCTGCTCAAAGTGTGGTTATGGTTTGTAACAGACAACAGAGACTCTTTGAACCCAATCTTCCAGGGTCTCGTGCGTTGCAGGGGGGCATTGCTGTGTCCTGGCAGGGAGAGGCCCTGGTGTGGGTGAGCACAACCAAAGGGCAAGTTAATGTGATGAAAATTGTTGATATTGGCTGATCAAGACTAGAGCTGAGCCCCACCATGACAGCTGTGCAAGGAGCTGCAGGAGGCTGCTGAGACAAACCCCCCAGAGCTTCAGGGCCATGCTCCAGATCTGGAAACCTCAGGCCAGCATTGAAGGGATATAGCACTTCATTTTCCCTGGCTGCTTTGATGGAAGCAAGGAGGAAGAGGAGAATACAGTGAAAGGAGACAGCTCCCTTCTTCCAGCAGCTCAGGACTTGCTCTGCTGAGCCTGGAGGCTCCATTTGCTGCTCCACTAAGAAGGATGGGGGGAAAAATATCTAGGACTGGGGGGCAGATATATTTAGGTGGGAGTTAACCAGCCTGAGCAGCCGTAGATCCAAGATCTATGGATGAAGAAGGGGCACTTGCCTGACTCCCACTGGACAGACTTACCCGTGCAGTTACTCAGCCTGACCTCTCCTGCCCTACACATGCTCTCCACAGCAGGGAGGCTTGCTAAGAGGAGAGGACAGAAGGTAAGGAGGATAACTGACTCCTGTGTGTTTTCCCACTGTAGTAGCAGCCGTAATGGCTAATCCTAGACCAGAAATTATCTGTTCCAATGACGCAGGATCAGGTAATAACTTTCAGATTCGCCCAGGGATGTTTATATTGGAGATTGGCAGTCTGTGGAATTTTTAGTGTTGCTGTGTCTTATATTTTTAGAGCCTGGGGCGTTTTAGTTTTCCAATTTTAGTTAATTTAAATACATGATTCCTGTGACTAATATTAAAGCCAAGCGTGGGAACAGTGTATCACGGTATTTTAAAACAACAAGTATTTAGCGTGGATTTAGTTGTAGGGAAAGCTTTGTGTGGTAATAAAGTGAAGAGCAGCTCTACTTCCCGCTGGGATTACCATGACAAGGGCTACTAATCCTCCTGCTCTTTGTCACCTGCTGCAGGCAGGAATGGATTCTGTCCTCCAGAACAAGATTTGCAGAACCTGCTGGGCAAACTGCTGGCTCTGTGCTCCTTCCGTGGAGTGTTTCATCCCTGTGCCAGAGGAGTCAGGCCAAAGTGGGAGGAGAGATGGAGCTGAGCTGGGATTTGCTCCCCTAAAAGCCGAACAAGGTGGGAAAAATAACTTAACCTCTGGTGCCAGGGAAAAGGGGCAGTGATATCCTGTCATAGCTCCCCATGCCCAGCCGGTTGCTCTGGAGCCAGCGAGTGCCCAGCTTGGCATCCCCGGTCCCCTGGCAACGCCGGCGCTCTCCCGCCTCCACAGGGGCTGGGAAAAGCCTTTGCCTGGCAACCCAAAACAAAGTTGGGTCTGTCCCAGAGCTCAGCCCTCCCCCAGGCTGGGGTGGTCCCAGCGAGGCTCAACCAGTGTTCCCACAGGGAACCAGTGCCCGGCTGCTCCGACCAGGCCAAGAGGCAAAAGATGCTCCTGGGACCCACTGGATACCCCCAGTCCTGCCCTGCATGGGTAGCCCCAGCCAGGCTGGGATGTCCTGCTTGCTCTCCAAGGGGGTGAAGGTAGGAAAAAGAAGACAGGAGCTCATCTGTTTCAGAGGACACCTTTGGAGGATGAGGGTCATTGGAATGGGCTCCTGCCCCCCCCCAGCTTCCAGGGGGAAGTGACAGCCTGCACATTCCCTGGAAATGTGCTGACACCTCGTCACTTGGTTGTCATTTGAGGTGCAGACCTCTGCGACCACTCATCAGCTCAGGTAGAGCAGCTTGTCTGGGAGTTTGGAGCACAAAACAAGAGTATGCAGAAGGGGAGGAAATGAAGACACTGGGCAGAGACTGGGCCCAGACCTGCCCTGTGCTCAGTGCAGCCATGGTGCCACCAGCCTGGCCCTGCAAAGCCACCCAGGGCTAGATCCATCCATTTAGAGGGACAAACAACTCCTCCCAGCCCATCCCTCCTGCTTTCCCCCCAACCCAGGTGCAACCCAAGCTCACCCTAAAAACCTCCAGGGGGGCTGGGGGCAAATTGGAGCTGCCCCCAACAGAGCTGCTGCCCTCCAGCCTGGTTGACAGACCTGGATTAGAGCTTTGCATCACTGCCCTCACTCCCCTGCACTCCCCAGGGGATTAGAGTCCTTTAATCACCCTGAGGCATTAACCCCCACTGGGACCAGCCGGTGCCTCCCCGACCCCCCATCCTGGCCCCACCAGGTGCTCAGGGGCACCCAAACCAGGCCCAGTGTTCCCCACATTACCTGCCTCTTCCCCCAGCCCCGGGGCACAGAAAGCCCCTGCACCCTCTCAGGCTCCGGAAGGATTTAGCCTTAAACCAGACACGTGAAGTCAGGAAGGTTTATTCCAGTAAACAGAATTTCTCTTGAGCTCAACAGTACGACAACACCTGATTGCAGCACATAGAAACAAAACATCCACAGGAAGAATTTCCACAAAATACAGTTAAAAAAAAAAAGGAATGGTGCGATTGGAAAAAAAAAAAAAAAAGAAGTCTATGAGAAGCCTTTAAATTACACAGTGTTGGATTCAAACCCTGATCGGCTCTGTCTCCAGGAGTGTGCAGGAGTAAAGGAGACTATTATTGCTTGCTGTGCTGGCTCCGGACACCCTCTCCTCTCCCAAAATTGCCCCAGGGGCAGGGTGGGTGCTGGGGTCTCCTCACTGCTGGGCACCCGTGTCCCTCCTTGCAGCAGAAGAGGCAAAGGGACAAGGTCATCGTGGACGGAGCTTGCCAGGCAGGGGTCAAACACCCCCGCTGTGGTCAGTGGCCGGGCAGGTGGGGTTTGGCAAGAGTCACTAAAAGCCTCGGGTTTTTCAGTTAAAGGGAAATTTGGGGAGTGGCTCAAATGGAGATAAGGTTTGGGGGTGGGGGAAGAACCAGGGAACAGCAGGGATCAGAACTGGGCATCAGGCCACCCCAAGTCCTTGATCCTTCCCAATATCCCTGCTTGTGCCTACCAGGATGTGCAGGGCTTCAAGGCAGGGCTGGAGGAGCACGCTGGGGATGGGCTCTTGAAAGGGGACATGCCCAGCACCCCCATCTCTCTCTAGCCCAGATATCCCTCTGCAGGGATGCTCACTGGCCACCGAGCCCCAGCACTCAGGTCAGGGTGGTGGGGAGCAGCCCCACATCCCCGCCAGGAGCCCGTGGCAGGGAGGAGGGGGGTGCAGGAGAGGTGGGTGCAGGGCTGGGGGGGGCCAGCAGACCCTCACCCCGCCCCAGGGACCTTCACAGGTTGCTGAACAGTTCGTTTTTCTTGCTCCAGTCCATCTGGGGTGCCCTCTTGCTGGTGCGCTTCTGGTGCGCCCGCTCCTTGGCCACGGCCAGCGGGATGTCGAGGTCCAGGAGGGAGCCGGAGGCCGAGTGGCGCTTGTCACCTTCCTGCATGTGGGGCTGGGGGGGCGAGAGGCTGTGTCAGCCCCACCATGTCCCCCCTCAGCACAGCCCCACAGTGGGGGCTCATCCCAGATCCCGCTTCCCAGCCACTGCCTCCCCCCGGCATTCCCAGCCCTACCTCGCTGTGGGTCTCACTGGAGTTGGGGGACACGGCCAGAGGCGCGGGGCTGGACGGGCTCTCGGACACCGAGTTGGACTGTGGCTCTCCGCTGTTTTCCTGGGGGAAACAGGGAAGGAATGAGAGCTCCAGCCCCTGCAGCTTGAGAACAGCTGCTGGAGTTGCAAGTCCCACCCGGGGGTCCACGAAATCCGTCCTTCCCCACACGTAATCCCCTGCAAACTCCAGGCACATAAATACTCCAGCGCTGCCCATCTGGGGCGGGGAGGGATTAAACCCCGGCCGACTGTCCTGGCTTTAGCAGGAGCAGGAGGAGGAGGGTGGCTGCAGGGCTGGATGCTACTTCCCTGCAGCACCACAAGGGCTCCTAGCCGTGGAGCATCAGGAGGCAAAAGGAGAGGAGGCACAGGCAATTGCAGCCATCTCTGTTACACTCAGCACCACAAGCAACTCCCTTCCTGGGGGACACCAGTTCCCAGTCCCCTTCCCAGTGGCACCAGCTCTTATGTGGCAGCCTGGGAGCACTGCAGTCCCTGGTGGTATCATTCTGTCCATGGGGACACCTGAACAGGAGGGTCCCTGCCTGGAGATGGGCATGGACGGGATTACAAGCAAGACGAGGCTCTTACCTTCTCTATATCGCCATTGGCAACTGGTTCTGGCAAGGGACCTGTGGGACAAGGACATGGGCACCAAGTGAGGATGTATTTGCTTTGTCCCCTTACCAATGTGGGGCAATCAAAGGCTGCACATGGCCAGTGCTCACACAACACTGCCCAGGATCTGGCCAGGTCCTGAGTTTTCTAACCAGCCCCTGGAGCCAACCCCACAGCACAGGGAGATGCTGCCAGGCACATCCCCATGATGGCAGCAGTGATGTGGAGCCCAGTGAGAACCCCTCTCCATCCTCCTGGGGACCACCGTGACAGCAGGGAGGGGCCCATGGAGCAGAGCAAAGGGCAGCTGATGCCTCTTCACTCCCCAGGCCATAAACCCTGACAAAGTGCAACCCAGGGCCATAAACCACCACCCCAGCACGGGGCCCCCAAACAGGCAGGAGACACCTCTGCTTGGCCCTAGGGTGATAAACCTCCACCTCCCAGGGCTCAGGGAGCACCCCAGCACCCCAGGTTTGGTGACAAGGTGACACAAAGCTGACAGAGATGACACAAACCCCCATCCCCGCAGCACAGCCCCCAGCCCACCTGTCAGGTGTTGCTCCGAGGGCACCACCTTGCACTTCTTGAAGAACTCATCCGTGAGGACATCCACCACCAGCAGCCTGGTCTCATCACCGCCTGCCTTGATGGCTGCCACCACGTCACTGTGCTGCTTGCCCTCCATGCACACACCATTCACCTGCAGGCAAGGCACCACATCACCCCTGGAGCCAGGGCTCATCCATCCCTTGAGAGCTCCACAGAGGGGCCGGGTACTACCTTGGTACCAGTCACAACCCCAGCACAGCCACCCTGCAGCCCCTGCAGGCATTTACAGCCTCACAGGGATTAGTGGCGGAGCCAGGAAAACCTCATTAAAAGCAGATTTTCCTCTGAGTGATTAGCACGGGATCGAACGGGCAAAGCTGGCAGGGAGCGCCTGGCAGGGCACAGACCCGGGGCAGGCACAGGAGATGGGCAGCACGGGCAAGAGACAAAGCCCTCATGGTCCCCAGAGACCCCAAAACTTCATCCCAAATGAGGCAGCAGCCCCACGCCCCAGTGAGCAGCAGGGTTGGGGCTCGGTTTGTCCTTGCCCTCATGGGTCACCATCCCACCTGGCACAAACCCTGCCCCATCCCCACCCTGGTCATGTCTGGCAGCAGAACTTAGGGCCATCGTGCACCTTGTCCCCAGCCTGCCACACCCCAGGGGCATCCCAGGGACAGTGCTACTGCTAATTAACCCACAGCCAGCTAATTAGTGCTCAGCCCCAACCCTCCACAGTGCTGCACCCCTGGGTGGGACTGGCACGCTGGTGCAGGTTGGGTGTCTGCACTATGAGTCACCACCAGCGTCAGGGACACCACACACCTTCCCGGCAAAGGGCAGCTGCCTCCCCGGCCACGGGGATGCGAGGGAGCACCAAGGTTTTTTGGGAGACCCCCCCAGAACCCTGCCCACCCCAGCATACCTCGATGATGCGGTCCTGGGGGGCCAGCCCTGCTGCCTCGGCCGGCGAGTTGGGGTCGACGGCGCGCACGTACTGCCCCGGGCGGCTCTTGTCACTGTGCAGGTTGAAGCCATAGCCATCGGGGCCCTTCTTCATGTGGCACAGCCGAGGTCGCAGCTCTTCCTGCAACGGGGACAGCCTGTGGGTAAACTGCTCTCAGATCCCCCCCAACACCCAGGGAAAGCACCAGGACCCTCAGACATCTCCCTGGGACACCATCCCTGTGTGGCCACCTGCAAACACTGATACCTCGAGCTGGGGAGCAGCGTGCCAAACACCCCATGATCCCAGGCATTAATTAATGAATTAGGTGCAGGGCACACTAATTGCAGCGAAACGTTGAAGAAACATGTTATTATGTGTGTCCCCAGACCACGCTCTTCCTTTTGGGATCAGGATTGCAACCGCCATGAAGGTGGAGGAGGAAACACAGCCCAGGCTGCTGGGAAGCACCCCCACCCCACCCCATCCCACTCGGGAAGCTTTGGCTACCAGAGAGATCTCAACCACCAGAGCAGGTCCCTTCCATCACGCCCTTGCCAGCTGCAGCCCCCCTCCACAGCAAACCCAGCCACGGGACCAGTGAGATCTCCCACCCCAGAGCACCCACAGCCACTGCCGGCAGGGAAGGGGCACAAAAGGCTTGGGCAGGCAGCTGGGATCCCGCTGGAGCAGCTGCGATGCCGAGGTGCCTCAATGCCCCGGCATGACCCCTCCAGGATTGCAAAACAGAAACCAGCTCCACCGGGGCGGTGCGACATGGGATGTTCAACTCTCCAGGAGGCAACACCCAGCTCATCTGCACCTGGTTTCACCTTGACCTGTGGATCCACCAGCACCTGGCGCCAGGGAACCCCGCAGGGGCAGCCTCATGTACCCGGCCCACAGAGAGCCCTTTAAGCTCCCCACCCTGTGAGCAGCAGAAAGAAGCAGGAGCACCCCCGGGAGCCCGGCACACAGGAACTGCCTTTGCTCACCCAGTGGGGAGTGGGATGCCCGGGAAGCATCAGAGGAAGCAGGCGACACAAACCAGCCACCTGCACGTGGCACCATCAGAACTGCTCTGACCCCAGCACCCAACACCACTTCCACACATTTATAGATAAAATGGTTTGATCCTGCCTTGACCACCAGCCCCTGGGCTTTGGTTGGGTTCTCCCAGCAGCCAAGCCTTGCTCAAGCTGCTGGAATATTCCTTGCCAAGAGGTTTTGTATTTAATCTTTCTTCTGAGATAATTTTTTCTCCTTTGGTACCCATAGGATCACTGGGAAGAGGCACTGCAGGAATTTCCCCTCCCACACCTGCACCGTGCTGCCCTTTATCCCCTGCACAGCACGTGTGCTTCCTTGCCATGAAGTTCCCTTTGCTCTCAGCCAGGAAAACCTGGGTCCTGGAGTGCTGACACCCCACATCTGAGAGCACTGAAGTGGCACAGGGTCCCACACGGGCCGGGCTGACGCATTTGCAATTGCTGAGCCAAATGCTGTGATAAGGCCCTGATAAAGCCTCATCTTCTTGCACAACGCCTTCCTCCATGGTCAAGGCCAGCTACCACCCCAGCACCACTTGCCAACGCCCCGGGAAGGGAGGTGCAGGCAGCACCCAGCGCGTCTGCCAGGAGTGAAGGTGATCCCGGGATGCCTCAGCACTGGCACACAGGACCTGCTCCCCACTTGGCTCAGCTCCACAGGCAATGCCCAGTGTGGATTCCCCAGCTGGGTGGAGGATCGTGACCCTCAACTTCGCCCTGGCTGCCCTTTGGTCCCCCCGTGCCTGGTGGCAGCAGGTTCACAGTGTGCAACAGCATCGTCCACCCATGCAGCAATTGGACGGGGACAGAAAATACCCAAAATAAGGACAAAAGGCAGGAGCCTGGTGGAGCCTAGAGGAAGGCAGCACCTCCCTGGGGCCCTGCCCTGGCCTGACCTCGAGCAGGGGGGTCAGGCTCCGGAGCACCCACGCTCCCGGTGCCCTTGGCAGCACTGTGGGGTTGCTCCACGCCGATAGCTCGGGACAAAGCCGGAGGGAGCACCCGGCAAGCGGTGCTGGCAGTGCTCCCGGGAGAGAATGGGAGGAGGGAGGACTTCGCTCCCACCCATACCAACAAAGCCCTGGCAGCCTGGGCTCCCTGAGGCACTGGTGCCGTGAATTTTGGGGGGCGTTGGGAGGGGGTGGGAAGCCCTGCAGGGTGGACAGATGCCTCAGGACAGGGGGACAGGTCATGGTAGAGGGAGGCACTGATCCCTCAAAGGCAGCTGGCCAAGGCAGGAGCACTCGGTGTGAGGGCAGCCCGGCCGGGCCGTGACCCACCCCCCCAGCACCCCTCCACCAGTGGCTGGCAGCTCCTCCAACCCAGTGTGCCAGGCTGCCTGTGCCCTCCCCAAATCCCCAGTGCCAGCAGAAACCCCGTGGGCAGCCACCATTCTGCCTCTCAGAGAGGAAAACAAATGCATCCAATCCTCCAGCAGCTATATCCTGCCCATCCACGAGTCAAGCACCCCGTGGTAGGTCATCCTTCCAGCCCCAAAACCCCCTTCAGGCTTAACAACCCGAGGAGAGAGGGTTTGGGGCCAACACCCGGGATGCAGAGAAATCCCGTGGCTATGGAGCTGGGCAGCAGGACAGCGGAAATGCCCCTAATTTCTCTAAGCTGCTGCATCCTCTCCTCCAAGGCCAGCAGCCCTCCCGCCGTGCTGGGACACGGATTAGCCGGCAGAGCCTCCTTAGGAGCAATTACAACCTCCGGCGGGGAGGGAGGCGGGGGGAAGCCGGACTCAGCCCCCCCGCACGGGCATCCCGTGCCACCCCTCTCCTCCACACCCAGGGGCGGCAGAGGGACAGACACCTGTCTGCAGAGATACCCACTTGACATGGGGAGCTTTGCAGCAATGCATCCCTATTCCTACCCTGGAACAGGATTTGGGGCATATGCTTCTCCCTCCAGGAGCTGCTGGACCAACCCTCCACAGCACCTTCAGCCCCCTGGCAGGACCAGCAATCCCAGGATCATGGGAACCCCAAGTAAACAGGCATCAGGACCCGCTCCCCACCTCCCAGCCCTACAAGCAGCATCAAGCCCATCGGCAGCAGCAGCATTTCCAGTTACTCAAAGAGAAACACAACAGCTCGAGAACGCCTGGGCCAGAAAATTCACACGGGTCCCGAAATCTGGCGCACACATTCTGCCTTCATACAAAGGGGATGCAAAGCAGCCTCCTTGCAGCATCCCTGTCACGTCCTGTTCGACTGGAGCTGCTTTTCATGCAGCTGCCTTGAGAGGAAATTTAATTCATTTCCTAATTAAACATCAGCTACCTCCCAGTGCAATGCTCCCAATGAAGGGGGAAATGCTCCCCGTTATGCCCCAAAACCCAGCCCTGGGAGGCTCACCCAGATTTTACAAGGAGGGATGAGCCTTGCTGGCAGGGAGGGCTCTAATTTAGCACTAAATTTGCAAGAGGGAGGCCCGGGGCTGGTAGGAAACACCCTGCCCTGGTACAAGCAGCCCCAGCCCATGCCAGGGTGCTGGGCTTGCAGCACCTGGTGCTGCCCCGTGAACACCGTGTGGTTTGCATGAAACTTTCTCAAGATACTCCTGAGCAGTTGAAGCCTCCGGAAACACAAGGAGGGGGGGATGAACTGTAAGAGCTCTCGCTGGGGACACTCACACAGCACAGGGCCCCAGGAAGCGGGGTTGGCCTCAGGGGTGTAAAACTATCACTGCTGGCTCAGCACCACAGACAGGGGTGCAAGGATCAGCTCCCCAGGGAGGCTCAAAACCTCCATCTCAGCATCAGGGGGATTTGAATGTCTAAGGTTTTATGGGAATGAAAAGGGAGCCCACGATGAGCTTGTCAAAATCTCTTCAGCCCACGCCCAGCACTGAGAGCTGGGGGTGTGACTGACCCCCTAGCACAGGGGGGTCCCAGTCATGCAAGACCCAGCAGGGTTTGGAGAGAGGATGGATTCTGCTGGAAAGTGGGAGACGTTAAACGATCACTTGCCACAGGCAGCTCTCACAGCTCTCAAGTGTCTCCAGGCTTGTTAAGCAAATAAAGGCAAGTCCAGCCCAACAAAACAAACAGGACTCTGACACATGCAAATCTCCCGCTTCCCCAGTGATCCCGGGGAATCCCACCCACCCAGAGTGCTGGGGCTGCAGGGGGATGGGGTGGCCAGCACCGGCTGTCCGCCAGTGTCCGGAGAACAGGCACGACACTGTGTTCCTGGCTTGCCAGAGAGAAATCCCTTTCTGCCTGTTCCGGCTTGGCTCCCATCCCGCCCGGCATCTTCCCACCCTGCTTGGTGGGTGCCCAGCCGGGGCGATGTCTCCAAACCCACTTGCCTTTTCCACCAGGCCCTGTCCCCAGCCGCAAGATTTCCTGCTGATACCTGTTGAGAAACTGTCCTGGGGCCTTGCGGTAATGTCACCCCATGTCACCCCACGTCACCCGCTTCCTGCTCTTGTGAACAGAGAAACCGCCGGTAGTAACTGTGCACGGGCTGTGCCCCGAGCCTGCTCCCCAAGCCTGTGAGCAATCTCCAGCTAAGACTGTCCCCCACCAGTCTGTGGGGAATCTCCAGCCAAGGCTGTCCCCCCAAAGCCTGTGAGGCATCTCCAGACGGGGCTGTCCCCCAAGAGCTTATGGGGCATCTCCAGCTTCCCACGCCCTTTCCATCACTCCAGCCAACACAGCGAGCAGGCAGCCACCCCACAACATGGCAGGGCTCTGTTCCCTATGTCCTCAGCCCGCCAAGCCTGGCAGGGGGCTCACCCGAGCTGCATTAAGTACATTCTTTTTGTCTTTCCCAGCCTGTGGAGAGATCTGGGAGTGGAAAGCAGAGCACAGACGGTCTCGCGGGCCCCGAGGCAGCGCTGGCACTGTGACATACGGGAGAACGGGCACGCTCCCCCCGCGTGGGGCAGCACCACAGCCCGGCACGGGGCCAGACCTGGGGAACATGGGATGACACAGGGGACAGCGAGCAAGAGGGGCAGCACAAGGGCAGAGCCTGGATGTTCCCACCTGAACAAGCCCATCGAGGAGGTGCTGGAGCAGTGCTTTAGCCAGGCAGGGATGAGAATTGTGCCTGCAGTGGATCAGCCTGACCAGGGGCAACAGGCAGCTGGCACAAGGCTGAAGTCCAGCAGGAGACACAACTCAAAACCACCTGGTCCTAAGCAAAACCCTGTGTGACAACAGCTCAGCGAGGCACCAAGGTCTGCCTGGGGTTCAGTGTCTACACTGGGAGGGCTCCCTTGCACCAGTCTCTCTGGGAACGGGTCACAAGATTTCCCCAGAACGTTCCCCACCCTGGGGACACCAGGAGGCTGCTTCCCAGGAAGACCATCCACATCTCTGTTGTCACAACAAACAAGTCTTTGCTGGGTAAATAAAAAGCAGTATTATCTCCCGCTGCCCAGAGTGTTTCTTAGGAACCACTCTGAGCAGGAAAGGTCAGCTATTTCTCAATTCCTCACCTTTCTACATCACTTTGTTTGTGCAACTGCTAACTCCCACACACATTGAAGGCCAGCATTCCTGAGTATCTGTACATGGGGTCTGACTGTCAGGATGAGTCCTCCAGCCCGGGAAGGGCTCCACTATCTCCACTCCACAGCAGAGACCGAACATGCTCAGGGCAGGAGTGACTGCCACCAACACCTGCAGTCACAGCCCGCAAAAACATGCTCTGCCACAGGTTTTTTGTGGTATTTTGGCGTGGGTTAGTGCCAGCCACCCTCACCCCAGACCTGGGCTCAGCTACACGTCAAAGCTCGCCCTGTCACTTTCCTCACCCCATTTTACTGGCCCTGCAGCATCAGGACGGGCCGAAGGGCTCCAGGACACAACAGGCTGCTCGGTTACGGGTCCAACCAGCCCGGTGTGCCCGCCTGCCCCCGCCCGTCACCGGCATGGCTGGGAGAGAAGAGCATCAAGCAAACAAAAAAATTAATTTAAAATAAAAAAGGCAAAGCAGCCGGGCGCGGTAGGGCCCGGGGCTCCTGGGGAGCGGCGTTTAAAGCAAAGCAAAATAGAGAAAGAAAGAATCGAGACCGAAACCAGACACAGCGCCCGCGGGAGGCCGAGGTAGATGCGCTCGCTCCAGGGCTGGAAGGCGACGAACAGGGTCGGTCCCGGGAGGTCCGACCTCCCCTCCTCGGACATCACCCCCTTTCCCGGAAACTTTTCCGAGCCCCAGCCCCCCCCGGCCGCCCGTTTACCCGCTGGTCGCCGCCGTTGGGCTCCCGCGCCGCGGGCTCCGCCGGCACCGGCACCGGCACCGGCACGGGGGCGGCCTGCCCGCCGACCACCGGGGGCTCGGCAACCGCCCCGGCCCGCTTCGACAGCTGCTCGTCGGCCGTCGAGTCCACGACGAGGAGGCTGACGGTGCCAGCGGCGGCGCGGATCCGCTCCACCACCTGCTGATGGCTCTCCCGCTCCACGTTCTCGCCATCCACCTCCAGCAGCCGGTCCCCGGCCCGCAGCCCCGAGCGCTCGGCCGGCGAGCCCGCTTCCACGAGCCGGATGAACTGGCCCGGCTTGCCCTTCTCCCCGTGCAGGTGGAAGCCGTAGCCGTCCGGGCCGCGCTCCAGGCGGCACAGCCGGGCGGCGGGGCCCGCGCCGCTGCTCATGGCGGGGGGAGCGGGCGGAGCTGTGGCCGCCCCGTCCCGCCGCCCGCGCTCAGAGAACTGCGCGGCCCGGGCCGTGCCGCCCGCCTATATACGGGGGCGGGGCGCGGGGCGCGGGGTGGCCAATGGGAGAGCGGGACGGGGAGATGGCCACCAAATAAGGAGAGCGATGGGGCGCGGTTATGCAAATATTTGGGGTGTGGCTATGCAAATCTGCTCGCCGTGGGTATGCAAATGTGTTCTCGCCCCGCTGGGGCGGCCCGGGCGCGGCGGCGCCGCCGGGTCCTGCCGCCGGCAGCGGGGCCGGACCGCTCCCTTGTGGGGTCCGACCGCTCGCTCTGGGGCCAGGCCGCTCCCCCGTGAGGTCGGGCCGATCTCTCGTGGGGTCTGGCCGCTCCCCCGTGGGGTCCAACCGCTCTCCCGTAGGAACTGGACCGATTCCCCGTGGAGTTCCATCGCTCCCGCGTGGGAGCCGGTCCGCTCTCCTGTGGGGTCCTGCCGCCGGCAGCGGGGCTGGATCGCTCCCCCGTGGGGTTCCACCTCGCCCCCGCGGCCACCTCTGCCTCTCCGTGTCAGCCATCCGGGCCCGCCGCGGCAGCCTCCGCTCCCCGCTGAGCTCCCTCCTCTTCGGGTCGGCTCTGCCACCCCTCCGGGGACAGCCCCGGCTGGCCTGAGACCGGCGGGGCACTCCCCCTTGTCCCCGCTCTGCCCACAGCGCACCCCGGCTGGTACACATTGTCCTCTCGGGGGCATGTCCACCCCATTCCCTCGCCCGGTCCTCGAAGGGCGATGCCGGTCCCAGGGCTGCTCCGAGGCGGAGGGCTGGAGGGATGCTCAGAATGAGACAAAAACCCCAAACCGAAACCGCGTGTGAACGCGGCCGGGGAGGCCGGGCTGGCCGGTAACTCGGGTAACCCACTGTGCGGCGGAAATGGAGCAGCCCTGCTCTCCCAGCAGTCTCTGACTCCCCCTTGGCACCCTGGAGCAGGGAGCAGGAAGGTGGGAAAATAGAGGAAACCCCAGGGGGTTTGCACTGCCCTGGCTCCACATTCTCTGCTTGTGGGTTGGGAAGCAGAAGTGGCTGCAGTGGGTTATGAGCGTGTGAGATCCTGGGGTTTGGGGTCAGCCAGGGCAGAGCAAGGCAGCAGCAAGCCCGGGCTGCTCCAGCACTGCAGCAGGAGTGCTGGTGCCAGGCAGAGCTGGCTCCTGGAATTGTCCCAGGGAGGGTGGCACAGAGGTAAGTCGGTGTCTCCCACTGCCAGGGCTGGCTGAAGTTCCACCTGGCCAAAGGTCCTCAGGGCAGCTGGGATCGTGTTTCACCGAGCTGCAGCCAGGCAAGCAAGGAGGGGACGGCTGCATGCCATGGGACACGTCCCTCATAGGAGACTCCACTCGAATCTCCTGCTGAAGGGACCTCAGTGGCTGAGGAACCCCTCATGTGCTCAGGGTGGCCGTGCTCCAGCTCCGTGGGACCCAGCTGGGAGCCGAGGGTGGGCTCATTTGTTTCCTCCACTCGGCTGAGCATTCGCCCGCGGCCGCTCGGCCCTGAGAAACACGGCAGAGAGGAATCCCACGGCGGCCAGAGGCAGATGCCTGCAGAGAGGAAAACCAGGGCAAGCATGTTGTGGTATGGCCCCAGGATGGGGGGGATCTATCACCCATGTCACAGCCCTCCCCTTGGCAAGGGGGTTGTGAGCAGCACAGCCCCGAGTGTGCACGTTCGGGGGGAGATGGAGGTACACTACCCTAAGTCAGGAAACAAAACCCAGCTCCAGCAGGGCTGGTTTGAGCATGGGACCATGATAAGGAGGAAAGGCAGCAGCAGAGGAAACAGCTGGGGTTGCTTTTGGGTCCGGCAGTGCCCGCAGGATGGCAGGGCACAGGCAGCACCGTTGCGCCCCAGCTGCCTCCTGCCCTTTGCATCTTGGCGTGACGTTAAAGGAGCTCAAGCTGGAGGGGGGAAAAGAGAAAAGAGCCAACGTCTGTTTGTGTTCAAGCCATCCAGCATTTTTTGCAGACATCAGCCAAGCGGCAGCAGCAATGCCATTGGTGGGAAGATGGAGTTATTTGGGGAATGCTGGACTCCGCACCATGAGAACAGCAGGGGAGGAGGTTGGTTTTAATTTAACAGGCCATGTTTACTCTTCCCCTCTCACCTTTGGACTGTCTGAAATGTGCAACGAAAGCCCCAGTGGGGAGGATGGGACTGTGGGTGCTTCCCCCTCCCCATGGCTGCTCCCACGGCCCCCCGGCCCCGCGGCTCCTCAGCGCCTGTGTGCAGCAGCCTCCCACGTTGCAGACCCAGGGCAGGGATTTCTCATGCAATAAACAACCAGACAGATGCAAAGCTTCAAAAATATCCAGCTTTAATCTGTAAACTTGCAAAGACAGACCCAGGAGCAGTGCAGAGGCAAAGGAGGCACTGGGGCAGGTGAGAGACGAGCAGCTCGGGCACAGGGCCAGGGAAGATGCTGACGGGGACAGATGTGCAGGACAGTCCCCAACTCCTACGTGCAGCAGTGCCATGCCCTCCACAGCTGCTCTTCACATGAGCGCTTCAGCTGCAGAACCAAATATTCACCGTCTGACTGCCCTGGGTAGTGCTCAGGGGAGCAGGCAGTGTGCTGGAAAGGTCAGCAGTGCTGGGCTGAGCACCAGGGATGTGCAGCAACATGGAGGTCAAGCCTTGCCCCTGTGCCCTGCTGATGCCCAACAGAGCAGCATTTGCTGGCTGGAGGATCTCAGGCATCTGGTCTCCAGTGAGAGGGTTCCAGCCGCTGTTTGCCAGCAGTAGGAAGGAATAGTTGTGTTCCATGGGCAGCGATGGGAGAGAAACCCAGCCTGGCCTGGGAGCCAGCAGGGCTGGAGCATCACTCCAGGCCACAGTGAGCATCTCCTGCATGAGGCTGGAGATGATTTAGTCTGGAGGGATTGAAAATTAAAAGGCTTTTCTTAAAAAAAAAAAGAATTCCTCTAATTCCCGTGACTACAAGATGGGGAAAAAAAAAGTTGTTTCCACATTGCTGTGTGTACTAGAAATGCCCCAAACATCGCTTGGGTGCTCCCAGGGGAGTTTTATTTCTTATCACAGTTGTATGGGCAGGGAGCAGGTTTGGCTGGACCCTTCCCCATCCCAGCCCTTCCCTCAAGCAGAGCCAGGATACAATGAGGATATCACTGCCCTCATGGTGGCATGAGGATAAAAGCCAATGGCAGCAACTGCAGCAGAGAGGAGCCACAGCCCAATGTGAGCGTTGGGGCGTGGGGCAGCCCCGGGGGCAGAGCTGAGGATCCCTGGAGGGAAGCCAGAGCCTGGCAGCACCAGGGACACAGGGGCTGGATCAGGCCCTTCCAGTCGGACAAGAGCAGAACCAAGAGCAGGGATGGCTGCAAGGGAGGAGAGGGCTGGGGGCTGCGGGGGGCTCATCCATGGCACACGCACTGCCCCTCCAGCCGCTCCAGGTGTCCCTCAGTGAGGTGTGTGGCTGTGTCCTGGGTGATGGAGGCATCGCTGTGGCTCACTGGCCAGGCTGGCAGTCACCACACCACAGTGATTCCCACAGTGGCACACAGCAAGCTCCAGGCGTTGTTTCACGGGGCAGAAGGATCTGGCCCCTGGATCCTGGAACTGGGGTGAGGGCCCTCCTCGTGCACTCTCTGCTCCGCTGTATTGTCCCATCCACCTTGGCTTGTTAGAGCCTGGTTCCCTCGGGCACTCGAGGGCAGGATCAGGCCCCTCTCTGTCTCCTGCCTGTGCCCCCAGGGTTGCTGGCTCCTCCCGGCTGCCCTCAGGAGAAGACACAGCAGCTGGATTTCTTCTTCTGTGACTCGATATAATCGTGGATCTGGAATCGGGGCTCATCCAGCGGCTGCATCGCGCGCTGCTTCAGCTCCCTGCAGTGGTGGGGCCGTGTTACCCACACACACACTCCAGCATCAGTGTGGGAGGTGGTGGGGCTGCAGGGGACACCTCCCTTGCTCAGTCCCCTGGCCCCAGGTACTCACTTGGCAATGGCCAGGAAGGCCAGCTCCACGTTCATGCCTGTCTTGGCGCTTGTCTCCATGAAAGGCACCCCATATTCCTGCAAGGGCAGCACGACCCCATCAGTGGCTATCCCCAGAATGCTCTCCTGCCCCTCTGAATCACCCGTTGCCTGGCCAAGGCTTGGGGGCCATCCCCTCCCTGCCTTGCCCCAGGTTTTTTGTCTAAGTGGCTGCCCGAGAGCCAGGCGGGTCTGGGCACCCATCAGAGGGGATGGCACAGCTGTATGGGGACCCTGAGTGACAGGCAACTGACTGGGGGAGATGAAGTTTGGTTAGACCCTGGCACAGCTCACCCTGGCCAGCGATGCTCCATCCTCTGTCCTCACAGCCCTCTCGCTGCTCACATCAGCCTGCCAAGGGAAGGAAAATGTCACCACACACCAGACCAGCTGGCACCCTGGGGCATCTGGCAAGCAGGCAGTGTGGGGTGCTCACAGGGCTGACAGGAATGAGGGCCATGGGGGATCCAGGAGCATCCAGTGCCCAGAGAATCTGGGATCTACGGAACATCTGGGACCTGGTGGCATCGAGGATATCAGGGGGCATCCAGGACCTTGGGGACATGGGGAATCTGGGGCAGCATCCAGTACTTGCAGGCATCCAGGACCCAGGGAGGCTCTGGTACCCTTCTGGGCATCAAATACCCAGCATCATTCAGGATCCAGAGGCATCCAGTTCCAGGCAAAAATCCAGTACCCAGCTGGGCACTGGGCACCCGATAGCACCTAGGACCCCCGGACAGGATCTGGGACCTGGTTGGGCATTTGGGGCTTGGAGTAACCTGGGATTCAGGGGTGCATCCAGGCCAGAGTGGGCATCCCATACCCAGCAGCATCCCATGCAGGGAGCATCCCGTACTGGGAGCCTCAGCCTCGTGCTGCCCCCCACTGGCTGTCGGGAACCCTGCCCACCCCGCGACCCCCTCCAAACCTCTGGGGTCACCTCTGGGCCTGGCTGAGCCCAGAAAGGAGCAGAACCCAGCGGAGGGTGCAGGCAGGGTGCACACAGCTGGCAGGCAGAGCCCACCGAGCCCATCCCTGCACAGCCATGGGGATGGCCAGGGCATGGCACAGCACCACATGGCAAAGCACAGGGCCAGGGGACCCTGCATGCACCTTGTTGCCCAGCAGCATGATGACCACGTCCTTCTGTGCGTACTCGTGGATCTCCGTCAGCCAGGCCTGCAGGGAATTGGGGCTGTGTCGGGATGAGCGGTACCCCCGTCCCTCCTGTCTCAGCCCTTACATCCCCATGGTACCCCTGTTCCTCCCTCCTCAGCCCTCACATCCTCTTGGTAATCCTGCCCCTCCCCTCAGCCCTCACACCACCCCACGAGGACAGGGATAATGACTATTTTGTTGGCACGGGAACTATTCCAGCATCAAAGCCGAACAGCCTTGAAAACGCCCCGTCTCCTGGCTACAGCCCAAGCGTACGAGTAGTTCACATCCTTCCCAAACAGCGTTTTCTCCCTCCAGGCATTCTCCGTGTCCCTGGACAAAACTCACCCAGCCATGCAGGACCCAGCCAGGTGCCCTGGGACGAGCTCCAGACTGGCTGAGTCTGGCCAAACCAGCCAGCACTTATTTGTAAAACAGGTTTCCAACTGCCCTAAACACCCATCCAGCCAAGCAGGGCACCCACGACCCCAGTCCCTGGGGAGGAACACACTCCTGACCCACGGGGGGACTCACGCGGATGTTGTCAAAGGACATCTTGCTGGTGATATCGTAGAGCAGGAGCAGGGCTGGAGGGGAAGAGGCAGAGGCATTGTCACGCTGCAGGGATGCATTCCAGGCAGTTCCCCCATCCCTGCCAGACCCCAAACCCACCTTGGGCATCCCTGTAGTAGGCGTGGGTGACGCTGCGGAACCGCTCCTGTCCTGCCGTGTCCCAGATCTGCCAAGAAGCCACCCCGGTGAGATCAGGGAGGGGAAACACCCTCCCAGCTGAGGATACCTCTGTGGCTCCATGCCCCAACGGCCCACGACGCTCAGCCTGGGGGAGGTTTCCAGCAATGTGGCTGGGAATTGCTTCCCCCTGCCCAGAACTCACCTGTAACTTCACCTTCACACCATCCACGGCCACCACTTTGTTCTGCAGAAGAGAAGGAGAGCACATTAATCAGCCAGCCCTGATAAATGTCTTGGCACATGTGCCAGCCAGCCCTGGTGCAGAGCTGGCACTCCCCAGCCCCTCAGCTGCTCTCCCACAGCCGGTGGGATGAAGCCAGGCTTCCCATGGGGCTGGATGTTGCAGCCTCATTGCTACAAACCCTGATCCTGCTTGCTTGGCAGCTACAGGGACATCCCAGAGCAACAGTCCCTCTCTCCAGGATGGAAAAGAGCAGAACCAGTGGAGACAGGACAGCAAGATCCCAGCCTGCTTTGGGTCTGGTGTGTTGCTCATCTCCTACAGCCAGCACCCTGTCCTGTGGCTCCTGGGTCCCCTAACAAGCCAGCTAATGATGCCAGTTGTCCTGCAAATCCTAGGGACACCGACCCACTCTGACTCCTGCCGGGAAGCTCCAGGATTGCAGCAGTTCCTGTCTGCCTGGCCAGGGAAGTTGGGCAGAGCTGGGGAAGTGGGGAGGTCTGTATGAACCACACACAAATGTGCATTTATTAATAACACCTTGGTGTGCTTTTATAAAGTTTGCCCATCAAAAAGCCCTGACCTTTCTGTCAGGATTCCTCTGCTCCGTGTGCTGGAGGAGCCAGCTCTGTGCTAAAAATTTGGGTTATTTACAGCAATTTAAGGGCTTTGGGTGCTACAAGCTTCCTGGGGACACTCAGTGGATGGTTTGGATGTCCTGCTCAGGTATCCTTGATGGTGGGAGCCTTGCTTGGTCCTTAAATGTGGTTGCAAACACTGAGTTAGGGGGTTGCATGTAGCATGCAACTTTATCCAGTGTGGCAGGAGGAAATCTCCTGGGTCACGATGGTTTGCAGTCAGGCAACTGGGCTGGGACTAGGAAGGGGAAGAGGCACTTCCATGTGAGCAGGAAAGGCAGCTATCAGGGCTTAAGCAACAGCTCTACTCAACTCGGAAGCGCAGGGACTTCTCTCCAGAGGCCAGAAGAAAGAAACGCAGAAGTTACTGAAAAGCTATTTTTAAGACTCTTAAAGAATCATACTTGGAGGGATAAGTCTGAAAAGAGAAGACCCCTATAAATAATTTGGTTGCCTGGAATTGTTTGAAGTGGAAATTCAGCCCCTGTGGAGATGACAAAACTTGAACAAATGGGCTGGATAAAACAAAAACGTGCCCTAGGAGGCTCTGGAGATTTCCTACCAGCAGCGAGCCGTGAGCTGCTGGAGGAGATGCTTGCACAAGGCAGGGCAGGTACCTGAGGGCTGGCAACACCCTCAGGGACACCAGTGCGGAGCCCAGCAGAGGAACACAGGAGATTTTACCTCTTTCATGACTTTATCAGAAGGACAGGCCTCATAACCCCTCCAAAGCAAACCCATAGCCCTCTCTGTCCCCCAGGCCCTGCTCACCAAGCCCCCAGTTCCACCACAAGGCGGGAAACCAGAGCAGCTGCAGCTGTGGGGGCAGAGGAAGCAGCGACCGCGCTCCACACGTGTCGGATGTTGCAGGCAGAGCCCTGCCTGGGGACACCCCCATGACTTCCAGCCTGCTGAAATGCTGCTCTGCCCTGTGCTGCAAACAGCTCTGCCTCCCTGAACACCTCCAGAGAGACCCTGCCACTGAAATTTGGTGAGCAGAGAGCAGCATGGGGGTTTGAGCAGGATTTGGTGATCTTAACAACTGCTCAGCAGCCCATTTCAGCCCTTTCAAAGCACAAGGTTACAACAGCCAGAGTTGACCCCGCCAGCCCTTGGCCTCAGCCCAGCTGGTGGAGCATGCTGGCCGCCCACTGCACCCCCAGCCCACACACCCAGCCAGGATGAGCTGTTTGCTGATTTAAAGACAAGAGGTGACAACACCAGTGGGCTCTTCTGTCTGTTGCTGCTCTCCCAGGGAGAGGTGGGAGGGTTTCAGCAAGTGACTGCTGCTGGTTGGGAGTTTATTTGGGGTGCAGAGGCTGCTCCCCCTTCCCAGCACCCCATCCTGGTCGAGGTGGGGGTCAGGGAAGGCAAGGGGCTGGCAGCTGTGGTGGTCTCACCCGGAAATCTATGCCCACGGTGGCTATGAACGTCCCGGAGAGAAAGGCCCCGTCTTTGAACTGGAGCAGGAAGCAGGTTTTCCCCACGCCCGAGTCTCCAAGTAACATCACCTGCAAGATGTGTGCAGGGAGAGGTGTCAGCGGGAGGGAGCAGCATCACTGAGCGGTGCTGAGCTCCCCCCCAGACCCCTCTGTCCCTCTGTTTCTTTCTCCAGGGCTAGTCCTGCCGGGTTTAGGGAGCCCCGTGGGAGCTGGAGGCAGGATGGGACACCCAGAGGTGCAACCAAGTGGTGCCCCAGGGCAGCAAAGCACCCACAGCCACGGAAGAGGGGGAGAGCAGAAGATGAGACCTGGCGGGAAGGCAGGTACCACAGCAAGAGGAGATGTTTCCTAGCCAGCCCCTCGCCATCTTCCAGCTCAGGAGGCTCCTGGAAAACCGGCAGTAGCTCCCACATTCATGGAGCCACCTCCGCCCACGCGTTGCCCCTGGCCCGGGTGTGCCCAGCCCGAGAGCTGCTGATGCATGGCTTGGGCAAACCCCGTGTCCGGGACTCTGTCTGTGCCCAGGGCCCGGCCTGCTGCAGACACCAAAGCAAACACGGTGCTTTTTCCCCTCCTGCTAAGCAAACAGGCTCAACCCCCGGGCTCCCTGGCCACTCCAGCACCACCGGACCCAGGCAGGTAGCAGCCAGGACGGATACTGGGCTCCATAATCACAGCCTTTCCCGATGCTGTGCTCTTCCTGCTCACCTGCAGCAGCCTGTTCCTGCCCAGCAATCATTAACCTAACTCTGCCTGCATCTATCCCCTGACGAAAAATGGCAGCAAGCAGGACTCCAGCAAAAAGGTCCATCCCCACACTCCCACCCTGCCGGGATGTTGGAGCCTGCAAAGCAAACCTCTGCAGCCCCATTGCCTCTGTGACAGGCAAACACAGTGAGCCACCTTCCACAGGGGTGGCACAGCAAATGCCAGAGCTGGGGGCTGGAAGTGCTTTGCCTCCTGCCAACTCACTTTGCTGGTCAAGTCCTTCCCTGACCCTGGAGGGCAGCTGGGAACACCCCTCCTTTCTGCCTCCACCTCACTCCCTCAAACATAAAAATTGCCCTCCACTGAGATGAGTCAGAGCAGAGAGGATAAAGGCAAAGGAATGAAAATGGTTTAGGGAAAGTGGCAGCGTGCAGAACCACTTTGAGAGCCGGCTAAGCAAGGCAGCAGGAGGTGTTTGGGCTGACACCATCAGTGCTGAGCTCGGCCTGGGGCTGCATATTAAATCTTTCAGGTAAAAGGTTCATTGGTCCTGTGCCTCCCCTGAGCTGCCGGGAAGAGGAAGGTGCTTCCTGGGGCAGCCCTCGCCCGATCTGGGATGGGGAAGAGGGGAGCACTCAGGGAGGAGGGTTCCCACCCCAAGGCTTGGCAGGGGTGCAGAGGCATTTGCAAGGCGGGGGGCTGCGGGGCGGGAGAGGGGGGAGGTCCTGGACCGGCGCCGGGGCACACACACTGCTGCCTCCTTGGAGCCCTTGGAGTGCTGTGATGGGCTGGATGGGGTCCTGCTTCCCCTGTCCTGTGCCATGGGGGGCACCACTGCCGGGCCGGCAGGAGCCCCTTGCCTGAAGCAGGTCAGGACAGGCTTTCAGAGAGCAGAGTTTGGCCCTGACACCCCCCGGGGAGTCCTCCCAAAGCCCTGTTCCTGCAGCTGGTCCCTCCCATTGCCACTGCCGGGCAGGGACACCCCTGGGGCACAGACCTCCCCCCGCCCCCGGCAGGGGCCCCCTATCTCCACCTCCCGGGGAGGGAGGACCCCCATCCCCACACCTGCAAGATCTGGGCACTCCCGGGGCAGGGGCGGGAAGGGCGGGGGGGGTTCAGCCGGGGCTGCTGCCGCCTTCTCCTTCCCCGTCTCGCGGCCCCTTCCTGGGCGCGATAGCAGCAGCGGAGGAAGCGGGCGGCCCCCGGCACGCCCTCGGACCCCTCTCGGTCTCCCTCGGGTCGGTGGACGAACCCAAACCTCCAGCCCTGGCAGGGATTGGTGGGTCCATCCCTTCTCATCCCGCGCTGCCTCCCACCTTGCCGGCCAGCTCGTACTCCCGGGGCGACGCCGGAGGGTCCCCACTGCCTTTCGGGGCTTCCCCGCTCCCCGCCGGGGGGGGCCCGGTCTCCGCCGCCCCGTCGGGGCCGCTCATGGTGCGTCCGAGCGGAGCCGCCGAGTCCCGACGCCGCGGGACCAGCGGGAGCCGCAGCCCCACCCGCCTTCCTCCTCCTCTTCCTCCTCTTCCTCCTCCTCCCAGGTCAATGCCACCCCCGAGGCTGTGCCCCGGCGGCCTCCGTGCCCAGCCCAGCCACGGGATGAGGAAGATGAAGCCGAAGGGTGGTAACCTGCCCCGCTGCACTCCCACACCGGGGACCCCCGGGGTGCTTGGGTTTGCCAGAGGCTGGGCTGCACCGGCCGGCGGGCAGAGCACTGGCACATCCCTCCCGGCACATGGATGGGGAGAGGAGGAACAGCTCACCCCACAAATGAACAGCCCCCTGTCCCACACGGAGTGTAGGGATGGAGACCATGGTGCTGCCAAATCCCACCCTGCCACGCCGGGACAGTGGGGATGGCAGCTCCCACTCCCACCCCAGGGTAGGGGGTTTGTCCCATCCGCTGCAGCCCCAGCGGTGCCGAGCTGGGTGAGCACCAGGGTGCAGCAAAGCCGGGGGGAAGCGGGAGCAGCCGCCGTTACCCGGAAGCCGCGCTCTGTGCCGAGCCGGTTCCTGCATCTCGGCCGGGACGGCTGCCAGACCTCCCGCTCCCCCGGCTGCTCACAGCCCTCCGCATCCTACACCAGCCACTGGGGCTCGGCTCATAGCACACATCGTTTGGGAAAAGCCCAAGCATGGGAATGCAGGAGAAGCCCCTGGAGAGAGACAGGGATGTCGAGTTATGGGGTTTTAACTCTGTAAACCCCCATCCATGTCCACACACTGCAGCTGCCCAAGGTCTTCAGCCTTACGGGCACCACTCCACGGACAGGAGCCTTGAGCTCCCTCTCATCTATTTTCCCTGGGATACCCAGCCCATCTCTCCCACGCCAGGGCTAATCTCAGGGCAACCCCCATCCCTGCTCATGCCACGGGGATCCAGGGGTGCAGGGCTCCAGTGCAGAGCCGTACCCCTCGCTGCTCTAGAGGTGAAGGCCACAGGTGGCTGCAGGAGGGCTGATGGCAGAGATGCCCTCTGTGATGGCACCCGCCTCTGCACCTCTCCGGGACACCGGCCCCTGCTCCAGCCAAGCCTTCCTCTGCCCCTCAGGAAACAGAACCTGTATTTCCAGTCCTGTAACTGCGCTCAGACCCAGCTGGGGGATTTATAGTTTATATATGTTCTTTGGCCAGGAAAGTGCCCAGAGGTGGAGGCTGGAGGCACTCGGAGCTCCTGGAAGTGGCTGAGCTTTCCTGGAGCTCGCTGGGGAAGGGGCTGGAAGGATATGGCAAACCATGCTGGAGCTCGTGGAGTTGCCTAGGCAGGAAAGACGCCTGGCCGAGCATCACTTCCACACGCTGGCATTTGCTGCAGGAGGAGCAAGGCAGCAAGGAGCCGGCAGAGATCAGTAGTGTGGCTGAGCTTCCTCTGCCTGCCCACAGGGGTGCCCTTGGCTGACAGCCCCTGGGCTGCTTGGCCCCAGACTCCCCACACTGGTACCACATGTTTCCCTGCTTCCTTGGCCTGGACAAGAGAGAAAATCCCTGTGGGTAATAGCATCCCCATGGGTAACAGCCCCTTGCTGAGCCCCAGCCTTGCCACGATGCTGAAGGGATGACAATTTCTCCATCCCAAGCACTGTCCCTCCTGACCTCCCTTAGGAGAGGGGACATACACATCAGAGCCACTGGAGACCCTGCGGCAGCTCTGCAAATAGCTCTGGATGGCAGCCGAGTGCTTTTCCCAGGCACTGTCACCATCTGCCTGACTTTTTGTGAGGGCCCTGGGCTGGACACAGGCAGGACACAGGCTGGCATCTCCCTGGCAGAGCAGGGCTACTCGAAAATCAGCTTTCCATGTGTGATGCAAGAGGCTGCACTCAAACACGGCCCCACCAAGTCTTTTGGGATGTGGAACTTTGTCCACCCATCCCTCTAAGCAGTCCAAAGCATGCCAACAAGCACACAGCCAAACTGGGCCCCTGATCCAGCAGCACCAAAGCAAATTATCCAATTCTTTGTGCTTAAAATGATCAGAATCACAGATTCATAGATTCTGATTCCCAAGTAAAGCTGCTCCTCATGATTGGTGCACAACCCAGGGACCAGGGATTAGGCTCTTACCGTAAACCCAATGCCCACGGTGGCGGAGAAGGAGCCAGGAATGAACTTGCCCTGGTCAAACTGGACCAGCAGAGACGTCTTCCCCACGCCGCTGTCTCCAACCAGGATTGTCTGCAAGGACCATGTAAAGATGTGTCAGCAGAGGTGCAGGCGATGCTGGAGCCTGCAGGCACAGTGAGCAGCCAGGGGCCAGATATTTGGGGAGGGCTTGTTGGAAAACCTCTTTGGGAGGACTCTGGGCTCACTGGACTAGGTCCAAAACTGTTTAGTAAAGTGAGCATCTCCTGCAGCTGCTGCACACAGCTGTAGTCACAGCCACGCAGCCTTGCTGGGTCACTGGGCAGCCTTTGTGCTACTTTACTGCTGTGAGCCCACAGCACTCCCCCCAGAAGGCTGCTGGGTTTAAACTCATGGCACCCCTCTGCCTCTCCAGCCCTCCATGGGAAGTCCCAGGGCTCTCCCACAGGGAGCAAGACTTGCTTGTTCCTGAGCAGGAGGGATGAGGGAGCTGTGTGGGTGTCAGAGCTGAGGTGGTGCTGTCACCTCCTGAGAGCTGCCAGCCCATAGTCCTGGTACCCACATTGCACCCCTGAGGAGCCAATCTTCCCTTCTGCTCCTGTCCCTCCAAGTCCTTGACCTAAGCGAGACCTGCAGTGCAAATGCAACACCCTCCCTCTCCTCTGTTGGTGTCTGGGTTTTGTTCACAGAGCCACTGGAGCAAACACTCCCATCCTTTCAGGAAACCGAGGCACTTTCAACCCTTTCGCAGGGACATAAGTTAAAATAAACACTCTGCTAACAGGCTTCTTGCTCAGAAGTGGATTTGGCTCTGTCTTTCAGGACATGGGTGTTCCTGTAGATGCAGTTCTGGAAAACACTGTGTCCCCTCTGTCACAGGGCTGCTGTCACCCCTGAGGCTGCAGGGCTGAGCCAACGAGGTGCTGGGGTGGAACCTCCCCACTCTCTGCATCCACCTCTGATGCACTTGGCTGTATATGTTGTTTCCCCCCTTGATTTGTGTTTAGTTCAATGCAGCTCCAGCAGCCCTTCTCCATCCTGGGACACCTCAGCCCTTTGTCCCCACCCTGGAAGGTGCTTCAGCATCTTCCCAATATCCAGAGGAGTCTGTGCACATGACTGATCCCGTTCCTGCATCACCTCCCCTGCCCTGAGGCACCCTGGGGTGTAACCTACCCTGGCACCACTTCAGACACTGTGTGTCCCCCTTGTGAAGTGCAGGATGAGCGTGAAGGAATGTGTTTAATCAGGTGCACAAACAGCCCCAGCAGATCAAGGACTGATTTCATGCCCTGGGAGGCAACGCAGGTTCCAGACACCAGGCACATACCACAGCATCCAGCACTGTGCTTCCTGCCATCCCACAGACCCGGAGGAAGTGACCTGAAGCCAAAATCCAAGGAGCTTGAGGAACACAAGCAATGCAGGAGCGTGGTCTGGCAGGAGACCATCATCCTGCCTTGCACAAAGCGCTGCCCTACAACCTGCCTGGAGCCTGCTCACCACCACACGCTTCAGTGAACGCTCACTGTGGTGAATCAGCGCTTTACCATGGAAAAAACATCCCAAACACCAAACAGCTCCTGGGAAAAGGCTGACCTGATGGGTGGAGCTGTTGGCAGGAGGGAGCCTTGCACCTCTGCCAGACGCACGCTGCTGCACAGACCTGAGTGCTGAGAGGCAGCAACCTGCGTCCAGATCCGCAGCCGGAGATTTCTCCCTCCTCCCTAACTAGGCTGTTTGCAGGTCACTTGTACATTCAGAGCAGCCTCGTGAGCTGGGAGCCTGCACAGGAGCTGGGGGGATGTTCAGAGTCAGAAATGTCTGGGTGAAGCCCTGGCATGTGGGCCAGAGGAGCTGGGTCATCTCTTTCCCTGAGGAAAATTTCCCTGCCCAGGTCCCCTTTGGCTTTGCCCTGGGGCCCAGAATCTTTCCCTGTGCAGAGATCATAATATGGATGAGAGTAGCCTCACAGGAAAACACCCCAAGAATTCATTACCATGTGGCTCCTGCACTCCAGTCCTGCATTTTTTTGTGCTACAACTATTTCCAGGCAAAATACTGGTCCTGGGAGGTGCAACAAGACTGATGCACCCTGCAGCGCTGTCTTTGGGAGCAGTTAATGCAGAGAACAGCATTAATTATGGAGGGAGGAGAGCTGGCTGGAATGAGCACCAGAAAGCCTCCAGAGCCCAAGGTTTACAGAGAACATGTATAAAAGGCAGATTCCCCTATTAATAATTTAAATGGGATTTATAATAGAGACAACTCATGAATTGCTTCATGACTTAATCATAATAGTAAAGGTTGGCCTGGATTAGCCAAGAGATATTCCTAACAACTTTAGGAAAACCTCATGGGCTCCGTGGAGGGACTGCACAGCGGAAATCACTGTGACCCTCCTGGCTACCAAATAAACATAACATAAGAATAGAAACCCCACTGTGGAGAGGATGTGACCAGCTCTTGAAACCTCAGGCTGGATATGCCTGAGTCATGACAGCAAAAAGTCTCCCAGAGACAAAGTTTTGTACCTGTCCTACCTCTTGCCCTCATCCTCAGCCACAGCCTGACCTCCTCAGCACCCCCTCAACCCCCCAGGTTTTCCCAGGTTTTTTCTCTGTCTAGAAAACTTTGGCAAAATGTTGCAAGATTCCTTTTGGTTCTGTCATTCCTCTCTGCATGGGGATGTGGGGATGGAGCAGTGCTTTGCCAGGGTTGGGCAAGGCACAGAGGGAAACCTTCCTGAAAAGACCTGTCTGCCTGCTCTGCCTTAGGAAAAGAGAAAATATCTCTCCCCACACCTTAAATTAGTAGTTTTGTGGCTAAATCAGACCTGGATGAATCACACCCAGTCAAAATCATTGCTGGCTCAGCATAGTCTGTAGGGACAAGGCAAAGCAATGGAGTGGTGAGGGCAAACCTATTCAAACTTCCCCTACCTGTGCTGGTAGCCAGCTAGAAAAGGGGGTATTTTGGCCTAACCTGCTGAGGGAAGATGGGTGTACACGGCTGTCAGGGCAGCACAGGGAGGTGACTGCTGCATTTCCAGTGCCAGCCAGGCAGGAGGAGATCTGGGACAGAGCGTGTGGGTTGAGGTTGCCTTCCCAGTTCATTTCTGAGCTTTAGCATGTGGTACCTGGACCTGAGCTAAATGTAGCTAGTGGAGGCCTGACAGGATAAAGCTCCAGTCAGGGGGATGCTGGGAGGGTGGAATTGCCCTCCACAAGCTCTGCTGTTGCTCTCAGAGAGCAGCTGAAGACCCAAACACAAAGGTTTGTGCTCAGGTGAGCACGATTTATCACAATGAATTGTGGCAAAGGTGTACGTGCACCCCAGCACAGCTGCCTGCAGAGCTCAGCTGGGACATGGCCCTGGGAGAGGTCTGACAGCAAATCTGTGGCTGCTTTCAGCCCCTCACTCTCAGGGACTCTCAGAGGTGCATTTCTGTGACTTATTTTTACCTCCTCTATATAACAAAATTGTGCTGTCTCTTCCCTTCTCCAAGCAATGCTCCAGGGTAACTTGGATGCTGCTGGGTGCTGCTTGAAGCTGTTCTGTGCCACAGGAATACTCCAGGGCTGTCCCCACCTGCCCAGGCACTATTTCACCATGGCCAAGACCCTTACACTGACTTGAGACAGAGCCCAGGGCTCTCTGCCCAGCTCAGCTGAGCCCTTGCCCTGGCAGAGGCTGTATTTCAGCCCTGCAGACATGAGCTCTAGAGCTGTGTATCAAACAAAAGCTGGCTCAGATCACACAGGAGATCCCTGTTTGCAAACCCCCTGCTAACACCTTGGATCAACAACAGCCAAGGAACACATCCTCTGCCACTGAGGCTTGTTCCAGGTAAATAGGTCCAGGAATTCCACAAAAGGAAGAATGATTTGGCAATGGGTCAAACCACCTGCAAGCAGAACTCAGCATTTTGTGTCAGGTGAAACTCTTCTGGAACAGCCCAGAACAAACCTCTCCTGTTCCTGCTTTGGTTTGCCCCTGGCCCGTTTCCTCCCCAGGCCTGGGTCTAGCCACCAACCAGAAACCACTTAACCTTTGTGTCCAGACTGCAAAGCTCTCTGGGGTTTCTCAGCACATCTGAAATGTGATTCCTTGTGCAGACACAAGATCTAGTGAGGTATTTGCTGCCTCACACCCCTGGAGTGAGAGCAGGCTTGATTTTGCAAGATTAGCAACCCAGCCAGGAAAAATATCAAGGGAAACAGCAGGGAACAAGGGACTGGGATGGTTATTTGCCTGGGCAGCTCTTCTGCCCAGAGACTCGTTTCCACCAATGTCATTCCTTAACAGCAGCTCGTTGCTGGAGAAGAGAGAGTTAAGGCTCTGCAAAGAATCCAAGTTTCTCCAGTCATCCCTGGAGGCATGTCCTACGTACTCCATGTACAACAGAAATGAGAGCTGATAGTAATTGATATTTTTCTGCTAATCAAGGGTTGGGCACATTGCCCTGAGTCCAGCAGGATACAGAACAGACTGGTGTTTGTAAAGAGTGATCCACACAGCCCCAGCCCTTTCCCCTGCCTTGCCCCATCCCTGTTTTTCCCCTGCTCTCGGGGGGGTGCCTGTCCCTGCACAGTCACTGGGGACTGCAGCAAAGCACCGAGGACAGCAAGCAGAACGGATAGGTGGATCTGACAGAGATCAGTGTCTCTTCCATGACTCCAGGAGTTGCAGGGCAGCATCTGACTGCAGGGAGCAAAAGCCTGCTGTCCCCGCAGCAGAGCCTGAGCTCCCCAGGTCTTGCAGGGACAGCAGCAGCCCTGACCACCCTCCGTGAAAGTGGAGTTACAAAACACAGTCCCAGGAACCCCGCAGAAGAGGATTTCAAAGGAAGGAGGGCAGGAATGGACGTCTTTTGCAACACAGCTATTTCACAGCAGGGAAGTCTCGACTCCCTAGGCTGCCTCTGGCAAACAGAGCCCCGGGGTTCCGCTCCCCCCGACCCGCCCTGAGCGCGCACAGGACAGCGGGAGCGGCTGAAGGGCGGCTGCGGGCTGTGCCGCGGGGCTGGCCCCATTCCAGCGCTCCTGGCTTCCCCAACACTCCGAATCCTGCCACCCCCCTTACCACCGTCACCCGGGAGGTGGCTGGGACCGGGGCCAACCCCTGCAGGCTGTCCAGCCCCGGGAAGGGGAGAGAGCTGCAGCCGCATCCCCCCACGGCCGCGCCGGGATGGGGAGTGTCGGACGGACCTCATCGGGGGACGAGGAGCGAGAAGGGGAGAGAGATGCAATTTGTCCGCAAGTGCAATTAGTCTCCCTGCCCTGTATGCCCCCAATCCCGTGCGCTCTGCAACCCCATCCCCGGTCCCCCCCATCCCCATCCCCAGCCGTACCTTGTGCAGCAGCGCCTCGTTGTATCCGTCCCCCCCCGGGCCGGCGGTGTAGGACCCCATGGCCGGGGGGGATCGGGGGGCACCGGGCAGGGCCGCCCCTGCAGCACCGCGGACAGCGCCCGGCCCCGCTCAGCACCGCGGGCAGTGCCCGCCCCGCTCGGGACCGACCGGCCCGGCTCGGCCCCGCAGTCCCGGCCCGGTTCGGCACAGCCCGGCCCCGCTCGGTCCCCGCAGGACAGCGCAGCGGTGCCCGGTGCTCCTCGCCGCCGCTCGCAGGGCTCCCCCGCCCGGAGGAGGCGGCGGGGGGGTGCGGGGGGAGGCCGGTCCCGCCCGGGGGCGGGGAGGCGGAGGGAGCTCCCCCCACTCCGGCAGAGCCCGCCGGTCCCTCTCCCCCTCCCCATCTCCGACAGCCGTGATGGAGACCTCCCGGCTCTGCAGAGCCCGGGGCTCCGTCCTCGCCACCGGGAATCGCTGCCTTCCCTCCCTCCGCTGCAGGAGGCGCCCACGGGGCACGGTCAGCCCTGCACCGGCTCCGGTCAGCCGCCGAGCTGAGAGAGCGGGGCCAAGTCCTCTGCACTGCTCCAGCCCCGGCTCGTTGGCACTCACGTTAGGGAGCCCTATGCCCGCACCGGGGCTGTGCCGGCTGACACCCCTCCAGCTGCCAGCCCACACAGATGTTGGGTGTCCGTGGGCAGGGGTGAAGCACAGAGCTGCCTGGTCACTGGGGTGTCACCCCAAGGAGGGGCAGCAGATCGTGCTAGCCAGGTGATTGCAGCTTCTTTGCCAAACTGGTGTTGAGCCTGATTACCCCAGCAGGTCCCCTTTGGAATCCCATTGCATTTACAGAGCCTGGTTAGGACCCTGCTTGGAGTGAAAAACAGATAGTATTTAGAAACAGGAAGAATCTGTGCCTAAACCTGCAGGTGACAGCTGATATCTCATTGAGATCTCTTCTTTACAACTCCCTTTAGAGCAATCTGATGTTGTTGATTGCACTGGAAATAAACTAATCTTTACTGAGAAGTTTATTAAGAGAAATTCAGTCTCCTGTTCCCTCCTTCCAGATCAGCAGATGGCCCTAAGCCAGAGGAACAGACCATGCTTCCAAGAGCCATCTGCACCTGTCCGATTGCTGTTTGACTGCCTGGGCCTGACATTGCTGATTATATCTGCCCATTATTTCCTCTGACTGCAGAGACGGTTCTGCTGGGTCAGATGATCAGACTTGGCAAACAACAGCCAGAAAAAGTGAAAAACAACCCAGAGGGATGGGGTGTTTTAGACTCACCTGAAGCTGAGATAACCAACCCAACCTGACACAGACCATTGTGTAACCAGACCACTCATTGGCCTCATGCACTGGAAGACAATCAATAGCACAAAAATAAATGATATCATGAGCCCTGGTGTCTGGATCGGATAATTGACAAGTGGTGCAGCCAACATTGTAGTTCAACATAATGCACACAGTCCACAACAAGTAGGGCCAGGAAGATGAGAGCAGCAAACCTCAGGGTGGCTTCAACAAAGCCAGGGCAACTCTGTTCTCTTAAACACATCAAGACCGTGTTAAAACTCTCATGGATGTCAGCACAATCCTTTCTATGGGTCACACAGACCCCAGAGACCCAGGTCTGCTGCATGTACTGTGCAGCTCTGACCAGGGCACCCAGGCTGTGCTGGTACTCAGAAAAATCTCTCCCATAAGATGGGATGAACTTAACCCCCAGGGAAGAAGAGAGTAACCCCCCGAAAGGCCCATCAGGTCTGAGGCTCCAGACCTGCTTATCCCTGGATGGAAATTTCTGGCAGGTCCCTGCTGCAGGAGAGGTTCTGGGGCTCAGAGAGCATCCTCTGACCCTTCTTAGCTCCAGTAACATTTGTTTCCTTTTCTGAGTCACAAAGGAGAGCGGGGAGGAGCTGCTGCCGGGCGAGAAGCGCCTCACAGAGCCAAGCTGTCCAGTCCCTCTGCAGGCACTGGCATTGCACCAGAGACACACTTGGCCCTGCAGGTTTAATCGAACTCAGGAGGAAGACAGTTCTCCTATCTATCATGATATCATCAAGTGTAATACAGCCTAATGAGACGACATAGATTGCTGGCAAAGACAGGCAGCAGCACAGCCTGGCGCTGCTCCAAGGGCTTTATCCCACTTTATGGCGCTGGAGGACCTGACCCATGGCAGATAAGTGCTATCAGCAGCTTTATCAGAGCCCAGCAGCCCGACACCTGCATCACCGCCTCCCCTCACACACCGAAGAATGCATTTCCCCCACCGTGCAGAGCAAACCATTTACTCTCCCAGCTTATCCCAGACCCTGGGAGCCAGTGAGCAGTTTGCAGCCCTGAGCAAGCTCTGACTAGCTGAAATCAATGCAGAGCAACGAAATGAGAGGAAATGACCTGCAAACGGCAGGAGTGATTCCAAATGAACCTGCAATTTAGCTCCATTGTTTGTTCTGTTTGCTGGTAGACTGTATCTCTGATAGCTTAATTACTTGTGTATTTGCTTTGAGAAATACAGGTCTAACAGAGGAAGATTTAAATCCAGCTCAGGAGTTTCTGCTTCACTGTACTTGCTTGCTCCTGCTGTTCTCTGCTGCCCAATCCCATTAACCTGCTGTAGTATCTCCCTGGACTCCCTGTACAACACTTTTTGAGGAGGATCAGCCCTGCTGAAGTCATTCCTTCCCCATGAGCTAAGGAAAAATCAGAATTTCACCCTCTGAATCCATACAGTATGAATTCTTAATTTCCTTGCAATAAGTAACCTCTGCTTTAGCCGTTTCTGGCTGAGTCCAGCCTCAGACACAGTCCAGAGTAAATCCTCCACGACCACAAAGTCTGTAAGTATTTTTTGCCACTTTTACTGGCTTTGCTAAATCAAGAGATCTGGGAATGATCTGAACTTATCTTGGTTATCTGAGATGGCATCGGAAGGGAGAGATCAGACAGTGCCTGCTCGATCAGCCAGCACTAAAGGAGCTACATTAGCAATTATCATCCTCAGCCTTATCTCCTAAGGACAATTTCACCAAACTTGCTGAATCTGCCCACGAAAGAACAGACTGACACTACCTGATTATTTTTCAAGGGCCCTGGATTAAATAACAGAATCAGGATTTGGAAATGTCATTGAAGAACAGAGCAGAGAGGACTCTGGAAAGGCTCAGTCGTGGTGGTGGGTAATACGGTGGGATGGGAGCTGAGGAAGACCTTACAGAATCACAGAATATTCTGGGTTGGAAGGGACCCACAAGTTGGTACTGGGCCCTCACTGATTGACTCGATTACTGCCTGTCCCAGGAGCTCTTTGAGTGACACGCTTTGCTCGCTGGCACGGCCACTGAGCCGCGCCCGAGTGCTCAATCCCGCCCCGCATGTGGCCGAGACGAAAAGACAAACTGATGTGCTCCTGTCAGGATGCATCAGTGGGATTCCTGAGAAGTGCTTCAGCAATGCTTCCTCTCCCACAGAATAGCCTCGCCTTGTGCTTCCCGGGCCACTTGCTGCCAAAAGGGAGAGGTCTTGGCTCGCAGGACCCTGACACAGCCCCCCAGAGGTGCTGGTGCAGAGTAGGGTGCCTTTCCCTGTCCTCTGCAGGTGGTTGTGTTAATTCATTCCCCCCGGGCTATGTGGAGCACCCCAGCACCCATGCACTCGCTGGAGGGTGTTGGGAGGGCTCTCTGCAGGGCTCTCCCCATTTTAGGCAACATGACTCCTCATCATGCTCTGCTGCACTGTTTTCTTCCTGGATTGCTCTACTCCCTCTCTGGTTTCATTTTAATTGGAATAAATATCACAGCCCTTCATGTGACAGACACTCCTGTGTCAGCACTCTGGGGTTTCTCACTCCTGCCTACTCCCATCTTGCTCTTCCCCTCCACGAGCATGTTCCCACGCTGCTGAGTTGGTTGGGGCTGAGGTGCAGAGCTGGAGCCATCTCCTTTGCAAACCCCCACCAACAGCCCCCGGCCAATGTCCTGCTCAGCCAGGGCCCCTTCATCCAGCAGCTGAGAGGAGAAATATCAGAGTAAAACTCCACATGGGAGTTGCAGTGTTGACACTGGGGGGCTGTAATCACTGCAGTATCCTCAGAGGCAAGAAGGAGACCTGCCTTCAGTCACTGAAATGGAGTCAGTGGGGTAACACAGTCCTGGGAACTGCTGTGATGGGGAGGAAGTGGCCCTGGTCTGTGCTGAGGGTCCAGCCCCTGCACTGGGCTGGGCAGCTGCTCATCCTGCCCAGAACCAAACATGGAACAGAGAACGGGAAGGGGAAATGACACCTCACATCTGATGGTGAAGTGACAGTGATGTGATGGAGATGATGCAGCATGGATGTGACTTGAAAAGTTTCCCAGGAACTCTACCAAAGTGGTTCTTTGAAAAAGTGCTTCTGGCTGCTTTCGGGTAACTGAGCTGTCCTCGAAATCCTCATGCAGTAAAGAATGTAGGCACCTTTTCTGTGCACATTCCATCTGGAGCCTCTACCTCTGAGCCGCTTCTCCCAATCCTCCTGCTCTGAGGGAAGGGTGGGAAGGACTCACCGTGCTTTGCCAAGCAGTGGCAGAGATGCATGCCCAAGGAAGACAAAGTGGCTGGAGCCCCAGCTGCACAGTCTTTGTGGGAAGTTTCTCAGCAGAAAGCTGGTTTGCCACCTCCAGCTACTTTTTTGAATTTGGTTCTTGCTGTTACTTGCAGAGTCTTGGCTCACAGCCAGAAAGATGGAAATGAAGGGGTTATTTCATGATCAAAAGGAAAACTCAGAGCTTGCTCTTGCCATGATGAGGGACAGAGAGGGAAGGGGATGCCAGAGGTTTGTGCTTTCTGCTCTTTCCAAGGGGCATATCGGAAGAAAGCCATCAGCAAGGCAGCTGCCAGGGAAGAGGCCTTGCTTTTTGTGTTTGGGTTTCTGAAACTTTTAGTGGAAGCATTTAAAACACTGTTGTCACTCAAAACCCCCAGGCTGTGCCGAAGAAGGTGGTTTAGGGAGGAAATGAGACATTTCTGCTTGAGAAAACAAACAAAAGCAGCCCAGCTCACACTGCTTGGGAGCCGGGGAATAGCAGTGCAGGGGGATGGTTGTCCATCATCTCGGTCTGTTATCCCAGTCCATCACAACTGGGAGAGCATTCTGTCAGTCCCATCCACAGGGGCAGACCTGCCTTCACTCTACCCCAGTCCCTGCACCCCTGTTCTGGCCTGGCCCCCCCGCAAAGCTCCCCAAAGTCCTTTGGGCTCTGCGTAGGGGAAGAGGCTGTGCTCCCCACTGGGATGGGCATTGCAGCAGAGGAAGCTGCTGCATTTTCACATTTTACTGGGAACCCAGTGACTATTTCAGAGGAAAAGCAGAGTCTCTCTCACGAAACACCCCAGGGTGAGTCATGGGCCCGGGTGAAGGGGAGGAAACAAGTAACTTAAAAAAAGACATCCAGGGTCATCTGTGGGTAAGCACTGCCCAAAGAAGGGACAGGAGAATAAGGCTTGGAAAACTCCCGGGACACCCAAGTGAATGTGGACCTGGCTCCATCCTGCAAGGTTCTTCATGACTAACCACGGGGAAAAATCCACTCTGGGAACAAGAAGCTGGAAAATGAGAATTTTCTTGGTTTGGATCCTTTTCCCAGGTGAGAGCCCAGAACACAGGTCAGGCAATTCCATCTCAGGGGTTCTGGCAGAGCTGTGGAGAGGTTGGGGCCAAGCCAGACCAGGAAACTCACCATGGTCATGGCAAGAGCCCAGCTGATCCCGACCTTTTCTTCTGGCAGTTACGGGGGGTGATCTCTGAGATGTGCTTCTACTGCTGTCATGTGAACCCTGGGAATAAGGCTTTTTGCTCTTTTAATAACACACAGATGGGGGCTCTTTTTTTCCTGACTGGGGACATCTCCTCTCAGCGCTGCTCCCTGGCACAGCGGGTGCACAGACACAGCCTCCCTCGGGGCTGGGTGCCCCCAAGAATCCTGGGCTCAGATCCTTCTTGGTTCCCCAAGGCAATGCCAGGACGTGTTTGCAGCACCTCTTTGTGTCCCCCACAGGTGTCTGGGCAGTGAAAGGCCCCAAGCAGGTGACAGCTGACCAAGGCAGCTTGCTGGCAGTGTCCTGCAGCTATGAGCCAGGCTATGAGCTCAATTCCAAGTACTGGTGCCGCCAGAGCTTCCTCTGGTTTTGCTGCACCGACATCATCCAAACCAGTGGCTCAGAGGTGATGGTGACACAGGGCAGGGTGTCCATCAGGGACAACCACACAGCACACTCGTTCACGGTGACACAGAGTGGAGTCACGCTGGGGGACGCAGGCCGGTACTCCTGCGGTGTGAAGAGGAAACTGTGGTTCAGCACATCCCACACCACCAGGGTGATGGTCTCTGCAGGTAAAACTGGGCTGGAAGCAAAGCTGGCAGTAACCTCCCTCTTCTTCCTCCCCCACAGTGCCCATGGCATTGCTGGATACCCCCATCTCCACCTGCTGCACCTCCGTGGCCGCAGTGTCAGGGCAGAGACCCCTGTGCAGGGAGCAGGACAGGGGATGTGTGGGGTGGGTCTCCACTTTGCTCTGACTCTGTTTCCTTCGCAGCTGCTTCAACCACAACTGAAGGCAGCGATGTGGGCTCCAGTGGCCGTGGGGAGCCTCCAGTGCTGTGAGTAAGAGCTTGGGATCTGGGCAAGCCCCCAGCAGCATCCCCTGGCCAAAACCATATTTTTCCCTGCATGCATCTCCCAGCTGTGTGTCCCTCCATTGCAGCAGCTCCAAGGAGCATCCCAGGGGCAAGCAGGGCAGCTGGCAGACATGCCAGTGTCCCAGTCCTCATCCTCATTGCACAGACCCTACACAGGCTCTAGCATAATCTCCTTTCTCCATACAGGTACCAGCTCAGTGTCACCCACCTGCTGCTCCTCCTCAGCTTGAAATTTCTCATAGCCTTGGCCCTGGTGTGTGGGGCAGCCTGGATGAGGAGCCGGCGTAGGAGCCACAACCAGGAAAACCAACAGCTCTTTGAGGCCTCCAGCAGCACCAGGACACCAGGCTGCCCACCTCCTCTCCCAGCCACCTTGGAGCCACAGGGATGCCCTCCTGTCCCCTCTCCTCCCACCCTGCTGGGGCCGTGCCACCCATCACGGCTGCCCTGTGCCAGGAGGTGCTTGGCTCCCGGTGATTCTTCCCTCCTGTGAAGCCCTGGCCCCTCCTGGCAGCCCCAGCACCAGAGAGAGGGGAGTTTGGAGTGCAGGGAGCCTGTGTCTGCTGGGCTGCAGCTGCCAAACAAAGACAATTTTGCAATAAAGCCTTGGTATCCTGCAGGTGCCTGTCTGCCTGTCTGTCTGTCCACATGCTCCCTCCTTCAGCTGCCAGTGCGGCCCGGGGTGCCCGTGGCTGTCAGTGCTGATGCACACACTGTGTGGGGACACACTGCATTGTGGTTGGGGGAGATACGGGATCACAGGGGCAATGCTGGCACCTGATCCACCATCACCCAGCTAAGCCCTGGCACAAGGAGAGGAGCCCTCAGCCCCCAGAGCCTCAGCCTTGCCAACTCTGTCTGATGCCACCAAATGCCCATCTCCAGCTGAGCAAGAGCTGGGAACGAGTGTCCTTCCACAACTGTCCCCACCACTACAGCACCTGCAGGGGATGGGACACAGGGGGAAGCCTGAGAGGACCTAATCAGGGCATAGGATCCTAAGCCACAGAGGGACTGTGCTGGGGGGACATGAACTGTCTGGGGGGACGTGCTGGCAAGGGCAGTGGGGACAAGCGCCCATCTCCAGCTGTACTGGGGCAGGAGGCGGGGACTCCTCGTATGCATTCCCACGGGAAGGACAGGGTGGCCATGCAGGAGCACTGCCCCAGCCTGGAGACTTATATGGGGCTCAGGGGGTCCCTGTGCAGTGCTGAGCCATCCCTTGAGAGGCAGGTCCCCCACCAGGTGCTGTGCCTGGTGAGAGAGGCTGGGCAGTGTGGCGGTAAGAGGCAGAACTGTGTCCTGCCATGGGGGCACAACAAGTGATCTCAGTGACCAGGCAAGGCAGGAAGGCAGCTGACAGGAAACCCCACACTTTTGCTGAACGCCCAGCAGTAACTGAGTTGGTATCCCAGGCAGAAGAGGAAGCGAAGCCCTAGAGACGCAACATAGAAGGAGCAGTAGGGCTGCCCCAGCTGTGGCCCAGGCTACCCTGTCCATGTGGCTCCTGCTGTTGCTTGTCTGGCTGCTGCTGCCAGGTAGGGCTGAGGGGATCCCTGGGGCCAGAGACTCACACTGGATCATCCGATGGGGATGGGGCGGGAGGTGTCAGTGCGGTGGCAGCACTGCCACGGCTCCGTTTGTCTCCACAGGCTGTGGGGTGGTGGGCTGGCACAGAACTGTGCAGGGATTCGTGGGGGAGTCCCTCTCAGTTACCTACAAGTACCGGCCCGGCCAGGAGATGAACCCGAAGTTCTGGTGCAACCCGGGAACATTTTATACCTGTGCTAAGGACATCATCATCACTTCGGAGTCACAGCCCGTGGTGCGGAAGGGCCGATTCTCCATCCGGGATAACCGCACACACCTGGTGTTCACAGTGACTGTGGAGGATCTGACAGAGGAGGATGCGGGAATCTACCTCTGTGGGGTGCGAACGGGAAGGCTCCAGTTTGATCGGGGTGATGAAGTGGAGGTGATCGTGTTGCCAGGTCAGTCCCTGCACAATTCCACCCCAGCAACAGTGACCACAGCGCTGGGGGGCCGGGGACAGACTACGGGAGGAGGTGTCACCCTGAGCGAGGGGAGATGGAGAGGGACAAAGTGCCCTCCTGGCACCCGCTGCATCCGTCGCTCCTTCACACCTGCAACTCCGACGCTCCAGCCGGACGCTCCGCAGGGAACCCGTGGCTCCTTCCGCTACTTCCCGGTGCTGGCCGGGCTGCAGCTGCTGGCGCTGCTGGCCATGAGCGCGGCCGTGCTCTGGGTCAGCCTGCGGGGCTGAGCCCCCGCCGGGACCCCTCGGCCGCGGCCGATGCCTCCCGGCCCCGGGCCGCCCCGGCCCCGACGGCGTGGGCAGGGAGGGCAGCACCGGGGCCCCGCCGCGCCCTTCCTGCTGCCGCCAACTCCAATAAAGCTTCCCCGCCACCGCCCTGCGCTCCCGACTTGTCTCTCCGGCAGCCCCGACGGTCAGGCAGCCCCGAGGGTCCCCGCGCTCCGCCCCGACAGGGCGGCCCCGGGGGCGGGCGGGGCTCCCTGCCGAGGAACCAGGGTGCCAAGCTCCGCCGTCCCGTAGCAGCCATGCAGCTCCTGCCTCTGCTCGCCTGGGCTCTGCTGCCAGGTAAGGTCTCGCCGGAGGCCCCCACTCCCGGAGTGGCCCGTGGGGGCGGCCGCGACGGGCGGGAGGTGTCGGTGCGGTGGCAGCACTTCCGCGGCTCCGTTTGTCTCCTCAGGCTATGGGGCGATGGGCTGGCGCAGAACTGTGCAGGGATTCGTGGGGGAGTCCCTCTCAGTTACCTACAAGTACCGGCCCGGCCAGGAGATGAACCCGAAGTTCTGGTGCAACCCGGGAACATTTTATACCTGTGCTAAGGACATCATCATCACTTCGGAGTCACAGCCCGTGGTGCGGAAGGGCCGATTCTCCATCCGGGATAACCGCACACACCTGGTGTTCACAGTGACTGTGGAGGATCTGACAGAGGAGGATGCGGGAATCTACTTCTGTGGGGTGCGAACGGGAAGGCTCCAATTTGATCGGGGTGATGAAGTGGAGGTGATTGTGTTGCCAGGTCAGTACTTGTTGGTCCCCCAGGTCCAGCCCTGATGTGTCCCCCTCCAAGTACTGGGAGCAAGGGTTGCAGTAGGGGCAGCCTGCAGGTGGTAGGTGCCCAATGTCACCACAGTGCAGCAGGTGCCACCATCACCCACTCCCTGTGCCCAGATCTCCCCACAGCTCCTTCTCAGTGCTCCAGGATCAGCCATTGGTGGGATGCACCTACCTGCTCTCTGTGTCTCATTTTCCCTCTCATCAGATCTTGCTGTCCTTGTCTGTGCTGTCCTTGCCTTATTGCATCACACTGGGGAATTCCTCACCCCCCTGTGCTGCCTTGTTTCCCACTTGGGACAAGCAGAGCCTCTGGGCACCAGGCCCTGGGCTTTGGGAACATCCCTCTCCATTGCCTTGCTAGGGATCAGCCCCCATGGCAGGACACATATATGGGTTTGTTGTGTTAGTACTGAACGAGTCATGGGGTACCCAGACCCCCTTCCTGCAGGATGAACTCTGTTTTGTGCATGTTTTGAGGGGGACCAGGACTGTGAAAAGCCTCCTGGGCAGTGGTAGGATCTTACAGCCTTCCCACCTCAAGGGGTGTCCTTCAGCTACTCCTTGGGTGACAGTAAGTGGGTCACTTCTGACTCGCTGAAAGACCCACAGCATTTTTCCCCCCCAGAGACAGATCAAACAAGCCTCTCCTCTTTTCATTACAGCCACCCCACCATCAACCTCCACCACAAACAAGCACACCGATCTCACTAGCTCTGTAACAGGCCCCACACAGACAACTTCCCAAGGGGGAACTGTGCACATGACGTCAAATCCGTCCAGCAACCAAAGGTGAGTAGCAGCTCCTGCCTACAGCAGCCACTTCCCTCAACAAGATTTGTTTGGTGCAGCTGGAGCCCTGCAACCCTCAGACTCTTCACAGCTCCCTTAAGGATCCAGGCATCCTGCTTGTACCTTTAGAGACCACTCCACCTGGAAAAATTCTTCCCTAAGAGGGTAGTGAGACACTTGCACAGATTGCCCAGAGAAGTTGTGGGTGCTCCACCCCTGGAAGTGTTCCAGGCCAGGCTGGATGGGGCTCAGAACAACCTGGTCTGGTGGAAGGTGTCCCTGCCCATGGCAGGAGATTAGAACTAGGTAATCTTAAAAGAATTCTATGATTCTATGACAATAATTCCAGTGTCTCTGGTCACATGGCCCCAGAAAAGCCCTGCTTCTCTCCCGTCCATCTTGCAGCTTAAGCAAGCCATGAGCTGTTGCCACAGGAGAAGTGGTTTCTGCCTGACCCCACTTCCTTCCCCAAAACTCAGAGGCAGTGTTTGCTATTGGGAAACCAAATGCAGGCCAGTGTCCTGTTCTGCTTTGTAGTCACACACAGCCCAGCAGAGATAGTGGACAAAGCATTAAACAGGAGTTGTAGAGCTTCCCTCATTCTCTCCTGCCTCTGGGAGGTGATGCCTCAGCAGGCAAAGCTGAGGCTCCCCATTAGCATGCTCCAGGGATAGCTGGCACACCAACTTTGCCTGCTTACCCATTAAAAACAAGGTCAACAAATAGTGGAGCTAAACCAGAGCAACACTAGGTCCAGGAACCCATCCTTAAACCAGTGAAGACTCAGCAGCTCTCAGACCTCAGTGTCAGTTTGCTTCTGCAGTTTTTGGTTTGCTTTGCTCCGTGCTCAGCTGGCAGCCTGACTGCCCCACACCTGCTGTCCTTCCTCCCAGGGAAAGCCCCGTCACCCACAGCCACTTCCCGCAACCCTGCTCTATGCTGGTTCCTCTTGAGAAGTGTGGGAACAGAAACTCCTGTTTTCTTGCAGATTGAACGTGGTTGAGCACATCCTCACTCCGGGCATCGTAGTAGTTCTTCTTTTGCTTGCTGTGGCTGCTGCTGTTCTGGTAATACTGTCCAGGAAGAGGAAAAAGGGTGAGAGAAGCTGCCACTGCCACACACACCCTATTTCTGCTCCAGAACCTGCCTTTGCTTTATTTATTTTTTCCTCTATATTTTTTTTCTCCCCCATTCCCTCCCTGATCCATCCAATTCCTTGATCCCTCACTGAGACCTCCACCAAGGAGGACTCCTTGCCCTGAGGGAACGGTGGGACCATCCCACAGGTCTCATCCCCATGGGAGCAGGGAATGGCAGCCCTTGGGGTGGGTGCTGCTTGGCACAGCACCTACTTGTGTTTGTCTGGGCACCATCAGCTTCCCCAGATGGGCTCACTTGTTTGGGCCAGGCTTGCACTAAGCTTGACACAGTTTAAGGCCAGAGTGAAGGATGTGGGGGGGACAGGAGAGGACGTTGCCAGCTGGCAGGTGGGGTCTGGTTTTATTTGAAGAACTGCTCCAGTTTGGATGGCTCACAGGATAACAGGTTCCTTTCCTGCTTTACGGTGAGATTCGCAGTGGCAGTGCAGTTTCTTAATTAATTTCTTTTCCTCTGTTTTCACTCATGTCTAACCACATCCGTGCTCCATCCAGCCCTCTCCAGAGCAGCCATAGAGATGGACAGGACTCGCAGTGTTTCTCATACAGTAAGGAAAACCTCATGAGGTCTTGGGATGCCATGTCCCAAGTTCTCATGGAGAGGGGAAGCGTTACACCCTGAGCTGCCAGAGCCTCTACTGTCAGCCTGGCTCATGGTGCTTTAGGCTGGGAGGGATCCTTTGGGCACTGCTCGCCAACAGAAAGACACAAACAGGGCTTTTATGTGACTATCACAGAGTATTCCCGGGAAGAGAATTTAGGATTGGGATAAAAGGTTTGCCCCCAGGCCCCTCCAAGCATGGGAGCTGCTCCTCTGAGTAAAACAGGCTTGGGAAACAGGCAAAGCACACCTGAGGCAGCAGTGGAGCAGCTGCTCTTTGCTCACTGCTTGGAGAGCGTTTTCTGATTTTATCTGCCAGATTTTGAGGAGAGGCTGGTGTCACTAACTAGAATTCCCCTGGGGAATGTTGAACCAGCCCTTGCTTCAGGTTTTATTTCCACCCAGTGCTCCTGCAGCCATCAGTCTCAGCACCCATCAGGACAGGCAGCAGGGCAGGAGGTGCTCCCACCCCTGTGGATGCAGGCGGCAGCAGGTTAAGAGCTCATCCCTCTCCATCAGGGAGCAGATGCCTTGAATTATGCAGACATTAACCACCACATGGGCACAGCCGAGAGCCAGCTGTACAGCAACGCCAAGGCTTTCCGGAGCCTGCAAAACTCCACAATCGAGTACATGGAAGTCAGGCACAGTGCTAAGGTAGGAGAATGCAGAGCAGTGCCGGGCTGGAGGTGGTGGGGGGAAAGCTGGGGCGGGTGGGTGATGGCGTGGGCAGTGGGATAGGCTGGGTGGGGAGGGAGGGGGCTGCAAAGGGGCTCACCAAACTGGAGAGCAAGTGACCCTGGATAATGTGGGTTCCCTCTCCAGTCCCCATGGCTGCTCCTGGGTGCTTAAAGCAGCCGAGAGAGGTTCCAGCAGACAGTGTTTCCCTGGAGCAGCCCCACAAAGGATGTTTTTTGTTTATCCCCCTCCTTTCCCAGCCTGTGGAAGAGGAATCAGAGGCAATATATGCCAGAGTGCAGAAGCGTGTGCCGCAGCAGGAGCAGATCTACAGCAACATGCCACCAGCTCCACGGCCCAGTGAGGAGCCTGAGAGCAGAGCTGGGGGAGTGTGAGCCAGCACCCAGCCCCATGGGCTGCTTCTGCTGCCAGGAGTGCCACTGGGACCTGCATGGAGGGGATTGCATTGGCATTGCACTCAGGCAGGAGCTGGCTGGACAGTGGAGCTGCTGCTCTTCAAGGCTCGGATGTTTCCTTGGAGCAACACTGAGAGGAGACATGGAGCGGGATGAGGATAAAATCATCCCTTTGCATTTGGAGTCCTCATCCATACATTAGTGGTGCTGGGAATGAAAATTTTCCCCCTGAAGTGAGGCAGTCCAGGCCAGTGACCTGCCAGGCAGGGTGTCGGGGAGCTGGGAGGGGGAGGCAAGGCTGAGGGTTGCGGGTGGGCTGGCTCCCTGAACCCACCACCTGTCCCACTTGCCCTTCTGCATTGTTCTTGGGGGGTGAAGCTTCCAAACCCACGGATCTCCTCAGAGTGACTTTTTTCATGCTGATGGCAGCTGGCAGCTCCTGGGAAGCAGGACAGTGGGAAATGTTATATCCAAGTGCATTTGCACAGGGTGCTTGGGTGGAGGATGTGGGGTATTAAGGTCTTGGTGAAGAAATGGCCTCTCCCCAAACACCACACTTGCACAGCCCCCAGGGAGGTTTCCTCCTGCTCTCTCCCACCACCTCTGACCTGGGAGCACACACAGGGGCTGTAAATATCACCCTGCTCATCTCTGCTTTGCTGATAGCTTTTTTTTTCTGGCACCCACTAAATACCTTCTTCTGTGTCAAATGTTGCTGCTTTATCAGCGACAGCAAGTGAGAATCTGATGGCATCGACCATGGTGTGTGTGGCTGTGTTTGTACAGCAGGTTTCCACCTCCTAAAGGGTTTATTGCAGAGTGTCACCCTGAAAGCAGGTCCAGCCCCTAGCTCGTGTTCAGATGGGCTCCAGCAGTGTGAGAACTCAGATCTTTGAGGTGAGGACTCTTGGGGCTCCAGTACAAACCTGCAGCTCCCACCCATGCTGCAGCATTGCTCCTTGCTGGGACATCCCACAGGGTCTTGCCCCTGCATGCCAGTGCCCTTCTCAGTGCATGAACTCCTGCTCAGCACCAGGCAATTCACCCGTCAGGACAACCCACTCCCACAAAAAATGGATCTGGGCACCTATTTGTGGTGGGTTGGGAGCAGAATACCTGAGCTCTTCCACACACACTGTCCCATGCAAGTGGTTTTGCATGGAGAGATGATTTTTCCCTTGCCATGGGAATTTGGGTGCTGTAACTCTGTGCAACTAGGCTGGTTTCAGGGCAGGGATGCTGATTTACACTGCAACCAGGACGAGGGTGAGGCAGGAGCTTCTCGTCCTCTACAACTACCTGAAAGGAGGTTGTAGCCAGGTAGGGATTGGTCTCCCAAGTAACAAGCAACAGGAGAAGAAACTGCCTCAAGTTGTGCCTGTGGAGGTTTAGCTTGGATATTAGGGAAAATTTTTTTACCAAAAGGGCTGTCAAGCATTGGAACAGGCTGCCCAGGAAATGAGGGAGTCACCATCCCTGGAGGTACCTAAAAGATGTGTAGGTGTAACTCTCGGGGACATGGTTTAGTGGTGGCCTTGACAGTGCTGAGTTAATGGATGGACTTGATGATCCTAGAGAACTTTTCCAACCTAAAGGATTCTATGTGGGGAGACTTTTCCTGCTGATGTGGAGATGTTGAGGCAGTTGTGGAGATGTTGAGGCAATCCTGCAGCTCTCAGCTCTTACGGGCATGGACCAAATTGCTCCTGTACAAGGGGAAGCCCTCCCAGAGCTTAGCAGGCTGCACAGAGCCCTTCTGCAGCCCGGGGAGCCCCTCTTATCAGAGCCTCTTCCTCTTAAACCCTCAGGGCCATTGAGGCTGCAGTGTTCCCTCTGCTGTATTGGCATAATCTGCTTGGGCAGCTCACAGAGGGTCACGGAACTCCCCGGAGCTGCTATCGCCATCCAGACACTGCTTCCTATTTCCCCTGCTGAAATACTTCCCCTAAAGGGGCTCCAAGAGAGCTGGAAAGGGACTTTAGACAAGGGGTGGAGTGACAGGACAAGGGAGAATGGCTTCAAACTGACAGAGGGAAGGGTTAGGTTAAATATTAGGAATAAATTCACCTGTGAGGGTGGTGAGGCCCTGGCACAGGTTGCCCAGAGAAGCTGTGGCTGCCCCATCCCTGGAAGGGTCCAAGGCCAGGTTGGATGGGGCTTGGAGCAACCTGGGCTAGTGGAAGGTGTCCCTGCCCATGAGAGGGAGGTTGACACCAGTGGTCACAGGCACACACTGCCAGTGCACGTGTGGCCACACACACCCCAGCACACACAAACACACGTGCACCCCAGTGTGCACACACATCCCACACATATACCAGTGCACGCACACATCCCACTGCACACACACACATTGAATTGCACACAAACACACATCCCAGTGCTCACACACATCCCACTGCACACACACACATTGAATTGCACACAAACACACATCCCAGTGCTCACACACATCCCACTGCACACACACACATTCAATTGCACACAAACACACATCCCAGTGCTCACATTTTTACAGTGCTCACACATTTACACAGTCACACACACACATTTATACAGTCACACACACACATTGTCACACACACACATTTACACACTCACACACACATTTACACACACACACATTTACACAGTCACACACACATTTACACACACACACATTTACACAGTCACGCACACACACATTTACACACACACACACATTTACACACACACACATTTACACACACACACATTTACACAGTCACACACACATTTACACAGTCACGCACATTTACACAGTCACGCACATTTACACAGTCACGCACATTTACACACCCACATTCACAAACTCTCGCTCTCTCACCCCGGCCCCGCCCCATTCCTCGGCCCCGCCCCTGGCCCCGCCCCCTCCCCAAGCCCCGCCCCGGCCCTGCCCGCGCACGCGCAGCGGCGCTGTCGGCGCGGCGGGCGATGGTGGCCGGCGGGGCGATGGTGGCCGGCGGGCGGGCGAGGAAGCTGGTGCGGCGTTACCGGCTGGCGGCCGCCACGGCCCTCGCCATCCTCCTGCTCCAGGGGCTCGTCCTCTGGAGCTCCGCCGGCCTCGACGAGGAGGGGCCAGCCGAGGTGCGCCGCGGGAGGGAGCAGGGGGGCCGCCCGGGGCCTGCCGGGGGGTCGGTGAAGGGTCGGGGGGGCGGCGAAGGGGATGGAGGGGCTGTGAGAGGGCTGAGGGCGACGCGGGGGACAGGGGAGGCCTGAGGGGACTGAGGTGGGCTGAGGGCCTGAGGAGTCATGGGGGGGCGGTGCTTGCTGGAAGGGGGTGTTTTTTGTGGGGAGACCCTTGGGGGACAGTGCCCTGGGGGGACCGGAGTGACCTCTTGCTCTGGAGCTGGGAGGGGGGCACAGAGGGCGTGCTCCCCCCCACGTTCAGGGTGTCTCTGTGGGGTTGGTGAGGCCCAGACCCAGGATGGGGTCGCTGGCTTGGGGAGAGGGGGCCACAGCCCCAGGCTGATGGGGACAGGGGCACTGGGATGGGCAGTGGGATGTCGCCTGTGAGGGGTCTCCAGCTGCAGCAGTGCAGGGTCACAGCACCGGAGAAAGGGAGCTTGTAGCTTGTAACCCAGAGGGGTTGGAGTCTGGTATGGGGGAGGGAGTGTGGGAGGCTTTATGGGGGTCTTGCACTTCTCTGTGATCTGGAGGATGCTGTGAGGAGGTCGGCTGCACCCAAATATAAAACACGGAATTCAGAGAGCTGGGATGGCACACACAGCAGCTCGGGAAGTTTGTGTCAGCTCCTGTGTACCTGGCCCGGTCAGGGGCATCCCTGTGAAGTGTGAGGGAACAAGGACCTTTTGGAGTCCCTGTTGTCTTTGTACCAGAACACTCTGCTGGGGTGAAATGCGTCACTGCTTTCTTGTGACTGTGGGGAAACCGAGGCACAGGCTGCTGAAGGAGTTTGCCCAAGGTCAGGCACAGAGCAGGTATCAAGGAGGCTCAGGCTGCTGAAGGATGTTGCTGCCACCTTCAAACAAAGCTCCTGGTCTCTGGGTTGCTTATTTGGATTTATTTATTTATTGGGTACTGCCCAGACTGTATCCAGGTCCAGTGTGTCTGGATGGACCAGTGGACCAGTGGCTGAAACCTCCTGGTGTGGAGGGTGATCCCATGGTCAGCAGGTCTAGAAAGTTTTCCTCAAGAGCAAAGAGGTGAGAAGGTGAACTGGGAAGCCCGTTGCAATAGGGAAGGTCTCTAAGGTGACACCACGCACTCAGCAGGTTAATTCCCAGCCCCAGGAAGTCTTGGGCCATGGGGAACGGCCATGAGCACCTTTGTGTGCTGCCATACACCCATCACTGACACAGAACCAGGGAATAGATGTGGCAACAGAGAGGACATGGAGTTGCCCATGATCCAGAGGCACTGCAAGCATGAGAGCAGACTGATCTGGCACCAAGGAGTGCCCGACTGCTCCTTTCCCTTTTCTGTGACCTTGATCAAATTACTTCACCTGTCCTGTCTTCCCTTTTCCTCTGCACCATCCTGTACTGCTTTTCTCTGCTCCTGCCTTGTGCAGCCTCCTGGGTTGGCTTGTTCTGCCTTGGTCCTTGCCTGAATTCCCCATGTCTCGTCCCAAAACTGAGCTGGGCACCTGACAGGTTTGGCCGTGGGTCCCCATGCCTGGAAATGGGATGGTTCACCACCAGCAGCCCTGACTCCAGGGTTTGGGAATTGATGAGCCTCTTTGGAGAAGGCAAGAATGATGGCGAATTTTACAGACAGCCCAAACCCATTAGCAAGCTGGGAAAAGTCCAATTAACCTTTATTTCTTGTAAAATGGCAGGTTTCTGTGCCCTCCTGCAGCTTCTGATTTTGGCCAGACCTGGAGGAGTCATCATTCCCCTAAGGGCATTTCTGGTAAAGCCAGAGGAACACTCCCAGGAGAGCCTGACCTTGTGGGCCTAGAAGGATTTGGGGAAGTTTGGGATCTCTTAATTGCCAGAGTAAATGGCTCCTTCCCACTAATGGACACAGCTCATCCCCACCACGAATGGGCTGTGACTGGCTATGGAGAGAGAAAGGGAGACTTGAGTCCTGGAAGCACTGTGGAGCCGGCTGTGCTGCTTGGATCTATCCCTTCTCTTCCCAAGCCTGATTGTGGGGTCCTGCAGGCTCCCTGTATTCACCAAACAGATGCTTTATGGTGTGCAGGGCAGGAGTAGCTGGATCTGTCTCCATCACCCTTCCAGGCAGGAGGTGACATCTCTCTGGGGCCTGTGTGTTGGTGTCCACTGTGTGCTGTGGCTCCAGAGAAGCTTCCTGTGAAACGTCTTCTCTTCTAGAGAAGAGATTCCTCGACTTTTTCTTTTCTTTTTAGGGGGCTGACTCCAGCCATTTTAGTTCTGGATTCCTCTGGTGACTTTGGAAAGTTTTGGTGCTGATTTTGTCTGATGGGTGCTCATATGTGGCAGACACTGGAGTCAGACAACCAGAGGGGGAATCCTGCAGGACACCAGGTGCTGTTAACTCTGCTCCTCACAATGGCAGAGCTTGGACCTGTGCTGGGGATTGGGTGCAGGTAGATACCTGACCCACAGCTCTGTGGCACTGTGGAGTGGCAATGTCACACTAGGGGAGGCAGGACAGGGTAAGTCTCTCAAGAAACAAGCAAACAGGACAAGAGGAAACAGCCTCAAGTTGTGCCAGGGGAGGTTTAAGTTGGATATTAGGAAAAATTTCTTCAACAAAAAGGTTGTCAAGCCCTGGAGAGGGCTGGGTGAGGAAGTGGTGGAGTCACAGTCTCTGGAGGTATATAAAAGATGTGTAGATGTGGCACTGGGGGACATGTTTTAGCGGTGGCTTTGGCTGTGCTTTAACAGTTGAATGATCTTAGAGGGCTTTTTCAACCTAAACGATTCGATTCTGTGATTCTAAGTGACCTCTGGCTGGTGCCTGGAGTCATCTGTGTGTGTCAGGAGGAGGAGATGGGGATGGGGAGCCTCACCAAATGTCCAACACATGAGTCTTAAATACAGCAGCACAATGTGGCCAGAGCTGTTCCCTGCCAGGCTGGGGTGGAGGGATTACTCTGCTGTGGTGCAGTAATTAGAAACCCTTGAGTTCGTTAGCTGTCAGCTCCGGAAAAGCTGGCGATGCTTCTAACAACTTCCCTACTGGGAAAGGCAGCCAGGCATGCTTGTGAGCTGGGAACAGGGCTCCTTCCAGGGGGATGAGCAGGACTGTAACCAGGGGTGAGCATCAAATGGGGGGAATCCCTGGAGTCAGGTGTGTTGGGGAGTGGAGGGTGCGAGCAGGACCAGTGAGTCTCTTCCTGTAGGAACGGTGCTGAGCCCATGGAAGAGTCACTCCTTGATTGTAGCTCCTGACTGCCTGCTCCTGTGGTGCTTGGTGGGGAAAACAGGTTTATAGCTGTGGAACTGATGGTCCTGCCTGGTGACCAATGAAGGGTTTGCTGCCTGTCTCGGCCCGCCTGTGACGCATGTCTGGGTGGAGGTGGACTCGGCTCATCCCCGCTGAACCAACCCCTTGGGATTTAAGCAGTGGTTTGGCCATGGTTTGCAGGCTGTGCCACCACAATAAGGGTAGTTCAGGGACTGTGGAGCAGGCAGATCATGCCAGATGCTTTCCAGCCTTTCCACTGTGTGCATTCTCCTGGCTGTGACCTTCCCAGGAGCTACACCCATTGGGTTCCTTGTGCTGGGGGCTAGTTTAGTCCTGCTGTCCTTGTGAGACATCTGCCCATCCTCATGAGATGCTGCTGCCCAGGAATACCCCTGGGTGTGCCTCGCAGCCCCCTGTGGTGCCTGGCACAGTGACTGGGCAGTCAGGGTTTGGGGGTGCTGTGAGAGAACCGTGGGAGGCCTGGCTGGAGCAGGCAGCTGCCTACCTGTCATCTGGGAGCCCCTGCAGTGGGAGCACACAGCCACAGCCCCACGGGTACCACTTACTGGGAAAGTTCTTTCCCACGAGCATTGAATCCAAACTTCCCAACTCCCTGCTCTCCCCAAGGCTGGCTCATCAGCCAGCCTGGCAGAGGTAACGAAGCATAATTAATTACACATCCGCTTGGCTCCATGGGAGGGTTTGTAACTGGATTTCTAGGGAAGTGGTGATGGCAGTGCCTGCCCCAGCCCAGTGCAGGGAGCTGGGGCCCAGGGAAGGGAGTGTGGGCAGGACCTCAGTTGATGCCTTTCTGGTGCTTTCAGCCCAGAGAGCACAGCTGTGACTGCCTGGGACTCTGGCTGTGCTGGGCTTGGGCTCACAGCGTGGTCATGGCAGGGAAGAGCTGGTCCATTTACCTCCTGGTAAAATAACCACCGACTGCCAGTGCAGCCTGGTGCTTGTCTCCACTGTTAGGGATGCCTCTATGTGGGCAGGACCCTGGAGGGTGGCTGGTGCAGGCACAACCCACTGTGGCAGTTTAGTCTGCAGCAAGCCCAGCCACAGAGAGCAAGACCCTTTGTGTGTGTCAGGTGCTGTGATGATGGGGTGTGCAAATTGAAGTCTCCCTTGCTGGCATATAGGGGTCTGTCCCTGTGACTGGGGCATAGAACCATGCAGGAGGGTGCTGTGGGGTCTTAGCCTGGGGTTTTAGGAGGCTGTGTAATGCCCTTTGCTGCACAGTGGTTGCTCCTGGAGCACTTGCTATGCTGCAGCGCTGAGCTCTGTGGGGACTGGGAACAGAGGTGCTCCAAGGAGCATGTTGGCAGAGCCAGGGGAAGCAGGCCCGAGTTAATGCTGTCTGTCCTCTCTTCTGCATCCACATGGAACCACAACAGGAGCGGCAGAAAAAAGCTGGGTTTCCCGAGAGCAGCGATGGCTCCAAGGACTCGGACAGCTCTGCTGGTCGCCGGGGCAGCGCCGGCCGGAAGCACGGGCGGTGGCGGGGCCGGCTGGACAGCCCCGGGGCACTGGTGTCCAAGGTGGTGAGAGCCGTCACTGCCAGACACAGGCCGGGATGGAGGCTGCCGGCCGCGCCGGACTCCTCCAGCCGCAGGAACCTGACGGAGCTGCGCGGGGAGGCCCAGCTGGCCGTCTTCCAGCAGGGTGACACGGGCAGCGTGGAGGGGGCTCCCCAGCCCACCGAGAACAGCTTCACCCCCAAGTGCGAAATCACGGGCAAAGACGCCCTGTCGGCGCTGGCCCGCGCCAGCACCAAGCAGTGCCAACAGGAGATCGCCAACGTGGTGTGTCTGCACCGGGCCGGCAGCCTCATGCCCCAGTCCGTGCCTCGCCACTGCCAGCTCTCTGGTGAGTCCCGCTGAGGTGCTCCTGCTCACCCTGGGCATCGGGAATATCCCAGGCGCCTTCCTTATGTCACCACACTGACCCACCTGGCAACAAGCGGCCTCAATCTGTCACTGATTCCCAGATTACCGCTGCCTCTGTAATCCAATCAAAGCTGTGCCAGCCTCCTTTAAGCTGGGCTGTTCATCCCAGCCCGCAGTGCTGCAGGGGTCAGAGCCCCGCCCAGCTGCATCTCCTGTTTTGAGGGGGCAGAGAAGGACAGCCCCTCCCTCAAAGTGCCCCTGTCAGTGTAAGACAAGGTGGGGGGTGTGCCACCGTTCACTGCCACTGCAGCCAGTTTGGGGTTTGTCTGAGGCCTTTTGCTTCTTTGCTGTCCCCTGCCTTGCTCAGGAGGTCTGAGTGGTGGATGCCAAGGCTGGGGGTGGCTGACAGCCCTCTCCCTCCACGTGCAGGCAAGGTGAGCCCTGTCATCCAGTGGGACGAGAGCCGGCTGCAGCAGGTGCCCCCCAGCCAGCCCGTGCGCATCGCCTACATGCTGGTCGTGCACGGCAGGGCCATCCGCCAGCTGAAGCGGCTCATCAAGGCCGTGTACCACCAGCAGCACTTCTTCTACATCCACGTCGACAAGGTGTGTGCTGGGGTGAGGGGAGGGGGTGCTAATGGTGCTGCATCAGTCACTGGGACAGGAAGCAGAGCTGGGTGGAAGTGGTTGGATAGGGTTGGTCCTCACTGCTGTGGAGCTGTGACCCTCCTGCCTCTGCTTCTGCAACCCCACAGAAGCAGGATCTATCCCCCCTGCCCAGAATAGTCTTATCGCTCCCCTCCACATGGAGGCTCCTGCGAGGGCTGACCCTGGGCTAGTGGCAAGGAGGGCAGGGCTCCAGGAGGATGAGCTCCCTGCTGAGGGTGAGCCCTGTTCCCTGGCAGCGCTCCAACTACCTCCATCGCGAGGCCGTGGAGCTGGCCCGGCACTACCCCAACATCCGTGTGACACCCTGGCGCATGGTGACCATCTGGGGAGGTGCCAGCCTGCTGAAGATGTACCTGCGTAGCATGAAGGACCTGCTGGAACTGTCTGAGTGGCCCTGGGACTTCTTCATCAACCTGAGTGCCACCGACTACCCAACGAGGTGAGGACGATGGAGGTGTTCGGGCAGCAGCCTTGGGAGGGGCAGGGAGGAGCAGGGATCTGAGGAAGATGGGGTTGGAGATTGCACCCACGTGCTGGTGATGATGTTCCAGGGCCAGGCTGGTCCCATCTCTGCGGAGGAGCCCAGCCGGAGGCTGTTTATTCCTGCGGTCTGGGTGTTGCAGGGGAACACACGTGTGAGGCGCCAGACGGCAGAGAGGCTGTGTCTGTCTCCCCAGTGACAGGACAAGGCTTTGAGTCAGCACCCACCAAACAGCTTTAGGCTCCTTGTGTCTGATGGCTCTTGCATTATGAGTGTTTACTTGGCTGCTTCACCCCCGAGGCATTAATGATTCCTAATTTGCACCTCAGGACCAATGAGGAGCTGGTGATGTTCCTGTCCAAATACCGAGATAAGAACTTCCTGAAGTCTCATGGCCGAGACAATGCAAGGTAATCCCAGCTCAGGGCAGAGCTGAGCTGAAGGAACAGATAAAGGAGGGATTTCAGAAACAGCTGGGCAAGGGGGGATGTTCTGCATGGAGCTGCACTTAGCAAAGTGGTTGACAATTCTAACTCCTCATTCTCATCCACATTGGCAGGTTTATCAAGAAGCAGGGCCTGGACCGCCTGTTCCACGAGTGTGACTCCCACATGTGGCGGCTGGGCGAGCGCCACATTCCCGAGGGCATCGTGGTGGACGGGGGCTCCGACTGGTTCTCGCTGACGCGCAGCTTCGTGGAGTACGTGGTCTATACCGACGACCAGCTCGTGTCCCAGCTGCGCCAGTTCTACACCTACACGCTCCTGCCAGCCGAGGTGGGTGCTTGCCTGCAGGGCACAGGCTGGGTTTGCTTACCACTGTATTTAACATCTCTGTTCCACTTCATCCCTGGGTAGCTGCAAAGGGCATTGCTGGTTCTGCTTTGTGCCTCCCCTCGTCCAGACGTGACAGATATGAGAGAGGATCAGACAGGCCAAGGGTCATGTTTAGATCCAGCCCTGCTTTAGGTCCAGACGCCCCTCTGGGCCAGATAAGGACTGGTGTGGGCGCACAGCCTGGTCCCTTACGTGTTGCCTTGTGCTGGGAACAGGGATAAGCTGTTCAGGAGCAGTCGAGGTCTGTCCTGTTCCTCTACGGGTGGGGGTCTCCATTAACCACCCATCCTCCATCCCCACTGGGTGTCCCTTCTCTGCCATGCACAGTCCTTCTTCCACACTGTCCTGGAGAACAGCCATGCCTGTGAGACGCTGGTCGATAACAACCTCCGAGTGACCAACTGGAACCGGAAGCTGGGCTGTAAGTGCCAATATAAACACATAGTCGACTGGTGCGGGTGCTCCCCAAATGACTTCAAACCCCAGGACTTCCTCCGGCTACAGGTGAAAAACATCCTCCTTTCTCCTCCTGCTCTCTCCCCTGCTCCCTGTCTCTCTCCTCTCTGAGCTGCCCCGCGGGCACCCTGGACTGCGGTGCCAGCTGCTGTGCATGCCCCCACGAGCTGCACCCCAGCCCTGCAAGGGACCAGAGCAGGGTTGGCTCCCCAGCCGCTGTGGGGCTCAGTGTTGACATGTCTGTAAACACTCGGGCAGCAGGGTTGTGCTGGTTGTCCTGCCATGCAGCCAGGCTTCTGCTTGCAGTGCTGTTCCTCTTCCCAGACTTTCTCTCCTGTTTTCCTGCTCTTTCCCTGCAGACCTATCACTTGGGGCAAATACCTTTTTGGTAAAACCCCTTTGGAGTGCTGCCGCTTTTGGCAGGACAAAATGCCTTCTGACAAACTGTCTCCCATGCTCTCAGTGCATGGGGATGTAGACTGAACACGGGAGGCTTGGGGGAGGTAGACCCAGCTCTGAAAAGAGCAGTTGGCAGGATTTTCCAGCAGTCTTGGGCTTGCAGAGCCCAGAGCAGAGCCCTGATCCTGCAGGCTGTGCCACATGGCCAGGGCTTGTGCAGGGCTCTGCAGCAGCTCTGCGGGGTGGGGGCCCATCAGAATAGAGATTGCAGCAAAGGAGCTGGATGACACATGGCTGCTTCTGAGCACAGAAAGGAGGCGGCAGTGGGAGACATGGGAACCCATCTGCATTACCAGTAAGCGTTCGATGTGCTCCCACTGATCCTGTCATAGAGGATCCCACGTACAGACTGGCTGGGCTGGGCTGCTCCTTAGCCTGTGCCCTCAAAGGGGACAGGATGGGTCCCAGCGTTTCTTCCTGCTGGGGTGGGAGGGCAGAGCGAGCGAAGCCAACACTGTTAGAAATGCCTGTGCTCTTCCAGCAACTCTCCAGACCCACCTTCTTCGCCCGCAAGTTCGAGTCAACAGTGAATCAGGAGGTGCTGGAGATCTTGGACACACACCTCTACGGCAGCTACCCCCCCAACACACCGGCCCTCAAGGCGTACTGGGAGAACGTCTATGACCGCGTGGACGGGCTCAGCGGGCTCAGCGATGTCACCCTCACCTTCTACACAGCCTTCTCCAGGCTGGGGCTCCACAAAGCCGCGTCCACGCCGGCAGTGAAGGCTGACAAGCTCTGCAGGTGGGGTGTTTGCTGTAGGGCTCTTTCCAGGCTCCAAGTGGCAGCCTTCACCTCGTGCTGGGAGGATGCCAATGCTAAGGCGTGCAACCTCTCTCTCTGTCTCTTTATCCAGATTTGAACCCCGGGGCTTCCCCTCCAGTGTGCACTTATATTTCTATGACGACCGTTTCCAGGGTTACCTGGTGATGCAGGAAGTGCAGAATTTGGCAACTGGGCAGGCAGAGTCCCTGGAGGTGTGGATGATGCCCCAAGGAGCTCTGAAGCTGTCAGGTCACGGAGGGCAGGCAAACCGCTTGCAAAACCTTGAGGTAAATGGGGCACTTTCCTGCCTGGCTCTCCCACTCTGTGCAGCCCTTCCTCCTCTCCCCCACCTGCACCACGTCGTGGGGACAGAGGGACACAGTGCTGCCACTATGTCTGAGAACAAACCTTTGTCTGGGAGTTTGGTTTCTGTGTGGCATGTGGAGCTGATTGGTGGGGAACAGGCCTACAGAGGATCTTTCAGGGGAGAGCTGAGGCCATGGTGCCCAACGCCTGCAGCTGCAGGAGGCCTCCCAGGGCTGGATTAGCACTGACAGGGTTCAGGCACATGAGCCATGGCGGGTGGGTTGTCCATTGCTTTGGGCTCCAAAGTTAATGCCTTCCCTGGTTCGGACAGGTGAAACACAAAACCTCAGCTGATAAAAAAACCTCTCTCTGCCCAGCATCCCACTGTTTGTGCCTCCTGTCCCTCCAGGTGGGCACAGAGTGGGACCCCAAGGAAAGACTGTTCCGCAATTTTGGAGGCTTGATGGGGCCTTTTGATGAGCCGGTGGCCATGCAGAAGTGGTCACGGGGCCCCAACCTGACAGCCACGGTGGTGTGGATCGACCCCACCTACGTCATTGCCGCCTCCTACGACATCACGGTGGATGCCGAGGCAGAGTTCACCCAGTACAAGCCCCCCCTCAACCACCCACTGCGCCCCGGCATCTGGACCATCCGACTCCTCCAGTTCTGGGAGCCTTTGGGGGAGAACCAGTTCCTGGTGGTGCCCCAGACCTTCAACCGCAAGCAGCCTCTCAGGAAAGGTGAGGATGCTTTGGGGCTGGACAGGAGGGTTTCCCCGTGGGTGGTCCAAGGTGCATCCCCCTGTGCTGGCCTCTGGGCTGCAACTGGTGACAAGGCAGGAACCATTTCTGCTGGTGTCCCCTTGCCCACTTGAATCCTTAAACTGGGCCTTTGGGCAGCTGTGGAGGGCCCATTGGCAGGTCAGTCAGATCCTTCCTGCATCAGCATCCCAGTCCTTGGGCTGGAAGGGAGCTGGGATTGGAAAGGGATGAGGTGGTGTGCCCCACCATAGTGGGAGGTAGAACCTGCAGGGATGTTGCTGCGCTGCTGATCCCCTCTCTCTTCTCTCCCTGTCCTGCCCAGACGACAGCAACTGGCTGCACGGTGGGCCCCCCCGCAACGAGTACATGGATCAGAACTTCCAGGGCCTGGGGGGGATCCTGAACCTGCCGCGCTCCGAGGCGGCGGAGGAGGATGCGGCGCAGAAGGCGCAACTGACGGGCAAGGCACTGGAGGACTGGGCGGACACTGCCGTCGGCACCTTCTGGGCTGTGGCAGGTGTCTGTGTCAGCAGCCCCTCCGCCTGCACCTCCCTGGAGACCTGCAGCAAAACGTCCTGGAGCTCTCTCTCCCCGGACCCCAAATCGGAACTGGGGCCCGTCAAACCCGACGGGCGGCTGAGGTAGCAGGAGCAGCCGGGGGGCGGCCTTGGGAGCGAGGAACATCCTCCATCTCTGGCATGGGGTGTCTCCGGACCACATCACCCTGTGCCATTTGCACTGTAGTCACTCGAGGAAGAGAGAATGGGAACCTTCAGGCAGGGGAAAACCTTCTCCTGTTGGGGTGTTTTGGGCAGAGGGAGAAGCATGAGGTGGGTCTGCCCACCTCCCCAGGAACGGGCCCTTGCTGGCCAGGGAGAGCGTGCTGGGGTGCCCGTCCCTGTGAGGGCATGTCTGGTGCTTGGGAAGAGCTATGTGTTTGTTACTCCAGGCCTTGGAGCCTCAGGAAAGAGTGATGTGGGAGGGAGGGAGGGACAGCTGGTGTGTGGGCAGGCTCTGGACCAGCTCAGCACCCTGCCCAGCCCTGGGCTGGAGCTCAGCAGGACCAGGCCATTGCTGCTGGCTGCCCCCCCAGGGGGCTGGCGAGGGACTGGGGACAGGCAGAAGCAGAACAAGTCAAAGCCTGCTATGTGCACAGAACTGCTGCTGGCCCAGGGCTTGCATCTCATCCCCTCCACCCCAGCCCTTTAGTTTGTATTTTTATAAATATATATATAGAGAAATATATATGATGCAAAGTGCAATAGAGACGAGGGCCCGCGTTGGCCGGGAAATCCTTGTGTCTCCATCTCCCCTCAGACTGTAACGTACCTTGTTCTCTTAGGTGTCCTGGTGCTACAGGACAGGGTGCTGGGTTGTTTACGTATTTTTTTATTATTATTAATTATTATTATTGTTTTGCCGTTTGCCCATTTCCTGCTGGGGGCTGCTGGGGACCCGCAGCCTGCTGCCCTGGGGCAGGGTTGCCCCAGGTTGTGAGGTGCTGCCTGTCCCATGGGGCAGCTGCCCAACTGTGCCAAATGTCTGGAGCCCTGGTGTGTTGTGTGACAGCGAACGGGGAGCGCTCAGTGCGTGGTTCCAGGCCAACAAGCCGCTGTAGACTCAACCACTTTCATCTCTGCTCCAGCAAAGGGATGCCCCCATCCCCTGCCAAAACATCGTCCACGGAGCCAACATCCTGCTGCGGATGAGACAGCAGCTTGCCGTGCCTGGGGGGCTGCCCCATGCCACAGCTCCTTGGCCCGACCTTTTCTTTTCTCCTGCGTCAGCAGAAGCTCTTGGGACCTGCTGTGCTTCCCTGGACAAAAAGCAAAGCGGCGAGACAAGGTCCAGCCAGCTCCACCCGCTCTCTGCTGTTCCTGCTTCCCTCTGCTCCGGAGGGAAGAGACACCACCTCCTCCTGGGAAGAGTTGCAATGGAGCATCCCCCTTCCCTGCTGTCCTCACAGGATGTCCTTGGCGGTCTGCCTCCAACATTCTTTTCTCCAAGACTGATGCTGCCTGGAGAAGTCTGGGTTTGGTTTCACCCTGGGAAGACACATCACAGCTGGGGATTATCTGAAGCCTGTCTGGCTCAACCCTCTGCTCAAGGCAGGGTCTCAGGAGCCGGTGGGGTTTTGCTGTCTCCATGGATCTGTGCCATCCTCAATTTCCTCCTGTGTCCCATCTCCCCCTGCCTGGCAGGTCTCACCCTCCCAGTCTCCAGATTTAAGGATGCTGGTGCTGCAAGACGTGTGTTGTAAAATGGAGGGGATGGAGACCTTGGTATGTGAGGGCAGGTACCTGCTGGCACCTGGCCCATCCCTCCTGTGCCCACTCCTGCCTGGGGTATTCCAGGAGCTGTGGAGGGATGTGGGAGGGGAGAGGTGCCACACAGGGGAGGATGCCAAAACTCTGTGTCAGAAGCATTATGTAAAGTTGTCTTAAATATGCAACATCATCACAAATATATCTATATCTCTACAGTCCTGTGTCTGGTTTTTGTGGTGGTCTGGAAGGCCTGAAGGGTGGGGGGAGCTTGGGCTCACCCCAGTGAGGGTGTAAATCCCTCCTGGGCACCGGGGCAGGTGGTGTGGGGGTGTTGAGGCAGAGTGACCTTGCTCGTGTGGATAATGTATGACCCAAAACCAAGTTTGAGATTTTCATAGCATGTGGCCGGAGGGTGAGAGCTCGACGGCCCGGAGCCGGGGGCTGAGCCCGGTTACACCCTGGCAGCGTGTGCCCTGCAGGTACCGGACTACTTAGCCTTGACATGGCACTTAACTAAGGTGTTAATTAGCTAATGAGCGGGCACCTCCTGGTGCCTGCGGGGCCACAAGCCTCCCGCAGCCCAGCCCAGCCCAGCAGGAGCGGGGCAGCGCTGGGGCTGTCGCGTGTTGGTGATCCCGGGAGCCCCGCGGGGCTCCGGTAACCCCGGCACGGGGCCGGGGCACCCGCGGACGAGCCGGGCTGGCCCGGGCGCGTGTGCGGAGGGGAGCGGCCCGGGAGCCCCCGGAGCGCTGAGCCCGCCCGCCCCGGCCCCGCCTCGGCCCCGCCCCGGCCCCGCCCCGCCCGTCGCGGCCGGTGTGGCGCGGGCGGCGGGCAGGGGCTGCCGGCGGCGGGGTCGGGATGGCGCAGCCCGGGGAGGCCTCGGGCAACACGGCGGCCGCCAGCGCGGGCATGGACAGCAACGTCCTGGCCATCGTCATCGCCGCCAGTGAGTGCCGGGAGCGGGCTCCGCCGGGGCCGGGAGCGGAGCGGGGGCGGCCGCCGGGCGGGATCGGCCTTTGCCGGTGCCTCCCGGGCTGTGCCGGTGAGGGGATACCCCCGGTCTGGGGGTATCGCTGCAGCGTCCGGTCCTAATACGGGGTCCCGCTGGCTCCCGGGGTTGGGGGCCGAGCGGGGTGGGTGGCGGGGTGGCGGTGCCCGTGGGGGCTGGCGGTGCCAGTGGGCTCCGCGGAGCAGCGCGTGGGCCGGGTGGGAGCCGTGGGTTCCCGGAGACAGGAGCGCCGGCGAGCCGGCACCGTGGTGCTGAGAGAGCCGAGAGCCCCGGGAGGGGGATGCGGGGTGGGTCGCCCGGGGCCGGTCCCCGCTGCCGCGGTCCGTGATGGGGTGAGCCCCCGCCCCGGCTCTTCAGGTTCTTCCCGGTCTCGTAGAGAGAGAGAGATGTTGGGCACAAAGGGGCTTTGGCGCCGTTGGGACGGGCAGCAGGTGGAACCGGCTTCTCCGGGGCTTCTCCAAGCTGCTCTGTGCCGCGACAGCCGAGGGGGCGAGGGCGAGCGGCAGGAGGCCTGCGGGCCCGTCGGGCCACCGGATCACTCGCCGCTCCTTTCCCCCGGCAGCGGTGTCCACCTCCGTCTTCATCGTGGCGATCCTCATCCTGTTGCTGCTCCTGTACCACCGGGACCCCATGTGCTGCCAGTTCCTCTGCTCCTGCCGCTTGTTCCAGACCCCCAGCCAGTATGTGAGTGCCCTCCGAGTCCTCCCTCTCTTCCTCCTGCCCATGAGTCCCCCGCTGCCCCCCGAGCTCCTGTTCCCTTGTGCTGGGTCTGTGGGGCTGCACTGCCGGGTTGCCCTCCTGCAGCCTGGCTGGTTGCTGATGAATGAGCTGGGCTCTGCTGCCTCCTTGCTCCCACTCTATCCCAGAGATCCGTCCACCCACCCAGTCCTGCCTGGCTGTGCCATTGGGGTTGTATCTCCAAGACCCAACACTAACAGGTGCCCCTGCTCCCCACGCAGCTCAGGGGGGTGTTCTCCTCCCCCTGCACAGTCGTGTGTGGGGTTGGGTTCTGCTTTACCGGGAAGGGACCCAGCAGGGAAGGGGGATGGAAGCTGAGGGCAAAGGCAGACAAAGCCACTCACATCCCTGACTGCTGGCTCTCTTGTGCACAGCTCCCAGGGAAGGAGCAGTGAGACACAAAGCCCTTTCGCTCGCATCTCTAATTTCCTGGGGCTGGCTTTCAACTGGGGAAGCTGATGAAAAAAGAGCAGTGTGTGCAGCCAGCACTGCTTTTGTGGTGGTGACTGCCTGGGGAAAGCTCAGCCTCCAGGGCTGGATGGGTCTTGAGGGGAGGGCTGCAGGTACGGCTCCTCTACGGGAGAGGAGGGGATGTTCAGCCTCGCTAGCAAGGGATAGAGAAACTTGTGCTGGGAAAGGCAAATCTAATAGTCCAGTGCAGGCTAGGAAGTCCTCAGCAAAAATCACAGTGGGAATGGGCTGCACTAATAGTGCAGCCATGATTAATTGCTCCTTTCCCCCCCTTCCTCCCTGCTGCCTGCCCATGGCACACATTGGAATTAGGCCCTGCTGCCGTGATCCCTGCCCTGTAGAGCTGCTCCCTGAGGCAGTGAGGATGCACCCTGAGCTGCAGAGCCTGTGCCGTGCTGGGGCCTGGCTCTGGGGTGGGAGGTTCAAGCAGGGCTGCGTGGGAAAGATGGATGCAAAGAACTATATACGGAAAGGGAATGTGTATAGGATGTGTTTCCATCAGATAAAGTAAAGCAGTTGTAGCACGTGAGGCAGCTTTTGGGCAGGTGTAGTTGTGCTGGTTTTGCTCATCGGTTATTGATACGCAAGTTGGGCCCTGTGTTCCTGCAGTCTCCATAGTTGTGCTGTAGGGCCAAGACAAACAGTTCCTTGGTTGTTAAGAGCAAAAGTAAATCAGTCATTCACGTGCCTCCCTGGGAGTTTCTCAGCTGACAGAGATGGGGTTTTCTGAGAGCAAGGAATGGCCAAGGTTCAAGTCCTGGCTCTGGCTCGAGGGGCCGTTCTCTGTGAGTAGGATTTCTGCTCACTGTTGCTCAACACCTTGACAGGGAATCCAGTTTAACTGAAGCAAGACTGCTCAGGAGTGGCACGACTATTGCCCTGCAGATCTGCCTGCTGCGTTATCCTGAAATGACAACCTCGGTAGAGAAGAGTTTACAAGTTCTGTAACCCTGAGCGCACAACAGAGCTCTTATCCACACCAGCGGAATAATTGGGTTGGGTTTTGTTGTTCCCCAAAGAGAAATGGTTCTGCTGAGTCTCAGTGAAACCCTGCCCCAGGCCCAGGCTGTGCTGTGCCCCTTGGAGCGGGCCCTGTGCTGCTGGAGAGGATGTGCCTGAGCCATCGGTGTTGTGGAACAGGCAGAGACTGCCAGCAGCGAGAGCTGCATGAGCCAGATGGGCAGAGGGAGCAGCTTTTCCTCTGCCAGAGTCCCACTTCCCATGCTGTCCTATGTGAGCTGCCAGGCAGGACGTGAGGGGTTTTGACTTTGCTCATGTCCTCCTCATTGCAGGACCGCCCCCCACCCTACTTCAGCAGCAGCCAACGGCTGGTGGGACCCCAGCGTGGAGCCTCCCGGCTGGAGAGCGCTGCCGAGAACCCCGGCATGCAGGTGATGGCAGGATCCCTGATAGGAGCTGGGCGGGAATGGGGGCAAAGATGCTCATGAGGTTGGGAAGAGACTGTAGTTATTGGGTTCACCTATGGAGAAGGTGCTGGACAGCATCTTCTGGTGCTGTCCCACAGCTTTGGGAAGTGCTGCCTGTATGTAAAACCCTAGGGGGAGGTGGGGTATGAGGGGCAGGGATACTACCGAGGACACCACGGTGCCCTGAGGTGTTGGAGCATGAAGTGCCAGGTAGATCCCTGATGGCTTCGGATCCTGCAAAGCACGTCAAGGTGTAATTGCCTCCTGGGAGGGATTTCCTCTCTAGGAGTTGATGGCAGGGCACCTGCAACTCTGAACCCTGAAGTAACTCAAAGCAGCACCAGTGAAGAGAGCCACTGTCACACTGACCCTTCTTTCCCGGGATGGGCATTTCTAGGGAGATGAGCTCTTCTGCGTTGGACCCCCCAGCACCTACCGGCTCCCTTCCTGGGAGCAGCCCCGCCTGCCAAGCTACGAGAGCGTGCGGAAGAAAGATCGCCAGCGGGAAATCCACCAGATGATCGCCGAGAGGTTTGGGCTGTGGGCAGAGCCATCCCAGGAGGTGAGCTCCCCCTCCCTGCCCAGGGGGCTGGCAGAGTCCCTGCTCTGGCCCATATCTGTGTCTTCCTTCAGCAGTTGGTAGCTGAGGACTCTGTTCTCTGTGATTGCCTTTCCCTGATAGCTTTTATCTCTGGGAAAGCACAAAGTGTATCGGGAGGCTCCTTTGGTGTACATCTGTGCTAGTTAATGATCCATCTCCCCCCGGTGTGTTTGCAGAAATGCCTGTGCTGGGAGGCAGGGCAGAGCCCCAGGGAGAAAGAACAGGCCCTTCAGATCACCTGCTCCATACAAGTCCAAGCTGGGAATGTTATTTTTGGATCTTTATGGCTTCCATGGGTTCTTGCTCCCTTCTCCCTGCAGGACACTCCTGGGAGGTCCCTTGCTATTACCTTTAAGTGTTTATGGCTTATTTATGAGCAGGATGCTTTGCCTGTTATGATACTTTGGATTTGTACTCCCACAATAGAATAGGGAAAAGCAAGTGCACCTACCAAGTACGTCCTGCAACAGCATCCTGAGAGGCTCCTGTTAACAGAGACCTCATTGCCTAAAGCAGAACAAAAACCTTTGAAACTCTGAGCAGAGCACTTTAAGTTCACTGATTTACCTGGATTTTGAGCTCTTAAAGCTATACCATGAAGTCTGGCATAGTCAGCACTTACCACTCAGTGTCTGGAGCTGTAACTAACGGTACCTGCCCTAAAACTACCAACCTGACCTAGTGGAAGGTGTCCCTGCCCATGCCAGGGGGTTGGAACTGGATGATCTTTAAGGTCCCGTCTAACCCAAACCATTCTGTGATTCTGTGAAACCAGAGCACTGAGAGAACAGGAGAGCAAATCCCCAAGGACAAGTAGCTGAGGAACTGCAATGGAAGCTCTTCCATAACATCCCCGGGCCACTCCCATCACGTGCCGTGGGGTGAAGGTTAGTCCAGCTCTGCCAGAATAAACGTGACAAGGCCTGGAGGTTCTTCTCTGCTGCTACACAGTGAGACTCACTGCTGAAACCTGGGTAGAAAGCCTGGTTTGTAGGTGCTTGTGTAAATCCCAGTGATTTTTTTCCCTGGTTAAAGGAAAGCAAATAACAGTCCTCTCTTAACAAAAGTCAAGTCTTTTCTGGCCTTGTGCCAAGTCCTTGAAGGGGAACAGGGGAGAGCAGGAACGTGGCACACAGTGTGAGGGGGGCAGGTTTCTGCTGTGCTGTGTTGCAGACTGATGCTAAGATTGTCTCCATGTGTTCCCCCGCCAACAGCCGGCTGTGCTGGGGGCTGCGGGGGCTTAATTTCAGGCTGGTGGTGGTTGTGAGCCTTGTCATCCGCTCTGTAAGAAGAGGTGGGATAATCTCCTCGTTATTTCTGATCTGTTGTAATGCTCTTCCTCTCTCCTCAATAGATGCCACCTCCCTATGAGCACGCTCTGAGGCATCCTCCAGCTTTCTCAGGATCAGGAATAAGCTCAGAGACCTTGGACAGATGTGGTGTTCCAGACCCTTTCCATGCCCCTCTCAGCTACCAAACTCAGCGAAACACAGCGGTGTAAGGCCTCAGCCTCAGCCTGCTGCTGCTTCCTGTGCTGTCAGCGACAGAAGTGCCTGGGACACTGTTCCCCTCCGCAGGGAATGGCCAAACCTTCACCCAGATCCACAATCAGTAGAGACCCAGCCAGCATTGCCATCTCTCCTGCAGCACAAGGACAACCACGGAGCCAGCAGAGCAACCAGGGACATCTGCTTGCTCCTCTCTGGCAAACACTGTTACCAAAGGAGACGGACCAGCTGCTGGAGCTGCACAGGGCAAAGCCAAGGGGAAGGTCTGCTCAGCCACAGCTCCTCAGGAGCAGCACATTGTACCTCAGTGAGGCAGCACTGCCGGCTATACCAAGGATCAGACCTCAGACACTCCTGGTGTCATGCTACTTCACTCGTTTCGTAGGTTACCAGGTGTTTTACTGTATCCCTGTACTGGCTGCCAGGTGGGGATCCCCACTGTGAGTGGATCTGCACTGGAGCATCGCTGTGTGCTCTGGAGCAATGGACCTGAGACTAACAGCAGGTCTGTACAGACCTCAGACATGGATTTGGAGAGGCTCTGGGGGTTGTGTTACCTGCTGTGTGCAAACACCGACCACTGAGATGAATCATGGGACTGGATTTGCAGTCGGGGGAAGGACAGACGTGTGGACACAACAGCTGGTGGTCTCCATGAAGAATGTGAAGCACAGGTGGACACGTGTGGCTGACCCAGTTCACCTGGTCTTCTGCAGAGCAGAAGAACTGTCTAATAATGTCAACACCGGTGTCCTTACACCACCAATTTTGATAACCTGTTTTCTACTGCAGAGTCAATGTTTCAAATTGTTTACCAACCTGTAGATAAAATGAGATCAGTTTGGCCACAAGTCATTTGGGCTCCTTCATTTCGAGCAATATAAGCTCAAAAATATCATGTAATGACTCAAAGATAAAATGATAAGTCTCCTGGATTATGGCTTTATGACACACCTCCAGCTGCTGAGCTTCAAATGCCAGCCCAGACTTCAGTATCTTACCAGGCCCCAGAACTTAGTCATGAGTTGAGAGTTATGCCTGTGAATTTGCCTCATGTGGCCAGTGAATGGAACATTTAGGTATTTGAGTTAATCATTGAGGTGAGTTAGACAGAGGGAAAAATCCAGCTTCCTGGAACACAGCGTTAGATGCACGTGGAAAAGGATCTGTTCTGCAGTATTGTAAATTAAGGTACAAATAGAATGGTAATGACTAAAAATGAGTAAAAATAAGAGGGAATTATTAGTGGGACATAAGAGTGATTGTAGAGGGAAGTCATCCAGTGGCACAATGGAACAGGTTGTCCAGATGCTAAATGAACACGATAACACATTCTGTGATCGGCCAAGACCTTCAGCTGCCCCACTGCATTTATTAAACACTCTTTCAAATTCCAGCAGGTGATCCCAGTGCCTGAACACTGACCACCTGTGCTTTAGGAGCCAAACCAAGTCCTAAACCGGTATCTCCAGAGCTAGAACACTCTCATCCTCAGATGCCAGTCCAGCTGTAGTGGTCTGTCCTTCCCATCCGTGCCTGCGTGACACAGGAGGCTCACAGCATGGTGACCAGTTTGAAGCTTCCTACCTCTGTGTTGGGGATGACACTGATAAAGGTTTTATAAAGGATTGCTCCTTTGGGCAGGCGGCAGATCACATCCCTGCTCTCGCTCTTGCGGGGCCGGGGCACATAGACCTCCTTGGTGTATCTCACAATCCCGTCCTCCAGGGCGTAGAGTGTGTTGTTACGGCCCATCCCCACCTGGGAGAGGATGAGGAGCGTTAGAAAGGAGGGGCTGGAGGCCCCCAGCTAAAGCAGATCTGATCGCTGGTCTGCCTCGTTTGATATCCCGGCTTCAACAGCATCTGTTGCTTTGTATTTTAAAATAAAAGAAAGCCACACAACTTGCTTCCAAGCAATCAGTGTGCAATGGTGCTCAGTACGAGGGAGGAGACACCCATTTCACCCTGAAGGACAAGTGCCCAGTCAGGCCACAGAAGTGTTCTGGGATATCCATAACTTGCAGTTCTCCCCTGAGTCCCGTGGACACAGGGGTGGCTCTGAGCAGGCTCTGTGACCAACAGATACCAGGTGATGAAACCCCGATGTCAGGACATATAGAACACAGGGATGAGCATTAAGAATGAGACTGAAAGAGAGGAGGCAGTAGGTGTGGGACTCTGGGTGGGCTGCTGTTCTCTGAGAACCAGGGAATAGAGAGAAAAGGCCTTACCTGAGCGCCGGGATGCCAGCGGATCAACCGCTGCGTAGCCAAAATGTTGCCTGCATGGACAAAGGCACCTGCAAGAGAGTGACAGGGTCAGACTCCAGAGAAGCAGCTCCCCAAAGCCCTGGCAGAACACAAGTTGTTCCAGGAATTACAAATCACAGCTTTCTGTGGGCATTTTCCTAGGAAAAATTACTTTAAACGCTAAAAGCATCTTAACAAATATGCTATTAGCAGGAAATAAGGGACAACTGACAGAGCATGGCAAAAAGTCAGATGTGAAAAGATTGCTTCTGGGGTACAAGGCATTTTCTGGTTGCTGAAGGCATTTGTTTTATTACCTTTACATCGATATGTTTCCATCAGCAAAGCTAATAATTACTGAGCACTCAGCTGCAAGAATCTGCACTTTGGCTTCTGCTAAGCCTCGTAATTCTCTCCTTTGTAAACACTGGAAAGACTCAGTTTTTCCACCCAGCGTGGGGGGAAAGTGCAGTGCAGTTATGAGGTGTCCCGCAGCGTTCCCTCCCTCCGGGTGCTCCAGAGAGGAAAAGGATAAACCAAAGTACATTTTCTGTAGGCAATTTTGGCTGGTGGCCGGCAGGGCTCCTGGGGTGGGAGGCTGACTCACCCCACCCTCCCACCAGCAACCCTTGATCACGAGGCTTCACTGATCCTCCCCTTTCCCTTCTCCTGGAAAATGCCCTGCCCACCTCCTCCTGAAACACTCAACAAGTGACAAGTACCAGGGGAGAAGCTGTGAAGAACCCAGTGAAATGCAAATAAGACCCAGCAGGTGCTCAGACCTACCTTCTACTTTTTTGAACCCGTAGCGTTTCCCAGGGCTGCGGCCACCCAAGTTTTTGGAGCTGCCCCCCGTTTTCTTAGAAGCCCATCTGACAGCAACCAGGCTTGTCTGGGGAGTGGTTAGAACTAGGTTTGGAGAAAGAACCACAACATCAGCTGAAAAACTATTACACATAATTTCATTTGTCAGATGTAAAGGGTATCAGTTAAGACAGGCTTTAAAACTAAAGGCAAGTGAAAGCCCTTTGGGAAAAAAAAAGTGCTTCCAAGATAAATTAGACCACCATGGCCTAAGTCCCCTGCAAAGAGGACACATCTCAAGTGCTGCTGCTGCTGCTGCCCAGGGAGGAATAAAACTCTCAGCAACGATGTTTAAGGACATGCACAAATTCCTGTTTTATTCTTGTAAAATGCAGTACAGATGTCCCTTAATTGCTTATACTCCTCTTACATTGCTTTGACAAAGGGCAAGTAGACCAGTTGTGATCTCTGCTTCAGTTTCCCCCTTGACCAAATGGCACTTACTCACATAGTTATATTCTGAAATCTTACAAATAAGCAGACTCCAATTCAGTACAATATATAGGCATATAATCAGCAATACAGCCAGGAGCAGTTTGAGTATCCGAAAGGAGTAGAAAGGTTGGACTTTATGATCTTGGAGGTCTTTTCCAACCTTAATGGTTCTGTGATTTTATGATTAATGACTTTAAGAAGGATTACAGAGCCCTGGGAGTGGCAGTAAGGGACTCTGAAGCACGGAGCTGGGGGTGTTCAGCCTGGAGAAGAGAAGGCTCCAGGGAGACCTTAGAGCCCCTTCCAGTGCCTAAAGGGGCTCCAGGACAGCTGGAGAGGGACTTTGGACAACGGATGGAGTGACAGGACAAGGGAGAATGGCTTCAAACTGACAGAGGGAAGGGTTAGGTTAAATATTGGGAATAAATTCTTCCCTGTGAGGGCGGTGAGGCCTCTGGTTGCCCGGAGAAGCTGTGGCTGCCCCATCCCTGGAAGTGTTCAAGGCCAGGTTGGATCGGGCTTGGAGCAACCTGGGCTAGTGGAAGGTGTTCCTGCCCTCGGCAGGGGGCTAGAACAAGATGATCTTTAAGGCCCCTTCCAACCGAAACCTGCCCATGATTCCATGTCGAGAAACAGGTAATTGCCCTACAGAACCCCACTAATTTCAGGAGACGACCCACTAAGTAAACGAAAGCCTCCGGCACGTGACAAACTACAGGCGATCTGTCACGGAGCGAACCACAGTCACACTTTCACTTACACAAACCCGCCCACTCCACCGCGGCTCCGCCTCAGCTCGCAGGGCGAAACGCGAAACCCCTGACCCCCCGAGCTCCCCGGGGTGGGGGGGACGCAACATCCCGCGGAGCGACCTCCCATGGTGGTGGTGGTGAGGAGGGCGTGGGGGCGCACGGCCCCACTCCCTCTCAAGCTCACCCTCCCGCTCCCCACTCCCCTCAGAGGGTGAAACCGCCCCCTCACTCACAGAGCCTCCCCAGCGCCGCCATCTTGTTCCCTTCCTCTTCCCCGCCCCCCGCTGGGATGGCGGCGTGCGCGCGCACCTGGCGGCGATTGGCCCGCTCGCGCCTCCGGCCAATCAGCGCCCAGCGCGGGCTTCCCCCCCCCCCCCCAGGGGTGGCCGCGGGGGGGGATTTTCTGAGGGGAGGGGTCGTGATGGCGGAGCTGCGGTCTGAGAGCGGCAGCGAGGAGGAGCTGCCCAGCCTGTCCTCCCTGCTGGAGCTCCACAAGCCGAGGCCCCCGCGGCCCCCATCTCCCGCCCCCGAAGTTGTGGTGGTGAGCAGCGGGGGCGAGGAGGCGGAGGAGGAGGTGGTGGTGGTGGAGGAGGAGGTCGCCGCTTTGCGTAGCAGGGTCGCGGCGAGAGGGGGAGCGGGTTCTGAGCCCTGCTGGCAGCCGGACGGCGGGCTTTGCGCTAGCGGTGACCTGCTGGCTCCGGGCGGCGAAGGGCCGTGGGGAGACCCAGCGCCGTCTGGAGGAGGTTGTTGGGGCGGTGAAAACAGCACGTGCGGTGCTGAGGGACCTGCGCTGCCGGTCGGCCAAGACGAGCCCAGCAGCCCCCTGGTAAGCGGAGCAAGCACAGAAACGTCCCCCCCTCCCAAGAAGCGACAGTATAGTCAGAGGGAAAGGGAGGCAGTCTGCCAGGCTGCATGGGAGAGGAGGAAAGAACGAGAGGCGAAGAGGAGGCTGCAGGAGGAGGAGAAAGAGAGGAAGAGAGCCCTTGCCAAGACGCTGAAAGCTCAGCGGCCGGGAGAGTGCCAGAAATACATAACAGTGGTGCTGGATCCAGGTAGTTGTCCTCACAGCCTGCACCTGCTTTGCACTGGCTGTTTGTCTCCTCTCTGTGGAGGCCTGACCCATGTGCCCATTTCAGCCCTCTTACAGGTAGAAGGTGGTGAGCAGATCCTTAGGGCTTTGGAGGCTGCCAGTTATTCCTGTGTGGTTGAGAACCAGGCTGTTCCCTGCAGTATCACCTGGAGGAGAAAGACTGTGTCGTCTCAGGTGTGCAATTAAAATCTTGATGTTTTTGCCTTTTTTTCGTCTGTTGTTCGGACTCACTCATAATTGTATTTAGCAACACAAGTAAACACCCCCTAAACTCCCTGCTCTGAGTGGGAGTCTGAGTGAATTCTGAACAGACTGTTAGCCTGACTATTTGTTTTCATATCTGAACAGATGGGAGATGACCGGACAGAAGAACTAAATGTCCTGGTTCTGCTTGGCTTGGGGGAGTTTTTGTCCATGGCTCAGAATTACAAACAAGTGAGAGCGCTTATGACTTTTGTGCTCCTGTACATGCCTTGATGCAAAACTGGTGTTTTGTCATCCCTCTTTGTGGCAGGAATGTTTCGGTGTGGGACAAAATCTTATGTGGGGGATGAATGCAGGCTTTCAGTAAAACAGAAATCTGGGGGTTTGAGCTATTAATGGATCAAAACCGCTGGGTTGTATAATGTAAAGTTCTGACAAACTTTCCTAGTTAAAAATGTTCACACATCCCTGAAGGGGTAACATTGCTCCATGAAGTGGGAATTATTTTTTATTTCTTTCTGCTGTAACTGTACACAGGGTCAAGTATTGCCTGCTTTCCCTGAAGAGCAAGTGTGAACAGACTCATCTGCAAAACCAGAACCAGAGCCATAGTTTGCTGTGCTTCTATGTGTACCTCAGAATGGTTTAACCCCTTTTTTTCCCATCTTTGCAGAAGGTTGACAGCTGCACAGAAGGGCAGAAGATGACCCTGCAGAGCTATGTAGCTCACGTGATGGAGAAGCTACCTGGGAAAATTCTGGCTCTGGCAGTAGTTGGAGTAGAAAATTATTTCAGGTCAAACTTCTTTCCCTCCAAACACTTCTATGTTTTTCTCTGGCCTTGAAAAATGCCATAGGTGTTTATATTAACTCCTACTAGCAAAGACTGGAGTATGAGCGGTATTCCCACCCAGATCTGCTCCACTGTTTGTTATACAAAGACAGAAGCAAAGGCCTATCCAGCCTCTCACCCTGGTCTTACTTTTACTCCTTTTAGGTCCCTCGGAGTTCAGTCAAAACAGAGACTGCAACAGGCAGCAGCGCCTGGGAACCAAGAGGACCAGAGAAAAGGGAGAAAAAGGAAAATTAAGGATTCTGGCCTGGAGTTAACCAGAATGGACATGGAAGAAGTGAGTACCTTTTAAAACAGATATGCAGCCATCATCTGTTGTCTGCCAGTGTTTGAACATTTGACCTAGTCACACCGTTTCTTGGATGGGAGGATGCAGTTGGCAAAGCCCATCCGTAGTGCCCTGTGTGTAACAAGAGTGTGCCATGGAGGAGCTGTGGCAGCTCAGAGGACGCTGAACTGATACTACCTGGCAGAGACAGACTGCCCCTGAATACTTCAGTGCCGTAAATTAACTGTTCCCAAAATGGGGAGAGAGCAGATGTTCTTGTTCTACAGCGAGATCTTTGTAACCCTTTTCTGTTTCAGACGAAAGTAGGGTTTGATGTGACAAGACTGATTGTCCCATTTGTTGTTTCCAATGGTGATACAGGCCCTGGTGGATCTGCAGCTGTGCACACAAGTCCAGGTCAGCTTTTTTGACAGCTGTGAGGAGCTCGGGGAATATGCCACTATGTTCACAAAAGCTGTGGCTGAGGCACCATTCAAGTGAGTAAGCAGAGGAGGTTTGGTCCTTCATTTGGAGAGGCTGCACTTTCAGTTACTGGGAGGGAATAGAAGGTACAACACAGTGTATAATGGTTTTTAAAGGAGCAGGCGACACACAGCAGCTGCTAATGCAGCTCCCTCAACACAGGACTTGTTCTTGAAACTGATGTCCTGCCCTTGGAGAGGTGAGGACAGACCCTGATTTCACAGAACCACAGACTGGTTTGGGTTGGAAAGAACCTTACAGATCATCTAGTCTAACTCCCTGCCATGGGCAGGGACACCTCACACTATACCGGGTTGCTCAGAGCTCCATCCAACCTGGCCTTGAACACTTGCAGGGATGGGGCAGCCGCAGCTTCTCTGGGCTACTTGTTCCAGTGCCTCAGCACCCTCAGGTTTCACCCTGGAGTCTTGACATCAAGTAAAGCTATTGTTCTCAGGCAGATTTTTGGAGTGAGAAGGGAATGCAAGTAGGGCTGGGCTCTTACAGTACCAGCTTTTCTTCTACAGTGCATAACCAAGAGAGACACGCCTGAGAATGAACCACTTTGCTGTTTCTGTTAAGGAAGAATAGCAGTGTGTTACACAGTGATAGCTCAGAAAGCCATCTCATGCAGTCTCACACAGTCCTGGCATTCCTTTCACAGTAGCTGCTGGATTTTCCATGTCAGCTGTGAGAGGAGACGAGATGTTAAAAATTACATGTAAAAGTGTTATGGTTGACAGCCAGAAGGTGAATTCTTGTTTACCACTTTTTCTGTGTGTTGGCTTGTGTCAGGATTGCTTTTTTTTCCATATCAATCTGGGTCTTAAAAGAAATTGGTAACGAATATAAAGCAAATAGGGTCAAATTGTCAACATTTCTTTTGATGCCAGCAGTGTCTCTAACAGCACGAGTGAGGGACAGTGTTCTGGCTCTGCGACTACAGGCACAGGGACAGTTTTTTCTTCATTGTCTTATTCCCTTCCTCATTCCTTGTTCTCCCTAGGCGAGAACGAGAGGATACGGGGTTCTCTTTCTACTTGGAGAAGCGTTGGTGTGGAGGGGTAAAGGTGGATCATTCTGGAAAGGGTCTCTTGAAAGTTTGGAACAGGCAGATACAGCAATTTAACCGGGTCAGCCCTGCGATGGCTGAGGCTATTGTGTCTGCCTACCCTTCTCCTCAGCTTCTGATCCAGGTGAGGATGCCTCAGGAATACCTGGCACCGTGCGCAGGTGGCCAGCTGATGTAAGGGGTGGAAGAAATCATTTAATCGGTATTAAATTAGATACAGCGATTCTGTATGAGCAGTCCACTAAGGTAGTGAAGGAACTGATTCCTTGGCATCCACTGCTTTGGATTCCCAGAGCAGACCACTGAGGGAGAAGCATTGGTTCTTCTCTCCAAGCTCACAGATGGGACTGGGGAGGAGGGACCAGGTGAAAACCGAGCGGACATTGTGGAAGGGTAGAGCAGTCACAGGTGCATGGCTTTGATTGGTTTTTTTGAGCAATGGGTGATAGTGTTGTTCCTTTGTGTTGCTTTTAGGCCTATGGAAAATGCTCCTCAGACCAGGAGCGTGAGAACATGCTAGCCAATATCCCAGTGCACCGTGGCGAGGGTGTGACAGCCACCTCCCGGCGGATCGGGCCGGAGCTGTCCCGACGCATCTATCTGCAGATGACTTCCCACAATCCTGACCTCTGTCTGGATCTCACTGGGTAGCTCCAGGGAATAAGGGTTTTACTCTTTGTCTGGTTGAAGGGTTCACTTTTAGATTTCACTGGGTAGCTCCAGGGAATAAGGGTTTTACTGTTTGACTGGTTGAACTGTTCGGTTTTCTTCTGTGAAGAAGTGCTTAGATAAGTCATTGATCCTCGTTTAAAGACTTGAAGCACATTTAGACTTTATCATAGCAGGAAAAAAGTTGGATAAAGTTGCTGAATGGCTGGAGTTTATACAAGAAAGATGGTGAACACCTTCCCCAAGAGCATGAGTTGCACACAGTTCATAGCATGTCAGCATTCTTTGTCTTTCTATAAAATAAATAATTTTGAATAATCTTTGCTTCTTAATGAGTTGTCTTGCATATAGACAGGTATGTCCTCTGTTGAAAGAAATGCTTCCTACTGCTCTCCTGAACTGCAAGGAGTTACCTTCTATCTCCTCTGGGACAAATCCCGATGCTAAAGCAACACAGTGCTGCCCCCCCCAGCACCTGCTCTAGTGAGGTGGAAGAACTTTACCTCACAAAACAGACTCCGTGTTCTGCTGTAGCAGATGGGAATGAGTAAGACTAATTTTGAGATATAAATTTAGACTGCCCTGATTCAGTCTCCAGACAGCTTAATCTAGAGAGGGTCTCAAAATCTGATTATATGCGTCGGAATTATGAGGTCTAAACAGTTGGCAGAAAAAGCTTCCTTTTAATTAGATTGGGGAGCACGGCCTGTCCATGCAGCCATTAGCACTTGTGTGCACACAAGGACAGTTGAGGGCTTTTGTGACAGCAGCACTTACCGAGATGAGTGCTGAGAGAATTAAACTGCCTCCTACGTGTGGAAGTTAATCTTTGGAACTCCGCTGCCTCCAGTGGAAAAACCTCACCTGCCATGCTCACTCCTGGCATCCAGCAGGAGACCTGGCCTGGCCAGCAGCACTGCTGACTTGAATCAATAAATTGTATTAGCCCAGCATTTGCCAACCTATGCAGCACTTGCCTGGATGGCACAGCTGAGCCCGCCCAGCCGCTGGCAGGAATTGCTTCAGGGAGGAAAATGTTGCTTTGGATGTTGTTTGTCATTTTCCTGAACGTTTCTGGATAGGGAGCAAGGATCTTTTAAAGAACAGGATGAGTTACCAAAAGTGAAGCTTAAAGTCGTTTGAAGGAAGCTTTGGACACATACACCCTGCTAAGGCAGAGGCAGCCCTTCCGGCCTTTATCTGATACTCATGCTGCCGCTCCATCCTGTGTGACACTCAGGGAACCACAGCCTTACCATCAGGTTACAAAAAGGTGAAGGTTTCGATGGTGACCTTGGTGTGAACTGCTATGGATGATTTCCTCACAGCACTGCTCTTGGCAGTGATTATCCCAGGTATGAGAAGAGGGAGCGACTTTGGGGACAAGTGTAGGGTGTCTCAGTGGAGTCAGTAGCACGGATACTCTCTGAAACCTAACTTCATTTTAGTACTCACAAAGCCCTTAAGGATACGACAAACTTCTGTTCCAATTTTTTAATAAGGAAAATTTTAAATTAGTTAATTTTAAATATTTTCTAGGGAAATTATAAATGATTAATAGGACTTTGCAGAGGAGAGTTTTCTTCTCCAGGTGCAAGCCACTAAACTTCCTGGCCTTCCCCCAGCCCCAAGGCTAATACCTTTCCTGCCAGCAGTGCTCCCACAGTGCCACCCAGTGCTGCCACCATGGATACAGCAGGCAGGAATCATTCCCCTGTGTACTCTCTAATCATTTGTGGCTGTTCCTAAAGGACCTAATTAAAACTAAAACCGCGTTAACAACACAAACATCCAGTTCAGACAAATTGCTGTGAAAACTGTTGTATTGAAAATTATCAGCTCCTTTCAATAGCACATCAGCCTCTTCGCTCCAACATACGGATGCACAGCCATCCTACATGCCTGTAATTGGTCCTGGAGTGGGCCTTAGTGTGTTATTCCCATACAGCCATATCACCAATTTTAGCACAAACAGAAATGAGAGCAAGGAATGGATATGTATTAAAAACCTTCCACCTCCAGCTCAGAGCTACAGCTACCCAGGCAAGGTGAGGGCTGGTTTTTCCCATTCCTATAGACTGGCAGCTTCCTGTACCTCACAATCCTGGTGACCACGACTTGGAGGTGAGAAGTGGTAACAAGTTTAGGTTTAACGTGCGCAAAAAACGGGAGTTACAGGCCAACTGCAAAACATGCACAGCAAAGATGATCTGAACAATAACTCTGCTCTGTGGAGTGGACCAGCAAACCAACGCTGACTGGTTCAAAGCAGTTTCATCAGAACACAATTCCATAGGAATTCTGGCTGCGTAGATGGTGGAAGGAGATGCTGACGAAGCAAATGCCCGTCGAGGACGATCACTGCTGCGAGTTGTGCTGTAGCATGTTTTGCAGGGTCTTGTGGTTCTGCAGGGCAGCCACCACGTCCTCGTAGAGGGTGTTCACGCTGACGCACAGGGGCTGACGCTGCAGCTCTGTCAGCTTGCAGGCGGCCAGAGCACACAGGATGCAGAACAGCACAAAGAGCAGGACCCTCAGCACCGACCGTGACCACGAGGGCTTGTGCCGGGGGGGCTGAGGGGGACGGGAGCTGGAGGCAGGCTCTGTAATGAGAACATGGACAGGACAGAACGTGAGGAATTCATCTAATATCTTTAACAGTCTGCGTTCGGAAACAAACTGCTCAGGCAAGATACTTCAGCCTCTGCTGCAGTTGGCTTTTGTCATGAATTTTCATTACTTAGCTCTGATAAATAGGTAGATGTGCAGGATTTAACTGTTTATCATGAAAAGTTTCAGATTTAGTTTCATGGGCAGCAGTGAAGAGGGTGTAAAGCACCTCTGTGTTGCACAAGATCTGGTTTTGCACGTGTAGTTCAGTACACTTGAAATAAGTGGAGGGAAGTTCTCATTGGGAACAGCTGGAGAATTTGAATCTTGTAGCTCCACAGTTCATGAGAGCACAGGCAAAGAGGAAAAGGGCACAGCAGCAAGAGTCTATCAGAACTCCTACAGGTTCCCTCTGCCCATTCCCAACATCCCCAGTACCTGGGCCGCATGAAAGCAATTCTGGCAGCATCAAAGTCTGATTAAGATGGAATCTGATGCAATCCCACCCAAAATTGATACCACTTACTTCGGGTCTGCACCGTTTCTTTTTTAGTTTTCTTCTCCATCTCCTGTTTTGCAGCTTTCTGAGCGTCATATTCCCGCCTTCTGCGTTCCTTCTCCTCTGCCTTCTCTCGCTTCCGCAGTTCCCTCTCTTGAGCCTCCTTTGCTCGCTGTTCTGCTTCACGCTTCTTCTCCATTTCTGGGGATTAACAGGAAGTTTTTCCCTTTTATCTAAAGGGTTGTCATTGCCATCTTCCTTATTACCTGCTTATCTGATCCCGATTGGAATGAAGAAACCAATTAAATAACTATCCTCTTATTTTATCATTTTATTTAGTATTACAAACCTTGCATTTTGCTCCCTCAGAATTAGACTTCCCTTAAAGTAAATCCCATGCTTTTCTTTCATATTTTTATAGGTAACCTATACCACTTTCCATCTAGAAATCTAAATATTATTCAGGCAAGAAATCACATAGTTACCCCCTGCTATGTTTCTCCCTCCAGCCCTTCTACCCTTTTACTCCCTGAATCTTCAGGATTTGGATGGCTACAAGTACTTGTTAGATGGCAATTTGTTAGATGGATTCCGGTGTGTTTGGGTGTGTTAGAGAGACCAAGAGCAGTCCTCAGCAGACAGCACGTGGGGGCTCTTTGTGCCTACCTCGCTCTGCTTGGAGTTTCCGTTGCCGTTGTCGATCCTGCTCGGACTGGATCGCTTTCATGTGCTGCAGTACCTTCAAGGTCCAAGAAAACAACCTGAGGGCTGTGCAGGGGGCTCGTGGCACAGTCAGTTCAGAACAGAACAGCTGGATTGTGGCTGAGGACAGTCAGCTGGGGCTGACACCCAACCCTGACCTACCCCTACAGGCACAACTCTGAGGAGAAAGAGCTCGGACCTTCCTTTGTGAGTCTTTGCCATTAAGAAACAGATTTTCCCATTAAAAACAAACATGGCAAACTGGTGCTCACTGATACAGGGGATCACAGAACATTTCTATTTATGTGAGTCTATAGTTTGCCAGAACTTCTCCAGAGATTTTTGTACAATAAGCCTAGGCATGGATTATTATGTCTGATTATGCCTCTACTTTCTTGGCAAGCAGAATTTAATCCTCTCTTAACTCCTCTAGTGGAGGAGAATCCCCCTCAGCCAGGTGTTTGCTTTCCACAGGCACAGCAGCACCAGAGTCAGTGCAGTGAACCTGCACCTCACTGCCTGAAGAAACTTCAGACTGCTGCAGCAGCTTGCTAAGCTTGCTAAGCAAAAAGAGGAAGAAACACCACTGACAAAGCCATGAAAGTAAAAAAAAAAAAAAAAAGAGAGAATAAAAGCAGATTCCTTACCTTGACAGCAGCCTGCTTACACTGCTTCTCATCCAGACAGTCTCCTGCCACTTTAGCCAGGACAGGATCCAGGGGATTGTCCTTCAGATCCAACCACTTCAGGTTCTGCAAAAAGGCACGACAAAGGGGAGGCTGTAAGAGCACAGCAGTCTTGCAATTATTTAAGAGATCCAAAACAGAAGCAAAGGACCGCTTAGTTTCCAGATGAATGAAACAGGTACAGAAGACGAGCAGAGACGTTTTCAATAGACTGAGAGAATTTTCACCGAGCTGCGGTGCAGAGCCAGCTGAATTTTGGAATGGGTAGTCAGCAGGATGGATGCTTTACCAGAGAAATCAACTTGAGCAGGATCACAAGACCCTGGGCTGCATCCCAAAGCTTTACGTAACTGCCCAGCAAACAGTTTTACCTTGAGCTGTGCAAAGCTGACTGGCAGGGTGACTAAACGGTTGTTGAGAAGGTCCAGGTGCTGCAGATTGACCAGGCGGCCGAAGTCCAAGGGCAGCTGTTGAAGCCGGTTTTTACTCAAATCCAGTTTCACCAGATGCATCAAACTGCAGAAGTCTGACTGAAACCCAAACAAACCCAGAGAAAGCTGGTCAGCACCCCTATGGAGGAACCTCTGCGGCGAGTACGTGGACACAACCTGCGCCTCGCATCAGTCTCAAATTCCTAACTACCTACAGGACTGTGATGGAGGAAAACCACTCTCCTCAGAAGATGGAGGTGGGACACATATGACAGACCGACAAGGTGATGTATGGCAATATGACAGGAACAAACCCGAGTCTCCACTGCTGATGGAATGGGTCTGTATTCACCCGGGGATGCTCTGGCAAGAAGATACTGCAGTCTTCACTCAGTGCAACCCTTTCCTCTCTTCTGCCTCAGCCAAACCCACCACCAGCACTGACCCATCACTGACAACGGAGTCATTCAGCCACCTCAGGATGGGGGAAGAAGCACCAGTTCCAAACCTCCTGGAGAGCCTCTGAAGAAGCACTAGTTATCTTTTCCAAATATTTCCCAGCAGACTCATCCCCACGAAGGCTCTCTAGCACCTTACCGGCAAGGAAATGAGGTTGTTACAGGACAAATCCAAGATAGTAGCTTTTGGAAGAGCAGCCTGAAAGAGAAATAAAGCGCTAAATGAACACGGAGGTTCACCCGAGCCCCTCTGACACCCACTAGTTCTGCCTCGGCCTCTGCGGTTTCTCCCGCATCAGTCTGTCCATCCCCCGCGGCTGCTCCGAGGTCGCGTCATCTCCGGATCGGTTTCTGGGTCCAAAGGCGGTTTTTATCCCGGGATAAGCACTGAACAGCGGCTGCCGGGCCGGCGGGACACGGAACCCCCTTCCCCGTCGCTTTAAATACCCGCAGGCCAGGTCACAACCCCAGCAACACATCTGTCTCCCCCGCGCCTCCCCTTCCCGGGGACCGCGCCCGCCCCCATCCCCGCCGGGCCGGGGACTCACCAGCTCCCGGACCGGCACCTCGTTCAGGTCGCAGAGGCTCAGGTCCAGCTCGTTCCCGTCCAGCTTGTCCTTTAGGCTCAGCCCCTTCCCGCCGCCCCGCGACATGGCTCCGCCGGGCAGCCGCCAACAGGGGATGCGGGTGGGAACGGGGGTGCGGCACGGCTCGGTTCGGCCCGGCACGGCTCAGCCCAGCCCAGCCCGTCCCGTCCCGGCGTGGCACGGCCCGGCCCCGCCACCCACTTCCGCGGCCACGTCCGCGCGGGCCCCGCCAGCCCCCGCCGCGGGGCCGAGCGCGCCCGCTGCCGGCCCGGAGCGGGGCCGCACCGCCCGCACGGCACCGCCGCGGCCGGGGGAGCGTGGGGCGGTAACGATCTCCTTAAAGTCAGGGTGTTCTTTGATGTCTGCTCTCTGTGCGCTTTCAAGCCCGATCAGCAAGAAAGGGGATTTAATCCGCGTGACAGCAGATAACAGGCTCTGAGGGATGTCCAGGTGTTCGGAAGAGAAACTACTCGTCGGTAGAATTGCCTTGTTAAGGTTTGGGGCAGTGATCTCAGACCTAGGGGGAGGTCAACAAAGCTTGGGAAGAAGGATGTGCCGCTGATAGTGGGCACAAAGAATGCAGAATTTATGGGCCACAAGGACATTTGGCAGAACCCCCAAGATAAGGAAGAAACTAATAAAGCCAACTCAACAACTGCACTGAATCAGCTCCAACTGGGTAAAAGGTAATTCTGGCAGGGGGAAATTGTGACCACTGACTCACAGCCACGGACTTAAGAGACCCACCACCCCAAAAGACAAGAAAGACTGAGAATACAGACTAATTAGCATGGGAAGTGAGAGAATCATTAACCAACACAAGACAGAATACAAGAACTAGGTAACTTGTAGCCAATGTACATTAATGCCTTTGTTTGCTAAAACATATAAATAGTGAAAACTTTTGAGAGTTGCGTTGGGGCACCACCTCCACCATCCCACTGGCCCCAGGCCCCTGGCCAGGCTGGCAGGAGTTTGCATCTGGACACGTGAAATGGCTCTGCGAAGGAAAGGAGAACTCCCAGCCCAACCCCATGGGTGGGTGAGATTCACATCCGGTCACATCACCGCATCAAACACCACCTCATGGAAAACCAACCAGTTAACAGTCAATAATCTCAGTAACAACCCAGAAACCCAGTGATCAATACTTTGTTTTACAACAGCTGATACAGCTGCTTCAATCTCTCCACAGTCTCCCTAATGCGAGGGGTGAATTCTCTCTTGGTTGGACTGTTACCCACAATGTCTCTTCAGAGGGGGAACACTCAATGGATGTTCCTGCTTTTGCTCCGTTGCCACAGGAGCAGAGCACTGTCCTGACCTGCTGTGGAGAAAGTCAGTGAAAGAGAAAGGAGCCTGGAGCAGGGCCAAATTAGTGCTACCCGGTAATGGGATTACAGTGAGGACTAACCTTGAATTCCCCGATCCCTGTGTGATTCATGGCGTACAGGACCTTGCAAAGATGTTTTCACTACTGCAGCACATCTACCCCGTGGATGCATTAGTTAGTTTTTAAGTTGGCAGTAAGTCTTTTCCAACACCCAGAAACCAGCATTAGCTCAGCACAGGGGGAACGGTGACCACAGGGGTCTCTAAGCAAAGGCACCCCAAACCAGCACACGAGGATTTGCCTCATAGAAAGTACAATAAAATCTGCCCGAGTTTAAGGCGCTCTCATCTAGGAGATTATAGAAGTTTCTCAAAGTGTGGTATTGTTCCTCCAAAGGTGACCAGAAACTAAAGAGCCCACATCTGAGAAGGGCAAGGTCTAGTCATCCAAGAGCATCTCCCATCCCTCAGCTTTTCACAACAATGTTTGGAGACAAGGAAGGGCCAGAGAAGACCTGCCCCAGGGAACGGTGGGGAAACCTCTCATTGCCAGATCTCTGAGGAAGGCAGGTGATTGCTGAGCCCTGCATTACCCTGAGGTAACAAAGGACTCACATGAAGTGTTGTGCAGTTCCCATCTGTGGCTGGGGGGCACCACACACAGTTCTGCTACAGAGGGCAAAACCACAGGGGCTTTGGAGGGACCTGAGCAAGACCCTCTGCATCTCTGGGAGAAGTCCTTGTCTGTGCAGCGCTGCAGGGACTGAAATCTGGGTTTGCACAAATCCAAGGAGCTTTTGGCTCTTAGCAAAGACAAGCAGGGGTGTAGATGGGTTACAAAACCTACCTGCTTATTTGTGATTAACTTGAAGGCAGATTTTTAAATCTCCATTAGAAAGGAATGATACCTTCTGCAATGGTGTATGAAGTGGTACTACTTCAGGCGGCCTTTGCTTTGACAATTTTTAACAAACATAGCCAAATGTCAAGGTCGCCTTAACCTCTGCATAATTCTTGATTTAATTCTTTCTTTAACCAGGATTCACCCTGTGGGCTAATGATTGTTACATGGGAAGATCAAGCCAAAAGTCAGCTTTATCTTTATTTATTAAAGGTGAGTTGTTTGCATCCCAGACATTTTTTTTCCCCCAGTGGTTATACAACACTGAGCCCTCAGATGCTCCATCAGCACAGACAAAGATAATTGCTCTGTCCTGTGCTGAAGCAGTGAAAGGATGACTTCTGGACATCAATGTCACACAGCCTTACATCACCTGTGGGAATCCAGAAACTCACCTTGCTGCTGATTGCAGTGGTGACTTGAAGAGGTACCTGTGCATGTAGACTAGAAAGATTTCAAACATCCACAAGACAAACCATAACAAAGGGTACATCTGTACTCTCTGCTAGAGGAAGGCTGCAAGAACATCAGCAAGGAGAATGGAGCAGGAACTGCTCAGGAAAGTGGGATGTCAATCTAATCCTGATCTAGCAATCCTTCTCCCTCTGGGGGCCTAAGCTGGCCATGCTGGCCTGGGGATGGAGATCATTCCCAGACCCTTTGTGGATCCTTGTGTCCCCTCTGCAGATCTGAGGCCCCTCTGCAGCCACGGCTGATTTTTCACATTTCAAGGACAAAAATCTCCCTTTCCCTACCAAAGAAAACACTGTCACTGCTGCCACTGAACAAACTCCTTGCAAATAAGATGCACATTGGGGAAAATCCTTTCTGTTTCTAAAATCAGAGGTCTGGTGACAGTTGGTATTTCACTCTGTTACGAACACATTTATGGCTTTGGTGTCTGAGATTCACTGTTCTGAGGCCAATATTGATGCCCTTGTTCATCAGCACCGTTATGCTTGGCATGGTACAGACACCGTGTCAGGCACACTAATTCCAGCTTCCACCCAGGCAGAGCTGCAAAACGCCTGCAGAAGCAGCCATGTCTCAGGCCAGCACTGACAGCACGGTTTGGTTAATGCCCATGTGGTATTCAAAAGACAGAGCATTTTTGGGCTCAGAGTTATACTCCAGCCCTTTCATTAGGATTAATTTGCTTTTGGCCATTGCTGCAGGCCGTGGCCAGACAGGCTGTCAGTCGTTTCACGTGGGGAAGGATGATGTGTCACCTGCTCAGCATCAGTGCTGCTGCAGAACGCAGCACCACCGTGCTCCTCACGTGGTGCCTGCCCGCACCTCTGCTCTTGGTGAGGGGCCTCATCCCTGGAGCAGCTCTGCAGTTCCCAGCTGGTCTCTCCTCCTCCCATGGGAGGGCGCACGAGCCACGGAGGGCCTGAAGCTGTTAGCGGGGTGGTAACTGATAACTCCTTGAGTGGATAGTGCTGGAGGTCAATTGGTGTCTCTGGGGCTCAGGCACCAGGGGATACAGGTGAAGAAAAGTGATGTTGGTTGTCTCGCACCGAAGTCCACCTCCGCTCATTTGGGTGGAGGGGCTCATTCGGGGTGGTTGGAGTCAGGCAGAAACAGACTGATGGGGCAAGCTGGGAAGAAGAATGGAGTGGGAATGTACAGGGGAGGAGGTGCGGTGCAGGGCTTGGGCAGTGGACTGGCCGAGGACGGGGCAGATGCCCGGCGGGACCCTGCGCTGCCAGCCGTGTGCCGGGGGCTCCCTCTGAACCCCCATCCCCGCACTCGGGTGGGCGCTTTCCCTGCTCCCCATCCCACCGGACACTTCCTCGCGGCCGGCGAAGGGTCCCGGGCCCCCGCAGGCCCCGAGGATGGGGCGGAGCGGGGCCGGGGCGGGCCGGGCACCGCCCCCGCGCTCCGAGCGTTGGGACGGGACGGGTCGGGCCCCGTCGGTTGTCCCGGTCCTGCCGCCGCTGGAGGAATGGCCGCGGCCCGGCTGGCAGCGCTGCCCCGGCATGGGCTGCGGGTCCTGCGCCGGGCGGGCGGGAGGCGGGGACCCCCTCCGGGAAGGTAGGGATGGGCTGGGAACCGGGAGAGAGTGTGGGGGGAACGGGGGTGCGGGCTATAGGGTGGCTATAGGGAACAGGGGGCTGTGGATGAGAAGGAATGGGGATTATAGAGGGTGGAGGGCGGTGGGGGCTGGAGATGGGGGACTGTGGGGCATAGAGGCTGCAGACCATGTGTGATGGGGGACAGCCCCTCCAAAATGGGAGACGGCAGGCTGCACCCCCTGAGTCTGCCCCCACAGCCTGGGAGGGGACCGGGGGAAATGAGGAGCCCTGCACAGTTTATGGAGGGATGTTCAGCCCAGGGCTGAACTTTCTTTGTGCAGCAGCTCCATCCTGATATCAGTAACATCAAACGTATCAAATGGCTTCTTCACCCTCCTTGGGCACTCTGACTTGCAGGCAGTGTCCCTGTCCCCCTGTGGTCCTGCAGAACCCCAGGTGGGCAGGGTGGTGAGGGACACAGCAGGTCCAGGGCACCAAGGAGCTCTGTGGGGGTCAGCCCAGTTCTTTATTTTACTTTCCTTCAGTGCTGCCTCTTGGAGCAAGTTTGTGTGAAAGAACAGCAATGGGAAGGCAACTGGCTTTGGGAAAGGCTCTGAAGGATTAGCTGATATTCAGAGCCTAATACTCAATGGGAGGAATGACTTCCAGTGAGCAATTCCCCAGGAACCACAGGGGTTCCTTGTTTTTCCACAGACAAGGTGTTTCTTTTCAGCTGGTTTGACATTAGGAGTGAGGTGGCTGAAGCCACCTCATCGTGGATGTTCCAAGATTCCTTCTCAAAATCTTAGGAAATTGGATCAGAAGGGAAGCATGACAGAGAGTTCACTACAGTTCACTCCAGCCCAGAAGTGAAACTGTAGGGCAGGAACACAAAGCCCTTGGAGAAAAAGATGACAAATTTAGACAGTAAAGTCTTTCTAGTAACATTATAAAAAAAAAATAAATTATTAAATTCTGCTCCTAGGCGTATTTATCCTTTTGAAAGGAAGAGTACTGAGGGCAGAGAAACACAGTAAAAAACATAACTAGAAAGTCCAGAAAGTTGCTGCAGAAGGAGTCTGAAAACCCTGGGAACTTGGTCCTTCCTCAAACCAAAACAAACAAAAAAAAATGAGAACCTAGTTAACTCTTTAGTCAACAGAGCAAAGAAGAGGGGAGGTCAGAGCTGGGCTAACTTTCACCACCCTTTTATTGCAGTCATATGACACAAAAGACACAAAGGCTCTTGCTTTGTGGGGAGAAGCTCCTGGTAGATGTCCATGAGCAAAGGAACTGGCAGGAGAGTTCATGGACCTTTCTGAGTGTGACCTCTGTAACGAGGACAGTTCCTAAGCCCTGGGAGGGCAGAGGGACTGGTCAGATCAATGTCCTTCACACTGTACAGGGGACAGGAGGTGACACCTCTGCCTTGTGTTCCTGTCTCATCCCCTTTGATAATTTCTGTAGAGACTGATGAAGAGTTAAAGGTGAAAACAGAGCTGGTTATCTTATATCAACAACTCTATACTGTTTATTGGGGCTGTTCAGAGATAAATACAAATAGCTCCTAGGATTAGTCCAGAGTGCTTGCTTCGTTCTGATCCTTGTGTCAGGCAGGAGAGCTCTCTGGGATTGCTGGGATTTGGCTGCTCTCCTGCCTTTTGCGTGGAACAGGAAGGGGATGCATTTTTCCCGGATCTCTGATGTCTCTCTGTTCAGTTGTGCTACTGAACTTCAGGGTCGTGGAATTTTGCAGGAACAGCCTGGAGATGAGGCTGGCTCCTTTGCAGGCACTGCAGGCTGTCTTGCTGCTGAAACGTGTTGCTAACAGAAGACATGTGCTCTCTAAAAGTCGTGTCTTACAGTCTGTGCTGACACCCAAGAGCAAGTAGAGTTTTATTTGCTCTCCTGAGTCAGGGAAATGAGAGCTGCTGTAATATTGGACCATTGGTCTTGTTTTATCTCCAGCAGCACCAGATGCTTTGTAGGAAGAGGTGAAGGGTGAATTACTTGTTTTCTGTAACAAAGATGAACACAAAGATTATTTCTGAATCCTTTGGATCCTTTCTTTGTAGAGATCTCTTGATACATTATTTCAGATCAGATATATACACTTCTGCAGGCTGTAGGCAGGAGGGAGACCAACCCCACGTGATTTCCAGCACGATGCTGCTGATTATGAACATATCTTGTATCTGCCTCATTCCTTCCATTCCTGACCCCCAGTGCTTCCAACAGCCTGCTGTGTTTTGTCTCATGCCTTTCACTTCTGCCACTGCCAGGAGAGAAATGATGCAGAAATGTTGAAGCACATGCCAACATCAGACCAGAATTTGGGGAGCTCAGACTCAATGGCAGTTGTGAATTTTGCTTTAATGGATTTGAAGAAACGATGTGAATTATTGCTTTGAGAGGAGTCTGTGACTCTGGGTTATGAGCATGAGATATCTTAGCCGCTGATTTCAGTGCTGCTGCTGCTTTCATTTGAAAATGTGAATGCTTGAGACCTCTGAGAGCAAGCTGGGCATGTGTTCACACATGTGGGGGAAACCAGCAGTGTTTTCACGGTGTTTTGGAGCACGGGGATTTATAATGACATCTTTTACTGTTCTTTGATGCTCTTCCATCCCCCTATTCGGGAGTAGGGAGGAAGCCAAGCCATGAAGCCTGGACCTTTTTCATTTAGTTCTGCCTTTGTGCCTTCTTGCATTTAGTGTAAAAGTCTGGTTCTGCAAAGTCAGTGAAACCCTTTGTCTCTTCAGGCCTGGAAAAATACTGGGATAGTAATCCCAGAAAGCCTGATCTATGTAATGTTTTGCCAAGACGTAACAGTGTAAGATATTACCCTTTTCATTGGCAATGAAATGTTGTGCAAGTACCTCTTGGAAGGTTGACTGTGGAGAGCAGGAGACTTTCAGCTGGACACTTTTGATTTTGATTAAATTTTCTCAACCCAAATTTTCTAATAATATTTCCTCCCCTCTCCCGTCTCTTTTTGTGATGGTATTTTGTTGTTCAGCTTTTTAATCGTGCGGTAGAAGAATGCGTTGCACCAGTTTTTTTACCAGCTGGTTCCTTGGGTGGTGTCCCCCAGTTCATGAAAGGCTTGTGTTTGCTTGCTCCCACTTCAGGCCAGTGCTGAGCCTTCTTGGCTCCCCGTGACCCCTGGACAGTGCTCTGGGAAGTGCTCTTGCGCAAACAGGTCAGGAGCTGCTCCGGCCCTGCCCAGAAACGTCCCTGTGCCTCAGCTGGCAGAGGACAGCAGGGGATTTAGGAACAGGCTCCGCCGAAACTGGAAACAACTCGGCTTGAGGCAGATGTGAGTGTGATTGTCTCCAGTAAATGTTTTAGCAAACAACCTGAGGGTTCCTTGTCCACCTGCTTCTCTGAGACCACCCTGTGACAGGGGACAGGGGCTTCTTGCTGTTTCAACCAACAAGTGTCAGTGGCTGCTGTGGCTTTTACTGCTTTCCCAGGAGCATATGTCCTCTTGGGCTTAGGGAGAGCTTTTTCAGCCTTTATTTTATAGAACCTGTATTTATAAAGGCTTTTCTTCTGCAGAGCTTTCTTTTAATCTCCTAGTTTATCTATGTGCCTTGCCCAAGAGCTTTCAATCAATAGATGGTAGTTCAGTTTAGCACTTGTCCTCCCTCCTCCTCCCCGGGCAGCTCTACAGCCTTGATGTGAGTTGCCCAAGAGCTCTGAGAAGAGAGATGTCTGAACAGAGCCCAGTGGGAGTTGCACAATCCTCCATCTGCTGAAAAGCAGTGGGGGGAAGAGGGTCAGGGTATTTGCTTGGCTCTTGGAGCCCTGAGGGTATCGCAACTGAACTTCACCTCACAGAGGAGGTAACTCCATGCTGGGGCTTGTTTCTCGTGGGCAGGAAAACAAATCTTTTGTGGCAAATGGCACCAAGTCTTTGCAGAATATTGATCCTATGGAGGAAAACTGAGTTTAGGATGAGCTGGTTTTGTTGTCTAATGCAGGGATCTCCCCCATTATCCATTGAATCTGCAAACACAGCCTCTGAGCTATGCACCATACCTCAGTGCTCCTTTCCTGCCCAGGACATTGCTCTGCTCACACCCCTCCAGTCCCCCTCCAGTGTTTGCCGTAGGGATCATCTCCTCCCTGCTGTGTTATTGCCTCTGCACTGCTCCTCATTTTACGGATGCTGTCTGCAGTTCTAGAAACTCCTTGTGTTCCAGCTGGCAGAGATAGAGTGCTTGCTGTTGTTTACACAGACCATTCCTTTGCAGACGCCTCAGTTATGGCTCAACTTCTCTGAACTCTTTTAAACAGTCTTTATTCTGCAGGATTAGACTCTTCCCTGCTGACCGTTTTGAAGACTGATCTCTAATTTTAATTTTCCCTTTCTCAGTTATCTGTTCTTTTCAGCCAGTTGAGGGAATTTATCTACAAACTGGTTTCGTAGTGTTCCTTCCCAGTTATTTATGTTGCAGAAAGACCTAGCCCAGTTGCCATCTCTCAGTAAACTGCAGAGTCCATAGTCTGTCCAGATGTCCTGACTTGTCCATGTAGTTTTCACCACAGGTGGATGATGGTAGGACCAGGCTGTGCCCAGTCTGCAGGGCTGGTGGAGGCTCCTTCCCACTAGAGAGCAGGGTCCTGGTTTCCCACAGAGGGCTGGAGGCTCTGCAGGAATGTGCTTCGTGTACTCCTGATGCCATCGGCAGGCAGATAATCCCTCCAGGTGGGGAGAATTGCGCGGACAGGTTGTATTAAATAGACTCTTCTCCTTTTCTTTCACAGTGCCCTGCATACAAAGGTACCCCCTGTCTCCCCTGGAGTGACCAACAGCTATGTCCAGGGGCCTTTAGACGTTCCCCTTCTCGACAAAACTGTGGGCCAGTGCCTGGAGGAGACCGTCGAGCGGTTCCCCGACCGCGAGGCCTTGGTGTTCTGCCGGGATGGGGTTCGGAGGACGTTTGCCCGGTTCAAAGAGGAGGTGAGTGCCTGGTTCACCCCCCAGAGAGCACACGTGGGTGGGTAACCTCAGCAGACATGATGGATAAATGGAAAATGGTTTCATTGCTCAGCTCAGGACTGAGGTGTGTTGTGTATGGAGAGGGAGCATCGTGTCCCCAGCATCGTGTCCCCAGCGTGCACCGACGGGCATGTGCTGCCTTTGTCCTCCTTGGAATCTGGAGATGAAAGGGAGGAGGCAGTGCATACAAAACACCTGTTGAATATCCCAGAATGAACTTTCATGCCTTAAAATTATCATCTCTATCTGATGGGTTGTGGGCTGAGTCAGTGTTTTCTCTACTGGAGTAGACTCCACCTTCCGTATTAGTCATTCTGACTATCAGAGATCCTGGGTGTGTGGAAGGTTTTTATCTGAGCCCAAAAGCAATGGAGCAAAGTCAAGGACTAGGGCTCAATATTACATGCACAGATGTGTGGGGGTGTATCTATGTGTGTGTGTGTGTGTGTACATGTTGCTTACAAATATATGTTTAGCTGTTTTCAAAATCGAGGGACAGTATTTCAAGGCTAACTACCTGGACATTTTCTATTAAATGTATGATATGATCTTGGATAGGAGGAGTTGTTTTTTTCTGAAGTTTTTTTTTAGGCTTAGTATGGTTTGGGTCACATCCATTCGGATAAACAAGATTAGCTGTGTTCACCCTGATTTTAAGAAGTAGACTGTAATTCTGAACTAAATCAGAGAGTAACTGTTCTTCAAATTCATATCTCCTACAAGGTAAATTTCATAAATTCATTTGAGAACACAACAAAACTATAAAAACTTTCCTGAATATCTCAGAATATTTATTCATACATCTGCACACCTGACACACACTTACCATCTCAAAAAATAAAGTAGTTGTTAATACAGTGGCTGAATACAAGTTAATGAATCACTGAATCACAGAATCATTAAGACTGGAAAAGATCTCCAAGATCATTGAGTTCAGTCTTTGACTGATCCCCACCTTGTTAACTAGACCAGAGAGCACTGAGTTCCACATCCAGTCATTTCTTGAACACCTCCCTGGGAAGTCCTTTCCAATATTTAACAACCCTTTCAGTGAAGAAATTCCTCCTAATGTCCAACCTGACCTCTCCCTGGTACAGTTTTCCTCTTCTTCTGTTCCTTGTTTCTTGGGAGCAGTGCCTGACCCCCCCCCAGCTCCCCTCTCCTGTCAGGGATTTGCAGACAGTGAGAAGGTCCCCCCTGAGTTTCCTTTTCTCCAGGCTGAGCCCCTCCAGCAACCTCAGCTGCTCCTCATAGGACTTATGAAGATGGGAACCCCAAACTGGTCAAAAATCACACTATACAATTTTCTTTACTCAAGTCCTTTTCAAGGTAAGTGATATCCCAAAAGGGAGGCAGATCCAACAGTGTGGATGGGCCCAGCATGTGGGTAAGGCTTAGTCCTCAGTGTAGCTGATGAGGAGCCAGGCACTAAGTAGTCCTAGAGCAAGAATTAACTTACAACAATTTGTACCTAATTGCCCATTTTGGTTTCCTTCCTGCTTTATGGTATTGTTCCAGGCTTGTTATTTCTGTGCTTTCAGTCAACCTGCTGAGCAGGTCTGTGCTCTGGGGCTCAGAAGCTGCTGCAGCCATAGGCTGATGGGCTGTGCAGGGGAGGTACATCCTGAGGTACATTTCAGTTGCAAAAACGATGCTTTTTCCCCAGAAAGCAGTGCCTGGAGACAAATATGCCCCACTGCATCCCGTGTGTGATCCTCAGGCTCTTGTCCTGTGTTTTACAGGTGGACCAAGCAGCAGCTGGGCTTCTGGCTCTCGGCCTGAAGAAAGGAGACCGACTGGGGATGTGGGGACCCAACAAATACGAGTGGGTTCTCATGCAGTTTGCAACGGCCCAGGCAGGAATCATCCTGGTAAGGAGTGTGCTGTGTCGGGGATTTTAGCAGTCTGTTGGGAAAGGAGACAAAGAAGCGATAGGAGACACTGGAGAATAAAGTTTGTTGTCTCTTTTTTTCATGCTCTTACCTGGCATGCTGTCTATAACTGAATGCAGTATTTAAACAAGATCTGTGCAGCTCTCTGCATCTTTGTCCTCCACTCTGTAGGGAAACACTGCAGAGGATGGAGCAGCAAGAAACTGCAGCAGCTGATGACAGAAGATGTGCTTTTGCCTACAGGACCATTTTTTGTGGGATGCTGCTGTCCTAGCCCGTTACCAGCTGGTTAGGTCCCTTCCAAATGTATTGCTCCAAGGCACAAATGCTCATTTAAAAATCTAGTCCAAGCTGCATATCCCCAAAGACAATTTTAATTTGGTAATATGACCTGGCATATTCATCAAAATACACCTTATTTGGGCAGTAAGGTCTAAACCCAGCCTTGTGGTCTGTTCTCTTCATCCTGGTTTAGCCCAGTGTCTGCAGGAACAGGGTGGAAGAGTGTGGCTCAGTATGAACCTGGAGGTGAACTCAATTCCAGCAGCCAATACTGCTTCTGTGGAGAGCTGGACTGAGAAAGTATTTTGTGGTTGTCCATCAAGAATCCTGACTTGCACTCGAGTTTTGATCTAGTTTAGTGGATTGACTATCTGCCAGTAGGACAGGAGGTCTGGTTTCTGTTTCTGAAACTCTGTTTTGACTGTGTGACCTCCCTCACATAAATCTCTTTTGGGACTGTTTTCTTTTGTGCAGTCACAGAATCTGGATTTTTTTTTTCCGTGGATGTGGAATCCCTCTGGTGGTGAGCTCTTAGTTTTCTGTGTTGGAGGAGAGGCTCTGAGTGTGGCTTATCCCTGGGAGAACTTTTCTGTTGGAATATGTGCTGGGGGGAGGATTTTCAAGGCAAGGGTAACTCTGATCAACTTTCTTGTTTCTCCCTCCTCAGGTAGCTGTGAATCCAGCCTACCAGGCCTCTGAGCTGGAGTTTGTCCTCAAGAAGGTTTGTATGGCACTCACTAATTGATTTGCTGTGAAAACACCTACAAGCAGCATCTGGGAGAGTGGGGACATGGTACAAATGAGCTTCTGCTTGAGCATATCAGGGATAACTGGCTGGAAATCAGGGCTAATGGTGGGTGTAGAGGGGACAGTGACCAAGGGGACCAAGCTGCAGTTCAGTGGTCACAGATGTTGCTGTTCCCTGTGGCTGCCACCCTGTCTGTTTGATGGACACTTCTGCCTCCTTCTCATCCCCCTCCCTCCCTGCTAACAACCAGTATTGCCTATATTACCCCAACCCAACCTATCTGTCAGCAGTCATTTACTAGGGAATGAGATAAAAAAGGCAAGACGAGATATCTCCTCTTTGCCCCTCCTGCTCGGGGCAAAAATCACCTTGAAAGTAGAACCTCAGAAAGGACCAGCCTACTTGGTAGCCTGATTTCTCCTTCCCAGGTTTGTCTGATGTCTGGCTGGCCCTGGGTTTAAACTGGTTTAAGTCCTAGGTATTGCCACTGCTTACCATCTTTCTGCTGTCTGATCTTGGCCACCTCAGCTACCCTCATACACCTGCCTGAATTTGAGCCTGCAATTTGCAGAGCACCAATCAATTTAAACTGCTCAGGCTCCTTAGCTTAGATAATGAGGAATTCAGGTTATTAAATGTTCAATAGCTAAAAATTAAGATTAAGAAGCTAATTTGTTCATCTGTTGTTTGTTCAGCTTTAAATCAAAGGGGAGGGAACACTTCTGGGTGTTCCCAGCAGCATCCAAGTTCATTGTTTTACCTAGAAAGTGGATAATTTCTTGCAATTGAGGGAGACTTTTCTCTTGTATCAGTAACTCTCTAACTGGGTCATGGGGCTGCAATTTGAATTCTCATTTCATCCTTCATTTAAGCCTCTCACAGCTCTCGCTGGTGTCACTCCTGTTCTCGTGTGTAGGCGTTGAAACCAGTGCTGCAGTGCTGCAGTGCTGCAGTGGAGCACGTCTCTTCCAGGGTGCATGTCCTCCTGCTTCTCTCACCCTCTGGAATGTGCAGCTCAGTACTTCCCTTTTTCCTCAGCAAAACTTGGCTTTTGTTTTCCTTTCCATCTCCCTGTGTCAGAGTCTGCTCTGATTTTCTCCTCTGGTGTAAATCTGGAGTGTCGATGGGGTAAGAGAAGAAATGTGCTTCAGCTCCACTGGGGATTGCTCCTGTCTTGCCTTCCCAGGTTTGCCAGCATTCCCAGCTTTTTTTATGCACCTTTGGCCGCTGGGATCTCTCATTTTCCTCACCCCCCTAATGATTTGTTTGTGTTTGTTAATTTGCACAACAAAATTCCTGAAGGCTTTGGGGCTTTGCCTGTTGGATCCTGTCCACCTGTGTGGTCCCGTTGTTGCTCCATCAGGTTCCCTCCCTTTGATGCATATGGAAATGAATACAGAATAACCATTCCTTGCATTCCTACTGTATTTCCCAGGGCTTTGCAAAAGCAAACTGGTGACAGGTTTTATGTTCTAGGTTTTTGGAAGACAGGTCTGCTGCCGTTCAGGTTGAAACCAAGTGGGAAGTGCCCAACCAGAGACTCTTATCTCGTACAGCATCAGCCCTGCAAGCTCCTCTCCTCACATAGTATCTGTTTTTCAGAGCTGGTTCAACCAGAACTGTAGTTTGAAGGAATTAATAGTAAAAAGTTACAAAGGCCCAAAACAGACAGTCCCCTGGGTTCTGGGCAGCCTGTTCCAGAAAATAGAGCAAATGTTTATCTTCCTTTCTGACAAAGCCTAGAGGGTACTTACAAATTGTTTATTGGCATAGCCTTTGTCTCCTCATTTCCCAGACTTTGGGAAAATAATGAAAACAGCCAAGTAAATCATTTCTGTAAATAGTTTATTTCTCAAGAATGCATTTTTTGGAAGATGAAAGCAGTTTGTAAATCTGGGTCAAATTCAGCAAATCTCTGCTGAAAAAGAAATGAAAATTCTTGGAGTAATTAAGGCACTTTGTTTTGGGATTATGTAAATGTAAGGGTTGAATGAAAAATGTTTTAATTTTCAAAATAGCTAACGCTTTAAAAAGATGTGGAAAAAATCTTAGTAAAAGGAACACCTTATGAAAAAACTCCCACAATAAAATCTTGGCTTGGCCTTAGAGGCAGGCTTTAGGTTTCCTTGTTTTTCCAGAGTTCCTCAAAATTCCTCATTTCAGACCAACACAAATTAATTTGTTTTAACTTTATTTATTTCTTCATATTTTGGGACTGTTTTTTTTTTTTTTTGTTAAGTGTTGAGACTCATAATCTGAAAAATCGGCTGCTTGCCTTGTGCTCACAACAAGTAGTGTTGATGCTGGGCGAAGGGGGAACCTCAGGCTGCAGCTCTGCTCTCTTGCCCAGCAAAAATCATCCAGCCCATCCTGATCCCAGCACTGAGGAGGAGCAAAGCACTGGCTGCACGCCTGGATCCAGGCTTGGAGTGCTGGATGTGCCGTGACAGCACCTTGCCCTGCCCTTGGCGGGGTTTATGAATGCACAGACGTTTGCTTTTGTCCTCAGTGAACCTCCCTGTGGTTCCTGTGTTGGTGGTGGCTGCTCTTTATCGTGTCCTGACCATCAACCCAACGTGACTTCTCATGAGTTTCTGTCTCCCTCCACAGGTTGGCTGTAAGGCACTGGTGTTCCCCACTCAATTTAAAACACAGAAATACTATGATATTCTGAAGCAGTCATGTCCTGAGATAGAAAAATCCAGTCCAGGGGGAATAAAGAGCAAAAGGTGAGTTAGGAACACCCGGTGTTTTTGCACTGACCCCACAGCCGTGGCCTGCCTTGTGTCCCCTCAACTGCACAACACAGGCTTTGGTGGAAGGAGGACCTGTAATTGGTCTCATCTGAAGAGAAGTTAGGCTGGCCTGGAGGTTTGCCCTGAGCAGTGTGCACCTGTGTGGGCAGTTTTCTCCTTGTTCTGTTATTGCTGATGCTGTTTTTCTCTCTGCCAGGCTACCTGACTTATCCATTGTTATCATGTTGGACTCCAAGCTGCCTGGCACCTTCCACATGGATGAAGTGATGCAGGCTGGGGACAGCAGCCAGGTGAAGCAGCTAAGAGCAGTGGAGCAGACCCTGTCCTGCAATGAGCCCATCAACATCCAGTTCACTTCAGTAGGTGCCCTGCCTGCTCCATGTGGTTGAGTTTCTTACTGGGGATGCGGGGAAAGATGTGTGTGGTGCCAAGCATCCCATTTCCTTTGCCTTCTGCTGTCTGAAAACAAGCTTCCAGCTTCTGCTGTAGGATGGAAGAAGTGTTCTAGCATTTCCCCTTACTTCTTCCATTCTTGCTGCTCAGTCCTCTGTCAAGGGCTGATGGAAATGAGAGGGTGTCAGGTGAATTCTGTCCAGCTGAAGTTTGGTTGTTTTTTGGTGTGGTTTGGGATTCAGATTCCTTTAAAGAAGAAAAAACAGTCTTCCATGTCTGATTGGAGAATGAAGTGCAAGGTCACCCCAGAGTCTTCTGGGAAATCTCTGCAGAGCACACGTAGCTCATCCTCAGAAAAGGTGGTATCACTGCATAATGCTCTGTGTCTTCCAGGGCACAACGGGAAGCCCCAAAGGAGCCACCCTCTCCCACAGGAACATTGTGAATAATGCCCATCTGATCGGTCTGAGGCTGGGGATCGCACAGCAGGTGGGTTTTGGTGGGAACACAGTTTAGGATGGTCTCCACTGCCACAGAGAGACCACGTGTGTGGAGAGCGTTGGTGCTTGCTCAGAGACAGGGCAGGATGTTTTGCTGCAAATGACATTGAGGGATAGTAATGCACAGCATTTTGCATTTCAATGGAGTTCATTGATGATTCATTTCAGTTTCATGTGAAGGTTTTTTTTTGGGGGGGAAAAAAAAGAGCTATCATTTTGTGGGGGAAAAATCATGAAATTATTCACTTCATTTTGGTGAATACTTATTTCAAATAATTACAAGACTAAGTGTTAGCTTTGAATTCTGTTGAATGAGGTTTTAATTTGGTTTACATGACTTCATTTAATGTCATGTTTACAGTCTCATAACTCTTATCAGGGTACGACCTCTCTATTTGTAGTTTCTTTTAAAAATTGTTAAAGGCAAATATTTTCATTTGAAGTTCTGAATTATTTATTTCTAACATATCAGCTTTGATCCAGAAAATAGATGAATTGTTTTAATCAGTCTTTAGAGTCTTTAGTGTTTAAAAAGAAAACAAAATAAAATTAATAGCATGTGCCAAGTCCTGAATATTTCATGCCTGTCACAGCACTCCCACTCTTCTCTTTTGGCATATAATGTGTAAGCAATAACAGACTAAAGAGTCCAGCAAAAAAAAAATTGCAAAATTACAGAATGAAATTTTGACATTAAAAAACTTCCCAAGGTGATTTTTGTTAAAGGCAGGAGGTGTGAGAGTCGTGTTCCCACCTAACAGGAACACGGCTGAATGTCAGATTTCCAACAAGCGGATCAGGATAAAAAGTCTCTCTGCTCAGATCTTTGCTCTTCAGCAGTGAGATGGGCTGGATATGGGCTGGGGAGGGGTCTCTTCTCCTCACTGTTGTCTCTGGCTGATCCCAGGACCATCGCTTCTGCGTCCCTGCACCCCTCTATCACTGCCTGGCGTCGGTGGGAGGCTGCATGGTGATGGCCCTGCACGGGTCCTGCTGCATCTTCTCGTCTCCCAGCTTCGAGGGGAAGGCTGCGCTGGAGGCCGTGTCTCGAGAGAAGTGAGAGCTCGTTTGTGTCTTGTTACAGAGCAGTTCATGGCTGTGGCTGTGCTTCTTCCCTCACCTCACCTGACCTGCCAGGACATTGCTCACACTCTTCCTTCCAATGGTGGGCGAGTCGGGTTTGCTGGTGCACATACTTGTGCAGGCACTTCAGGAGCCAAAATCTGCCTTTCCAGCTGTGCTTGGGAGTGTGTCACACTTCTCCCAAAATTAAAGGATCCACATGGCTTTGGCTGGAAAGCATAGTGGTGTCTTGGTTTGCTGTGGCTGGTGTGTTTTCACACACCTACCCTTCTTCTCTAAGTCCAGCTCAGTTGTGTTTCCAGGTTGTTCCTCAAGTGTAACTTGTGAAACAAAAGAGCCGTTGCTGTGTCTGCATCATACATGCATATATGTCTCTGTTTATGTATTTATATCTATCTATCTATCTATCTATATATATATATATCTGTGTGCTGATGAGTAGCACATCTGCTGTGCCTGCCTCCTTGCTGCTGCTCTGCAGCCCTGTGAGGGGTGGGATGGGATGGGTGCTGAGCTGGGGTGCTGAGCTGGGGCTGCCTCCAGTTCTGGCTCTGCAGCTTTGCCTTTTTTTCCCCCTCTCTTCCTCAAGATGCACCTTCCTCCTTGGCACACCGACCATGTTCATAGACATGCTCTCCCAGCCAGACTTTGACTCCTACGACCTGTCATCTCTCCAGGGAGGTAAGGCTCAGAACCCAAATGGAAAAATCCTGAGAAACAGGATATTCCTGGTTCCCTGCTGGGAGGCTGCATTAAGTTTTGTGAGCAAATGGCTCTTCTGGTGGGAAGAGTTTAGTTGTGCGAGCCTTGTGTTTCCCCTGTTAATTTGATGCTACATTTCCTTTCCCTGGGGAATCCTTAGATCATTATGTATTTTAGGACTCTTCTCTCATTTTAAGGCAGTCCTAGGAAAGGACCTTTCTGTTTTAGCTGCAAGGGGAGGTATCAGGAATAGCCTGATTTTCCTCAGCTCCCATCTCACCAGCCACCACCGTGTGGCAGCAGATGCTTTCTGTGCTTCAAGGTGGTGCAGTCCCTAAAGCAGAGCCACGCTGGGATTTCTCTCTCTGACCTAAAGTTTCCTGCCAGTTTCTGAAGTCATTGATCCAAGTACTGTAGAGGGTGTGATACCCTGTGCTGGAGCTTCCTCTCTTGTTGCAGCCAACCTTGAAAATAGCTGAGCTGAAACAGGGAGACCACAGCCCTTTTTGAGGCAGTAAGAGCACAGAGAGAAGATGATGCTGGAGCATAAAGAAATATTTAAGCAGTTACCTAATCATCTCTGCTATGTGAAAAATGATCCTGTCTGATCCTGTTCCCCAGAAAAGCCCATATATTACTCCACTCTTCTGCTCTGTCATCCTAGGATGAAACAGGTGGCAGTGGGATCTGCCCTCTCCCAAAAGGGCTGCTCTGTGCAAGGCAGGAGGAAAGGTTTTGGGGTTTATGGTGAGGATTGATGGGAGTGTTTGTCCTGCTAAAAATCTGCGCCTCTTTCTCCTCTGAATCTTTCCTTTTTTTGGGAACTGCAGCTTGGACTAGGTTTGTGCTATAGAGTTTATCTTCCGAACGAGTGAACTCTGCCAACCCTTAGTTCATTCAGGCAAACTGGCCTTGCTGCAGCCTTTGCTTCTAGAATAACTATAAATAACAACGAAACAAAGTAACTATAAATATAGACAGTATTTTGACATGAGCCATTGTATCCCAGAGGTCTTGCCAGCATTGAACTCTGGGAGTGCAGAACCATTTGAGGGACTGCTCCTGGGAATAAATAGATGGTTTCCAAGGTCTTTTCCTCTTTCTTCCAGGAATCATTGCAGGTTCTCCTGTTCCCCCTGAGATCATGAAGACAATTATGACCAAGATGCACATACCAACGCTCGTGGTGAGTTGTGGCTGCTGTAACCAGACCTACAACGGGTGTTTGTCATGGTGAGACCCCAATTTTGGGTGTATCTGGACCACAGTTGTACCTGGTGGTGCCAGAGTTTCTGGGATCAGCGTGATGGGACCCTGGATGCGAGGCCCGGCTGTGGAGAGAAGGTGCAGAGGGGCTGGGAGGCAGAAGGGGGGTTCTGCTTGGTTGCTCTTGGGGATCTGGGGAGAAAGCTTTGTAAGAGGAAGAGACATTGCATTCAGGGCCATGAACTGAAATTCTGCTGGTGCATTTCAAAACTTTTATAAACATTCTGTTGTCCACACTGCAAGGATGGTGATAGAAGAGGCATTGCTGGTTTGTGTTGGTGTGGGTGGGTGCACGTGTCCCTCTTGCTGTGGGGGCTGTCAAGTTGGTTTCACCATCCTGGGTTGCAAGTGGACGCAAAACCTTGTTGCATGTTTTTTGTCGTTGGATCGTGGGACTGGTGCCATCCACATGCACAGCACCACGTGGTATGTGGCCAGAAGGGCAGCACGTGTTGGGCCACGTATTCTGCTGCTCCACTGCATGTCCTGACACCCTGGGCCTGTGCAAGAGCATCAGCACGTCCTGCACGTGGAGGGGAACGGGCCACCAGCGAGGGGGCTGGTGGCATTCCAGGTGACACATTTCCTAGGCAAGTCCTGCCATCTGCAGGTGAATGGCTGAGCCAAAAAACGGTTTTCTTTGTTTTTGTTTTACTCTAAAGGAAGTTAGTTCAGTACCACACTGCTTCTGAAGGCTGAGGAAGCAGGCTGATGTGATGGACAAACACGTGGGGCTGGGAGTCAGATTAGGCATGTTGTTCTTGGCAGACCCCAACTGCACCAGGGTTTTACAGGGACAACTGTGTGTCCTGCCATGGACCAGGGGAATCCAGGGCATCTGTCCTGGAGCCGCCTCGGAGGCAGCCAGGGTTTTTTCCTGGATATGATGCTCTTAATGCCAATCTGATAACACCGGGGCAACCCTGGTGCTGTTGTTTGAACTCTGTCAGGTGACAGCTACCTATTTTTATAATAAGCTTGAGTTTGGCCTCACAAAATATTTTCAGGCATTACTGCAAATGCCCAGGACTCATTAGGTGTCACATGTTCCTGTTTTGTAGAGGGAGAAATAATAAAACCCTCCCAAACAGTTGTTCTGCCCATGGGATAAAGAGGATTAAGTCTATATTTGTGCCACTGGTCTCATGTTACTTCTGATCCCTCCAGCCCTCAGACAGACACAGAGAGACTTGTTGACTTCATATTTGCAGCAAGAGCTTTATACAGAAGATGTACATAAGAAAATATACAATTTGATTTCTATATAGGAGACAGAGGAGTTTTCACCCTCTTAAAGGTCATTTACACTCAGTTACAGAGGAATAAATATACATATATTTATATAACTCTTTAGGATTAAAAAACGTAGTTAAATTGAAACTGTGGTGTTGTAATAGCCATGACAATAAACCACAGTCATCCTGGTATCCTGCTAGATCCTCTGGGGTATGGGCAGGGAGGAGAGGAGGGGTGCCTGAGCCAGCTGCACGATGCATACCTTCTCCTCTTGGATGTACATCTTGGTAGACCCCACAGAGTGGGAGGGAATCCAGTCTTCAGATGGCTCCAGTTTTGGGGATTCCCAGTACTGCTTCCCTTAAAGGATTTCTGTCTGACTTAGGGAGATTTTTGCCTCTTGGTGTGGAAGGCAGCTCGGCCTCAGGGCCTCTGGTTCTTGGTCACTGCTTCACTGTCCCCTCAGCCCTGGCCTGCAGGGATCCCCTCCGTGGGAAGGCAGAGGAGTCTCTTTGCGTGGGTTGAGACCGATTTTCCTGATCAAGCAGCTGGGGGAGGGATGCTCCTACCTTCCCACTTGCTTCCACTCCGCTGGAATGGGAGAGACAGCGACCAACTGGTTGATGGTGGGATGTGTTTCCTCTGGGAGAGATGACTGTGTTTTACCGGCAGGATCTAGGTTAGCTTGTCTTAGTATGGTCATGCATAGTTTAGTTTTTAAAAACGCCTCTTTTAAAATACATAAGATGTCGGAAAAGATTGAAAAGGTGGATTCCATCCTGCGATCAGCAGAGAAGCGGGGAGTCGGAGGAGGCTGGAGGTGTTTGGATATGTCAGAAATGTTTCCTGACAGGTAGGAGAAGCTCAAGGAAGGACTCGGAAGTCAGTAGTTTTCTGATGGTTGAAGTGACCGGTCACCAGGACGGGCCATACCGGGGCCTGCTAGGGTGAAAAAAGAGAGAAAGCCACATCTTTAAGGAGATTTATCAAGCACAGCAATAAACCTGTGGCATTTGTCTGTTTATTTTTAAATCAGCGGATGAAGCCCATCCTTGAAAGTGAGGAGCTGGGAGTCAAGGAGCTGTTGCAGGTTTCCACAGTAGAGAAGATGGGTTAGTCCTGTCTCTGAGCTCTTCTACCAGCTTGCTGTGTGACTCCTAAGTATCTTACCCAAAGTGTTGATGGTCAAGGAGCAGTTTCTTGGTAAAGTAAAACCCAGAGCAAAATTTTCAAGAGTAGTGAATTATTTTGGTGCCCCAGTTCTGAAAATCCAGGGCAGGTAGAATTTTAGAAACTACCAAGCAGCTTTTCATCTCAGATGTGGTCAGTGACCCCAATCACTGCTCATCCCTGAAATACAGACTCCCTGTGGCTGACAGAAAGCTGCCTGGCTCTCAAGAGGTGCAAGATGAAGTCAGAGGTACTTCATATTCCTTAAACTTCATGCTCACCATGCTGGAGTGGGTTTGTATACCTGCATTTTGGCACTGACACCCGAAGGCACTGAGCTTTGTCTTCTGCAAGGCTGGAATAAGTAGTTTTCTATTTCGTTAACACTTGTAAACCTGTTTGAGGGAGCTGGATGAAAGGTACTACAGAAAAAAAAAACAGGCATTATTGGTGGTTTTTTGTTGTTTCATGGCTTTCTTACTCTCATCATGGAAGAGTGAACTGGGATTGAGCTCAGGCAGGGAGAAAAGAAGGTTAAGAAGGGTCAGACCTGTAAATAAAAAATATTTAAGTATTGTGGTTTAGAAAACTGAAGTTTTTCCATCCTTAGAGCGAAACTTTACCCGCCCTGTGTGGAATGACTGGTATTTCCATCTCTAATCCATAAAACCTCTGGCACTACAAGAGAAATAACCAGTTTAGAAAGGCACAGAGCAGCTGGCATAATGCCTGACATTTTGGTCATAAATTTCCTTTCTCCATCCTGTTGTGCATATCCTTAGTGAACTGGGGACCAAATGGCCGCAACTGGGCTTAGGGCTTCTGCCTTTTCTTTTCTGATCTGAAAGGGCACAATGCAGGGTCACTTAACAAATGAGCAAAGTTCCCTTTCCTAAGAGCTTACAAACTTCCAGGCTCATTCAAGGTCCTTTGGAATCCGTAGAAGCTTCAGACCTACTCCCGGGATGGGAAAAATTAAACTACTTGGCATGGAGTGATGACAGTTGTGGCTTTTTTGCTCCTCTGTGGGCTGAATTTAATACTCTTGGTAGTTTCCAGCTGTGGAAGGTGTTTGTGGGATCGGTGTTTGGATTGGTGACCGTCAGCAAGCTCATTGCTGGAGGGAAAGGCAGCCCTGTCTCTGACTCACCTTCTGGCCCAGGACACCTTACCAAAGAATATTTGCTGTCTCAAACCTCCCTCTGCTGGGATACTCATTTGAAGGCATCAGCCCTTGTTTTTAAATACCTGACTGTCTTGGATGGGAATTGTATTTGCTGAAAGGCAAGAGCTGGATCAAGAACTGCTCCTTGTGGAAGGTATCTATTTTCCTTTGGGCTGGGCAGCCTGGGGCCAGATTTCCCAGCAATGTCCTGCCCTGGATTTCACACCAGACCTGGAGGACCTTTACTAGGGCAAAGGGCTGAGCATGTCCAGTTGGTTGGAAAACCAAAGCCTGTGTGATCCCAGCTCGGGGCAAGGGTGGGCTAAGTCCACCCTTGTTTTGATATATCGTGCTTATCCCTGTTGCCCAACAATTACATCTTGACTCAGTATGGGGCTTCATTGCATTGTACAGGGTGCATATCACCATGGTTCCTGAGGCATGATTGAGGTTTAAACCTTGTTACAATATAGGGCTTTTCTTTGTTTTCTTAAAGTACAATAATTACTGCAAAAAGAGATTGGATTTTTCACATGTTGCAATAGGAGCTCTGAAGATTTCAAAGCTGATTGCTGTTCTGTGTATATTTTCAGAGTCCTTGCTTCTCTGTTTTATATTTGTTTACATGCTTTGCCCTTACTTTCCACCCCAGGCCTGTCTTTATCCCTGTGTTTGCTTTACGGAGTTGACTCCATCCCTGATGCTCCAGGCAGGTTCTCTGCTCTGGGAGCTCATGGAGCTCAGCATTGCCGGGAGATGGAGGCATCAGTGGGGGAATGGATGAGCTGTCACCAACGTAACCTGGTGTCATTTAAGTCAGAGACAGAACGCCCAGCGCCTTTTGTGGTTTGCTGGAGGTGTGATTAAAAGGCAATCATCTTAAAAGGGAACCATCTTACATGTTCAATGGCGGCTTCCCTTCCTGGACCTCTTGGTGGGCAGCTTGCAGGTGCGGAGGGCGGGGGTGTCCCTGATGGACTGTCCCCGGTACTGCGAGGGCGTGGAGCAGGTATCCTCGGTGCGAGTGCGATTCCCCTTCAGCCACCTGGGACACGGGGAGGGGGAAAACCCGGAGCTTACAAGAGGCACAAACCACGGACATCAGAGGGTAAGCTGAGGAGAGAGCTGCCGAGCATGAGAGCAGCCTCTTTTTGCCTGGCACCGCCCGGGGGGGTGCCCACCCCCAAGGGGAGCCCAGGGAGGGACGGGGCGCGCGGTGCCGTACTTGCGCAGATTTGCCAGCTGGCAGTTGCAGTGCCAGGAGTTCCTGGAGAGGGTCAGCGTCTCCATTTTGTCGAAGGGGAAGTTTCGGGGCAGCTGGGTGAGCCGGTTGTTCTCCAGGTGGGCTGCCTTCAGCACGGTCACGCCGGAGAACGCGTTGTCTGCAAACTGAAGCACAGAGGTTTTCTGGAGAGGAATGAGGAGCTGGGGGTGGGGACTTCAAACCTGAGCGCCTCTCTTCAAGGCTTTTAGTGGCATGAACATCAGGCCCTGGCACAGGTTGCCTAGAGAAACTGTGGCTGCCCCATCCCTGGAAGTGTTCAAGGCCAGGTTGGACAGGGCTTGGAGAAACCTTGTCTAGTAGAAGGTGTCCCTGCCCATGACAGGGGGTTGGAAAGAGATGATCTTTAAGGTCCTTTCCAACCCAGGCCATTCTGTGATATTATGAAGCATGGAGAGAGCAAGAGAAGGTCCTGGCTTGCTGGAAGCCCTGTCCACCTAAGAGAGGCAACAGGCTGGTGGGCTCAAGGAGGATGGAGTCTCCTACAAAGAGAGCTACATCCCAAATCCATGTGGGATTGTCTGTGCAGCCACATCACTAAATAAAGTGAAGTCTGGCAGCCCTTTTTATTTTTGAGCCATGCTAAATGAAGATATTTTCTGGGTGAATTCCTTTCCAAGGCTGGAAGTCCTCCCAATGCCTGTTGCCTTGCCTGTCCTGGAGCGACTTAAGGAGGGAGTGTTTGTGGCGTCTGAAGGGGCTGTAGACTTTGGCAGTGCCCAGGGGCTTGGAGTGGAAAGTTACACTTGGCATCTGAGCAGTGTAGATATACAGGCACGTTTCCAGCACCTCAGCCTCCTCCATTTTTTCCCATTTCCAGTTGTTTTTTTGCAGGGGCTGCTGCAAGATTTGTCTTTTTTTTTTGATTACTGGAGAGGCTTTAAGGTAGAGCCTCCTTTTAAAAAGCTGCCAAAAAGCAGAGGGAGGCTGTGGACCTGGCTCTGCAGCCCTGTCCTTTTTTCCCTGAGGCCTCATCCCTGGCATCTTTCAGCCCATGGTTACTCAGGTTGGAAAATTCTTGAAAGGAAACCCCTCGACACAAACTTCCTTGGTGGTGATGGATTGGAGAGGGGATCACTGACAAAGCACAAAGGTCTTGTTAGGTATGACAAAACATTTCTCCCCCTTCTCAAAGTGAGGGGAAAGCTTTCTCTGAAGGTTGGAGAGGAGACTCACTAGGTCTACCTGAAGCCCCCCAACCAAGGATCTGTGCTCCCATTTCTGACCAGAAGTTTGCACTTCAGATGGACCATCAGAGCGTGTTCATGCTCTCTGAGCTGAAAAGCTTGACAGAGGAAATGCACTATTTTAAGCTGTGAACTTTTGTCATCTTCCAAATTAAGCAATGCTGGATGGGATTAGAGTTTAGCTAAGAGACTCCCAGATCCCTGTAGCTGTTGGACAGTCAGTGGTGCTGGCCTGTGCAGTCCAGAGCTGAGCTGACCTTGGGAGGTTTTACTGTGCTGATAGTGGAGCTGCTCAGAGGGATGCTGGCACGCCGTGCCGTGGGGCGGTAGGTTTGGACAGTGGTGTTACTGTCTCAGCTGCTCATGCCTCTCCCAGCCCCCTGAGAAGAGTTTGCATCTGCTGCTAACAGCTGCCTTGCTGCCTGCCAGAGCGTGTCTTTGTGAAGAAATGGGTGATTTTCCCCTTATTTACACGGAGGATTGCTGCTGTTAATTTATTTTACACTAAACATGCAAAGATGAGTGTATGTAAAGGTTCCAGGAACTGCATTGCCTGGTCTCATGTTGAGGTACATGGTGGGTCCTGGCCTGTGTGGTGCAGCCCTGTGGGGGACTGGTGTGTGTCCTTGATGCCAGTGGGGAGGGGGGAGCTCTGTGCTGCAGCCTGAGGGCCCCCCCTTCCTTCTGCTCAAGTGCCATTTAGGCTGGGATTGATTTGTCTGGAAAGGTTTTGCACTTGATCAGCTCAAAAATCTTACAACCATGCAGGGAGCAGCTGAGGACAGTATATTTGTGAAGGAGAAAGAGCTGCAGTCAAGTGCCAGCAGCACTCAGAGTATTCAGTGGTGATTTCCTAGATCACACGGCCTGTGTGATTAGATGTTTCTTAGCAGTGCAAAGTTCACGTGTGGGCCATTTGGGTATGAGGCCTTTGAGGATTTGAAGAGACAATGCTGAACTGGGAGCTTTGTTTTCACAAGCCCTAAAGCTGCAGAAGCCACCCCTGTCAGTGCTGATCCCGTAAACTGGTGTCCTGTTGCGTGGGAGGAAAGGAGCCATTGGCTGCAGAAGAGTCTTTAAAGATCCTCTCCACAGGTGGTCACTGTAAAAAACAAAGTCTTTTTTTCTGGCTAGAATTTTTAACCTTTGCTTTTTGGTCAGTCTGAGGACATGGGAGCATCCCAGCATCGTGGGTTAGTCCAATTTCTTCAATGTGTAACTTGGGATTCTGACGTCTCTACATCTGGTACATTTAAGCTATAAAATTTGATTGAAAGTGCCTTAGAACTGAGTCTACAAAAGTGCTGTGATGGCACATCTAAGATCTTGCCTAGTGAGGTCAGTAGGTTGTTTTCAAGTGTTTGCTCAGTCCCATCCTGTAGAGGTTAATGCTGAGAGTGGACAAGGGCTTAAGTACTGAGTGCTACCAAGCTGGTTAGGTAGTATTCTTCTCCACCTGGGCAAGCTGTAATGCCAGTTTTTGAGGCATAATTTTGAGGTTTTTGGGATGTTAGATCCCCTTGAAAATTGTGGTGTGCTGCGTTCCTGGTACCTTTCCTGTGATCTGCTTGTCTCTGTGAGATGTTCTGAGTTGCTCTTTGTTGCTAAGAAATTCTCTTTTTCATCACACCTCCCTGCATGTGGTGGGTGTTGCTTTGCCACGAAGTCCCAGCCTGCCTGGATGCTCTTTGTCTTTGGGCTTCCTGGCAAAGCATCATCCCAGGGAGAACTGTTCTGCTCCGCCCTCCCTTTCCAGCCGTGGGGGATTCACCCGGGACATCAGGCTGCATCAAGGTGCTGCTGCTCTTGCACTGGTGCTGGGTTCTGTTCCTGCACTGCCTGGCATTTCAGAGGTCCTAACACCAGTGATTCCATGAGTGTGATGTTCCTGCCTATGGATCCCGCGTTCTCACAGAAAAAGAAGGGGGTTGTTTTGCCATTCGGGATACCTGAACATCCCTCCTCCTCTCCAGTGGGAACAGGGCCCCTTTGTAAGATGCTGCGAGAGTTTCTTTAGAGAGAGCATCAATAAACAAACCTTTCTTTATAACGTGTCAGGTTGGGAGGCAGGGGGGAGGTGAAGGTGAAGGTCCCTATGTCTACCTGCCTGCAGCGTGTGGGTAGTGGCTATTCATGGCCCATCTGAGGAGTCTCCCCCTCCCAGCCTACAGCAGGGACTGGGGCTGAGCAAAGGAGGCAGAGCAGTTCAGCTCTGCAAGGAGGCAGTGCCCTCCAGTCCCTCCAGTACAAGGCAGATGTTCATCTCTCATCTCACACCTTGTTTCTGGGAGGATGGAATGTTGCTCATTGTCCTGGAGCATCCCAAATACCTTTGTCAATGTCTTGTGTCACCTCCAGCCTGGGAGGGAAGGCACTGCCTTTCCAAGGGGTTTAATCAGCTCCAGATAATTTGGTTTTGCATAAAATAACTCAACAGAAGGGTGGAGTACTCTCATTCCTTGCTAGAGCCATGTCAGGGTGTTGTCAGCTGGCCAGAGCCTCGCTGCCTGCAGAGCCTGCAGACCTGCATCTCCCCTCTCCTCTGCAAGGGAGGGACAGCAAATAGAGGGCTTTGCAAAGGGGAAGAAAACCAAGCCCCATGTTTCTTATCTGGAGCAAATGGAAAGACTCACCTTCTTCAGTTTCATATTGTCCAGGTTGAGTGTCTGCAGGTATCGCCCGAAGGACTGGAAGGCGTTGTCAGGGATGACCTCAATTGGGTTATGAGAAAGTTTCAGTTCCTCCAGCACTCTCAGCTTACTCATTGCATTCACAGGGTAGCTGCTCAGCTGGTTCTTGTCCAGGTGGAGGACAGCGAGGTTTTCTACATCCTCCATGGCCCCAGGTAGGAGGTTGGTGAGGGAGTTGTCAGAGAGGAAGAGCCAGCGCAGGTCTTTAGCCCCATTGAAGACCCCTGGTTTCAGCTCCCGGATTTTATTGCTGCCTAAGTGCAGGATGAAGAGGTTGACAAGAGGGGAGAGGAGCCCTTTGGGTAGGTCTGGGATCTTGTTCTTGTCCAGGTACAGGTAGGTGAGATCAGAGAGGTCATCGAAGGCTCCTGGCTTTATGACACTGATCTGGTTGTCGGTGAGATAGAGGTAGACCAGGCTCTTGAGCCCCCGGAAGGCTCCGGTTGAGATCTCCTTGATCCGTGAGCTCTGGAGGTGCAGGGACACCAGCTTCTTCATGTCACGGAAGCCATTGGTCGGCAGGACGGGGAAGTTGTTCTTCTGCAGGTTGAGAAGACGTGTTTGCTCAGGCACTTTGGGGATCTTCTTCAGCCCCACGTTGTCGCAGATGACGTGCTGCAGGTCTCCCCCGTGGCAGTGGCAGCTCGGGGGACATGCCTGCGTGGTGGGGGCAAGACATGCCAGTAGGCTGAGGACACCGAGGAAGAAGCCTGACCCATTCATGGTCAGATCTGGAATTAAGTGTGGTGGGAAGAGGAGCAGGAGGAGGAGGAGGGAGATGGGTGGGAGAGAGAGAGAGAGAGAGAGTAGCTGGGTTTGCAGCATACTGAACACAGCCCTATTTATAATGTTATTAAAAAGCAAAATCCCTTCCCACAAACCGCAGGCAGCAGCCAGTTGGAAGCAACTGGCTTTGGGAACTTACTGTGAGCTTAACCCCTTGGCACCAGGCAAAGGAGTGTCCACGGCCCTGCCTGGCCCTGCTGCTGAGCGATGTGCAGAGGTAGTTTTCCTCTCTAGAGGAAAATGGGAGGCAAATAGTCAGGAAGAACCAATGCAGACCTGATCAGTGGGAACTTCCCTGGTCCCTACTGGGCCAAGCGGGGTCCAGTTTCACCAGTGGGTGGAAACAACCTGTTTTGGTTGAACAGCATAGCAGGGAGCACTGCTGTGTTCCACAACCACCTCGTGTTTGAGCTTTCAGCAGGCTCCTGAGTTCTGTTTAGCCTCAGCTGGTTTGGGGAGAAGCACCTTGGCCTGTTCTCACAGAGGAAGGGTTTTGGTGTGGGGGAGTCTTGTCTCAGTGATTCAAAAGGAGTTTTCCAGGGGTGGGAGAAGATGGGAGTGATATGGGGTCATGCCAAAGGCCAACAGTGCTGCAGTTGCTCTTGTAATGCAAAATTTTGGTTGAAGACTGCACTGAGGAGTTGGCCAAGAAAGGGACCACAGAGAGAGTCTTAATTTCTATTGTGTCTTGTGAGCAGTTGAGTGTGACACAACCATGGTCACAATCAGGACACCTGTGTGAGTGGCTGATGCCTTCCAACAAGGGATGGGGCAGCAGCAGAGCTGGCAGGGAAGTGGTGTGACAATGGCTGGTGGGTATGAAATGCCAGGCAGTGGTGTCCTGCTGCGTGCCTGGCTTGGATGAGGTGGGTGGTAATGCCTGTGGCTCTCAAGACAGAGCTGTGGACAGGAAAAGGTGTGAGCATTGGTAAAGGGATGGAGGGCTGGCAGAGCAAAGAAATCACTGCTGGAGCTGGGACTGGGATTTGCCTTGGCTTCTGTCTTGGGGTAGCAGTGGCAAAGATGAATTAACAACGCAGGGGATGTCCTCTACTCTCCCAGTAGAGAAGGCTAAAGCAAAGTGGTTAAAAGCCCTAGCGCCTGCTGCTATGAGTGTGAAGAGAGAGATCCAGGGGCTGTGGGGTGGGGTTTGGAACTGGAACATTTTGAACTGATTTCCAGCCAGTTGCTGGCTGCAGCAGGCAGCTGAGAGCCGAGCACATAACTGTGAGCTTGTTGAGATTTCTGCTCCTGAGGCTGGCTGCAGAGCCCCAGCGGAGCCTGTGCAGAGGCGAGACAGGCTCAAGAAAGGGAGGAAATCCAAGGGCTGACTTAGGACACAGACTGGCTTATTCACCAAGATTTCTGGGTTTTTCCATTGTTGCAGTGAGGAATTAGCCAGCGCTGCCGAGCATGCTCCGGACCGTGTTATGCAAACTGCCTGGCAGCCCTGCTCTGGTCAGCAGCTGTCAGTCTGAGCTGTGTTTTCATTGCAGGACTAATTTGGGGGAGAAAATGGGCTTCTGGTGTGATTGTGGTTCTGGGGAGCCTGTGGGACAGATGGTGTTGGCCAAATGATGATGTAATGTGGAACCTTGGTGCAGACCAGGCCACGTCAGGCTTCCAGTGTATGTCAGCCCTGGGGTGCAATATTGAGCAGCAAACCTCAGTACCAAGAGCTTGTCATCTCCAGAGAGATGGTCTGACCATAGAAGCTCCAGGTTCCTGCTGGAGGGACCTCCTGGTTACTGTAGGACTTAAACCTCTGTGGTAAAAACAGCAGTATTTTGTCTTGTGCCTGATTCAATAGGCACCACAATGATCACGCACATGCTTTGGTCTCTGGAGGAGCTCTTTGAGTGTCTTGGTCAGGACCTTTGAGAAAGAGAAAGAGGAGGTAGACAGAGCCCTCTGTGTCTTCCTTCTTTGCCTCTCCAGTTTGCTGTTTCATGATCCTATGACTAAGAATGCCCCTGAGTGTGTGCTGCTCGTAAAGTTCAGGCAGGGAGCTGGGTGAATGATTGGAAAAGGAAAAAATTCACCTTTAAGGAATCATCTTCTATCCACTGATTGATTTTATTTTTTTTCTCTGAGCGGGTTCAATCCCCTAGTCTTACCTGTAATCATTTGATGAACAATTCCCGTGGTTACATACCAGCGATTCTGTGCAAGAGCAACTGATGGGTGAAATTTAAACTCCACCCTGTTTCTGCTGAGCACTAAATCTGAGAAGTGTATCTGTGCTACTTCCCTGAGTGTCTGGTACTTGGTTTACCCATCCCCTTGCAAAAAACGCCAGCTAACAGCTTACTACTTCTCCAGAGATTTTGGCCAGAAATCTGACCAGTGTGTGTCAGACTGGAGCAAAAAGCTGGTGAGGGCCTTGAAAACCCCATCCATAAATACATCCTTACCCACGTGTATTTCTGGAACAAGACCTTTTTCAGAAGTTAAACTGCTCAAGCCTCCTTCTCTTCTTTCTTCCTCTGAGGATAAAATTCCCTTTCTTCAACCCTTATCTGTTTACTGGCTGAGGCTGCAAATTCTGGGGAACAGGGACACTCTCCTCTCCCTGCAGGGATGTGTGTGCTGTGAACACCAGTGAGACCTGTAGCTTCCTCATGAAAATCTGGGAATTAGCTGCCACCATGCTGGTGTGAGGTGGGAAGCTGTCCCTGCCCCAGGACTCCCCCCAGCCCCATGCCTGCAGCAGAGGTTATGTGGATGCTGGGTTATTTTTGGTGCCACGGTGGGGTGGTAGCAGGGAAAAGGCATCTGTTCCTCAGCTCCGTTTCTCCAGGCACAAATGGTGAATAAAAGGAAGTTCTTTCCCCTGATATTTTATTTCCAAGCCTTGGTGAGCACATTCCTGTGGTGGGAGCTGGCTGGCATCTGCCGCAGCGCTGGCACCTCGCCCCTGGGCTCCCTCCCGGCTGTTTGTGTTTTGAGCTGCTCTCTGGACGGCTCTGGTCTTCCCACACCGGGTTTTGCAGCCCTCGACTGGCCAGCAAACATCCAGTGATCCTCAAAAGCCTGCCTGGGTCCCACTCGTGGGTGGCTCACAGTCTGGAGGTGACAATGGAGCAGTGTCCGTGTTCCTGGGCTGCGGTGGGAGACCACAGGGAGCTGGGTCCTGGCCAGCCCCGACCTCGCACGTCCCCCGGGACTGGCACTGCGAGGACATCGCAGAAGAGGCAGGATTATCCTGCCGTCCTCTCTTTCTTAATTGATTAACAGTTCTGCAAACATTCCTGGTGATTTGCAGATGCCGGACTCCCCTCCTCTCCTTCTTGAAGGCATTGTGGGATAAGCAAATAAATACAGTTTTTGAAACAGTATAAATACAGGTTTGGGATGTTTCTTTGGTGGTGCTGGTCTGAGCTGTTTTGGCGCAGCATTGGAGATGGTCTTTTCCATGTCTAATCTTTATTTTTGTTAGTTCTAACAGTTCTGGCATATCAAGATAGCTCCACATTAAAATATTCCATTCTGTTTTCAGCCTGATTCCGTAGCTTTTAGGGGTTCCATGTCTGGTTTTGTGTGTCAGTGCACACTGTCAATCACCTTCTTGAAGTGACACCGGTGTAGCTGGCCTTGGGGTGCAGCCTTTCTCAGTTTTGGCTGGAGGTGAGGGCTCAGGCAGCTTTGGGGGGTGTCATGGGGTGCCCCAGCCCTTGTGGAGCCTCTGCCTGGCAGTGGGTGCTGGGGAGGGAGTGGGGTGGGAGAAGGCACAAACTCCGCGGTGTCCCAGGGGTTTGTCCCAAGCATGGAGCACATTCCAGGCAGTGTTTGAGGAGCAGTGGTGGGTGGGCAGTGGGGAGCCCCAGAGGGTCTCCGTGTTTCCCCCTCTTCCTGGCAATACTTGAAGGTCCCATCAGTGACAGTGGCATCTGGGGCTCTGAGTTCAGACCCAAGATACCGTTTCTATTTGATGTGCTTGAAGGGTCTCTGTCACTGCAGTGTGGGGGCCCAGGCTGCTTGTTGAGCTGGACGAGGTGGCAGTTGGTCCACCTCCTTCCTTCTGATGGTTTTCTTCCACTGTAGCATGGCCTCCACCCATCAATCTGTTGCCAGTTTGGCTCCCTGTAATGTCCACCCAGCCTTCCCTTCTGCTGATCCCAGCAGCTGCTGAGTGATGCTCTTGGCCTCTCCTGTGAAGCTCTCCCAGCCCTGCTGTGTTCACCCTGCAAGGCACCAGGCATTCCCTAGCATCCCACTGCTCTGGCCAGGGCTCTTGTCCTCTCTGCAGATCTTGCAGGCTCTGAAGGAGAGCGGAGCCTTCTTCCCTTGTGGAACATCCATCAAAGATTTCTGGCTTTCCCAAATGATCCTGAGCCATGAGTCCCACCTATTCACAAAATGGAAAATGGGCTCCACATGGTGACAATTTCCCCACTTGTCCATGGCCTCCCCATGTCACCCCACCTCAATTTTGGGGAGGACCTGGTGAGTAGGTGGTTTCAGTAGGTGCAGAAGCTGTGAGAACGGGTTGTGAGGACATTGAAAATGCAGCATGGAGGCAACAAGATCCTGGGCTTCAAGCCGTGTCTGGTGGGAGCTGAGCTCTCCACATCCATAGGGATGCTACCTTTGACCCTAGATTTTTGCTAAGTTTCCTTCTCTGACAGCTTTGAGCATTCAGGTACCCCCAGAATGGTGGGTTTCTCCCTTCACAAGACACCTTTTTCTCTGCACACTTCCTCTCGCTTTTTCCCTTTAATTCCACTTTTCCAAAATGCATTGGCACTAGTGCCAGGAAAGAAGGAGTTAATTCCACAGCAAAGATCTTCTGTCACGCTGTGGATAAACCAGTAAGCGACTGCCCATGCCTTTGCTGGTCGCCACTGGGCAGCACTTCTGCAACGCTGGCAGGATGGGGGAAATACTTGCAAGCCTCACTCAAGGCTTCTGCTCGGCCTGGAGGGAAGAGAGGCAGCTTTAACTCCAGACCATGAGGAGCAGCTTGTCCTCCCTGGGCAATAACAGGAGGTTCATTCCCAGTGGCAAGTCTCAGCCTGGGCGAGCTGAGTCGTCCTTTTTGCAGTGGTCTCCTCCTGGGGCAAAGCCATTGCGTGCCACAGCACAAAGAGGGTGCTTTGGGCACCTGGTATTTTTGGGAACTCTTTTAAGCCCCATCCAAACTGGGACTGTCTGGCAGTTCTCTGCAAGGGGAGAGATGCCAACAGGGTGGCCACCGTTGGAGGTTTGTCCTACAAGACCTACTTGTTTGTGTCCTGACGTTTTTGACACAAAGATGGTACTGTTGCTGGGGAAGGAAATGAAATCTCGGTGTGACACAGGCTGGATGTGATCAGACTTTGTTTTGTGCAGCAGCAAAGTTGACCTGAAGGTTCAGGAATATTCCAATACAATTTGGGATGGTGGGATATCTCCAAAGCAAGGCGACATGTGTGCCCAGAGGACAGCAGAGTTTAGGGTGATCTTGGTAGTGAGCAGCTGAGTGAGGAAAGGTCATGGCTCAGTTAAGAACAATTTGGAGCTGGCTGTGATGGGAAGGGCTGGGGCTGACTTTGGTGGAGATATCCGAGACAGACACGCACTCAGCACGGGTTTAGGGATAATTAGATCCATCCACACTGAGAGGGGTTCAAAGGGCCTCTTCAAGGTCCCTGAGCACATCTCTTGGGTTGCCAGCCTGCTTTCTGTTGTTCATTACGCCCTCTTTGAAGTCTGAAAATCCCTATTATTTCACGGTCAATTTGCTGCTTTTTTCCAAGGCCAATATTGTCTCCAGCAAAACTCAGTTTCTGTAGGTTTTAGTTTGGCAGTTCAAGCCCTGCCATCGCCATCCTCCAGCGTGGCACAACCAGAGGGTGGTGACGAGGGACATGAAGATCCTCCCTGAGCATCTCTCAGGTCCAGGGGTGAGTGTCCTCCAAGGACCTCCTGCACCCCTGACCTTCTGCTGGTATAACCCCACTCTGGGTACTGGTAGTACCAGATCCAGCCTTTTCATCACAGCCTTTCAGCAGCAGCTGAACACAGAGGGAAGTGGGTGTTTTTATTGCTGTTGAATGCAGGGGAAAACCAAGGAGCAGAGGGCTAATGTGACTTGTTCCAAATTATGCAGTAAATAAGCGGCACAGTTGGGAAAAACCCAGGATCTTCAGAGTCCCCACTGTCCCCACCAGATCAGCCTGCCTCCCAAATGTTTACTAAAGAGACTGGAGTCTGATTGTTTTCACTTTATTTTTAATTTTCAGACGCTTCCCTCTTCAGGCTGTTTTGCCTGTTCCGCAGTGGCCAGTGTTTAAACAGCACCGGTAGGAAATGTTTGTGAAATGTGCCTCAAAAAACACAGTCCTGCTAAGATGTTCTTTTTATTCCTGGTTTAGACAGAGGCTTAGGATTCACAAAGAATGAATCTCTTGTTGGTAGGAGCAAGTTAGGCAGCCGTTTGTTTTGGAGCTGTCCTTGTCATGACTGAAGGCAGGACTGATCTGGGTAGTGGGAGGTCACTTGTGGTCCTACAGTAAAAAAAGTCTTTACAGTTAATTATATTCTATAGTCTTGTAGCTCCTCTGGAAGCCAAGGGTCTGAGCTGGACCCTTGCCTCTGGGAAGCTTTGCTTTGACACTAGATACAGCTCCAGTGGAAATTATGGAGCTGATGCTGAAATTATTGGGTGAGGTTTTCTGGACTGAATTGCACCGATGACAAGGCTAGATGATGCTAAGTGTCCCTTTGGGTCATGAAACCTAGGAATCTTCATGGATATCTCCAAGTTTAAATTGGTATGTGGGGTTCTGTGGAAGTGCTGTTCCATCTGCTGCTGACAACGGAGATGATGGAGGATGCTCCACGTGTCAGATAAGGGTTGGGAAGGACAGCAGTGCTGGCACAAGGGTTTGCTCCAGCCTTCATCTTGGGAATACAGCTGGGGAAAACCATCTCAGGACAGAAATAACATCTTGGAAAGATCTGGAGCAACATCTGGCTGCAGAATAGAGTGCTGATGCAGGCAGGGGAAGGCAGGGATGGGGCAGCAGATTAGGGTTGGAGGTTCAGACCCACGTTGCCCTCTGGGCCGGTCAGGAATCCCATTCCTGAGGGCATGAGGGTGTTTATGGGGACAAGCCACAAGCCAAGGCAGTGACAGCCGGTGCTTGGCGTGCATGGCACAGTGCCAGGCATCTGGAGGAACCTGGTGAGCCACGGCACTCGCAGCATCATCCTGCCAGGGAGCTGCCTGCTCCTGTGTCCAATTAAACTGCTGGAGCGACCCAGAGAGGCAGCAAGGGTTGACTCAGGGCTTGGCTGGGATCCTGGGATCAACACTGCAATTCATCCAGCAGAGTAAAACAAAAAAACAAAGGCGCTGGGATTTTTAATAAGTGTTTAAGGTCTTGGATTTGTGTCTCATCAGTCATTTGATCCAGCCACAGGACTCGTATTAGTGGGTGGGAGAGAAATCCTGTCTGAGCATGAGACGCTGTGGGTTTCCACCCGACTGGGAAGATATCCTTGTGTCTGGTAGGAGAAGTCTATTCACAGTCGCTCCCTGGGGGCTGCCAGGCTCCTAGCAGAGCAGTTTGCACCAGATGGTCCCTGCAGCATCCTGGGGATGTTCTCCCCCAGATTCCTGGCTAAGAGCAGGATGCAGCTCGAATTCACGCTGACCTTGGTGCAGTCAACAAGAGCATCGACCGTTGTGACAGACTGTGCCCACCGTGAGATCCTTCAGCAGCCCTGAGCCATGGAAAGTGCCAAGTGCTCCAGTGTTGTTACACAGGGCTGTACATTATACCAGTGTTATGTTCAGCTCGTTCAGGATATTTCCATGCTTGTTCAAATGCTTCATCGTAGTCCTTTGCAAAGCCCCTTGTTAATTTGGGGCTCAGTGCCTGGATCTTGGTGAGCACCATGCAGAAAGCATAACCATGCTGGCATGCCCAGGCATTTGCTTGGAAGGAACTGACAAGATCTGGGTGCCAAGGCTGTAGGAATATGGTTGGGCCTTGTGATTCAGCAGGTCAGAGCTGCTCACACGTCAGTCTGGAGATGTGGAGGAGAAAGGAGCAAATGCTTCCTGCATCAGCCCTTTCCCAGCCATGCTCTCCCAGCAAAGCAGCCACCGGTGACATTAGTGGGGTGACATCAGTGGTGTCACCCTGCCTGAAGGCACACAACCCAGTGAGCAGGTTAGAGACACCAGAGCAGTGCTCCAGGATGTCCCACTGCAGAAACGCAGCTCCTGAGAGCTGGAGATGAAGCAGCAATCCCAGCGATGGTGCTGCTGGTGCAGCTCAGAGCTGCCCAGAGCACCTCCTGCATGGCTCCTGCTGTCTCAGTGGGCCACTGAGCTGGGCATAAAGTGCTGGAATTTTCCTCTGAGGAGAAGTGACCTTCATCTGAGGTGACTCTGAGCCTGCCGTTGGGATTAGCGGTGAGGGAGGTTTAGCAGCGAGAAGCTTTTGTCCTGCTGTGAGGCTTTTGGTCTGTAAGGGCAGCTGTGCTGAGCACTGTGCAGCCTCGTGATGCCCTTACGAGGGTTAGAGGGGCTGATGTCTGCACAAAAGGATCTGGAGCAAGCAGCTGAGCTGTGGGATGAGCCGTCTCCCACAGGAGCCTGCTGCTGGCTCCAGGGTTTTTCCAAAATGATGTCCTATGTGCCCTGAGCTGTAGAAGATGCAAGGTGAACTCAGCACCATGGCTGCAAGGGCACCAAGGCAGAGATGGTGTGGAGTTAACAGGACAGGGCTTGGAGAAACAAGGGTTAAAAAAGAGGAGGGAGAACTCCTCCAAGAATAGTAGTTGGGGTGTCAAAAGTACACAACACTCCAAGTGTGATTGGATCTGGAGCACTGCCATGGAGGTGAGGAAGGCCATGGTGGGCAGGTGCAGTGCTACTTTAGCTCCTATTTCTCCAAGACTCTCTGGCAGGAGTGTCTGGAGAGTCCCATCCACAGCCAGGAGAGCAGGGCTTGCCTGTGACCTGAATGACTTGTGACTCCTCCCACCCCACTCTCCCTTGGCTTTTTCCTTCCTGTCATCACTGGCTTTTTCCTTCCTGTGCCTGGAGCTGTGTGGTCCCCTTTCCCCTTGAGACACATTTCCTCTCCTGTGATTGCAGGTTGCTTATGGGACCACGGAAAACAGCCCTGTCACCTTCATGGGGTTCCCCAATGACAGCATGGACCGGAGAACCGAGACAGTGGGATACATCTTCCCCCACACAGAGGTGACCATGACCCTCTCCACCCACTCCAGGTCCTCTGCCTGCAGCAGACCTCCCTGTCTGGTGCTGGAGCTGGGACATGCCACCACACTGGGCTCTGACTAAGCCCTTCTTCTCTTTCAGGCAAAAATTGAGGATCCAGAAACAGGGAAGTCTATGCCTCTGAACACGCCAGGGGAGCTTCATATCCGTGGCTACTGCGTCATGTTGGGCTACTGGAATGACCCTGCCAAGACAAGTGAAGTGATCACTGCTGAGAGGTGGTACAAGACAGGGTGAGTCTGGGAACAGCCCCACTCCTCCCAGACTGTCCACACTGGAAAGGAATACATGGGTGTGTATCGGAGTGCTTGGCTGGGATTTCCAAAGCAAGGAAAACTGACCTAATTTAACCCTCTGGTCTATCTGTGACACTTCAGAACAGCTTTTAGCACAGAGCCCTTGGTGCTGAGTGTCCCTGGAGAAGGGGATCATCACTTGGCCACTGGTGGATGGAGGGACTGTGGGGCTACAGTGCAGGGGCAAGAATTGCCTCCCCCCTAAACCCTGATGCAGTGTGGATGCTGCCAGTGGCTGAAGCAGGAGTCTTTTGATCTTTTTCGTGTGTTCAGGTGGCTCCTCAGCCTTTATCCTCTGGATAGCCTGACTGGGTGGGAGCATCAGCCATTCTTCCACCTAGCTGGGATAGGATTTGGAGAGTGGTGTCATTGCAGGGACCTCGGGAGCCTGGATGAGCACGGCTACTGCAAAATTATAGGCCGCTGCAAGGACATGATTATTCGTGGTGGAGAGAACATCTACCCAGCAGAACTTGAGCAGTTTCTCCACACCCATCCCAAGGTTGAGGAGGTCCAGGTGAGCGGGAGGGAGGTGATGTAGGTGAGCAGCTGTTTTTTGGGAAACCTGTACACAGAGATTCTCGGATTGCTGCTTGGGACCTGGTTGTCTTCCCGTTTTCAGCATCAGCTGCCATGTAATATTGGTTGGCAAGGAGGAGGGAGAGGCTCATGGCATGGGAGGGGCAGGTAGAGCTCCTGAAGTGGGGCACATGGATTTGGGCAATCCCCTTGTGCATCAGCTGCACATCTGCAAGCCTGTCATTCTTCACTTTTAAACTGCTTGTCCACTTAGCTCCCTCTGAAATTCTTACTTGGAAAGCAGTCTGGAAGGACAGTTTTTACTAGTAATTACTCAACTCTGACATCCAAAAAGACTGCTTCAATGAGTCCCTGGAGATGAGGAGTGAGACTTTGTTTCACCCCTTCTCAAGACAGCAATGATTTGCAGCACTGAGCAGCTGCTCCCAGTCTGCTGGGATTGTTCTCCTCCAGGTTTTGTGCCAGACAAGTTTCCCCATAAATAAACTGGTTATTTAGTCAGTGTTGTGCCTGTGCCAGGCAAGCATCTCTCCTTGGAACAGTCCCAGTGCAGATGGGTTGCAAACCAGCCCTGTTTATGTGGTTTCTAGGGCTTTCTGTTACTGCTCTGGACTCAAAAGGATCGACGTGTCTCTAGGATTTTGAGATACTGGTTCAAGGCAGGGAATGACAGTAGGATTGTTGTGGAATAGTGTGAGCAAACTTTGGAGAGAGCTCAGGCTTGGGAAGCCCATCTCCTGGTATCACGGGCGGGGGTCCACTAAGATCTGCGATTATAAAGGTTTCAAATAATCCTTTAATTCAACTTCATCCCTCCCCTGCCACTCCATCTGGAGATCCCAAAGCACTCGTGGCAGTCTACCAAGTCTCTCCGTTGGTTGTGAAACCTCTTGCCCCATTTTTCGGGAAGCAGAGTGACAACAGGTCCGTGTCGCAGGCACGATGAGCTGGTCTGGTCTGACTCAGCCCTCACTCCAGTCACTTTGCAAAACCAGAGGAGGAAGGTGCTGGCATCCAGGTGCTCAGCTTGCTCTGCCACCTTTCCTCTGGCAAATGGTTGGGAACTCCTTCCAGGAGGGCTCGATGTTGTGTAGAAAGCCCCAGTGGGATGGTCAAGCAGCTCAAACTGCCTTTACACAGCCCCACACCATGATTCCAGCATCCAGTGCTGTGGGCCAGCACACAGACCCTGCCAGAGGACAGGGCTGTCCCCAGGGGTCACGCTGTCCATCTGTCCCAACCAGGTGGTTGGTGTGAAGGATTCGAGGATGGGAGAAGAGGTCTGTGCCTGCATCCGACTGAGGGCTGGGCAGAACTGCACCGAGGAAGAGATGAAGGCTTTCTGCAAAGGGAAGGTGGGTCTCCCATTCTCAGTTCCCTGACAGACCAGTACACCCAGTGGCTGCTGGGGACTGGTGGATGAAAACCCATGGATTTAGAGCATTGGGGGACCCAGCCCTGGCAGTGCCAGCTGGGCTGGTGTGCTGTTCCTGGGGGGTTGTGTAGCCATTGTTTTTCTCTTCCTAGATTTCCCATTTCAAGATCCCACGTTATTTTGTGTTTGTGAGCCAGTACCCACTCACTGTCTCAGGCAAGGTAAGAGGGGATAGGGGCAGGGGAGGAGCTCTGGCCTCCTGTCCCAGCTGCTGCCCGAATCTCTCTTCCTCCTCCTCTCTGCACTTTATTCCAGATTCAGAAATACAAGTTGAGGGAGCAGATGGAGAAGCTCCTTCAGCTCTGAGATTGGGATAAATCAACTGGAGGACCAGCAGCTCTCAGTCTGCTTTTCACCTGTGCCTTGGGCTATGCAGTGGAGACCTTCCCTCCCTGACATCAGGCTGATGGCACTTTTAGTCAATAAAACAGAGCGCCTTTTTTTCCCAGTTGGGTTTGTTTCTTTGCCAGGACAAATACTGTGGTGTGAGGAAGGGATGCTTATTGCTGGAATTCTGTCCAGTTACTGAAAGACCTTATGAAGATTTAAAAATCTTGTATATCTCTGAGCAGTTTGGCTGCAGCCATTTCAGAGGAGTTAAACGTATGCTAGTAGGTATTTCACTGACATTTTTTAAGTCCTAACACCCTGGTCTGGCTTCCCAGGGTAGGTGATGCCTTCTCTGCTTGGGTGTTGTGAGACTCCTGGGTCATATAATAACAGCTACTGAACTTGAAATGAGGGGCAGGGGGTTCAGAGAATGAAACTTTGCATGGGAAGGGGCTCCCTAAAGCTGGCTGGAAAAGCTTATCCTGTTCCCACACCTCCCCCAGGTGTTTCCCCCCAAAAAAATTCTCCAAAGTAGACTTGGCATGGTTTATTTTGTTGTTTTGGGCAAGACAGACAGTAAGGTTTTTGCAGAAATACCAAAATTCCTGTCCTGTTGGCAGTGCGAAGCACAGCACACCTGGGACAGCATTTTACGGGAGTTATTTGGTACCTCCCAACCATGAAACACTCCTGTGGGAAGGGGAAGAGCAGAGCTCCTCTTCCTTGCCAGCAGAAGTGTCCCACTCCAACTGGAAAGCAGATAGTGTTGCTGACAACTCTCGCCAAGGCTGTCTCCCTCCTGCTTCCTTCCCGAGCAGGGCTAAGGTTGGGCCTCCTCCGTGCTGCAGCTTCTTCTAGTGGGTGGAGGGAAATGATGCAACAGGGAGAGAGGGGGAAGCCTCAGCGAGGTCTCAGTCCTTGATCTCCCAGCTGGGCTGTGGGCTCTACCCATGGAAGCAGACCGAGTGGACAAGTCCACTGCTCGTATCTGCTACCTGAAAGAAAAAAGCATGGATGGTTTGTGTCAGACCCTTTCTATTCAGTGTCTTTCCAGCAAGTTCCTCCCCTGATCCCAAACTGCTCGTGGGGCTGGTGTCAGCACTGATCCTCCACATTTCACTCAGGTCTCCTCACTCCCCTGGTTTTAGGACTCTTGTAACGTTCCTTCCTGAGGGAGGAACTGTTACCTCTATGACAGCAACTGCAGCCAGCGACCTTGGGGATGCAGTGGATCCCTGCGATTGGTGTCTAGGGAAGGACTTTTTACCTTCCTTTGCTTCCCACAGCACTAACCCAGGTGCAGGACAGGCCTCCTCCCATCCCTGTTTGGTAACTCCACCCTTGGCACAACCCCCGAGCTGCCCAGAGGTGCCCCACTTGCTGACTGTAGTTTGGGGGCAGTGCATAAGAAATGAAGGTGGCTCAGCCCTGGCTGGCAAGGGCAGGCACACTGCTGAGAAACACAGTGAGCCCCAGTCACAGCCAGCACAGCGGGTACAGCCCCTGCCACCCCATCCCTGCACCCCACAGTTCCATTTGTGTCCCAGGAGTGGTGCAACATCATCCAGAGGTCTGAGCCCCAGCAGAGCCTGGTGCTGGGGAAGCTTTCCCTACCATCCCCATCCCTTTCCTGGGGCCCATCCAGCCCTCGCCAGCCAGGACACCTGCCGAGATGTCCCATGGCCATTCCAGCCTCTGGGATGATGCAGCCCCGGCTGTAAATACTCACGGTAGAGGAAGAGCTGTCCATCATGACTGGCAGTATGGGCTCGGTGTGTGCAGGGCTCCAGGCACCATGGCTTTCTGCCCTTACCATGCCTGGGTTCTGCTCTTATAGCCCTCACTGCCTTCTGGGGAACTCCGGGCAGCCGGAAAGGTTACATCAGGGGTGGGTTACACAAAACTACCCGTTCCTGGCCGCGAAACGGGAATCTACGGTCACAGCCTTTGCCATGGACATTCCGGACTTCCCCGTGGCTATTAATAGAGCAAATTAAGAACTAATAACGTTGGGATTCGTCAGCAGCGGGTTTGCACAACCTTGCGTGGGGACAAGCAACGGCTCCCTCCGCCGAAACGCTGGAAAACCCTTCCCGGCCCCGTGGAGCAGTCGGGGGAGGATGCGGGGGCAGGTTGCGGAATGCTCCAGCCTCGTCGGGACCGTGTGTCCGGGGAGGACACCGCGAGAGGACACTGACCCCGGCACCCCCGGCACCGGGAGAAGACGCCGGCCTCGGCATCCCCCGACACTCCCGGTGCCGGGGGAGAACACCGTCCCGGCATCCCCGGTACCGGGAGAGGACACTGACCCCGGCATCGGGGGAGGACACCGACCCCGGCATCCCCGTCACTCACAGCGAGCATCCCCGGCACGGCCCCGTTAGGAGCGCAGGGGTTCACTCCCGATCCCTCCCCTTCCCCCTCGCCCCGCCCCGGCTCCGCGCAGCCGGGGGCGGCCCCGCTCGGTGCCCGCCCGGGGCGGGCGGTGCCGCGGCCCGCGGGCCCCATGGCGGCGGTGAGGGGGTACCGAAGGGCGGCCGTGGCGGTCGCTGCGGCGCGGCCTGGCGGGGGCGGCCCGGGACGGGGACCGGGACCAGGACCGGGTCCTGCCGCGGAACCGGCCCCGCAGCCGGTCCCAGAACCGGCCGCCCCCGCCACAGCCGTGCTCTACGTGCACGTGAGCGGGGACACGGGGTGGGACACGGGGACACCGGGGCTCGTTGTGTGTGCGGGGACCCCGGGCTTACACTCGTGGGGGTGCATGTGGGTCCTGGGGCTTGTACGCGTGGGGAGAGGGACCCCTGTGTTCACACACACGACGGTGTACAGGGACCCAGGGGCTTCCACACGCGGGGTGTACGGGGACCGCGAGTTCACACACAAGGGGATACCGAGGGACCCCGGGTTTGTACACGTGGGGATGCACGCGGGTCCTGGGCTTGCACACGTGGGGGGACACATGGGACCCCGGGGCTTGCACTGGTGGATGTGAGGGCTTGGGGCTTGCATACACGTTGTGCATATGGGACCCTGGGGACCCCGGGGCTTGCACGCGTGGTGGGGCAGCGTGGCCTGGCAATGTCATGGGGCACAGGTGGGGCTCCCCAGCCATGCGCTGGTGCAGGTTGCTGCGGGGGTCCCTGAGCCGTGCACATGAAGGGTCACACCTGTGGGACATGTACCTTGTCAGGGGCACTGGGCTAGGGCTGTCCCCCCTCAAAATGGGGTGCCTGGGGGTGGGGGCATGGCCGTCCCCCACACCCCCTGTGCCCATAGTGGCCCTACTGCCGCAAGCGCTGCTCCTACTGCAACTTCAATGCCTACGTGGTGCCGGCGGTGGATGAGGCGGCCGTGCGTGCCTGCCTGGTGCGGGAGGCACACACCCTGCTGCGCCTCAGCCAGGTGCACAGGTGGGTGCACAGAGGGGCTCATGGCAGGGTACGGGGGCCTTCAGTGCCCACCTGCAACTCCCCACCTCTGCCCTACAGCATCACCTCTGTGTTCTTCGGTGGCGGCACTCCCAGCCTGGCCAGCCCTCACACCATCGCGGCGGTGCTGGAGGCCGTGGCGGGGGCTGCCCATCTGCCCGGCAGTGCTGAGGTCACTCTGGAGGCCAACCCCAGCTCCATGGACACATCACGGCTCACTGGCTTCAGGGCAGCCGGTGTCAATCGCCTCTCCATTGGCGTCCAGGTGAGAGGGGCTCTCCCTCGCGGCCCTGCAGCCCCCCGTGACCCTGCTGTCACCACACTCTTTCCACAGTCACTGGACGACGCCGAGCTGCAGCTGCTGGGCCGGGAGCACACGGCGGCGGAGGCGTGGAAGGCCGTGGAAGCAGCGCGGGGGCTCTTCCCCGGCCGCACCTCCATCGACCTCATGTTCGGGCTGCCGGGGCAGAGCCGGGACGCCTGGGCCCAGGGGCTGGAGGCGGCGCTGGGGCTCTGCGACGACCACATCTCCCTATACCAGCTGACGCTGGAGCGAGGCACGGCACTGGCGGCACAGGTCCGAGGGGGGACCCTGCCCTTGCCCCCCCAGGACCTGCTGGCCGACATGTACCAGACAGCCCGCACTGTGCTGGTGGCCGCCGGCTTCCGCCACTACGAGGTCTCCAATTTTGCACGCAAGGTCGGGTACCCCCCATGCTATGCCCCCACCATGCCATGCTGCTCCCCAAGCAGGCTCGGCCCCATCTCACCCCATGCCACTCTCTCCCCCCAGGGTGCCCTAAGCAACCACAACCTCTCGTACTGGTGGGCTGACCAGTACATCGGTGTGGGGCCAGGTAAGGGGGTGAGGGGGAGCCAGGGGCATGTGTGTGTGGCCATGTGCCTCCTGAACTCTGTTGTCCCCCTCCCTCACTGCTGCAGGAGCTCATGGGCGCTTCATGCCACGGGGTGAGGGCAGCTGCAGCCGGGAAGCCCGTGTCCAGACGCCGGAGCCTGTTGCCTGGATGCGGGAAGTGCAGAGCCAGGGACACGGCACCAGGAGTCGGGTGGTGCTGAGCCCACTGGAGCAGTGAGTACCAGGGTTCCCCCATGCTCCCTCCCCATCTGTGCTGCCCCACAGCTTTCTGTGTCCCCACAGGCTGGAGGAGGTGCTCACCCTGGGACTACGCACAGATGAGGGTGTCACACATGAGGTGAGGAGCCACCCATGGAGGTCCCCCACATCAACCTACCACTAATCATAGAATCATGGAATGGTTTGGGTTGGCAGGGACCTTAAATACCATCTTATTCCACCCCCTGCCATGGGAAGAGACACCTTCCACAACACCAGGTTGCTCCAAGACCCATCCAACCTGGCTTTGAGCACTTCCAGGGATGGGGCAGCCACAGCTTCTTTGGGCAACCTGTGCCAGGGCCTCACAGGGAAGAATTTCTTCCTAATATCTAAAGTAAAACTACCCTCCAGTTTGAATCCATTCCACCTTGTCCTGTCACTTCAGGCCCTTGTCCAAAGTCCCTCTCCAGCTCTACTGGAGACCCCTCTGGGCACTGGGATGCTGATGCCCCATCACTAGTGACCCATCACTGATGCCCCATCACTAACGCCCCTCTCTTGCCCTGGGCATACAGCGCTGGGGGCACTTCTCCCCCCAGCTCAGCCTGCAGGCCGTGTTCGGGGTGCCAGGGGAGGCTCGGGTGCTGCAGGAGCAGGGCTGGCTGCTCCTGGATGGCAGGTGAGCCCCGGGAACCATGTGGGGAGTAGGGGGGTCTCCCCTGGTGCCCTGGAGCTCACCACCCGTCTCCCCCAGTGGCCTGCGGTGCACCTGGGCCGGCCTGGCCGTGCTGGACTCGCTGCTGCCCAACCTGCTGTGCCAGCTGCAGCGGCACTGGGCACTGCCCGGTGCCCACCGAGGGGGAACCCAGCGGGGGACCGACACAGACGGACACGGTGGCCAGAATGTGGGGTCTGTGAGCGGCCACAACGGATAATAAAACACAAGAGCTGTGTGCTGGCTGAGGGGTCTTGGGGCAGCGGCATCATCCAGGGGGGTTTCCCACAGGGCAGGTCCCAGTGTCCTCGGTGGCCTAGCACCCCGATGTCCCAGAGCCCTGGTCTCCCCGGTGTCTTGGTGCCTGATGTCCTGGTGTCCCCAGTCTCCTAGCGTCCCAGAGCCCCAGTGTCTCCGTGTCCCTGAGTCCCGGTGCCCCACTATCCTGGAGACCCGGTGTCCAGGTATCCTGGCATCTCCCGGTGTGTCTGGGTGTCCCAGTATCCTGGTATGTCCTGGTGTATCCTGGTGTCCCACTATCCCACAGTCCCAGTATCCTGGTATGTCCCGGTGTATCCTGGTGTCCCAGTGTATCTCGCAGTCCCTATATCCCGGTGTATCCTGGCGTCCCAGGGTATTCCGCAGTCCCTGTATCCCAGTGTGTCCCAATGTGTCCCGGTGTGCCCCGGCCGTGCCGCGGCCGCACGGCGCATGCGTGCCGGCAGGGGGCGCGCGGGGCGGTGCCGCGGTGCCCCGGCAGGGGGCGGTGCCTCGCGGGGGCCTTGTCGGGGCCTGTCGCGACCCGCGGGCTCTGTCGGGGCCGGGGCCGGGGTCGGTGTCGGTGCCGGTGCCGGTGCCGGTGCCGGGGTCGGGGGGTCGGCGGGACATGGCGTCGCAGCGAGGCAGTCGGCCCCAGAACCGGAGCCCCCCGGGTACGGCCGGCGCGGAGCGCGCCTGGGCAGCGGCGGCCGGGCCGGGCCTGCGGCCTCAGCGACGCCGGGGGTGGAGCCGCCACAAACAGCCCCTTCCCACCCAGGGATCCCCGTGTCGTTATTCTTATAGTTTGGGTTTTTTAAATGAGCCGGTCCCAGCGGGAGGGACGCGCGGGTCAAGGTGGAGGAACAGCCCCCGGTGCGATCCCCTCGGCTTGGCCCGGCCCGGCTCTGCCCGGGTTTGGCTATTTCAGAGCTGTTTTGCTATTCAGGAGCTTCTGGAAATCCAATGGTTTGTTGTGCTGGGTGACTGCAGGGAGGCTGTATCCTTGTGCTAGCAGCTGGAGCAGGAAGCTTCCCGCGAAATTTGTTGTTCCTCCTGCAGGGAGCTCTATTTATCTGTATTTATCTCATCTGGAATAAAGGGTGAGACAGTTGAATCCTGCTTGACCCACTTTGGTCCTTTCTGCTTCTGAGAGTTTGATTTTTCCAATTACAAAAGATGCTGAATTCAGTTGTTCTGTGAAAGCTTAAAAAAAAAGCAAACACAAAACCAAAACGTAAAGTGGTCAGCTGGAAATGATTAACCAGGCTGAAAGAGGAAGGTGGTGTTTCCTTGGGAGACTGAAGAGGAGGTCTCTTCATGTATTTTCCAGGCAAGAAGGAAAAGACCTCTGAACGGCCCAGTTCAGCAATTTCAGAAGAGCCCGAGCCTGAGCCTGAGCCCAAGCCTGATCCGAATGTTCTGCAAGGAGAGGATATCCAGGCACTTGCAATTAAGGTGGAGGACCTGGAGAAAGTATGTATTTCCACTGGGCGAAAAAGCTGCCTTAACTGACACACTCTTTTTATGTGTTTAACAGAGGGTGCAGCCCATTTACTTAAGCCAAAACTCTTGCAGTTGAGTTCTTACTCCATTTTGTCTGTCGTGCTCTTTATCATGATAAAATGTCACATTGTTAGGTGCAATGGCAAAAAATAAAGAATTATCAGTCTTTACACAGTACTTTCAACTGGAAGGATAAATCATCTGCCTCTCCAACTTCATGGTCTCATAAGACCTGTAAGTTGTTTAGTAGCTTTCATGGCTTTCCTTCCAAAACTTGAGTCACAGTGTGTGAGTGGAATCATTTGACATCGAGTGACACAGCAGCAGAAATCTCTTGGGAAAGTGATTTAAAACTCTCCTTTCCCTGCCCCTGTTATAAACCGGAGTTCAGAGGAATGAGACAGCAACTGAGCTGGTGTCTCTGCAGCTGCATAATGTGCCTCATAGGGGAGGAATCAGAGAATCATAGAATGGTTTGAGTTGGCAGGGACCTTAAAGATCATCTCATTCCACCCACTTGCCATGGGCAGGGACACCTTCCACTAGCCCAGGTTGCTCCAAGCCCCGTCCAACCTGGTCTTGCACACTTCCAGGGATGGGGCAGCCACAGCTTCTCTGAGCAACCTGTGCCAGGGCCTCACCACCCTCACAGGGAAGGATTTCTTCCCGATATCTAATCTAAACCTACGCTTTTAGTTTGAATCCATTCCACCTTGTCATGTCACTCCAGGCTCTTGTGAAAAGTCCCTTTCCAGGTCTCTTACAGTAACTGTACTGATATGACCTTTGCATATCCTAAAAGCATCAGATGGATTAAAGGTGAGTCAGTGTGTACCTAACTGCACTGTTACTGTTTATTTCCTGCAGGTTCATGCTCCACGCCTTCCCCATGATGCTGGGAGAATTCCAGTTAGGAAGAATTACCTCGTTCGAAAATACCTACCCAAGGAGGTGACACATCTTGTAGCACATCCCGCTTCTCCCAAGGCACCCAGGCAACCACTGACTTTTCCTGGTAGGGTTCAACTTCACATCTTATCTCTGGGTTTTGGTTTTGCTAAGCCAAACTTTAGTGACCTGGCTCTGGGGCTGGGTATTTTTTTTGTGTGTGTGTTGTAGGACCAAAAGAGTTTGCTGATGGCTGCGAAGAGATTCTCCCTCATCACATTTTGGGAAGTGTCCAGGAGTTTAAGATGGAAGTCTGGGCCAGAAGAAGCACTCGGGTTAGTTTGTAAAGTTAGGAAAATGCTGCTATGTGGCACTTTTCCAGAGGTGGAGCGTGGTGCCAGCAGTACCTTTCGATGCTTTCCAGCACCTATCAGGAGCAGGTCAGGGCTGAGGTGTGGTTTTCCCAGCCTCGTCACACTCTGCAGGGAGGGTTTGCCATCAGAGAAACTGCACCAGCAGGTTTTGGAGGACCAGGTCATGGAGGGAACAATTACACAGGCTTCCTCTTCCCTCTGTGCTCTTGTGTTGGCATCAGGAAAGAGCTAGTGTTGCAGCAATGGCATTGCTGGAGTCTAATTACTCAGATAAATCCTTCCGTTGTCTCTTGAGTGTGTTCCTGCTGCCCTGCTTTTGTTCCTCTCAGAGTGCTAATGTAAAAGTACAGTCAATCAGAATAACTCTTTTCTCCTGCCCTCTCCCATTCTTGTTTTGGTGTGCATGAAGAGGTTCATTCAGTGCTTCCTTTCTCATCAGACAGCAGATGTTATTGAGGTTCCTCGTCCGGATGTTACTGCAGCAGCTTTGAAAGAGAAACATGGAGGAGAGAAGAAGCAAAAGGCTCCTCAGGCCCAACTAGCAGGGCACAGAGCTCTCCAGAACTGGAGCCATCATATGGCAATCAGGAAAAAGCAAGAGAAACACCTAGGAGGTGAGACAAAGCTGCAGAGGCCTCCTTCTGTAAAATTCTGTGTGTAGGTGAGGGAGTTTGATGTCCCCACACCAAACTGCAGTGGTTATCACCTACCAGGGTTAATCCTATTGCCATTGCAGTGTAATTCCATGTTCTCAGAGCTCCCACACGTGCTAGTGGCTGTGGATGTGGTGGGAGGGTGAGCTGGTGGCTCTGGTTGGGGCAAGGACAGTGGATTTGGCAGGGGCCAGTGTAAATGGGTTACAGGTGAACAACAATAGTGTCAAAGGGTGTGCCCAGAGGTGCAGCACCGATGATGCGACATTTCCTCTTTACAGAAATTCTTCAGAAGCCAGAGAATGAATTGATGATGAACATCGCGGAGAATTACAGGCAAGTCATGGAAGAAAGGGACCTCATTGACCGGAGTCTCCCCTACCTCCATCCTGGAAAGGTGAGAGCCCCACATCCTGTCTGTCCTGAATGTGCTGCTCTTGTGAAACAGCACAGACACTGGTGTGATGAGTAACATCCCTGAAGGGCTGTCGGTAGGTATTTATCAAAGCCACTCTTGAGTCCTTCAGCCTGGTGTGTGAGCAGAGCTTTCAGGGATTTTAAAAATAAAACCAGGAACTGTGCTATCCATACTACTCAGAGGAAAGTGGGGATGAGCAAGTGCCATTTCTGGACTCTCAACAAAGACTGTCCTGCCCAGGGAAGTGACATGGGAACATGTCACAATTGCTGTTCCAGGGGGCAGAGAGATCTGATTGATTCAGGCTTGGATTTTAGTGGTTGCCACGGAGAAAGGGGTATGGGCAAGGCAGGAGGATTATGGGAGGATCCTGTGTTAAAATAATTTTTTTACATTTATAGCACTGTCAAAGAATTTGCATTTGTGTGAAGCTTTATTTTAATATCGTTCAACCTTCACGTAGCACTAGGTAGAAGAAAGTTCTTTTGTCTTTGACAGCAGCCTGATAGAAATTTTGGCTTGCTCTGCAGAAAGGGATAATTCATAGACTATTAAAATGTTCATATAGGCAGGATCAGATCCTTTCTAGTCCCTATGAAAATAGCAGGTAGCTGTGCAACTCTGTATCAGTGGGAGCCTTGTTTTCCACCGCAGGGATTCCGAGTAGGAAGCGAGTTCTGGAGCCAGCCCGACCATATTGGAGATGAACTCACCGGCCTGATGCTGACACTGACTCGGACGGAACGTGGGGACCGAGAGCCAATCACTCATGTGGGCAAACCCCGCACTGTCCAGAAGGAAACGGGTAAGGGAGCACTGCAGAGAGGTGTTTCCACAGAAATGGGCCACAGGTGTGGAGGGAGCAGCTGCTTCCCAGTCATCTGTTGAGCCTCCTCTTTAAAACTCCGTGAGGCCTAAATTTGGCAGAGAGTGAAATTTAATAGGCACGTGAGTATGTAGAGAGTGAGCTCTTGTGTGGGTATTTCCACAGCTCTGAAGCCCCCAACGAAGATTCCTTGCCATCTAACCTGGGATAAGAGTCTTTTCCTGAAACATCGGCGGCAGGAGCTGAAATCTGTCCTGGAGGAGCTGGGTTTTTATAAGCCGGTAAGACCAGAGGAGCAGGGACATTCTTTGTGTCTCTTGTTTCTTGTCAGTAGAGTAACATAAAATTGCCAAGAACTGGGTCTGAAAAAGCATTAGGAGTCTAAAACTTAGCCCCACAGTACTTTTCTTGGAAGTTCTGACATTTCCAGAGGGCCACACCCATGAAGGAGTTGTCTGGCCTCCCAAAGTGTTGCGTGGAGTGGTCTAGGAGCCTCAGAATAGGACCCCAAACCAGCGGCATGAAGCTGCCAGGACCTAGGCCATGAAAAAACCTGCCAAATAGTGGTGTAGGACTTTGATTTAGTGCCCCGGGACAGAGGGAAGACATGTTACCCATGTGGAAAACACACATCTAAAATAATCTGAAGGCAGGTAGTCCCTCCTCCTAAAAACAGAATAAACCTCACTTTTTTTGTCTTTGAAAGCTGTCTCTGGGGATGAGAAACGTGTGTGAGGGAGACTTTTCCCATTCACGGATCATTTGTAGTGGGGAATGCAGTCATCTAGGATTCTTGGGAAACTCAGAATTGGTTCCTTCCCGAGTCTCTTGAGCATTCTTTGTATACCTCTAAAAACCATTGTAGGAGCAAGATACTTCAACTTCACTTTCCTTGACTGAGTTGGTGCATTTGGATAGTATTATAATTTCCTTTCTATATGAAAAAAGAAACCCTGAGTTGATCATTTTTGTGTATGTCCAGGATCTGGAAGGACTGGAGCTGATTGGTAAAGGGCAGCCGTTCACGTCTGTCTCAGCAGAGGCTTCTCCATGTTCCACTTCTCCATGTTCCACTCCTCCTGAAGAGATTGAGTAAGCTTTACTTCTTGGCAGAAGTAAAGAGTTTTGGATATGTACCACCAGTCTGTAAAGGTACCCTTAGCTGTTTTTAGCCAGAACGGAGAGGAACCTCCAGTGGGCACAACAAAAGGCATATTTTAATATAATCACCAGATTTAGAAATCTTTTTGCCTTGAGGCCTTGTGTCTAAGGAGCAAGGCTCTGTCCTTAAGGAGAGGAGTGTGTGGAAAAGCGTTAGTTGGGATTATTTCTTACAGGGTCTTGTAAATTATCCCTGGTTCTCTCCTCTCTGAAAGTGAATTTTACTCCATGAAAATGCTGGCTCTTGTTTTCTGTAGCAGTGACTCCTGCAACGTGGCTCCAGAAGAAGAAAAGCATCTATCTTTAGTTTTCTGTGGCAAGCCTGCTCGTTGGATCAAGGGCATGACTTCTTGCAGGGTAATTGTGAGATTTTAATTGTTTAGTCAAGCTAAGCCTGTGTGAGTTCCCAAGTCACGGCTGTACAATGGGTGTCACTCCCAGGCCACAGAATGGGGAATTTATTCTGAAGATAATAGAGTATCCCTCTGTTTGCTCTGGAGAGATGTAGGGACAGAAGGGGTTGCTCTGGCTGTGGTGTGAGCTTAGATTCCCAGGCTCTCTCTGTATAATGACCACTTCACTGGACCTGCCTTACAAGTTCTGCTGAGGTTCAACCCCTTATTTGAGCTATGACTTCATGCAGGATAAATCCTGCCAGATAGAGCAGAAATTGTTATCTTTTTCCTCTTTGTTGCAGAATGAAATTGGTGTTGCTGCCCGGCTCACCTTCGAGACTCTGGCTGGTGAGGAGGCCGAAAGCTTCCTCACGGTGAGCAATGATGGCACAGCTGCCATCTGGTACAGCTGGATGAGGCTGCCCCAGCAGATTCCCTCCAGAGAAACCAAGGGGAGGAGGATGCCATGTTTTTACTTTGATACCAGACCAGGTACGAGACCTTTGTACCTCAGCCAGAGAGCAGGTATTCGGGAGTTTCCTGAGATGTGGAGTCTGACTAATGGCACAGCACTGCTGGGTGATTCTCCTGAGGAAGCTCCTGGGTGTCAGAGCTGACTCACCCCAAAAGAGCTGTGCAAGGCAGATCCCTCTCATGAAACCTAAAGGAAAGGAGGTTGCTCCTACTCTGAGTGCAAATGGGCAGAATATTGAGAAGTGAATCATTTTCTGATGGCAAATGGACCATCATCTGCTGGAGAACTGAGCTTGCTGTAGAAGGAGCATGTAGTGGAAATAACACCAGTTCAGTAGCATGGGGACTGGGAGTAAATCTGGAAGGAGAAGAATAGCTGGATGAAGTGTGATAACCAGCTAAACTATGGTGAAAGAGTCTCCTACAGAGACAGGGACACTTGGGGTGGGGTTGGAAAAGGGTCAAGTTAACCAGGTGGCTTCTTGCAGACCGATGCATTTTCTCTCTTATTTCAGGTGTAATTTTGCCTGGAGAAACTCGGAGGTTTTCCTTTCTTTTCAAGTCAAGGAGAGCAGGCATTTTCAGTGAGCCCTGGGAATTTAGGACACATCCTCTGTTATTAGGAGGAGCTCTGCTGCAGGTGACCCTTTGGGGAATTGCTGTGTATGAGGATAAATTGGCTGACTTCAGAGAGAATCTGGAGGTAACCAAGCATGTGACTGGGTAACTGTGAGCTTTGAACTTTATATGCAAATAGAGGATAAGGGTGGGAGTGAACAACTGGTATTTTTATTACTGTGTAATTAGGGCTGGGAGTGAGATGATTTACAGAACGTCTGTACATACTTGAGTAGGTTTGCTAAATAACATGGGGGAACTTTGCAGTCTTTTCTAATGTTGTTACTAAAGACATGACTGTGTCTCCTAAAGTGTTCACGCTGGCCCTTTAAAAATGAATTTTCTGTTGGTAATTAATTTCATTAGTTACTTAGTGGAGATGGGATTGTGTGTTGTACGCTACGATAATTTAAGGTATAAAATGAAAATTACACTACGCTTTGAAAAGCATAGTTTGAGGGAGGATTTGTAGGGTTTGTTTGAAAAGCTGTTGGCAGTACTGCTGCGCTCAGCGGGGTTTGCAGTTATTCTTGTCCTTGTAACCCTGTGTAATGTATGCGTGTGGTTACTGGCGTGGGAGTGAATTTGTTTGTGTGTTTGTATGTGGAATGGGGACTCGCACATGCTGTTCTCGTTGTGGTGCCTCAGAGTGACCTGGCTGCTCGAGAAGGTGCTGCTATAGTCAAAGACAATCTCAGTGAACTTCTAGACCAAGTTCGGACCCCAGAGCGCACCCCATCTCCTGCCTATGCCACCGAGGAAGAGTTGTTCCACAGGAAGAATCCCGGGGTGATGTTTGCTATTTGATGGGTAACTGAAGTAACAGGGAGGGCAGATCCATGGGGCTGGTGCATCCCTGGGTCTCTGGAGCTGGCAGAATCTGCCATGGAGGCTTTAACAGTTGGGTTTGAAGAGGAAAGGCAAAACTCATGTCTGTTTACTTTTTCCCTGTTATCACAGTTTTATTATCAGTATCAAGTGGTAAAGCAGCTGCACAAACTATGGAGACAGTACATGACTGTGCCTTCAGCCTTCGAGGAGAAAGTGCCCTCAGACCAGAGGAGCACTGCAGAGGAGGACACGGAGTACCAGGAGAGCACTGTGGAGCCTCTCCCTGCTCAGAGCAGCACCACGGAGCTCCCAGGTGGGAAGAAATCACTAGAGGAGGCTCTGAGGCAAAAGATGAGCATTGAGGAGGAAGAAGCAGGCCCGTCAGGATGGAACCTTTCCCTTGAGGACTTTAAACAGGTAGTCAGCTCTGTTCCCACTGATGCTGTGACAAGCTGATGGTGTTTTCATTTCCCTTCAAACAGCCCAGCCTGCCCCAGTGTGGAGCCCACCCAAAGGTCTGCTGCCTATGTCCTGGGAGTTAGAGATGATTTATGATGTGTATTGGCTCTGCTGACCACACCCTCAGTGCTCTTGTAAAGAGATTCCCAAGAGAGACTTTGTGGGCTGTTGTGTGAAGAAGAAAAGAGAACCAGACAACATAATAGATATTTTAAGCTCTTCCCCCGTTAGCTTTCTGTCATCCCAGGACTGAATGCGGGGGGCAGGCTAGTCTTACAGCCTCCCGTGGCTCCCCTAAGGGCTCCTTGCCTTGGAGAGTCCTTCCTATTCATCAGAGAACTAAGGGGGCACTCATGACAGGCTGTGGATAAAGTACAGACCTCCCTAGATTAAACCAAGAGTGGTTTGGATTCTGTCAGCGGTTTTTCTGTAGTGCTCTCTTGGAAATCTCTCTGCTTCTTTTATAACTAAGCTTTACTTGGGAGCCTTGCAGCTCACTAGAATCCCTGTTCCCCAGCACACCTGTGAAGTTGCAAAGGGGCTTACTGTCAGTCTGATGGGGGAATCTGGGATTGTTCCCTGGATCTTGGGGACCTTGGCCAAATCCCAGCCGTGTAGGAAGCCACATGTGTGAGTGTAAGCGCCCAGTGCGCCTGGTTTCAGACTGGTGTCCAGGGAGAGAGCCACGGTGGTTCCATCGAGCTCAGGGCCCATGGACTGGGAATGAACCCTGAGAAGTGCTCCACGCACTCTCTGTCTTTTCTCTCACAGGCCATAATGTCAATCCCTGGGGAAGAGCAGCGGGAAGAAGCACTGACCCAGCTCAATAAGGCAGCTCTGGAGCTGTGTGTTGAACAGAGGCCAGTTCAGTCAGACCTTCTGTATCCACTCTGGTATGTTCCTTTGCAAGGAAAAAGCTTGTGAAAGCACTGTGTGATCAACAGCCTCAGCGAGCTCTGTTGCAAGTGTTGTGATTCAGAGTGCAGATAATTATATGAGGTCTAGAAGTCATCTTTACACTCTGTTTTTTTTATAGCTTAATTGTAGCAGCTGTCTAGGACCCAAATGCCTTTTTTTTTTCCTTCTGGAGATAAGTTTAGAATATTAAATGCATGTAATTTTGGAGAGTGTACAAGATTATTTCTGGCAAGGTTATTCTAGTCTGTATTTAGGAAACCTTTGGGTATTTTCTGTACCCTTTTACTCAGATAACTGTCTCCTCCCTCATACAGTCTCTCTGTTCTTTGCTCAGGCTTTCAGACTGTAAACATATCAACAGCTTCTCGTTGCTTCTAAATTAGAAGGATGCAGGTTCCTCTTGGTAAACACAGAGCAGGTTGATGCTGATTTATCAATGTGTGTCATGTTGAGGAGCAGACCTAGTTTCACAGTAATATTTATGAGTCCCTGTGAGCCTGTTGATTTGCAAACCTTTGAGACCTTGGAGGGATCTAACATGAGGAAGGCAGTTTAGCATCTCTCTGCACAGATATTTAGACTGTGGGTGTTGTTTTGTTGGTTTAGTTGTATAGAGCAGCTCTCAGCTGTAAGGTGCCTTTACTTCTGGGCACAGGGTTAAAACAAGGTGGCAATTGCTGCACTGTCTCCCTTCTGATCCTGATCCTTTTCTCAGCCTCCAGCTGTGGCGGGGAGCAGTTGATGATATGGTGAGTCACGCTCTGAGGCTGAGATCCCTGTATGGCTTGCTTAAGAAGGACACCTATGCAGATGCTGTTCCAGAGGAAACAGGTAAATGGTAGTTTTAGCACAGCAACTGCTTTCTGTGGACTGTTGGAAATCCAGAAAACGTGATGAATTTCGACCGAAATTTCAATTTCAGCAGGTCCCCCTCAAAGCTTTTATAAGAAAATGCATCAGAAAAAAAAGGCAGATTGTGTGACAGTCACAGTACTAATTGTGATCTGTGGTTTGGCATCAGTAAAAAACCACCTCACAAAAAAGCCTTTTAATTCAGCTACGTGTAGCTGTGGTTTTCACACAGACTGACCCAGCAAACACTGCCTTACTATTAGCTGTCTTACAGGCTTGTTCTGATACACATCTGAGACCTCTTCATTCCTTATTTAAACAAAGTACTCTTCAAGGTATTGTTTTTCAGTGCAGTACAGCTCAGATTAATAAAAAGAGGGAAGTACATTGCAAAAGTAATACACTCCCACTGTGTTAGTGCAGTGGGCTGGTCTTTCTGGATGTGTGGATGCTTTTGGGTAACTGAAATTCTTTCTTTGGTAGAGGAAGTAAAGCAAGGAGGAGAAAAAAAAGGAGGAAAGGAAGACAAAATAGCCACTAAGAAAGAAGAGAAAAAGGATAAAGAACGCAAAAAAAGTAGAGCGACACCAGGGAAAGAGAAAGTGGTATGTGTTGGGATGCCTGGTGAGCCCTGAGTGCAGGGGACAGTGTGAACAATTCTGAGGTTGTGTATCCTGAGTTTGAGCCGATTTCTAACCCAGTGGAAGAGGTGCTGCTCCTGGGAGGTGCATCTTGCAACAATCTGAGCGGTGTTCTGACCCATATCCCTTTTTTTCTTGATCTGTCCCTGATTAGGAACATCAGGGCAGCAGAAAGCTGAAAGCGAAAGATGAGAAGCGGACACCTTCCATTGCATCAGTGAAGGTGAAAGAGGGAGCAGAGCCCCCAAAAGTAAAAGATGAGAAGCGGGTATCTGCTGCTTCATCACTGAAGGAGAAAGAGGGAGCTGTAACTACAGAGGGAGTAGAACCTCCTCAGGAGCAGGTGGACTCTGTTTCATTTGGAATATACCAGGAAAAACTCTATATTGAAGTGAGTCTGACCAAAGCTTGTATTTGTTGGGTTTTGTCCTTTTCTTGGGGTTGTTGTTTGCTTGTAAGTTACACTGAGGCTCAGGAGGAGAGGTAAACATTTTTTTAAACTCAGAAAACTGACAGACATATGTCCCTCATGCTGCAGCAAGGTAAGTGTGAAATCCAGATTAAGATGCCCTTTATTCCAGCCTGGAATCTGTTAGAAGAAATCCAGCCATCACATAGCCACATGCGGGACTTCTATCTGGGATGTCTTCAGCATGCTTGTGGACTCTTGAGGGATCAGCTGAATTAATTGTACCTCAGATAATGTTAAACACACTTCATAGCCAGAGAAGTTATTACTAGAGCTCTGTTAGCAGGCTGCCACTTCTGTGTGGTTGTGTGTGTGCCCATATGATAATGTACTCCAGTGTGAGAAACCATCTCTGTCAGTCTCATCCTCAGGGTTTCTTTGTGTGTTTTCACTGCAACTGTCTTCTCTTGATTTCTGCTGCAGGTTTACAAGCTGCTGGATTCAATGGTGAGTGAAATGGTGTCTTTATTTGAGGATCTAAAGCAATAACGTGCTCTGTAGTGGGAGAGCTGAAACCCTTTGCATGTAGAAATAGCTTTAAAAAAATAAATAAATAACCATATTTACACAGATTGAGTGACAATTCTTTCTGAAGTGATTCAGTGATTACAAATACTGGGCTGCCTCTTTTCTGACATGCTGTGATGTGGGACTGTTGCTGGATCATCTGTTACTGCTACAGATGATCGCTTGCCAAGAAGAGACAAGGCAAGAAATATCACTGCCTCAGAAAACGTTAGGACTAGAAAATACTGGCATTTCTGCTAAGGAAGAAGAATTTAAAAGTGCCAGTCAACATGAGATGTGTTCTTTGTTTGTCGATTGCGCTTGGATGCAGGTGAGCAAGCAGGGTGTCCCTTTGTACTCAAGAGCACCAGTACAAGAAAAGTAACTTAGACAAATCCATCCCATTTTTGATCATGTTCTTGGCTGCTTGTCCAGTCTCCCCCTGGGAATGGCTGACAGCAGGCTTCTCTGAGGCATTCTGGATCCCAGTAAAAGCACTATCCCAAGGGATGTGCCAACCTGCCTGGTTTTGTATCCATGAATTTCCATCTTGTGCTGATCTTGCCATTTCTTTCCATCCAGCTCAAGGTACCCATGACCCATTGTGAGCCAGATCTTACTTGTTTCCTTCCAAGTCTAATCACTCTTGAATTAAATGAGTGAAACTTGTGCTATAAATATTGTGAGCATGGTAAGGCCTCGTGTTAGAGCCACCCCTCCTGTCTGTCCGTCTGCCTGTGTGTCTGGGCTCATCACTGCTTTATGTCTGGGTTTCCTTATGCATCACAGCTGGAATAGAGGTTTTTGTGGAGGCATCCCAGGCCTGAGTGTGGCATGCTGGGCTTCAGTGGGAGCAGGTTCTCAAGGCAGAGTGAGCTGGTTGTGGGGTCTGTCGTGACCTGGCATTGAGAGACCTGTGTCATGCTGGCAAAAGTGCCACCTTCCTGCCAAAGCGGCTGGACAGCATTCCCGGGAAAGGCTTTGGCCCTGTAGAGCAATGACATCAGTGCAGATCATTAATTGAGGTTTGTGATACCTCTGGAGTTCTTAGGCAGCAGATGCATATCCGTGCTGAGCACTGCTGTTACGAATTGTGCACGTCACTGCGCAGTGGCACCGGGCGTGTGTGCCTCGGGCACGTGCTCCTGTCCTTTGGCAGCCACACTGACACAGTCTGGAGCTGCACAGAGCGTGAAATAACTGTGCCTTCTGCAGAATTGGTGTCTTTTGCTTTCTCATTTTAACTCCTGTGCTGTCTGAGGAGAGAACATATTCTTCCTCTTGGCAGTACCATGGCAAAGCACAGCTTATTTTTTTTGCTGGCCAGGTGAAGCCCCTCATGTTTTGAGATGTTTTCTCTTATTGGAGTGTGGGGAAGCATTTTGGCTTCTGTGGCAGCGGGAGCCTCCTCTGGCTTAGTGGGCACAGACCCACAAAGGGAATGTCTCTGCTCAGCATTCCTGGAGTGAGAATTTCAGCAACATTTTGAGAATTAGGAGGAAAAAGGCCTGAAGTTGGGGTGTGTCTCACAGGCTCTGACAATAGCTCCTGCCTCCCTGGAGATGATTATCAGCTTGTGAATCTGCCCAACTCAAACTGCTCAAGCCATCTGTTTCTAGATGAGAGGGAGTCTGCACGTTCTAGAGGCAACGTGATTGTCTCGGAGGCAGGAATCCTTTCATGTGGTAGCTTTACATTAAGGGATGGCAAAACCCATCCATGTCGCCATGGATCCGTGTCTCCATGGATCCATATCTCCGGTCCAGCCTATGGAAACCAAGCTCCATGTATTATTCTACCCACAGGAAAATCTGTTAATATGACACCAGATAGATGGGAGTTTTACATCAGTCACATACGATGGAAGAATGTCCTGTGCTGCCGTCTCCTTCCCTTCCATGGGAGGAGCCTGGTGGCACAGGGCAGGGGGGTGGTGTAAGAGCTCTGCAAAGGAGAACAAACCTGTGAACGGTCTAATTTTTTGTCATAATTTTTGTCATAAATATTGTCAGTGCCTCTTTCAGCCTTGGACAAGAGTGTCCTCAGGGGACAAGGTACAAGCAGCACGCAGGAAGGGATGTGTGGGCCAACAACTGTGATACTCTGCTGTCTGGCTGCTGCAGCTTTCTCTGAGCCAGCTGGTTTGTTTTTTTTTTTTTCCTTTTGCGTTGATTTGTGGAAGTTACATGACAGGAACTGCAGTCGAATTAGAGCTGCCTTCCACAGAACAGCTTTAGAAATATGTACCCTCATTACAGGCCCAGTGTGAGACGTGGGCTCTGTCACCAGTGCAGGGACCCTCAGGGCTGTCAGCCCTGTGCTCTGAAGGACCCTGTAAGGCCAAGCCCTTGCAGCCAGGCAAGGAGAGTATTCCTTCTCCTCTCCCAGACGTGGGCATTATTTGTATTAGTGTTAATAATTTGTGTTGTGTTTGCTAAATAACTGAGGTGAGGTGAGCGACCTTCCTGGCCTTGGGAGTTGCATACCAAACCCAGCACGTGAGTGGGGGCCTGAAGACATCATCACTCCACCAGAGAGCCTGGGAAGAGGGGGAGTTCTAGGAAAATGCTGCAAGCAGAAGGTGACAGTGCATTTCTCAATGGCTGAGGGGGTCTGGGTGAGCAGCCAGGCTGTGCTGAGGGCAGTCAGTGCCTTGCTGGGTTCCACTTCCCCTGGTGGGGTTGTGGGCCCCAGCAAAGAAACCTCACGTTTGTACGGCTCCAAAAACACCTCGTAGGGTGTTTTCTGCACAGAGAGGTTCACTTTGCTTGTAAAAAATCAGTGCCTGAAGGAGAGCAAGCTGTCTGCCTCACCATATGACTCAGTGAATCAGGAGCATGGGAATGGAGGAAGAGGAAAGCCTGGATCTTAGGCTGCCATGGAGAATGCTTCCCACCGCCCGAGCTGGGATGTTCTCTGCGCTAATCTGGGGATGGTTTGGATGCTGGATGTGCTCTTCTCCCAGGCTGCAGCTGGAAGAGGGACTAGATGCTTATTCAGCCTGCATGGCCAGAGCTTGTTGGGAACGTCAGGTTGCTCAGATCTGCAAAGCCCTGGGAGGCACTGTGGCCTCCCCCTGGGACCCAAGGCAGGACCTTCGGGCAAGACAGACCTCAGCTCTCCTCTGTGTGGCAGAAGCATCAGCAGGAAGGCACAATCCCCCTCCCGAATGTCTCAGCACCCCCAAGATGCTTTCCATCATGGAAAATGTCAGTGATATTAAAAAGATTATATATATCCATAATACTTGAAGGGCTGTCAGTGATTAAAATGGAAGGCAGAGGCTGGGAGAGAGAGGGGGTGGCATTGAAATGATCGAGAGACATGACTTATTTTGTCATGTCATCTGATGCCTCCCTCTCTCCCCCCAGCCAGGCTCTGGGAGCTGTTCAGAGCAGGGGAAGAATCTGCTCCAAATTTAGATCCTAGCAAAAAAAATGAATAATAATTTAAAGAACCCAAATTGCTAGCGTGGCCTGGGGTAGCAGAGAAGGAGCTGCGTGGTGGGGAGGGTCGGCATCCCTCGCAGCCGCTTCCGCGCCCGTGGACGTGGATTTCTGTCTAAAAATAATGGGGGGAGGAGGGAAAAAAAAAATACAGGCGAGGAAGGCAGCAGCAGCGAGCAGCGCCTGGCTGGCTGCCAGCGAGGGGCAGTGACTGAGCATTTACAGCATCCCCGCCTCCCGCATGCGGCGGGGCAGGGGCTCGGCGCCGCATCCCCCGCGGCCGGTACCGCACCGCGCTGCGCCGCACCGGGGGGGCCGGGGGGGCTGCTGAGCGCCTCGGCCGGTGCCCGGGCGGCCCCGAAGGGGTTAAGCCGGGACCTGCCGTCGGGACCTGCCCAGCCAGCCCGGCAACTCGGCGGCGCGCAGCAGGAGCGGGCGGCTGCGGCCGCCTCCACCCGCGCTCCCCGGCGGCACCGGCGGCGGCACCGCGCAGGTAAGCGGGGCCGTGCGCCCCGGCAGCCGGGATGCGGGAGGGGGGGGAAAGGAAGAGGAGGAGGAAGGTTCTGGACACCGGAGCATCGCGGGCTGCGGGGGATGCCGGGCCCCGGCGGGCAGCTCGGTGCCGTGACGCCTCCCGGGCCGGGCTCGGGGCCCCGCGGCGCCTGCGGGAGCGGGAGCGGGATCCGGGCGGGTGCGGGAGCCGGCGGCGCGGCCGAGGGCTCTGCAGGAGCCGTTCCCCGCCGCTCCCCCCTCCATGGCGGGCGCTGCTCCTCCCAGCCCTGCACCTGATCAGGGATGGAGCTGTAATCCCCTCTCCGGGCCCCCCCTTCTCTCGCCGGACCCTTCTGCCCCCGCTGCAGTCCCCCCCTCCCTCCAGCTCTCCCTCCACGCCGTTCCTACTCGCCCCCCCCGCCGCCCCCGCGTCGCCCCCGCAGTCCCCCGCACCGGGCCGCGGGCGATGGGGACCTGGCCCCGCAGCCGTGTGTCCTTCTCCCACCTGGCCGCCTCTTGCTCAAGGTCACTGCAGTAATTCCATATGAGCTGCTGGGTGCTGCCGCCTTATCTCCCGCACAGCTTCTGTTTCACTCCCTTTATATTCCAGGGGGGGCTGTGGGGGGATATTGTGTTTGATAAACCCACAGCTCTTAACCCTGCTGGCAGCTCCAGCCCTGATTACATTCCTCTTATCCCTGCCCCAGCCCATGCTTCCCATCTCTTCCCATTCAGACTTCCCAGGCCATCTCATGGTGGGCAAAGTCCAGCTGGGATCAGGTCTCTGGCCTGGATAAGCAATGTCGGGAGCCAGTCACGCTGGACCTGGGGCTTGTCCTGCCAGGAGACCTGTTGGCGGCAGGAGGAACCATCCTGCCTTCTCCTCCTTGGAGTGCTGGTGGTTGCTGGTGCTTTCCGGGCCGGTGGCACCTTTGGAAAACGTGACTTTATCTCCACCTGGGTGTTGGTGGAAAGCAGAGCACGCAGCCAAGTCCTGGAGGACTTTGCTGCTTTGCTGCCCTTGTCCTGCAGGTGTTTCCGTGCCAGGCAGGCAGTGGCACGGCCGTCTGTGCCGTGGGCTCTCCCGGCGGGATCCAAAGGCCGCGCCGACGGGCTGCATTGCGAAAGGGAATCGATGCAGGGAAGCGTCTCCAGAGAAACTTTGCCCGCCCGCGAGCGTGGCGGTGCCAGGCTCCTCTCTGACTCACGGGAGACGTTGCTGGCGGAGCCGTGGGGCGCCTGGCCGCTGGCCCACGGGAGCAGGAGGTGCCGGACTGGTCACACGGGTTGTATGGTAGCGTGGTGGGTGCCGTGCGTGGCTCCTGGGCATGTCAGCACGGCCCAGCTCCGGCAGGACGGAGCACTGTCCAGAGCCAGTGGAGGGCTGGACACGGTGTGACAGGTCCAGGGAGGTACCGGCATCCGAGGTGGGTGGTGGGTGGACACCGGTAATCGCTGCCTGCAGACACTGCTGTGTGGGGGAGATACTCCTCTGCCTGCAGGCGTTATCTTGGATGGGGGAAGAATTGCCAGTGAGTTCTGTCGCAGCCGCAGTGGGGGCTCTGGGAGCAGCCCGGCTCCCGGGCCCTGCGGTGCGGCCCTGCCGAGGGAAAGGCAGCTCCCGGCAGCCTCTGCCTCTGCCTTGACTTGGCCCTCAGACAAAATGAGGGTAAACAGTGTCTTCCCACTGTGCAGGGAGGAGGTGAAGATTAAGGACCAGCATGGAGCAGGGGACAGGAGTGTGATGGGCTCATGTGAAGACAGGTCCAGACTGCCCCATGTCACTGCATCCGTGTCAGTGCAGGGCATCCCAAGGATGGGCATTACCCATGGGGAGGTACCACACCAGCACCTGCAGCCCCAGCCCTGTGTCTGGGCACAGAGGAGGTTCAAACAGCTTGAGATTTTGGGGAGAGGGGCATTGCATTATCCGTCCTGCTCACTGATCTGGCACTGGCTGTTAGCACCCTGACTTTGCCAGCCTCTTGCTGGAGCAAAATTATCGAATTTGCTGGGAAAACCCATCTGATCAGCTGCCAGCTGAGTGAGTCGCGACAGGCTCTGACTCACGGCGGGGTTTTGTGTTTGCACGACGCATCCTTGGCGGCACTGAGAGCCTTGGGGTGATGACTGGGACAAGCAGGGCTGTGTGCAGCTGCAGGTAGTGCATCTGGGGGCACAGGGGAGCCCCTGGCTGGTGCAAGGTCTGGGAGGGGTCTGAAACCAGCTTTGCTGGGATGGTGGGGCTGAGGCAGCTGGGATCTGGAGGAGGGAGCTGCCATTTTCAAATGGTTACTTTTAGAAGCAGAAGTGCAGGGTAAATTCTTCTCCAAATGTTGCTGAATCTGGAGTCAAACCTTGTGCCGGCTCTGCAGTGCTGGGTAGCACTTGCTATGAGGTGTTTTCTCTTGTGACCACTGTGTGTGTCTTTAGGTTAGCGAGCGGTGGCAGCCCCCTAGGGTGCACCTGATACCGCGATGATGGGCACGTCCACACTGAGAAGTGTCCCTGGTGCCGACCGAGGGCTCTGGGGATGGGTCTCAGTGGCTGGGGCAATGCTGAGGTCTCTGTGTCACTGTTCCCCTGCTGCAGGCGCCGGTGAGGCTGTGGCTGTGATCACTCATTCCTTCTGCACCGTTGCTGCCTGCCGCTGGCAGGTTTCCGGCACCACACAGCCATGACGACCTCGGCGCTGCGCCGGCAGGTGAAGAACATCGTGCACAACTACTCGGAGGCAGAGATCAAGGTGCGGGAGGCCACCTCCAATGACCCCTGGGGACCCCCCAGCTCCCTGATGTCAGAGATCGCCGACCTCACCTTCAACACGGTGGCCTTCGCCGAGGTCATGGGCATGATCTGGCGGCGGCTGAACGACAGCGGCAAGAACTGGCGTCACGTCTACAAAGCCCTCACCCTCCTGGACTACCTCATCAAAACCGGCTCCGAAAAGGTGACCCACCAGTGCCGGGAGAACCTCTACACCATCCAGACGCTGAAGGACTTCCAGTACGTGGACCGCGATGGCAAGGACCAGGGCATCAACATCCGGGAGAAGGTGAAGCAGGTGATGGCGCTGCTGAAGGACGAGGAGCGGCTGAAGCAGGAGCGGGCGCACGCGCTGCAGACCAAGGAGCGCATGGCCCTGGAGGGCATGGGCAGTGGCAGCCACCAGGTCACCTACGGCCGCCGTGCGTCACCCTACGGCGAGGACTACGGCCGGGCACGGGGCTCGCCCTCCTCCTTCAACTGTGAGTGTTGCTGGTGGCTCGCTCAGGCTCACTTAGTGGGGGCAGGTGTTGCATTAGGTTTGCACCTGCTTGGTGCCCATTGCTCTCCTCTCAGGGTGGGGGGGCTGGGGGTGGTGGTGAAGCCCATCTCCATCCTGCACCACAGAGCAGAGATTTGACTGTGGTGAACCCCAGCAGCAGAGGCAGCTGGCGGTGCCTCCAGCCTTAAACCCCTGGCTTGTTCATGGTCAGGAGCTCTAACATGGGGCTATGTGCCCTGGGGAGGCCGGGTGCTGGGATGTGGGCCTGGAGGGGAGGCTGGTGTTGTGCTCCCCCGAATATCCCAGTACTGACACCACCCCCTTTTCATCTTTCATCTCCCAGCATCATCCTCATCCCCACGGTTCGCCTCTGACCTGGAGCAAGCACGGCCCCAGACGACGGGCGAGGAGGAGCTGCAGCTGCAGCTGGCGCTGGCCATGAGTCGGGAGGAGGCAGAGAAGGTAGGGTGGCCCTGCCTGTCCTGGGGCACAAGGCATCTCCCTGCACTTTGCCTTATATATGGGCACAATGGCTCAGTTCCCTGGGAGGAGGGAGGAATTTGGGGGCTGCCCGAGGCTGGTGCATGCACCTGCAACCACACCGGGCTGCTCGCGTTGTGCCTGGCATCCAAAATCACCAGCAGGCAGGTGGAGGCATGGGCTGCTCCTGCTTCCTGTCCTCCTACCAGAGAGGACAGCACCAGGTGGGGATCTGTCCAGCCTCCCAAACCCCAGAGTGAACTTGGGGACTCTACTGGGTTTGCCACAACTGCCCTCCACCTGGCTGCCCTCTTTCGCCGAGGGTTTTTGCTCTAAGCTCCCCCATTTCTCTTGCCTTCCCACGGAGGTTTTAGGGGGCAAAGCCTTGCCCTGCAGTTTATGTGGTGGATGTGGGGCCAGCAGCACCCTCACTGGGCTGGAAACTTGGTCCTACTATCTGGTCCTTTCAAACTGGGATAGAAAGAGCACTGGGAAACAGCCCCAGGAGGAGCCCAGCAGGTATGCAGGCAACAAGTGAGCTGCTGCCCCAGAGTGAAACCACCCCAGGCTGTCCCCTCTCCTATCTGGTGGCCACAGCCCCTTTTCCACCAGGGACAGGATTATTTGCACACCGGCTGGCACGGCCCACACAGAGCCTGTGGGTACAGCCAGCACACACAGTCAGAGGGACATGGGACCGAGGGACATCCCCTGGAGCTGGCACCCAGCACCACGAGCTCAGTCCTGCCAGGCTGGGGACATGCTCTGGAGACAGCGCTTGCTGCTGCCCGTCTTCCCTGCCCAATGGAGGCTCTTTTGGAGACAGAGCAGGGCGTGTATCCCTATTTTTGTCCTGGAATTGGAGTATTTATAGCTTCCTCACACTGCTGCGATGAGCACTGTAGGAACACGCTCTGGAAAGCGCTGCCTGTTGGAGTCCATCTGGGCTGCACACGCATGTGCACACGTGTACAGATGTACACACACAGTCACCCCCACTGGGGTCCCCAGTCCCAGCCCCAGTGGGTCCCACACTGCTGGACAAGTGTCACGGGGGGTGATCAGGGCCACCATGGTGGTACAGGGACAGCCTCTCCCCAAAGTCTGCCTCAGGTCTGGGTGCGGGGCTGCAGGATTCCCAAAGTGAAGCCAGTCAGTGTCACAAACTCTTCTCTCCAGCAGACTGCCAGGGCAAAGGGGTGCCTAGTTCATCCCTTCACTGACTTCATCAGGGTCCCTGAAAACCTCTCAGGGAAGATGCTGGCTGCCTAATTTAGGGTCATCCCAGCCTCAATGCAGAGGCAGGTAATGGGGTCAGGGAAAGAGCTGGTCAGGGGCCACAGGGAGCCTGAGCAGGAGCTGGTTAGAGAGCACAGGGACACTGGGCTGGGGGTCCGCAGGCAAGGCCAGCTGGATGGGCACAGACGTTGTGCAGGCAGGCGAGGGGCTGCAGGAGAGGCGGTGGCAAGGTCAGGGACCTCTGAGCAGTCCTATGACCTGAGGGCAAGCTGAAATGTCACCCAATTTCCTCTGTTGGCAGAAGCCACTTCCAATTTCCAGTACAGACGAAGAAAGGCAATTGCAGCTCGCGCTCGCGCTGAGCAAAGAGGAGCACGAGAAGGTACCTGTGTCCTGCAGTCCTGGCACTCCGCTCTCCTTGCACTTGGGCTTCTCTCTGGGGTGCTGGAGCCCAAAACACCACCTTGCTCCAGTGCCCGCTTTGCTTTCCCTGCTCTGGGCTGTCTGCTGAGTGCTCTCCTGGTGGGCTCAGCCCTGAGGGAGCTGTCTGCTCGGATGCTGGGACTTTTCGGGGATGTGGTGGCAGCTCCTGTGCTGGTCTGTCTTCTGGAGAAGGTGCTGGCTGAAGGGTTGCTGAGCTCACAGACCCCATCTCTTCTCCCCGCAGGAGGTGAGGACTTGGCAAGGGGAGAACTCCCTGCAGCAGAGAGCCGTGGAGGAGACTGCCCAGGGCAGGGAGGAAGAGCAAGAAGAAGATAAGATGAAGAAAAGCCAGGTACAGCACTGGGGGCTGGATGGCCACAGAGCCCGCTATGGGCTCCAGGGCAATCCCACAGGTCTGCCTCAGGCTTCCCTCACCTCTTTATTCCCTTTCTCTTTGCAGTCCTCCATCCTGGAGCTGGCAGATATATTCGGACCGGCGCCAGCACCCTCCAGCCACGCGTCTGCTGACCCGTGGGATGTGCCAGGTGAGGGCAACTCGCAGACTGCCAAAATTCGGGACGGTATCAGAAACCTGTCCCTTGCCTCTGTTCCTCCCCAGTCCCCAGGAGCTCAACAGTGAAGACCTCTGGGTTCTCCTCCGTTGTACGCATGGGTGTTGCTGCTGGAAGTCACGGCCCTCGGGGCACATCCCTGCCACTCAGTATCCCTCTGTGCCCTGCACTGTTCCCCTGTCCCACAGCTTCCCTTCTTCTTGCAGATATGAAAGCCAAAGCGGAGCCGGTGGCCTCTGCCTGGGCCGGTGCAGCAGATCCCTGGGTGCCAGTCCCGGACACCAGTGGGGAGCCCCTCTCCCAGGCGAGCGCCTCAGCCCAGCAAACATCTGCCGGGCCCTGGGATTTTCCCCCCAGCACCACTGCGGCCTCTGACCCTTGGGGGAAGGCACCTGTTTCTTCTGGCTTCCCTCCTGCTGACCCTTGGGGGACAGCATCACCCCCAGCCCCTCAGGGCTCCGGTTCCACTCCAGCTCCTGACCCTTGGGCTGCTGTGCCCGAGCAACCTCCGAACGCTGGTAAGAGGCTTGATGGACCTTTTGGCTTTGCTGGGGATTCTGGACAGCCCTGAGCATCGCTACCCTCCTGCGAGTGGGCATCTCGGCGCTCTGCCCCCATCCTCCTGCAGCCAGCTCCCCAAACACCCCCTGCCCGCTCTCCTGCCCCGCAGCAGGACCTCTGCTCACCCCTCAGCATCCTGAAGACTTCAAGGAACTTTTAGGCTCTATCTCTGCACAGAATAGGCTGTTTTAATTAACACGGCAGTTAACGGAACCCTCCCGTGGGAGCGGATGGCAGCCACCACACCACTCCAGCAGCAGGTTGATGGTGTGTCCCGTCGGTGATACCTGTTTGCTCACCCCAAACCACCCCTGCACACCACGCCAGGACCAGACGGGACGGTTGCTGGTCGCAGGTGCCACGTTGCAGATGGGGAGGCAACTGTAGGAGCAGCCTGTGTTTCGGAGCTCAGTGCCACTCTCAGTTCCTCCTTGGTGCTTCCTCCAGCCCCGTGCAGGTCCTGTGTGTCCTGTCCCCAGTTTTGGTCCCTGGTGAGGGGCACAGAACCTGCTCTGAGGGCCAGTGCTGGTTTCTAAAGCATTTCTGCAGACCTGTCCCCTGCCCTGGGAAAGGGACCAGCCCGCTGCAGGGGGATGGCCATGAGCAGTGGGGGTGTCTTGTTCTGCAATGACCCCATGGTCTGTCTCTGAGCCTTCTCCAGTGCACATTCCTGACCCCCAACCCCACTCCAGCCCCCCACTGCACCCCCTCTTCTCTGTCTCCTTGCAGGCAGCCACCCCTGCCTCTCTCCTGCCCACACATCTCCTGCCTCCCACCTCCCCGCTTGCTCCCCTCCTTGAGTGTCCCCTCTTCCCCCCAGCTCCAGGGGGGAACGCTTTCGACCCGTTTGCAAAGCCGCCCGAGCCGCCGGAGCAGGAGCCCTCGCAGCCGCCCTCCTCGGCCAAGTCCAGCAGCCCCGTGGGTAAGAGCCGGGAGCGGGCGGGTGGGGACGGTGACCTGTCCCTGCCCGTGGCAGGGAGGCAGCTCCGGGGCTGGCCAGGGCTGCGTGTGGCTGCTTGCTGGCGTGGCCAAAGCTTGTCCCATCTGTAAACTTGTCATGGGCTTGGGCTCTCCTGTAGGCGAGAGAGCAGCTCTAGTCCCTGCGTGTACCCGTGTCCCCAGCCCTGCCAGCTCCCATGGTGGCTCCAGGGGGCACTTGGGCAGGCCATGCTGCAGGCTCAGCCCATCACACTGAGCTGTGACCTGCGGTGACAGGGGACGCCATCATCCTTGGTGTCTCCCAGTGGCTCACGCGGCTCATCTCCCCTCCCTCCATCCCAGAGCCGGACCCCTTTGGCGACCTGTTCCCCAGCACCAGGCAGGATGGGGCGAAGAGCTTTGACCTCACCAACCTGGCTGACTCCCTGCCCGAATCCGGCAAGGAGCGGAAGGACTGTAAAACCCCCGAGGCTTTCCTCGGCCCCGCCGCCTCCTCCCTGGTCAACCTGGACTCCCTGGTCGCACCTACACCGGCTTCCAAGACCCGCAACCCCTTCCTCTCCGGTAGGTACTGAGGGCTGCTGGCCAGGGGCTTCCCTGGGCTGGACAGGGGGTGTTTTGGGGAGGAAGAGGAGGAGAAGTGTTGGGGATGACCTGGCCGCCCTGATGTGTCCCATCCTATCCTTGCCAGGTCTGAGCACGCCGTCCCCAACCAACCCCTTCAGCCTGTCCGAGCAGCCCAAGCCGACGCTGAACCAGATGCGGACCAGCTCGCCGGTGCCCGGGCTGCCCGCCGGCCACCCCGCCAACTCCATGACCTACAGCGCGTCCCTGCCGATGCCCCTCAGCAGCGTCCCCTCCGCCACCGTCGCCCTCCCCGCCTCCGCCAGTGCCTTCCCGCAGGCTGGCACGTTCCCCGAACTCCCCGGCGCCTTGCCGCAGCCTCTACTGCCGCTGAGCGGCCCCCCGGCTCCGCCGTCCGCGCCCGGGGGACTCAACCCCTTCCTCTGAACCCTCTGGACATGTGGACTCTCGCCCCTTCCCTGGCTGTTACAGCCCCCCCATCTTTCCTCCCGCCAAGACTTGAGGGGGCAGCGGTTCGCTAAAGCTGCACCGGAGTGTGCCCCCCACCCAGCCCCGACCCCGTGCCCGCTGTGCGGGGCAGCCAGCATGAGACCCCCGTGCTTGACGGGCAGCAGGGGACCCCCTTCCCCTGCGAGGGCCAGTGCGGGGGGCCGCGGTGGGGCTGGCTGGGGGGCAGCCAGCATGAGCCCCGGTGCTTGACGGGCAGGAAGGGACCCCCTTGCCCTGCAAGGGGGCCACGGCAGAGCCCCTGTGAAGGGCTGTGGTGTAGGGGCTCCGCTGCAGCGGGACCGGGCGGGTGCGCGGGGGTCCGGCTGCTGGATGTGGACCCCCGGCGTGGGGGGGCTTTGTGGGGAGCTGGGGCAGCGCGGGGCCGGGAGGAGGGAGCTGGGGGGTTCTCCCACCCCGCGTGGTTCGCGCTCCCTTGGCTGCTGCCCCTCGCCTCCGTCTCGCCGCCCCTCGCCCACTGCTGGGCGCCGCTCCGTGTCCGGGGAGCGCCTGGGCTTGGGCGCGGCGGCGGCGGCTGGCTGCGGGTGCCCGTGCGACAATAAACTGCGCTGAGCGACACGGTGTGCGGCTGCGGGACGGGGATGGCGCTGGGATCGGGGCCGGGATACGGATCGGGATCGGGGCCGGGCGGGGGCGGGCACGGTGGCAGATCAGGGGGCGGGGCCGCGGCTCAAGGGGCGGAGCCAGAGGCACGACGGGGCCAGTGATTGGAGCTACAGCGTCTCAGCGGGCGGAGCCAGAAGGGGCGGTGGCTCGGGGGCGTGGCCGTGGGCGCGGCGGGGCCGATGATTGGAGCAATAGTGTCTCGGGGGCGGGGCCGTTGGAGGCCGGGGCGGGGGGCCGGGCCGATCCGCCGCCATGTTGGCGGGGCCGCTGCGCAGCGCCCGCAGGTACTGGAGGGGCCCGGGGGTGGCGGGTCCGGCCCTGGGGGCGGTGGATGTGTGACCCGGCAACCCCGCTGCGCCATCGCTGCCTCCCCGCACCCCTTCTGTGCCCCCCTGCATTCCCCAAGTTGTTTTGCAGCGCCCTGTACGCCGCCCTGCATCTCCTCCTGAATCCCTCCTAAAGCCTCTCCTTCATTCCCCAGCATCCTCCCTGCATCCCTCTGCACACCCCCGTATCCTCCCTAAATCCTCCCCGCATCCCTCCACCCCCTGCATGGCTTTACGTACTCTCCGGACAGCCGATCTGCGCCCCATCTCACACTTCCTTCTGCATCCCTGTATCCCGGCCCTTCATCGCTGCACCCCTTCTGCATCCCTGTATCCTAGCCTTACATCCCTGCATCGCAGCCCTTCATCCCCGCACCCCTTCTGCATCCCTGCACCTGAGACCTGCATCCCAGCCCTGCATCCCTGCACACCATCCTTGCAGTCTTCCTGCATCCTCACGCCCCAGCCCTGCATCCTACCCAGCAGCAGGGGAGTCTCTCTGGTCCCCTCCTGCCCTTCACTCCCTTCACCATGAAGAGCCTGTAACCACCCTGCCCACACCCACACCCTCCACCCACCCCTGCACCCCCGGAAGGGCATTTTCCTCTCTGAGGGGATGTTCCTCTCTGAGGACATGCAGGTCAAGTCCCACAGACGCTGTTCCTGCACCCACAGCTGTCAGGTGTGTCCCCAAAGGGTACTGGGGGGGGGCAGCCCTGGGGATGGCAGTCCCCTGCCATGGCTGTGCCAAACTGGAGGAGAACAACCTCCCCTGAGCCTCCAGTTGAGTGGAGAGGACTTGTAGGGTCCGGGGAGGGGGAAGGAAGTGGACTAAGTGCCACCCACAACTGGGGCTGGGAGTGGGGGCACCAGCAGGGACTGGGGTGATGGTGGTTGTGCCCTGGGCCATCGTGGCTCTCTGTGAAGGCTGAGCTGCCCTGTGCTGAGCAGGGAGCCCAGGACCCTGTTTGGTGTCACAGGTGCACGTTCCTGACGGGGCTGGCAGCCATGGCCACGGGGGGGTCACCCAGCCCCCCCGGCGTCCCTCGTCACACCAACCGCCTCATTAACGAGAAGTCCCCGTACCTGCTGCAGCACGCCCACAACCCCGTGGATTGGTAAGAGCAATGGGAACCTTTCCCCCTCTTCCTCCTCCTCTCCTGGTGCCTGTGGGGCTGAGGGACTCGCTACCATATGTACAGGTTCGGGGTCCGCCCTCCTGATCCAGCTCTGGCTGTCCTGACTCCTCTGACCAGGCAGCAGTTCTGGAGGAGCCTGGTCCTGGCAGCTGGAAACCCTGAAGTTCCTTTCTTGTCTTCCCCCCCACAGGTACCCTTGGGGTCAGGAAGCCTTTGATAAAGCAAAGAAAGAAAACAAGGTGATATTCCTGTCAGGTAACCAGAAACAAGACATATTTCGTGTCCCTGTGGGTGGTTCAGTAGATGATCAGATAAGCTGGGCTGCATCCCAAGTAGCCATGTAGGTACTGATGGACACCAAACAAGAGAGGGCCACGTGCTAGAAAAGCTCTCTCCAAAAGCGGGCTCACTTGGGAGCAAGATTTGGCCAGATTTTAAGAGGAAGAGCTGGAGAGCCCAGGGGGCCTTTCCCCTCCTTCTGGGGAGGCCCAAAGGAGCCCTTCTTTCCCCTCCTCTCCTTTCCCCTCCCTTTCTTCTCTAGGGGGGCAGTAGCTGTTGCCCATAACAGGGCTCCCCATCTCTGAGTGATCTCCCCATCACTCAAATGTGTCCTGCTCCCTGCAAAGGGCCATTCCTCACTCACCTGAGCTTGTTTTCAGTGGGCTACTCCACCTGCCACTGGTGCCATGTGATGGAGGAGGAGTCCTTC